>NC_068442.1:26907975-27507975 GCF_023373465.1 Oncorhynchus keta
ACACTGAGCCCTGGGGCAAGGAAACATATAACCTACTGTTACTGTATGATGCTCTGCTGTTTGTCTCTACAGAAACAGTTTGTTTTTTACGTTTTATTTTATAAACAAACTCAATACACTTTAGAATGACTAAAACCAAATCAAACTGTGTAGAAATTATAATGGACCTACAGTTATTCTTTTTCTTGATTCTATGGGAGGGCCGCACTGAAAATTCCCGCAAAAAAATGATAAAGGACTATTTTCTGCACATTTTGACGGTGAGGAAATATAGCCAATTTTCAGTGCGGCCCTCCAGACATCCTTGAAGACTGAACACCAGAGGCAACATTTGTTTGACACCCCTGATCTAGATCCAGTGAGAGATTGCATCTGAAAAGAGAAAACAGACAAGGCAAGGAGCACCAATGTACTGTGTCCCTGAGCAGCTCATTCGCTACTGCCACACAGCCTTATAAATTGATCAATCAGAAGGAGAGGGAGTGGGACGGTACCAGGGTTGAGTTCCAGCAGCACCAAAACAGTTCAGACAAAGCCACAGGGCGCAGGCAGACATCCTGCATCAGCCAGTGAGTGTATAGGCATGTGCGTGTGTATATGAGGTGAATGAGTGCATGAGCAGTACTGCGTCTCCTCCTCCTTTCCGCCACACTGCAGTGTCTTCTGCTGTAAGCAGATCAAATTAAAACTCGCTCAAGCAAGAGGCTTGGCTATACCCCCTCCCCCACCACCACCCTCCACTCCCGTTCTCCTCCCTCCTGCTACTGCAGCCCCCTTGTCAGACAGTGTGTGTGTGTGGGGGGGGGGGGGCTCTATGGCAGGACAGGACACAACATGTGTGCCACACAAAGGGGTATGTGTTTACGGAACATAAGGGGACACACACAGAGTTAGTGACTGACAAGGGCCAGTCCTAAGATGCATGAGGACAAAAACAAACCCTGCTGCCACCTGCTGTCACCCCTCATATCATCACTACTCTCTAATGAGCCAATATGGATACCAACCCCTGTATGACCCATTACTTCATAATGGAATTGAGTCTCCTTTTGAACAGAATAATACACAGTTGAAGTCGGAATTATATATACACCTTAGCCAAATACATTTAAACTCTGTTTTTCACAATTCCTGACATTTAATCATAGTAAAAATTCCCTGTCTTAGGTCAGTTAGGATCACCACTTTATTTTAAGTATGTGAAATGTCAGAATAATAGTAGAGAGAATTATTTATTTCAGCTTTTATTTCTTTCATCACATTCCCATAGGTCAGAAGTTTACATACATTCATTTAGTATTTGGTAGCAATGCCTTTGTTGTTTAACTTAGGTCAAACATTTGGGGTAGCCTTCCACAAGATTCCTACAATAAATTGTGTGAATTTTGGCAAATTCCTCCTGACAGAGCTGGTGTAACTGAGTCAGGTTTGTAGGCCTCCTTGCTCGCACACGCTTTTTCAGTTCAGCCCACAAATTTTCTGTAGGATTGAGGTCAGGGCTTTGTGACGGCCACTCCAATACCTTGACTTTGTTGTCCTTAAGCCATTTTGCCATAACTTTGGAAGTATGCTTGGGGTCATTGTCCATTTGGAAGACCCATTTGCGACCAAGATTTAACTTCCTGACTGACGTCTTGAGATGTTTCTTCAATATATCCACAATTTTTCTTTATTACTGTGCGTTTATTTATGTGTAACTCTGTGTTGTTTGATTTTGTGGCACAGTGTCACGCCCTGACCGTAGTTATCTATGTTTTCTTTATTATTTTGGTTAGGTCAGGGTGTGACGAGGGACGTATGCTTGTCTTGTCTAGGGTTTTTGTATATCTAGATTTTTTTGTAAGTCTAGGTAATTGTATGTCTGTGGTGGCCTGAATTGGTTCCCAATCAGAGGCAGCTGTTTATCGTTGTCTCTGATTGGGGATCCTATTTAGGTTGCCATTTTCCCTTTTGGGTTCTTGTCTATGTGTAGTTGCCTGTCAGCGTTCGTCTATATAGCGTCACAGGTTGTTTTTTTTTTGTTAGTTTGTTCAGTGTTCATTCGTATAATGAAAGAGAATGTACGCATACCACACTGCAACTTGATCTCCTCCTTATGATGACCGTGACACACAGCTTTGCTTTACCTTGGCCAGGTCGCAGTTGTAAATGGGAACTTGTTGTCAGCTGGCCTACCTGGTTAAATAAAGATTAAATAAAATAAGAAAACATGCCAAGCAGTCATTTGAAAGAGTAACAAAATTTCAGCGAGACAACTCAAAGGCGAAATCCATTAAAGCCAAGATAATTGCCCTTAATTAATTTTTTTGTCGTGGGTGATGTTGGCTTTCGCCGACTGGTCGAGCACCGGTTAACAAGTGAGCTATTTTTCCGATGTTTCCCTCCTGGGTGTTACACAATAATAGAGTCACTGCTATTAGCTTCACGACATACATACTATGGAACACCGTTTGGGTCTTTGAGTGTCAAAAAAGATACAGTAGCATTGTAAAAGCTGTACTAAAAAAAGTCTGCAAACAAGCAAACACCCAGGCCACGAACGACGTGTTTACAATACCGCATTAGTAATAAAGCATAATTTGTTCGACCGCAACTTCTGGGGTAGCTAGCTTTAGCTTCATCCCTAGCTAGCATCAATACAACCAGCTTGAAAACAATGACTGCAGTCATTTTCCTTATTCTTAGCAATGATTTAGAAATTGTTATTAGTAAGTATTAGAACACTTCTTGTTCGCCTATTGAAATTGAACTTCAGCTCATGAAAATAAATCGCTAGCCAGCTACTTAACCCTGTTGCCCAAAGCTAACGTTATAAGTAGCCAGCTAGCTTCATCTGGCTAGTGAGGCTTGACCCGGGTTATGTGTTGTGAAGCTAGCCACAATAAGGATTAGGCACAATAATGCAATTTGAGGTTTGCCTTCAAAATAAAAGTATGTCATTGAAAGTGATGCAAATGAATACAAATAGCAATCATGCCATACTTTTATTTTGAAGGCAAACCTCAAATTCCATTGTGCCTAATCCTTATTGTAGCTAGCTTCACATAGATGGGTCCGACCACCATTAACCAAATAAGAAGTTTCTTATCAATTAGGGTTATTTTAGATGACCCCCAGCTATATAGTTAGCTAGCTAACTATAGCTACTGAAACAGATGTCATGTTGACTTGTATCTTTTTTGACACGCAAAAACCCAAACGGCGTTACATAGAAGTCATGGTTGAGAATGAAACAAATGAACAACGAAACAGCACAGCAAGTAAGTGAAAGAAATAGGTTTCAAAATAACCTTTTGGTCAGTGTAGTGTGTGTGTGTGTGTGTGTGTGCAACCGTTATTTAACTAGGCAAGTCAGTTAAGAACAAATTCTTATTTACAATGACGGGTCGGACAACGATGGGCCAATTGTGCGCTGCCCTATGGGACTCCCAATCAAAGCCCGATGTGATATAGCCTGTACTCAAACCAGGGACTGTAGTGATGCCTCTTGCACTGAGATGCAGTGCCTTAGAGTGCTGCGTCCATGTGTGTGTTTTAACTATTTAACTGTATTAGAATGCTTAAAAGACAGCAAAACTTTTTAAAAATCGGTTATCAGTATCATTTTTTGGGGCAAGAAAAATGGGCTATTGGAAGGACAATATACCTTCACCAACACCTCTTTGTATTTTGATACTTTGTGGATGGGGGCTCCGGAGTGGATGGGGGCTCCCGCAGTGCAAAATGCATTGCTACAGATGCAGGTTCGATACCCATGCCGGCCGCCACCGGGAGACCCATGAGGTGGCTTTTGGTTTTAATTTAGAATCCTCCAAATCCTCTATATGTAATTACGGAGAGTCACGTCATATTTTATACTGTAGGCCTACCATAGGTGACATGAGTCTCACTAGTGTTGAGAAATATGCTGTTAAAAGTGTTGCAGGTCTCATTTATTTAAAGAGCATATTGAAGTTAGAAGCAATAGGATTTGAAGCAAAAGCCTACAACGATTTTAACAACGTTTCGTGCTGGTCTGAACAAGCATGGAGACTAGTTTTGTTAAATCAATGAGATTTTTATTTGCACTTAATCTCCGTTTGGGTATTGATTAAACTACAATAAACAAAATGAGGGTGCAGAAATGTTATGCTCATAGTTTAACCTTTATTTGACTAGGCAAGTAAGTTAAGAGCAGTTTGGGGCCACGGAAGGAGTGTTGTATGGCATTGAAGCTCATCTGGAGGTTTGTTAACACAGTGTCAAAAGAACGGCCAGAAGTATACAGAATGGTGTCTTCTGCGGCGAGGTGGATCAGAGAATCACCAGCAGCAAGAGCGACATCATTGATGTATACAGAGAAAGGAGTCGGCCCAAGAATTTAACCCTGTGGCACCCCCATAGAGACTGCCAGAGGTCCGGACAACAGGCCCTCCGATTTGACATACTGAACTCTATCTATCTGAACTCTATCTGAGAAGTAGTTGGTGAACCAGGCGAACCATGCGAGGCAGTCATTTTAGAAACTATGGCTGTTGAGTCTGCCGATAAGAATGCTGTGATTGACAGAGTCGAAAGCCTTGGCCAGGTTGATGAAGACGGCTGCACAGTACTGTCTTTTATCGATAGCGGTTATGATATTGTTTAGGACCTTGAGCGTGGCTGAGGTGCACCCATGACCAGCTCAGAAACCAGATTGCATAGCGGAGAAGGTACAGTGGGATTCAAAATGGACGGTGATCTGTTAGTTAACTTGGCTTTCAAAGACTTTAGAAAGGCAGGGTAGGATAGAAACTGTCTGTAACTGTTTGGGTCTAGAGTGTCTCACCCTTGAAGAGGGGGAAGACCGCGGCAGCTTTCCAAACTTTAGGGATCTCAGACAATACTAAAAAAAGAGAGGTTGAACAGGCTAGTAATAGGGGTTGCAACAATTGCGGAGGATCATTTTAGAAAGAGAGGGTCAAGATTGTCTAGCCCAGCTGATTTTGCAGCTCTTTCAGAACATCAGCTATCTGGATTTGGGTGAAGGAGAAATGGGGAGGCTTGGGCAAGTTGCTGTGGGGAGTGCAGAGCTGTTGACCCGGGTTAGTGGTAGCATGGCCAGCCGTAGAAAAATACTTATTGAAATATAAATGGTTGACTGAATATAAGCAAGTGATGTCTGCTAAATAATTAAGTTAGGTCTCTCCAGAAATAAATCCTTCTAAATAACAAACTGGCTTTATTTACATATTAGTGAGAATGTCTCACCCCATGTTCAAGAATTGTCTTTTTCTCACTCACTTTAGGTTAAATGAAAACGAAATCTCCAAAATACCGTTACTTTTTAAACAAAGCGATTATTATTATTATTAATGAATTTAGAATGATATAAAAGCTCCTTAGATATTCTCACAGATCCTAATGGAAAATACCCCTTAGATATTAATGTTGAATCCTCCAATCCTCTAAATGTAATTATTGGCAGAGAGTCACGTCATTTAAAAAAATATTTGTAGATATACTGCAGGCCTACCATAGGCGAAATGAGTATTGGTTACACTACAATTAGGGTGTTGAAATGTTATGTCCCTTAGATATTAATTTAGAATCCTCCAATCCTCTTATGCTGTAGCCTACTCCCGACCATCGTGTTGTACAGTGCAATATTTTCCATTCTTAACGGAAACCCTGAGGGTTTCGTTTTTCTCGGAATAGAAACACCACAATATTAATCAAATGAATGAAATTTGTAATTTTAATTTGATTTTTTAAAATCAATCCCATGTACTATGTTATTACAAAAAAGGGTTTAAATTCTCTAATAATGCCAATATGGGAGACTATCAAATGCTTCTCAAAGTTGCCCTCTGTTGCCCGCAAGTTGCACTAATTTGCATTAACGTAAAAAAATGGCTGACAATGAATTAGCGTGCCATAGAATGCTGCAGCAGCCCGCAAGATGTGCTGCAGTATGATGCAACTTTTAAAGGAGGAACCACAGTAGATGAACGGATGATCTCCGCATGTTATTTCTCACTGTCAAGCATGGAGGAGGAGGTGTGATGGTGTGGGGATGCTTTGCTGGTGACACCTTCAGTGATTTATTTAGAATTCAAGGCACACATTACCAGCATGGCTACCACAGCATTCTGCAGTGATACGCCATCCTATCTGGTTTGCGCTTAGTGGGACTATCATTTGTTTTTCAACAGGACAATAACCCAACACAACCCCAGGCTATGTAAGAGCTATCTGACCAAGCACAGCATTCTGCAGTGATACACCATCATATCTGGTTTGCGCTTAGTGGGACTATCATTTGTTTTTCAACAGGACAATAACCCAACACACCCCCAGGCTATGTAAGAGCTATCTGACCAAGAAGGATAATGGAGTGCTGCATCGGATGACCTGACCGCCACAATTACCGATTACAACCCAATTGCGATGGTTTGGGATTAGTTGGACCACAGAGTGAAGAAAAAGCAGCCAACAAATGCTCAGCATATATGGGAACTCCTTCAAGATTGTTGGAAAAGCATTCCAGGAGAAGCTGGTTGAGAGAATGCCAAGAGCGTACAAAGCTGTCATCAAGGCAAAGGGTGGCTAATTTGAAGAATCTCAAACATAAAATATACAGGTATTTAGATTTTTTAAACACTTCTTTGGTTACTACATGATACATGTGTTATTTCATAGTTGTGATATCTTCAATATTACTCTACAATGTATAACATAGTACAAATAAATAAAAACCCTTGAATGAGGTGTCCCCAAACTTTTGACTGGTACTGTATGTAAATTAGATATTTACTTCTCAATAAATTAGCAACATTTCAAAAAACATATTTTCTCTTCATCATTATGGAGTATTGTGTTTAGATGGGAGTAGTATTGTTGGGCACTCTCGAGTGGCGCAGCGGTCTAAGGCACTGCATCTCAGTGCCAGAGGCGTCACTACAGATTCTGGTTCGATCCCGGGTTCTATCACCACCGACCGTGATCGTGAGACCCATAGGGTGGCGCACAATTGGCGCTGCGTTGTCCGGGTTAGGGGAGGGTTTGGCTGGGGTAGGCCATCATTGTAAAATAAGAATTTGTTCTTAACTGACTTGCATAGTTAAATACATTTTGAATTCACACTGTAACACAACTAAATGTGGAATAAGTCAAGGGGTATGAATACATTCTGAAGGCACTGTATGTACTGTACTGTGTTACACACATCTTAAAAAGCCAGTATTTTCAGTTCTTGCGTTATTGAGCTACAACCAGGATATTAAATTTCCCTTCCTCAACCCACTACCCACGCAGGATACCGGCAGCCCACCCACCCACCCACCGCCTGCCTGCCTGTCTCTCAGCCCTGGCCCAGCTCCACTCAAACTTTCCACAGTTGGGCAAGGGCTCTGTGGCGGTCGGTGCGTTTAGCACGCAGCCTGCGTCAGCCACACCACAGCCTGGGGACCAGAGGCTGCCACAGGGGCGGAGCCAGGAGACAACAGCCTGACTCCAGAGGGCAGGCTAAGGCATCAGCATGGCGACGTCACACATATCTGAGGGGCCGACACGGGAGAAGGGCCGGTCTAACACACAGGCCCTGCTGCATAGTGTGGTTACTGCAGCCAAGCTATTTATATGTGTCTCTTCTTCAGAGAAGGAAGCTGGACCTATTGAATCCAGATGTGAGAGGACAGACAGAAGGCACAAGACAGAACCGGAGCTGGAGGAGACAGACTGGGCCAGAGTGGCAGCCTACGGTGTCTGAACAAGGAACACAAAAAAACAGGTAGGAGATGATACTAAGTTAGAGAGACCAGAGGAGATCAATGTCACTCTCCCTCAACATGGGTTCACAAGGAGGAGAGAGTTGTAACATTCATATATGGGACAAGTACAGATGACCACACACACTTAAGACAGGAAATATGTACATTCAAAGAGTTCACAGGCACATACATTCCTATAACTTTATAAATATGTAGAGACAAAGAGAGACTAGACAGTACCGTGTGATGTGTAGGGTGGGACAGACAAAACATCACCCATCATCAGTCACACACACACATACACTACAGTTCAAAAGTTTGGGGTCACAAACATTTCCTTGTTTTGGAAGAAAATGCAACTTTTTCGTCCATTAAAACATCAAATTGATCAGAAATACAGTGTAGACAGTGTTAATGTTGTAAATGACTGTTGTAGCTGGAAACAACTTATTTTTAATGGAATATCTACACAGGGGTACAGAGGCCCATTATCAGCAACCATCACTCCTGAGTTCCAATGGCACGTTGTGTTAGCTAATCCAAGTTTATAATTTTAAAAGGCTAATTGATCATTGGAAAACCCTTTTGCAATTGTTAGCACAGCTGAAAACTGTTGTCCTGATTAAAGAAGCAATAAAACTGGCCTTCTTTAGACTAGTTGAGTATCTGGAGCATCAGCATTTGTGAGTTCAATTACAGGCTCAAAATGGCCAGAAACAAAGAACTTTCTTCTTGCCGTGGTTATCTGTCCAGGACATATTATGCCGGATCTGCGCTCCAGACCTCCAGTGATGATCCATAGCCCGGAGCCTCCAGTGACGATCCACGGTCCGGTTCCTCCGGCGACGATCCACGGTCCGGAGTCTCTAGCGAGGATCCACGGTCCGGAGCTTCCGGCGATGATCCCCGCACCAGAGTCGCCACCTGAGCTGGCGGATTCGCAAGCGGAGCGGGGTCGACGTCCCGCACCGGAGCCGCCACCGAGGCTGGATGCCCACCCGGACCCTCCCCTATAGAGTCAGATTTTGCGGCCAGAGTCTGCACCTTTGGGGGGGTACTGTCATGCCCTGACCTTAGAGATCCTTTTATTTCTCTATTTGGTTAGGTCAGGGTGTGACTAGGGTGGACATTCTAGTTTATCGTTTCTAGGCAGAGGCAGCTGTCTATCGTTGTCTCTGATTGGGGCTCATATTTAGGCATCCTTTTTCCACCTGTTGTGTGTGGGATCTTGTTTCTGTATTGTAGCCTTTTTGCACTACAAAGCTGCACGTTTGTTTTGTTACCCTTTATTGTTTTGTTGCTGGCTCACATTAATAAAACTGGATGAACACCTTCCACGCTGCAACTTGGTCCAATTCTTCGATCGTTACACTCCTTCATGGAGTGAATGGCAGTCGATTGGGCGCGAGCTCAAAAACTTAACATTAGCACGAATTTCGTCAACAAGAAGTACAACATTACAAATCTTTTCCGATATGTGAGTATGTGAGATAATTAACTTGCTATCAGTAGTATCGTATAGCTTAGGAATTCTGACATTCCCTACTTTTGAGGAAAATAGGCACGTTTTTCGACATATACACTGACTTTGAGAAGGGATTGCGTGACGATTAACTTAGCAACCATGTGACGCAGCATGACAACGTGAACACGATTATACGTGGGGGGCGTTATAAATTCCTTCATTCATTGGATTTCTACCTCCTTTCTATAATATCTATGGGAACTGCACTATGCAATGCACCCTGGACTAAAGAGATAGACAAATAGGAACTATATGCTAGACCCTCTGTCAAATTACACATTTCGCTAGGTAGGAATATCGCAAAAAATATGACCAATGGCTTAATCGAGAGAAGACATCCTCCCGATTTATGAAATCAACCCGTATTCAAATCTGAAATGTATGATAGACGTTTTCGTGATCTAAAAGTATTATTCCTATTAACTTCCAGTGTACTGAGAGAGACTTTATCACAGTGCTACGTCATACCTGACGGGTTTCTGCCTACTTGAACGCCAATAACGCAGATACACATCAAAACATTAAATTACCCAGGGAATCGATAGAACATCACTCAAAATCAACATAACATTAAAAATGGGTAAACCTTTTTTAAATATTTCATTGGCCCTGGTCAAGCTGCATTGGAGATTTTAAGAATTAGTCAGGGTAAATAAAGTGTGTGCTCATCTGAAGAGCTTAGCCCAGCGTAGTTCTCTCCGCCCCTGCGGGACAACAACATTTGAATGACAATGAGTACTTGTGAGACATGGCTAAATGTATTGTGACCCCTGATGATAAATTGCCAGTGGCCAACCTACCAATGACACATCATCAATCCCTGGACACAGCTTGCAGGGGGTTGGAAGGGCCACATAGGCCAGGAGAGGGTCACTCTCTCTCTCACACACACACACACACACACACACACACACACACACACACACACACACACACACACACACACACACACACACACACACACACACACACACACACACACACACACACACACACACACACACACACACACACACACACACACACGTGATGTCCAGTCAAGAGAGCGGTTTTCAGACTGTGGACAATGGAGAATCTGGTCAACCAGTAATCCAGTCACCTCTGGCTCTATAATCATAGTACAGTACTCCCATGCATTTTCAGATGTGGACAGAAAAATATTCAGTTTAAGTATACTCAGCTCAGTATTCTCAGAAATTACATACTGAACTTTTGATCCAGTGTTGCATCAGATTTGCACCAGCCTGCATTGTGAAAGCAGACACAAGCACGCACACACAAACTAGTGTGGTTGTGGTATCTCAGTCACTATGCGGTCTGAACAGGAGCCATTGTGGATTGAGATCCCAGCCACACTCTAGCCCACTCTCTCCTCTGATATACCCAGAGATGAACAACGACGTCAGCCCGCAAGCGGCCCGTGTGACGTCAACAGATGTGTGCTTTGACCAGGAGCCTGAAGGACTTGGTTTCAACAAGAGGGAAAAAACTGTCTGGATGTCATGTTGAAAATGTGCCCCACCATAAGAGAGTGAGATCAGCTTTGATTAGAGTAGCAAAGTAAAGCAGCAGTATTTCAGTGCAAGCATAGAAACACTTGCGTCTAGTTGACCTGTGGGTGCTGACTTATATTTACAGAGAAGAGATAAGGATGGCAGAGTGTATAGTAATAAACAAAACAAATAAACAGGGGGAGATACAATGTACATCAAAGTCAAGTCAAATTGAAAAAACGGGTCTCTACAAATGAAATCATGTAACTGACTTCTTTAAGTCAACATTCCTTATTAAAACAGCAACCATGTACTCCAGTTCTGTCCAGTGAGGGATAACAGAATGACAGGGTTAATATTGTATTACGTTAACTAATAAATGGCATCCTGCTGCCGCTCAACTGAGTTGTCTAGATATGACTGGATGAATGAAACAAAGGGGAGTAGCTCTGGGTTGCGAGAAGGGGGTTAGCGAAAGAGAGAAAAAAAACCACATAAACATACACCTCGGAGTGCATTCCATCCCTCCCTCTGCAGACTCCCTGTGCCTCAGTCTGGGACTCCTCCCCTAGGGCCACCCGGCATGAGCAGGGTCTGACATTCCACAGGGATACTTGCAACACCACACAACAGCATACCCAGCTAACAATTCTAGGTAGAAGGAACGTTTTTGTAATGTTTCACGTAATGTTCCCTTAATGTTTGAGTGTCCAGTTTTCCGTTAGTTAGGGGAACATTCTATGTTAGCAAAAACTTTCTGAGAACCTTTTTTAGCATGTTTTGGCATTAGACTCCCCTTATTGTGAAACAGAACATAGCCAGAACGTGGTTACCATCAGAACATACAATATATATATTTTTGACATGTTTCATGGGAACGTTGCAAGAACATTTATGTGTATCAGTCGTCAGGACGTTGCATGATGGAACCAAAGAAACGTTCTCTACCCAAAAATATTTTATTACACATCATGCCTTGTTACTGTTGCCGAGCCAATCAAGGCCCTGATTGGTGAACCACTGATCCATTTATAGCTCTTTGTCTGTTGGCAAGGTTAGAGATACTGAATCACTATGATCAATAAATGTTTTTCTTGAGTGTACTTTTAACAGAGCTGAGATTTACTTCAAAGAGCATTCACCCTATTGCTTTCAGCCTTACACCTATTAAGTTGTTTCAAATCTATACAAGTGACTATGGAGGAGGGGTAGATTTTCTTCTGTACAGGACAGGGCCAAACTATTCTGGCCCTGGGCTCGAGACCTGCTGAGGGAATCACCATACTCTAAAATTCTTACCAAAATATATGTTACTGACATTATTTGACCACAGTTACAACACACCTATCTGATTGAATTAAAATGTGTTTTTCATTAAAAGATGGGAATATGTAGGATTTCGAGACTTTAGGAATATACATTTATATCTGGCATTTTGGTTTTAAAAAAAGAGTTATTCACAGAGTTGCTCTTTAGGAGGTCCCTCACGTGAGATGTGTCAGATTTGTAAAAAAAAGTCGATTTACAATGAAAAACAACTTTGAACTTGGTTCTATCTGCAATCCAATCACACAATGCTGGGTTGTGAATAATTGTGTGTAATGTGATGTACTTTTTGAGTCATAAAAGAGGCAGACATAAAAATAAAAACCGTTCTGAGATCTGGAACTTGAAAAATGCTCATTATCCCAAAACCATACACTTAGCATAGAACCTTATAGTCCCAAATCCTTGATTATTCATATCATAGGTTATTGTCCTCTTTTGCAATTACTTTGATTTGTTTCACCACTTTTTCAGAAGAATGGCCATCACTTAAACTCTTTATGGTTAACACAAATAAATACAGGTCCCTTAGAGCATGTTTAAGGTTCTACAGTATATCAGGGATGGGCAACTCCAGTCCGTGGTGGCCGGAGTGGTGCCACTTTTTTTGTCCATCCTTAGCAAACACAGCTGATTAAACGAATTGCATTCTAAACTGAAGATCATGATTAGTTGATTATTGGAGTCAGGTGTGTTAACTGGATCTGGGGGAAAAAGTGGGACACCAATCAGGCCCCCGAGGACTGGAGTTGCCCATCCTTGTTCTATATCAATATGAAAAACTCCATGGAAGGAGTATTTCACATAAATTGAAATTGTATTGATAAGTAGCAAGTCGTTTACTGACTTTGAGTGTCAGAGGCCAGATGTATCAGTTCTCATCCAGTGCTAAGCTTCAGCAATGTTGCTGGTTTTCCTTTGATATTGTGTACTTGTAATTTTTGTGAACTTTCGCTTTAACAAATGTGTTATGAACAAGAATTAATATATTTGATGATGTAATTAGAAATAAGGAAGGGTATTCTCTTTATTTAATAATTGAATGTCTGTACTTTTCTATTGAAATTTAAATAATTATAACATTCTGTGCCAGATAGAACCTTAGGGCTGAACCCAGATGGACATTTCAGAACCATAAGGCTCTATCTGCACAACCCTAAAACACATGTTGATAGTCTGCAATTTAGGTGCCTTTAAAAGGTGAGGACCTTAATCATGGTTGATAAAAATATTCACTACAAAACAGTTATGAGATCTGGGCTGTGAAAACTTTGATGCTCATTATCTCAGAACTATGGTTTGCGCAGATTGAACCATACAGTCCCAAGGTCACGATTTCCCCTTTAGCATGAATAAATGACTAAATTTCCACTTTCAACATGAATTCAGTATTTATTCATTCTATACAGCTGAACATCTCAAATATAACTCTACCGTATTTTTTAAATCTACACCCCATATACCATGTAGGAAAAAAGTACACTACATGACCAAAAGTATGTGGACACCAGATTGTCGAACATCTCATTCCAAAATCATGGGCATTAATATGGAGTTGGTCCGCCCTTTGCTGTAATAACAGCCTCCACTCTTCTGGGAAGGCTTTCCACTAGATGTTGGAACATTACTGCGGGGACTTGCTTCCATTCAGCCACAAGAGCATTAGTGAGATCAGGCACTGATGTTGGGCGATTAGGCCTGGCTTGCAGTCAGCGTTCCAATTCACCCCAAAGGTGTTCGACGGGGTTGAGGTCAGGGTTCTGTGCAAACCAGTCAAGTTCTTGCACACTAATCTCAACAAACCATTTATGTATGGACTTCCTTTTGTGCACGGGGGCATTGTCATGCTGAAACAGGAAAGGGCCTTCCCTAAGCTGTTAATACAAAATTGGAAGCACAGAATCGTCTAGAATGTCACTGTATGCTATAGCGTTAAGATTTCCCTTCACTGGAACTAAGGGGCCTTAGCCCAAACCATGAAAAACAGCCCCAGACCATTATTTCTCCTCCAACAAACTTTACAATTGGCACTATGCATTTGGGCAGGTAGCGTTCTCCTGGCTTCCGCCAAACCAAGATTCGTCTGTCGAGCTGCCAGATGGTGAAACGTGAAAACACGTTTCCACTGCTCCAGAGTCCAATTTCTGCGAGCTTTACACCACTCCAGCCGACGCTTGGCATTGCGCATGGTGATTTTAGGCTTGTGTGCGGCTGCTCGGCCATTAAAACCCATTTCATGAAGCTCCTGACGAATAGTTATTGTGTTGACGTTGCTTCCAGAGGCAGTTTGGAACTCGGTAGTGATTGTTGCAACTAAGGAAAGACCATTTTTACGCATTACGAGTCCCGTTCTGTGAACTTGTGTGGCCTACCACTTTGCAGCTGAGCCGTTGTTGTTCCTAGACGTTTCCACTTCACAATAACAGAACTTACATTTGACCAAGGCAGCTCTAGCAGGGAAGAACTTTTACAAACTGACTTGTTAGAAAGTTGGCATCATATGACGCTGCTACGTTGAAAGTCACTGAGCTCTTCCGTAAGGCCAATCTACTGTCAATGTTTGTGGTTAAAATAGCCAAATCCACTAATTTGAAGGGGTGTCCACATACACTATATATACAAAAGTACCATTGACAAACTACTTTTAATTAGATCAGATATGTGAGTTGTAACTGTTGCCAAATAATGACATTAAGATACAAGAGAGTAGTGGAATTGATATTCCTTATAGTGGATATCAAACCCAAACCACCTACATCAATGTCAAACACCCTAACCACTGTGCTAATAAGGAATATCAATAAGCATGTGCTTATTGGGTCAGTATAGCTAGGACCTGTCCAGAAGAAACCCTAACCCCTCCTCTCTAGGCACTTATGTACACTGAACAAAAATATAAACACAACATGTAAAGTGTTGGTCCCATGTTTACACTCAAGATAAACATTTACTGATCATAGTGATTCAGGAGTATCATTAAAACAGGTTAACATGCCCAACCAACATTAGACAACTCTACTGAAAGCCCTTAAATTGCTGAAATAAGTAAATCAAATCAATAAGAATAGTCAGATTAAACAACGGTTTGATTTGTCTAATCTTAGCTAGCTACATAGCCGTCTTTGTATCAAAGATAATTGCGTAATTATCGTATTTCGTCGTCCTAACGTAGTCTACACTGCTATCTGCCCAGCAGCTAGCCAGCTAGCAAACGTCCACCGTCTACCGAATAGCAGCACTGTAGAAACTATTACACTCAACTGAACGACTTGATTAGTGTAGTGTTAGCTAGCTACATAGTTGTCTTTGCTGTCTTCGTATCCAAGATAATTGTGTAGTTTAGAGTGTGTAGTCTTAGAGTGATTATCTTAATTTACCGAGGTTAGCTAGCCAGCTATTTGTCGTCCTTAACGTAGGAGACACTGCTAGCTAGCCAACAGCTAGCCAACGTCTACCGAATAGAACTTCCGCACTCAACAACCCGGTCGCATTCCGCTTCGCTCCACAGGTAGTATCACATTTTCATTTCATTACAGCACAACGGTTTGATTTGTTTGATCGTAGCTAGCTACATAGCTAGCTACATAGCCGTCTTTGTATCAAAGATAATTGTGTAGTCTAGAGCGATTTTCTAGGTTAGCTAGCCAGCTATTGTCGTTCTTTTAACGCAACGTAACGTAATCAACACTGCTAGCTAGCCAGCTAGCCCCCGAATAGCAGCACTGTAGAAACTATTACACTCAACGGAACGACTTGATTAGTGTAGTGTCAACAACGCAGCCACTGCCAGCTAGCCTACAAAGTCAACAACGCAGCCACTGCCAGCTAGCCTACTTCAGCAGTACTGTATCATTTTAATCAATAAGATTCTTGCTACGTAAGCTTAACTTTCTGAACATTCGAGACGTGTAGTCCACTTGTCATTCCAATCTCCTTGCATTAGTGTAGCCTCTTCTGTAGCCTGTCAACTATGTGTCTGTCTATCCCTGTTCTCTCCTCTCTGCACAGACCATACAAACGCTCCACACCGCGTGGCCGCGGCCACCCTAATCTGGTGGTCCCAGCGCGCACGACCCACATGGAGTTCCAGGTCTCCGGTAGCCTCTGGAACTGCCGATCTGCGGCCAACAAGGCAGAGTTCATCTCAGCCTATGCCTCCCTCCAGTCCCTCGACTTCTTGGCACTGACGGAAACATGGATCACCACAGATAACACTGCTACTCCTACTGCTCTCTCTTCGTCCGCCCACGTGTTCTCGCACACCCCAAGAGCTTCTGGTCAGCGGGGTGGTGGCACCGGGATCCTCATCTCTCCCAAGTGGTCATTCTCTCTTTCTCCCCTTACCCATCTGTCTATCGCCTCCTTTGAATTCCATGCTGTCACAGTTACCAGCCCTTTCCAGCTTAACATCCTTATCATTTATCGCCCTCCAGGTTCCCTCGGAGAGTTCATCAATGAGCTTGATGCCTTGATAAGCTCCTTTCCTGAGGACGGCTCACCTCTCACAGTTCTGGGCGACTTTAACCTCCCCACGTCTACCTTTGACTCATTCCTCTCTGCCTCCTTCTTTCCACTCCTCTCCTCTTTCGACCTCACCCTCTCACCTTCCCCCTACTCACAAGGCAGGCAATACGCTCGACCTCATCTTTACTAGATGCTGTTCTTCCACTAACCTCATTGCAACTCCCCTCCAAGTCTCCGACCACTACCTTGTATCCTTTTCCCTCTCGCTCTCATCCAACACTTCCCACACTGCCCCTACTCGGATGGTATCGCGCCGTCCCAACCTTCGCTCTCTCTCCCCCGCTACTCTCTCCTCTTCCATCCTATCATCTCTTCCCTCTGCTCAAACCTTCTCCAACCTATCTCCTGATTCTGCCTCCTCAACCCTCCTCTCCTCCCTTTCTGCATCCTTTGACTCTCTATGTCCCCTATCCTCCAGGCCGGCTCGGTCCTCCCCTCCCGCTCCGTGGCTCGACGACTCATTGCGAGCTCACAGA
Source organism: Oncorhynchus keta (assembly GCF_023373465.1). Taxonomy (NCBI): domain Eukaryota; kingdom Metazoa; phylum Chordata; class Actinopteri; order Salmoniformes; family Salmonidae; genus Oncorhynchus; species Oncorhynchus keta. The sequence continues at coordinate 26,925,050 of NC_068442.1, forward strand.
ACAGGGCTCCGGGCAGCCGAGCGGAAATGGAGGAAAACTCGCCCCTGCGGACCTGGCATCCTTTCACTCCCTCCTCTCTACATTTTCCTCCTCTGTCTCTGCTGCTAAAGCCACTTTCTACCACTCTAAATTCCAAGCATCTGCCTCTAACCCTAGGAAGCTCTTTGCCACCTTCTCCTCCCTCCTGAATCGCCCCCCCCCTCCTCCCTCTCTGCAGATGACTTCGTCAACCATTTTGAAAAGAAGGTCGACGACATCCGATCCTCGTTTGCTAAGTCAAACGACACCGCTGGTTCTGCTCACACTGCCCTACCCTGTGCTCTGACCTCTTTCTCCCCTCTCTCTCCAGATGAAATCTCGCGTCTTGTGACGGCCGGCCGCCCAGCAACCTGCCCGCTTGACCCTATCCCCTCCTCTCTTCTCCAGACCATTTCCGGAGACCTTCTCCCTTACCTCACCTCGCTCATCAACTCATCCCTGACCGCTGGCTACGTCCCTTCCGTCTTCAAGAGAGCGAGAGTTGCACCCCTTCTGAAAAAACCTACACTCGATCCCTCTGATGTCAACAACTACAGACCAGTATCCCTTCTTTCTTTTCTCTCCAAAACTCTTGAACGTGCCGTCCTTGGCCAGCTCTCCCGCTATCTCTCTCAGAATGACCTTCTTGATCCAAATCAGTCAGGTTTCAAGACTAGTCATTCAACTGAGACTGCTCTTCTTTGTATCACGGAGGCGCTCCGCACTGCTAAAGCTAACTCTCTCTCCTCTGCTCTCATCCTTCTAGACCTATCGGCTGCCTTCGATACTGTGAACCATCAGATCATCCTCTCCACCCTCTCCGAGTTGGGCATCTCCGGCGCGGCCCACGATTGGATTGCGTCCTACCTGACAGGTCGCTCCTACCAGGTGGCGTGGCGAGAATCTGTCTCCTCACCACGCGCTCTCACCACTGGTGTCCCCCAGGGCTCTGTTCTAGGCCCTCTCCTATTCTCGCTATACACCAAGTCACTTGGCTCTGTCATAACCTCACATGGTCTCTCCTATCATTGCTATGCAGACGACACACAATTAATCTTCTCCTTTCCCCCTTCTGATGACCAGGTGGCGAATCGCATCTCTGCATGTCTGGCAGACATATCAGTGTGGATGACGGATGACGGAGGAAGTACAGTTCCCGCTCAGCCCAGTCAAAACTGTTCGCTGCTCTGGCCCCCAATGGTGGAACAAACTCCCTCACGACGCCAGGACAGCGGAGTCAATCACCACCTTCCGGAGACACCTGAAACCCCACCTCTTTAAGGAATACCTAGGATAGGATAAGTAATCCTTCTCACCCCCCTAAAAGATTTAGATGCACTATTGTAAAGTGGCTGTTCCACTGGATGTCATAAGGTGAATGCACCAATTTGTAAGTTGCTCTGAATAAGAGCGTCTGCTAAATGACTTAAATGTAAAAATGTAAATGTTCAATGTCAAGGAGAGGACATGTTGAATAATAATTACTGTATGAAAGAACAAGGACAATGTAATCGTCAAATATGTAACTCGAAAACACTGATTGGCTCGGCAACAGTAAGGGTATAGGTAATGAAACACTTTGAGGAGGGAGAATGTTTCTTTGGGACCATCAGGCAATGTATTGAAAACTGATACACGGAAATGTTCCTGCAAGGTTCCCATGAAACGTGTCTAGATCATTAATATCTTATGTTTTAAGAACATGGCAACCATGTTCTATGTAAGTTCTAATTGACATTAAGGGAATGGTCTGTTGGAAACATTCCTTGCACATCACGGCAACATTCCTATGAAAACATTAATGACCTAATGAGACTCATAAGGGAACGTTCTCTAAAGTTGTGGTAACATTTGTTGTTAGCTGGGCAGACACAATGGCAGGAATGGGGCAGTCCCAGCACAACCAATAACACTCAATCACAACAGGATGCATGGCCTCAATACAAAGATCTTCCCACAAACAATGCCATGTCATAATATATCTTTAAAAAAAAGGTTTTTGAAGCCTTTCCCAAATGTTTTGATTTGTAATATATATTATGTTCCTGTGCTGGTGAGCTGGTGAGGCTCCATATGGTCAAGGTTACAGACCTCCCCACCCATCATCCAGACCACGTTACCATCAAAACATGGGAGCAGCGTTTGAACTGAGCCTTGTGACCAATGGGGAGTGGAGGAGGCCTAATGGGTTTAAGTGAGTGTCCAGACTGCCCACTGCTCTCCTAAACCCTGTTTGACCAGCTGTCTGTTGTCTAAAGACGGCTAGAGAGCGCCTCACTCACGCACTGACTTAAGGGAGTGCTCTGAAAGGCTAAACACACTCCCGCGCAGCGGCCACTCCTCCCATTTACGCCACCAACCGCCAACCTCTCCTCCAACAGAACAAAAGGCAATATTGACTTCCTTCGTTATGGACTTTCAGGATCAGCCGCCATCTTTACCGCCCACAGCCTCCTGTAGAGGGTGGGTGGGTGTGTAGCAGACGGTGACTGATGTACAGATCGGACTGCAGCTACACACACGTCTGTCTCTCAGTGTATGACACAAACATGTACTTCGCAGCTCTGCAGTAGCCATGTCTTTAGTCTCCTGCTGTTCAAACGGTCATTTATGGCATTGCTATGGTGTAAGAGACATAATCCACCAGAGGAAAGTGAGTATGACAGAGCAGCCATTTCCCTCCACACCAGCTTATAACAGCTACAGAGCTACTGTGATCCAAACAATGTGGAGGGGAGGAGGAAAACAACAATGTGATGGAGACTGTTTGTCAGCTGTACAGTACAGTACAGTCGTGGCCAAAAGTTGAGAATGACACAAATATTAATTTTCAGTGTGCTGCCAATTTGGCAATTTGCATATACTCCAGAATGTTATGAAGAGTGATCAGATGAATTGCAAAGTCCCTCTTTGCCATGCAAATGAACTGAATCCCCCAAAAACATTTCCACTGCATTTCAGCCCTGCCACAAAAGGACCAGCTGACATCATGTCAGTGATTCTCTCGTTAACACAGTTGTGAGTGTTGATGAGGACAAGGCTGGAGATCACTCTGTCATGCTGATTGACTTTGAATAACAGACTGGAAGCTTCAAAAGGAGGGTGGTGCTTGGAATCATTGTTCTTCCTCTGTCAATCATGGTTACCTGCAAGGAGACATGTGCCGTCATCATTGTTTTTTACAAAAAGTGCTTCACAGGCAAGGATATTGCTGCCAGTAAGATTGCAGCTAAATCAAACATCTATTGGATCATCAAGAACTTCAAGGAGAGCGGTTCAATTGTTGTGAAGAAGGCTTCAGGGTGCCCAAGAAAGTCCAGCGAGCGCCAGGACAGTCTCCTAAAGTTGATTCAGCTGCAGCATCGGGGCACCACCAGTACAGAGCTTGCTCAGGAATGGCAGCAGGCAGGTGTGAGTGCATCCGCATGCACAGTGAGGCGAAGACTTTTGGAGGATGGCCTGGTGTCAAGAAGAGCAGCAAAGAAGCCACTTCTCTCCAGGAAAAACATCAAGAACAGACTGATATTCTGCAAAAGGTACAGGGATTGGACTGCTGAGGACTGGGGTAAAGTCATTTTCTCTGATGAATCCCCTTTCCGATTGGTTGGGGCATCCGGAAAAAAGCTTGTCCGGAGAAGACAAGGTGAGCGCTACCATCAGTCCTGTGTCATGCCAACAGGAAAGCATCCCAAGACCATTCACGTGTGGGGTTGCTTCTCAGCCAAGGGAGTGGGCTCGCTCACAATTTTGCCTAAGAACACAGCCATGAATAAAAAATGGTACCAACACATCCTCCGAGAAAAACTTCTCCCAACCATCCAGGAACATTGACTGCCACCCCAGTGGCAACACCATGCCATGGGGGTGGCAGCATCATGTTGTGGGGGTACTTTGTTGTGGGAGGGACTGGTGCACTTCACAAAATAGATGGCATCATGAGGTAGAAAATGATGTGGATATATTGAAGCAACGTCTCAAGACATCAGTCTGGAAGTTAAAGCTTGGTTGCAATTGGGTGTTCCAAATAGACAATGACCCCAAGCATACTTCCAAAGTTGTGGCAAAATGGCTTAAGGACAACAAAGTCAAGGTATTGGAGTGGCCATCACAAAGTCCTGACCTCAATCCTATGATACTTATTTTCCACCATAATTTGCAAATAAATTCATTAAAAATCCTATCTGATTTTCTGGATTTTCTTTTCTCATTTTGTCTGTCATAGTTGAAGTGTACCTATGATGAAAATTACAGGCCTCTCATCTTTTTAAGTGGGAGAACTTGCAGAATTGGTGGCTGACTAAATACCTTTTTGCCCCACTGTATATCTATTTTTTTTATCAATCTACACACAATACCCCATAATGACAAGAGTCTTTGCTATGAGACTCAAAATTGAGCTCAGGTGCATCCTGTTTACATTGATCATCCTTGAGATGTTTCTGCAACTTCATTGGAGTCCACCTGTGGTAAATTCAATTGATTGGACATGATCTGGAAAGGCACACACTTGTCTATATAAGGTCCCACAGTTGACAGTGCATGTCAGAGCAAAAACCAAGCTATGAGGTCAATGGAATCGTCTGTAGAGCTCTGAGAGGATTGTGTCCAGGCACAGATCTGGGGAAGGGTAACAAAACATTTCTGCAGCATGAAGGTCCCCAAGAACACAGTGGTCTCCATCATTCTTAAATGAAAGAAGTTTGGAACCACCAAGACTCTTCATTGAGCTGGCCACCAGGCCAAACTGAGGAATCGGGGGAGAAGGGTCTTTCTCAGGGAGGTGACCAAGAACCCAATGGTCACTGACAGAGCTCCAGAGTTCCTCTGTGGAGATGGGAGAACCTTCCAGAAGGACAAGCATCTCCGCAGCACTCCACTAATCAGGTCTTTATGGTAGCGTGGCAAGACAGAAGCCACTCCTCAGTAAAAGGCACATGACAGCCCGCATGGAGTTTGCCAAAAGGCACCTAAAGGACTCTCAGACCATGAGAAACAAGATTATCTGGTCTGATGAAACCAAGATTGAACACTTTGCCCTGAATGCCAAGTGTCATGTCTGCAGGAAACCTGGCACCATAAAGCACGGTGGTGGCAGCATCATGCTGTGGGGATGTTTTTCAGCGGCAGAGACTGGGAGACTAGTCAGGATCAAGGGTAGTACATCGAAAAAAATCAAGAGAACTGAAAGACTCAATAGAAGACAAAACAAGGAACAAACCAAAAAAGACAGGCTTTTGAAAAAGTAACTATTTTTCATAAAATTGTACAGTTATCTTAGCTAGCTGAATTGCTAGCAGAATTGTTTACTTGTTGCTAAGCAGTTGCTAGGGACTCTCCTGGAAGAAGCTAGCTAGCTTACAAAGAATAACAACAAAAAATATCTAGTTAACAGAAGAAAGGAAGACAAAATAAGGACAAAAGAAGGACAGAAGAAAAAGGAAAAGAAAGAGGACAACAAAGTGAAACAGTCAGCACTTCTATTGCAACTTCGTATTTCGTCGTCCTAACGTAGTCTACACTGCTATCTGCCCAGCAGCTAGCCAGCTAGCAAACGTCCACCGTCTACCGAATAGCAGCACTGTAGAAACTATTACACTCAACTGAACGACTTGATTAGTGTAGTGTTAGCTAGCTACATAGTTGTCTTTGCTGTCTTCGTATCCAAGATAATTGTGTAGTTTAGAGCGTGTAGTCTTAGAGTGATTATCTTAATTTACCGAGGTTAGCTAGCCAGCTATTTGTCGTCCTTAACGTAGGAGACACTGCTAGCTAGCCAACAGCTAGCCAACGTCTACTGAATAGAACTTCCGCACTCAACAACCCGGTCGCATTCCGCTTCGCTCCACAGGTAGTATCACATTTTCATTTCATTTCATTACAGCACAACGGTTTGATTTGTTTGATCGTAGCTAGCTACATAGCTAGCTACATAGCCGTCTGTGTATCAAAGATAATTGTGTAGTCTAGAGCGATTTTCTGGGTTAGCTAGCCAGCTATTGTCGTTCTTTTAACGCAACGTAACGTAATCAACACTGCTAGCTAGCCAGCTAGCCCCCGAATAGCAGCACTGTAGAAACTATTACACTCAACGGAACGACTTGATTAGTGTAGTGTCAACAACGCAGCCACTGCCAGCTAGCCTACAAAGTCAACAACGCAGCCACTGCCAGCTAGCCTACTTCAGCAGTACTGTATCATTTTAATCATTTTAGTCAATAAGATTCTTGCTACGTAAGCTTAACTTTCTGAACATTCGACACGTGTAGTCCACTTGTCATTCCAATCTCCTTGCATTAGCGTAGCCTCTTCTGTAGCCTGTCAACTATGTGTCTGTCTATCCCTGTTCTCTCCTCTCTGCACAGACCATACAAACGCTCCACACCGCGTGGCCGCGGCCACCCTAATCTGGTGGTTCCAGCGCGCACGACCCACGTGGAGTTCCAGGTCTCCGGTAGCCTCTGGAACTGCCGATCTGCGGCCAACAAGGCAGAGTTCATCTCAGCCTATGCCTCCCTCGACTTCTTGGCACTGACGGAAACATGGATCACCACAGATAACACTGCTACTCCTACTGCTCTCTCTTCGTCCGCCCACGTGTTCTCGCACACCCCGAGAGCTTCTGGTCAGCGGGGTGGTGGCACCGGGATCCTCATCTCTCCCAAGTGGTCATTCTCTCTTTCTCCCCTTACCCATCTGTCTATCGCCTCCTTTGAATTTCATGCTGTCACAGTTACCAGCCCTTTCAAGCTTAACATCCTTATCATTTATCGCCCTCCAGGTCCCCTCGGAGAGTTCATCAATGAGCTTGATGCCTTGATAAGCTCCTTTCCTGAGGACGGCTCACCTCTCACAGTTCTGGGCGACTTTAACCTCCCCACGTCTACCTTTGACTCATTCCTCTCTGCCTCCTTCTTTCCACTCCTCTCCTCTTTTGACCTCACCCTCTCACCTCCCCCCCTACTCACAAGGCAGGCAATACGCTCGACCTCATCTTTACTAGATGCTGTTCTTCCACTAACCTCATTGCAACTCCCCTCCAAGTCTCCGACCACTACCTTGTATCCATTTCCCTCTCGCTCTCATCCAACACTTCCCACACTGCCCCTACTCGGATGGTATCGCGCCGTCCCAACCTTCGCTCTCTCTCCCCCGCTACTCTCTCCTCTTCCATCCTATCATCTCTTCCCTCTGCTCAAACCTTCTCCAACCTATCTCCTGATTCTGCCTCCTCAACCCTCCCCTCCTCCCTTTCTGCATCCTTTGACTCTCTATGTCCCATTATCCTCCAGGCCGGCTCGGTCCTCCCCTCCCGCTCCGTGGCTCGACGACTCATTGCGAGCTCACAGAACAGGGCTCCGGGCAGCCGAGCGGAAATGGAGGAAAACTCGCCTCCCTGCGGACCTGGCATCCTTTCACTCCGTCCTCTCTACATTTTCCTCCTCTGTCTCTGCTGCTAAAGCCACTTTCTACCACTCTAAATTCCAAGCATCTGCCTCTAACCCTAGGAAGCTCTTTGCCACCTTCTCCTCCCTCCTGAATCCTCCTCCCCCCTCCTCCCTCTCTGCAGATGACTTCGTCAACCATTTTGAAAAGAAGGTCGACGACATCCGATCCTCGTTTGCTAAGTCAAACGACACCGCTGGTTCTGCTCACACTGCCCTACCCTGTGCTCTGACCTCTTTCTCCCCTCTCTCTCCAGGTGAAATCTCGCGTCTTGTGACGGCCGGCCGCCCAACAACCTGCCCGCTTGACCCTATCCCCTCCTCTCTTCTCCAGACCATTTCCGGAGACCTTCTCCCTTACCTCACCTCGCTCATCAACTCATCCCTGACCGCTGGCTACGTCCCTTCCGTCTTCAAGAGAGCGAGAGTTGCACCCCTTCTGAAAAAACCTACACTCGATCCCTCCGATGTCAACAACTACAGACCAGTATCCCTGCTTTCTTTTCTCTCAAACTCTTGAACGTGCCGTCCTTGGCCAGCTCTCCCGCTATCTCTCTCTCAGAATGACCTTCTTGATCCAAATCAGTCAGGTTTCAAGACTAGTCATTCAACTGAGACTGCTCTTCTCTGTATCACGGAGGCGCTCCGCACTGCTAAAGCTAACTCTCTCTCCTCTGCTCTCATCCTTCTAGACCTATCGGCTGCCTTCGATACTGTGAACCATCAGATCCTCCTCTCCACCCTCTCCGAGTTGGGCATCTCCGGCGCGGCCCACGCTTGGATTGCGTCCTACCTGACAGGTCGCTCCTACCATGTGGCGTGGCGAGAATCTGTCTCCTCACCACGCGCTCTCACCACTGGTGTCCCCCAGGGCTCTGTTCTAGGCCCTCTCCTATTCTCGCTATACACCAAGTCACTTGGCTCTGTCATAACCTCACATGGTCTCTCCTATCATTGCTATGCAGACGACACACAATTAATCTTCTCCTTTCCCCCTTCTGATGACCAGGTGGCGAATCGTATCTCTGCATGTCTGACAGACATATCAGTGTGGATGACGGATCACCACCTCAAGCTGAACCTCGGCAAGACGGAGCTGCTCTTCCTCCCGGGGAAGGACTGCCCGTTCCATGATCTCGCCATCACGGTTGACAACTCCATTGTGTCCTCCTCCCAGAGCGCTAAGAACCTTGGCGTGATCCTGGACAACACCCTGTCGTTCTCAACTAACATCAAGGCGGTAGCCCGTTCCTGTAGGTTCATGCTCTACAACATCCGCAGAGTACGACCCTGCCTCACACAGGAAGCGGCGCAGGTCCTAATCCAGGCACTTGTCATCTCCCGTCTGGACTACTGCAACTCGCTGTTGGCTGGGCTCCCTGCCTGTGCCATTAAACCCCTACAACTCATCCAGAACGCCGCAGCCCGTCTGGTGTTCAACCTTCCCAAGTTCTCTCACGTCACCCCGCTCCTCCGCTCTCTCCACTGGCTTCCAGTTGAAGCTCGCATCCGCTACAAGACCATGGTGCTTGCCTACGGAGCTGTGAGGGGAACGGCACCTCAGTACCTCCAGGCTCTGATCAGGCCCTACACCCAAACAAGGGCACTGCGTTCATCCACCTCTGGCCTGCTCGCCTCCCTACCACTGAGGAAGTACAGTTCCCGCTCAGCCCAGTCAAAACTGTTCGCTGCTCTGGCCCCCCAATGGTGGAACAAACTCCCTCACGACGCCAGAACAGCGGAGTCAATCACCACCTTCCGGAGACACCTGAAACCCCACCTCTTTAAGGAATACCTAGGATAGGATAAAGTAATCCTTCCCCCCCTTAAAAGATTTAGATGCACTATTGTAAAGTGGCTGTTCCACTGGATGTCATAAGGTGAATGCACCAATTTGTAAGTCGCTCTGGATAAGAGCGTCTGCTAAATTACTTAAATGTAAATGTAAGGGAAAGATGAATTGAGCAAAGTACAGAGATCCTTGATGAAAACCCGGTCCAGAGCACTCAGGAACACAGACTGGGACGAAGGTTCACCTTCCAACAGGATAACAACCCTAAGCACACAGCCAAGACAATGCAGGAGTGGCTTCGGGACAAGTCTCTGAATGTCCTTGAGTGGCCCAGCCAGAGAATTGAACCCGATCTAACATCTCTGTAGAGACCTGAAAATAGCTGTGCAGCGATGCTCCCCATCCACCCTGACAGAGCTTTAGAGGATCTGCAGAGAAGCATGAGAGAAACACCCCAAATAAAGGTGTGCCAAGCATCATACCCAAGAAGACTTGAGGCTGTAATTGCTGCCATAGGTGATTCAACAAAGTACTGAGTCAAGGGTCTGAATACTTATGTTAATGTGATACTTAAGTTAGTTTTTTTTTTTGCAAAAAAATCTATTTGGGGATATTATGTGTAGATTGACGAGGGGAAACCATTTTTTTAAATCAATTTTAAAATACAGTGCCTTGCGAAAGTATTCGGCCCCCTTGAACTTTGCGACCTTTTGCCACATTTCAGGCTTCAAACATAAAGATATAAAACTGTATTTTTTTGTGAAGAATCAACAACAAGTGGGACACAATCATGAAGTGGAACGACATTTATTGGATATTTCAAACTTTTTTAACAAATCAAAAACTGACAAATTGGGCGTGCAAAATTATTCAGACCCCTTAAATTAGTACTTTGTAGAGCCACCTTTTGCTGCGATTACAGCTGTAAGTCGCTTGGGGTATGTCTCTATCAGTTTTGCACATCGAGAGACTGAAATTTTTTCCCATTCCTCCTTGCAAAACAGCTCGAGCTCAGTGAGGTTGGATGGAGAGCATTTGTGAACAGCAGTTTTCAGTTCTTTCCACAGATTCTCGATTGGATTCAGGTCTGGACTTTGACTTGGCCATTCTAACACCTGGATATGTTTATTTTTGAACCATTCCATTGTAGATTTTGCTTTATGTTTTGGATCATTGTCTTGTTGGAAGACAAATCTCCGTCCCAGTCTCAGGTCTTTTGCAGACTCCATCAGGTTTTCTTCCAGAATGGTATTTGGCTCCATCCATTTTCCCATCAATTTTAACCATCTTCCCTATCCCTGCTGAAGAAAAGCAGGCCCAAACCATGATGCTGTCACCACCATGTTTGACAGTGGGGATGGTGTGTGTTCAGGGTGATGAGCTGTGTTGCTTTTACGCCAAACATAACGTTTTGCATTGTTGCCAAAAAGTTCAATTTTGGTTTCATCTGACCAGAGCACCTTCTTCCACATGTTTGGTGTGTCTCCCAGGTGGCTTGTGGCAAACTTTAAACAACACTTTTTATGGATATCTTTAAGAAATGGCTTTCTTCTTGCCACTCTTCCATAAAGGCCAGATTTGTGCAATATACAACAGAATTGTTGTCCTATGGACAGAGTCTCCCACCTTAGCTGTAGATCTCTGCAGTTCATCCAGAGTGATCATGGGCCTCTTGGCTGCATCTCTGATCAGTCTTCTCCTTGTATGAGCTGAAAGTTTAGAGGGATGGCCAGGTCTTGGTAGATTTGCAGTGGTCTGATACTCCTTCCATTTCAATATTATCGCTTGCACAGTGCTCCTTGGGATGTTTAAAGCGTGGGAAATCTTTTTGTATCCAAATCCGGCTTTAAACTTCTTCACAACAGCATCTCGGACCTGCCTGGTGTGTTCCTTGTTCTTCATGATGCTCTCTGCGCTTTTAACGGACCTCTGACTATCACAGTGCAGGTGCATTTATACGGAGACTTGATTACACACAGGTGGATTGTATTTATCATCATTAGTCATTTAGGTCAACATTGGATCATTCAGAGATCCTCACTGAACTGAAGGGCTGAATAATTTTGCACACCCAATTTTTCAGTTTTTGATTTGTTAAAAAAGTTCGAAATATCCAATAAATGTTGTTCCACTTCATGATTGTGTCCCACGTGTTGTTGATTCTTCACAAAAAAATACAGTTTTATATCTTTATGTCTGAAGCCTGAAATGTGGCAAAAGGTCGCAATGTTCAAGGGGGCCGAATACTTTCGCAAGGCACTGTAAGGCTGTAACATAACAAAATGTGGAAAAATTCAAGGGGCCTGAATACTTTCCGAATGCACTGTATGTGTATTAAGGTAGTAAAAAGTGAAGTATTTGGTCCCATATTCATAGCATGCAATGACTACATCAAGCTTGTGACTCCACAAATTCATTGGATGCATTTGTTGTTTGTTTTGGTTGTTTCAGATTATTTTGTGTCCATTAGAAATGAATGGTAAATAATGTAGTGTCATTAAGGACTAACTTTTATTGTAAATAAGAACAGAATATGTTTCTAAACACTTTTACATGAATGTGGATGCTACCATGATTACAAATAATCCTGCATTTTTTGGGAGGGTATGATATGTGCGTCTGTAACTTTCTCACTCATCATTATTCACAATTCATTCAGGATTATCTGTAATCATGGTACCATCCACATTAATGTTGTATGTAGTGATTGCGTGCTATAAATATGGAACCATATACTTAACTTTTTACTACTTTAATAGAATACTTGTTGGCAAAGAGGCCCTTTATCTATTTCCCCAAAGTCAGATTAACTCGTGGATACCATTTTTTATGTCTCTGCGTGCAGTTTGAAGGAAGTTGCTAACTTGCGCTTGCGCAATTGCTAACCAGCATTAGCTAAGTAATTGGAAGTCTACGGTATATGCTAGCATGCAAGCAGATACCCATAGACTTCCAGTCATTGTGCAAACGCTAGTTAGCATTGGTTCGTGAAACTAGCTCTAACTTCCTTCATACTGGACACAGAGACATTTTTTTATTTTATTTTTTTATTTTATTTCACCTTTATTTAACCAGGTAGGCTAGTTGAGAACAAGTTCTCATTTGCAACTGCGACCTGGCCAAGATGAAGCATAGCAGTGTGAACAGACAACACAGAGTTAGTTACACATGGAGTAAACAATTAACAAGTCAATAACACAGTAGAAAAAATGGGCAGTCTATATACAATGTGTGCAAAAGGCATGAGGAGGTAGGCGAATAATACAATTTTGCAGATTAACACTGGAGTGATAAATGATCAGATGGTCATGTACAGGTAGAGAGAGATATTGGTGTGCAAAAGAGCAGAAAAGTAAATAAATAAAAAAACAGTATAAAAACAGTATGGGAATGAGGTAGGTGAAAATGGGTGGGCTATTTACCTATAGACTATGTACAGCTGCAGCGATCGGTTAGCTGCTCGGATAGCTGATGTTTGAAGTTGGTGAGGGAGATAAAAGTCTCCAACTTCAGCGATTTTTGCAATTCGTTCCAGTCACAGGCAGCAGAGTACTGGAACGAAAGGCGGCCAAATGAGGTGTTGGCTTTAGGGATGATCAGTGAGATACACCTGCTGGAGCGCGTGCTACGGATGGGTGTTGCCATCGTGACCAGTGAACTGAGATAAGGCGGAGCTTTACCTAGCATGGACTTGTAGATGACCTGGAGCCAGTGGGTCTGGCGACGAATATGTAGTGAGGGCCAGCCGACTAGAGCATACAAGTCGCAGTGGTGGGTGGTATAAGGTGCTTTAGTGACAAAACGGATGGCACTGTGATAGACTGCATCCAGTTTGCTGAGTAGATAAAAATATAAAAATGTTATCCATAAGTTTATTCGAGTCTGGGGGAGTAGATGAAGGCCATCATTACCAAAATCCCGAAGTATCCCTTTAATAAAAATATAAGTGAGTTTGTCCCAATACTTTTGGTCCCCTAAAATGGATGGACTATGTACAAAATGTTCTGTAATTTCTAAAGAATTCACCCGATATGGATTAAAAAATACCCTCAAATTAAAGCCAACAGTCTGCCCTTTAACATCATAGTTATTATATCATTTGAAATCCAAAGTGCTGGAGTACAGAGCCAAAACAACAACAATGTGTCACTGTCACAATACTTCTGGAGCTCACTTTAACTGACAACATGTTCTTTTCCTCAGCCAACAAGATGAGTAACAAACAGCAAAATCACTAGCCTATGTCAATCTACTATCCCATAGCAGAAAAGTTTCCCTATTCTATTGGTCAGCTTGTCGAGAAAGAAATTGCCTATTCCAAACAGACTCAGACAGTTGTGGGAAGCTAGATACCAAATTCCAAATCAAATCAAATGTTATTTGTCACATGCGCCAAATACAACAGTGAAATGCTTACTTAAAAGCCTTTAACCAACAATGTAGTTTTAAGAAGAATAAGTGTTAAGTAAAAAATATATAAGTTTAAAAAAATCACAAATAACAAATCATTAAAGAGCAGCAGTAAAATAACAATAGTGAGTCTATATACAGGGGGTACCGGTACAGAGTCAATGTGCGGGGGCAACGGTTAGTCGAGGTAATTGAGGTAATATATACATGTAGGTAGAGTTAAAGTGACTATGCATAGATAATAAACAGAGAGTATCAGCACCGTAAAAGAGAGGGGTGGGGGGGCAATGCAAATAGTCTGGGTAAGCCATTTGATTAGATGTTCAGGAGTCTTATGGCTTGTGGGTAGAACCTATTTAGAAACCTGTCGGGCCTAGACTTGGACCTCCGGTACCGCTTGCCGTGCGGTAGGAGAGAGAACAGTCTGTGACTAGGGTGGCTGGAGTCTTTGACCATTTTTAGGGGCTTCCTCTGACACCTCGTGATGTACTGGGCCGTACGCACTACCCTCTGTAGTGTCGTGGGGTCGGAGGCCGAGCAGTTGCATACCAGGCAGTGATGCAATCAGTTAGGACACTCTCGATGGTGCAGCTGTAGAACCATTTGAGGTTCTGAGGACCCATGTCAAATCTTTTCAGTCTACTGAGGGGAAATAGGCTTTGTCGTGCCATCTTCAAAAAGGTCTTGGTGTGTTTGGACCATGATAGTTTGTTGGTGATGTGGACACCAAGGAACTTGAAGCTCTCAACCTGCTCCTCTACAGCCCCGTCGATGAGAATGGCGGTGTGCTTGGTCTTCCTTTTCCTGTAGTCCACAATCATCTCCTTTATCTTGATCACGTTGAGGGAGAGGTTGTTGTCCTGGAACCACATGGCCAGGTCTCTGACCTCGTCCCTATAGGCTGCGGGAAAACACAGCTGTCAAACGCACACCGCACATGTGAGCGGTTTCATGTGACAGAGATGAAAATATCCGTTAGACATTTAGAAAGAGGGGAGATCTAATATGCAACTATTAGCATGGGTTGCCAATATGACTAGGATTGTGCCTTTGGCTACAGGACAATGAAAGAAAGTTGATATAAAATAATTGCCCCCACGGATATGGGGTGATTTTGACTGGGCTACTTTGAAAATTGTTTAGATATGCCTCATAATATGTAGTAAAACGTTCAGGTTTCAATCAATTAAGTATATTTTTTCAAAATGCATGCTGCCTCCAGCTCATTGCAAAGTGGTTTGTGACGTGCTGATGAAGCCTGACTTCCGTGGTCTTTGCATTTGCTGTTTGAGATGCTGTTGCAGCAGATTTTCCACTCAAATGCTCTGTATCTGTATGCTGTACAAGTGTGATAAATAAGATACATAACGAATATACTGTACACACGCGCCAATTCAATTCCACTAAATATGCAAATTTGCCAATAGACTGATAAGCATGACCAGTCAAATGTATTTATATCAATTGCTATTTCCATCAATGAATAGGCTAAAAAGCATTATTTCGCAATGGGATTTTTTCTTCTTCTCCCGGCCAGGGGCCAATTGTATTTGTCGGCCTTTAAAAAAATGTAGTGCCCAAAAGCTGGTTATTGGCGGCTAACGGAAACACTGGTGTGTGTGTGTGTGTGTGCGCGCACATTATTTCCAGGCATTACTCAAACCATTCAGTTACACCCAGTCCTGATGGGAAACATTCCCTGTGCTCCCTCTGTCTCCTCCTCGAAATGCAACTCATAATAGAACATGGCAGGGTGGCACTTAACCCCACTTTGTAAGAGGGACACATGGCTCTCTCTCTCTATGCCTCATTCTCTGTCCCTCCTCAGCTCAATGCTGTTTCTGTAAGGTGTGTCCCTACACCCCTCCTCCCAGTCGCCTGACTCCTAGAGTTCTCAGATCGCTGCAGCCGTCAGGGAGGCCCAGAAGAGTGAGTGTTCTGTTTACCAAGCTCACATAGGGGGCAGAGCAGAGAGCTTCCATCATACATTCCCTAAACTGCCAGCCTGCCTGCCAGGATACCTCCACAGGGCGCAGGTTAAGAAGTGGTTATGAGAGGAAATTAACTGGTAACCTGTCTGATTGGCTGGCTCTCTAGACAGCTGTCCAGCAGAGTTCCTCTGTCACAAGGCTCTAGGCTCTCTACCCATTCATCTACATATACAAGTATGTGATTAATAGCCATGAGAGAGCTGAGACTTGGGCTATTGTGGGAATACCTCCATGTTCTGTTGAAAAAAAATATAATTTTGGCACCTTTCTACAGAGGGTACCTCTAATCCATTTAGTGAATTAAACAGGGGTAATGGTTCCAAGTCATCCATCCCACTTATCCTCCGATCACAAGCAGAACAGGAAAAAAAGGTACTGTAGACTCGTGAGGGACTTCAAAAAGATTCCACCAGTCTGAGGTTGGCCGGTATCCAGATGTTCATACCATTCCTGTACCAAACCCAGGTATGCAGTATTACCGGCAGTGCACCCAAGGGGCGCTATTATAAAAAGTTTGCATTTATTTTTACACACAAAACAAATTTAACCAGCAAGGGCCTCGTTTATCAACCATGCATAACCCATGCATAACATTTATCACAACATTCTGCCGTGTGTGAAGATTCTAGGATTTGCATGTGCAACATATTATTGGGATTTATCAAACTGTCGCACACAACAACGATCCACATGTTTTCATTGATAAATCTGCGCTTGTAAACGAGCGTACAACCCTGCCCTCCATTCACCTTTTATGAAAGGAAAAAGGTGCTCACTTGCTGTATGATGTGGAGATGTTGGAACTGGGCCACGACAGTTTCTAAAGCACAATGGCAAATGTTATGACATTTCTGTAGAGGTATGGGCAGAATGTTTTCATCTTTTGCAGTGACTTTTTAAATAGAAAATGCATGCCGCCTATAGCGAGTGCCAAAAATTGGCCACGCATTTTGGAAGACTGATTGTCTATTGAACAATTCAAAAATAAATGTTGCATGCAGCCCGCACTTACAAAAAAAAACGTTAAAGACATACTGTTCAATATTTTGTTTATTAATACATTATTGTGATTACAATATTCTGCCTTGGTATAGGCTCTGAGATTAAATAGGATATTATGCTGCGCTCCCATCGCACAGCAATACTGTAGCCTACCCATACTGCCAAAGGTTACCAGTCTATTTACTTTCAAGCATGTTTGGCATTTGAATGAGTGATGGATAAATGGTAGCATAATATTTGTTGTGTAGCAGGAATAAACCAGTCATATCAAAAAAGGAGAGACATGCCCTGCAATATGCTTATAATTTAGACCTATATAATGAAAGGGAAAACAATATTTTAGGAGACATGCTGCTATGCAATCCTCTTACCAACAGCAAATGTATCATAATTCCTGTGCACATCAAACACCTCCATTTCCCAAAAAATAACAATATTTGCTTGCAATACAGTTGATCAACCACTAGAAGTTGTGCGTACGCACGATCTGAGATTTGCGTGGAGATACTCATACATTCACGTCGAGTTTAAAATGGATAAATACCAACCTTTGCGGAAAAACTGGCGCAGGCAGGGTTTGGAGTGACGCGCCTTTGATAAATTACTCTAAAGGGATCTTGATCAAGGAGGGGATTGATTGTCTTGTAACCAAGAAAATTGATCTTGCAATCTAGCCACTTAGCTAGCAAGTTGGCAAACCAAATGCATAACTGGAGCCCTGAGCTGAAGATAAGTTAACTATCTAAGAAAAATAAATTATAAGCAGTAGTATAGCACACACCCCCACAACCGAGCTTTAGGGGGCACCCAACCCCCTCCCCCTAAAAAAAAATAGAAATACCCTGGTATACGGTATGCCGCCAAAGCTTACGACAGTCTAAACATTTGTCAATATTTTTGGAATTCAATTGCAACCGTTCCATGAGTGCATTCCAAGCCATTACTTAAAACCTCTAAAGAAATAGACACCACCTAGCAGCAGGGTTCGATAGATGGGACCGAGGGCTGTTGAGGAGGTGGATAAATCTATCTTTAACTTTATTTACAATAAAGGGTGTAGAGAGGGTCTTGTGAGATTGGGAACAGGTGCAATATGGCACTGAGCCGAGTAGCAGGCCATGTAGGCCAGCTCTTCTTTCTCCCGGGTTAGAACGACACACAGATGGTGGGCAGGCTATGAGTTACAGCACCAGCACACCAATGCTCCTCCAAACCAGATCAGCTTCCTTAAAACAGCATAAACTTGCCAACTCATGACACCACCTGCATGACAGCTGAGCATAGCCCTTAACTCTTCACCCTGATTCCCCATCACCTCCAATGCATTGAGAGAAACAATGGAAATCCCAAATACCATTCGGTATCCGCTAATCACGATTAACAGTTTTAAAAAACATAAGAAGGGCGGAATTTGCTATAAATACCTTGATTGTTGGGGTCTAAGAGGCTAAGAGTAGCCGTGTTCTGACGCCCTGTGAGCTGAATAGGGAGTGATGTTTTGGGAGGCTAATTTCCCATCATACATTCTTTACTTGAGCTGTGTTCCCGTGACTGTTTAAACTAATCTAACGCACGTCATGCTACGGCATCGTCATGGCGACAGGACAGAACCAGAACTAGGCCCTCTGGTTCTTCAACAACACACTGCTAGCCAATTAGGAACTCCACATCCCCAATGCTCTCTTTTATTAGAGACTACAAAGAAAATTCCAGATGATACCCTCTCAGAACTCCAAATTTTCCATTTGCACTCTCTGGACAAAATGACACAAGGAAAAACATTAAGTCATCGCTTAAATGTGCCGGCTTACATTGTTTAATTGTACTTATCCAGTGAAATGAGGGTAGGAAAGATGGGCAGAGGAGTGCCAGCTGTCTGTCTGGATTGAGGAACAGGGTCTTGGGAGGACAGAGGTTGTGTCCTCATTTTCCCTATGTAATTACATAAAGCACACACACACACACACACACACACACACACACACACACACACACACACACACACACACACACACACACACACACACACACACACACACACACACACACACACACACACACACACACACACACACACACACACACACACACACACACACACACACACACACACACACACTGTGCCCTCTGTAACAATAGAAGAGTAACAACAACAGCAGCAGCCATGACGTGAGAGAGACAAAGTATCCTTTACGTAATCCTGTCCAGATCAAGGCTTTTTATCCTGGGTAAGCAGGCCGGCAGTGCCCACAGGGTGAGGAGAGGTCTCCCTGCTCTGCAGCTGTTCTACTAAAGATGAGCAGACCAGGGGGAGCCGAGGGAAAAGAATGAGGAAGAGGGGGTGAGTAAATAAAGAATAAATAGGGCAGGTGAAGAGAGAGGCTATCAGTTTTTGGACCAGATGGAGCTGTCCCAGAGTTCATCAGACAAGTCATGAGAAAACAATAGACATTCCTGGAATCATTCTCTCTGTGAGAGAATTATTATTATTACTTGTTTTACTTTTCTATTATTTCTCTATTTTCTTTCTCTCTGAATTGTTGGAAGGGCCAGTAAATAAGAATTTTACTGTGAGTCTACACCTGTTGTTTACGAAGCATGTGACGAATACCATTGGATTTGAGTTGAAGCCAATGAAATGAGCACCCACAGCAGTGGCCTACAAAAGCAATAACAGTGAGGAGCTAGCCGTCTCCGATTGTGCTGTTATGTAAGCTGTAACTAAGTCGTACCGTACGCTGCTTTGAAAAAATAACAAGAAACAAACTGCCATAAGCTAGACATGACATCACCTGGCGATGAATACCGACAAAGCCATGACAATCAAGTAGGGGCACTCTGAGAGCCTGGGTCAATACCAACCAACACCACATACCCATCCCAACTAAGAATCTGACTTTTGTTTGACTTTGGTTTGAAGTGCCTCATCCCTCATCGCTTTGTCTCTCTCAGATCCAGGCACCATTGTCTGTCTCATCTCCTTATCTCTGGTCCAGACAGAAGAATCCCCAGAATGCAGCAGGAATGCCCACAATTTAGGCCAGCCCTGGGTCAACTGACCCCTCAGGTGAGTATCTCTGAGGAAGATCAAGGATCCTCCAACAGGAGATAGCAGGTTAGAGAAGAATAACCCAACCAAGCTCATATCCTATTCTCCATGCCAGTATTTTTTCCAAGAAACATATACTGTTGGGTTTCACAGTAACCTTCATGAGTGTCTGTTTGATCAAGGTCAGTCGCCAGAAATAGTGTCTATCATAAGTATTCTCCCCTGTTGGAATTATTTTTTAAAAAGTGTTACAAAGTGGGATTAAAATCTATTTCATTGTCATTTTTTGTCAACAATCTAAAGCACTCTTAAGTCAAATTAAAGATTAGTGACAAATATAACCAAAATGTTTAGTTTGTTTTTACCTTTATTTAACTAGGCAAGTCAGAACAGTGGGTTAACTGCCTTGTTCAGGGGCAGAACAACAGATTTTTACCTTGTCAGTTTAGGGATTCGATCTTGCAACCTTTCGGTTACAAGTCCAATGCTCTAACCAATGCCCCAATATACCTTGTATTCACCCCCCTGAGTCAATACATGTTAGAAGCACCTTTACAACTGTGAGTTGTCTTGGGTATGTCTCTTAAGAGCTTTACAGGCATGGATTGTGCAGTATTTGCCCATTATTCTTTTCAAAATCCTTCAAGCTCTGTCAAGGTGTTGGGAATCATGCCTAGAAAGCAATCTTTAAGTCTTGACATTGTTTTTCAAGCAGATTTAAGTCAAAACTGTAACTTGGCAACTCCAGTGTAGATTTGCCCTGTTGTTGTAGGTTATTGTCCTGCTGAAAGGTAAATTCCTCTCTCAGTGTCTGGTGTAAAGCAGATTGAAACAGGTTTCCTTCTATGGTTTTGCCTGTGCTTAGCTCCTTCCCGTTTCTTTTTATCCAGAAAAACTCCCCAGTCTTTGCCTATGTCAAGCATAAGCATACCATGATGTAGCCACCACCATCACTTGCCTCAGACATAAGGCTTTGCATTTAGGCCCTAAGGTGTATTCCTTTGCTGTGTTTTTTCTTCTTCTCAGTACTACTTTAGTGCCTTGTTGCATACAGGATGCATGTCTTAGAATTTGTTTTATTTGTATTCCTCTTTTTACTCTTTCATTCGGTCATTATTGTGGAATCACTACAATGTTGTTGATCCATCCTCAGTTTTCACAGCCATTGAACGCTGTAGATGACAGAGCATTATTACCTAGAGTTTATACAAGGCATTGTGTACTTCCCTCCCAGAGGAAAAAATGCCAGAAGACCCAGAGCAAAATGAAATCATGGGAGGGGCTTTTCTTTTCAATAACGTCTGTGAGCTCGCTTGTTTATTCCTGGTTGAGACATTTGCTTCTATGGGTTTAACAGAGTGGCACACTCTCGAAAACTCAATTAACAGATGTATAGCCCTTCAGCCTCAAGTCACACATGGCCTGGGAGAGAGAGAGGGCAACCGGGCTGCCCAGATGGACACGGACTAGCCTTGGATTATACAACAATAGGCTCATTTACGTCTTGGAACCAATTCAACAATGATAGCAGCAGTGAAATATTCAATATGCAGATTTAATCAAATGGCAATGGTGCTACTTTGCCAAATGTCAACCAACGTAACAACAAGACTACAAAATAATTACTTCTCCATTCCAATGTACATTTCAAGAAACCAATGTGAGGTCATCTGGGGCCTTTTGTCTAGGGCCTCCAATGGGAGAGCCAAGTGTCAAACTGCGTGGAGCAGAATAAGTCCAGAATAAGTGCATTCTCCCCGTGTTGACTCCAAACTAAACAAACAGCTCATTAATCCCCAGTTGTAAGAGGCCATTAGCACAGAGAGCTGCTTCATTTCTCTTGAGTAACATAGCCTAGCTTTAGCTTACAACACTCACAGTCAGGATGAGTCCTCAAGACTGAGGCCACACTTCAAATATGTTAGAGTTGATCAAAGAGGAGAGGACAGGAAGAAGGGAAGATTAGGCAGGGTAAACTAAAGGAGAGAAAGAAAGGCTCAAGCAGAGGGGATTGAAGTGACGATGTGTCTTCCCTCTGAGGGGGTAGTCCAGTCATCATGCCATCGCTCTTTTCTGCTGCTTATAACAGTGAGGTGACACCACCATTCTCAGGACTTTAATCCGAATGAGAATGCCTTTGCTCTCAAAGGATGCCCGCAGCCCAAGAGGGAGATGGATGCCAAGCAATTAAATGGAAACTCACTGGTTCAACAGTCACGGTCTGGAACCGTTTTAATAAGCTGGAAACTATTTCTAAAATGGTTGACGGTTCTGATGCCGACCCGAGACAAAGGGCTTCATTGTAAAGGCAGAGTGTGTATTTTTCTTCACGGATCAAGTTCACTGCCAAGAGGCTAGGAACAGGCGACAGACCCCAGAGCTGTCGTCTGTTGTTTTTTCATAACCCCTGCCCCCACCACCTAAAAGGAGACCGACAAGACCTCCATCGAGTGCTGCCAGAGAATACCACACTATAAGCATCCCTACCATGGCCTATTGCCAATATTTTAATCA
The DNA here is from genome assembly GCF_023373465.1 of Oncorhynchus keta. NCBI lineage: Eukaryota > Metazoa > Chordata > Actinopteri > Salmoniformes > Salmonidae > Oncorhynchus > Oncorhynchus keta. The sequence goes on from NC_068442.1 coordinate 26,947,268, forward strand.
ATCTATGATAACCCTAATCTTCCCACAGTCAAAGGGGATGTAATTAGACGGGAAAGTTCAACTCAGTAAAACCACCAGATTCCTGTAATGGGTGTGTCCGTTTACACACAAAAAAATAACAAAGAGAGAAAATGTCAAAGACGGATGCACTTCTTCTCAGCACAATGCCCTCACTACAATTACAGATGGCAGACAGTGAGGAGACAGAGCTGCTCTTCTATCCCACAGCATCTAGGCTATGCCTCACAGCTATAATCAACAATGGGCTGAGGTACATCAGCAACGGTCATCAAGCAACGGTCATCAAAATAGTTAAAGGTTAAACATTTGAATTTGAATACAAATTTGAATAAATGGACAAAGATACTACAAACATTTAGAATAAAAAAATGTATCAGATACTGACTGAAATATAGCACAGATAAAGCATTGTACTGACACAGACGAATAACGAATGCAGTTCAGGCATGTGGGAATCCAGATGTTTCATTTATTGTAAAATGTAAAAATGTTTCTCATATGCACTCAAATATAAAATGTCTTCGTATGTCAGGTATTTTTTGAATACTTTGGGATAAAATAAAGACAATTATATGTGCTTCATTTGCATATACACTGGATGTATTTGCATACATGACTAAATTAATATAAAGGGGTGGAACAAAACTTGCTGTCTAGGACTAGGGCTAGGGATAGGGCCAGGTATAGGGCTAGGTCTAGGTATAGGGCTAGGGCCAGGTATAGGGCTAGGACTAGGGCTATGGCCAGGTATAGGGCTAGGGATAGGTATAGGGCAAGGGGCAGGGCTAGGTATAGGGCTAGGGCCAGGTATAGGGCTAGGGCCAGGGCTAGGTATAGGGCTAGGGCCAGGTATAGGGCTAGGTATAGGGCCAAGGCTAGGGCCAGGTATAGGGCTAGGGCTAGGTCTATGGCCAGGTATAGGGCTAGGTATAGGGCTGGGGCCAGGGCTAGGTATAGGGCTAGGGCCAGGTATAGGGCTAGGGCCAGGTATAGGGCTAGGTCTAGGGCCAGGTATAGGGCTAGGTATAGGGCTGGGGCCAGGGCTAGGTATAGGGCTAGGGCCAGGTATAGGGCTAGGGCCAGGTATAGGGCTAGGTCTAGGGCTAGGGCCAGGTATAGGGCTAGGTCTAGGGCCAGGTATAGGGCTAGGTATAGGGCTAGGTCCAGGGCTAGGTATAGGGCTAGGGCCAGGTATAGGGCTAGGGATAGGTATAGGGCTAGGGCCAGGTATAGGGCTAGGGCCAGGTATAGGGCTAGGGCCAGGTCTAGGACTAGGGCCATGTATAGGGCTCGGGCCAGGGCTAGGTATAGGGCTAGGGCCAGGTATAGGGCTAGGGCCAGGTATAGGGCTAGGTATAGGGCTTGGGCCAGGTATAGGGCTAGGGCAAGGGCCAGGGCTAGGTATAGGGCTAGGGCCAGGTCTATGGCCAGGTATAGGGCTAGGGCTAGGTATGGGGAAAGGGCCAGGTCTAGGTCTAGGGCCAGGTCTAGGGCCAGGCCAACTTATGGCACCTGCACTGTCTAAACTGCCTCATTCATTATTCATTACTGTTGTCACTTTCACTTTCATAATTCCACAAGTGTGTCAAGAGAAAGAAACCACGCAATTTAAAACCAAACTCTTGATTATACCTACCGATACATACTTTAAATTGTTTGCGAGATAAGACATAATATCCCTTTACTCAGAGTGTTCCTTTCCGGAAAACATGCTTCATTTCAGCATATCTAAATTGTAAACATTTCAACTGTGTTAAATCATTACTTTTTTCAGTTGCACAAAAGAACAACAACCACCAAAATAAAGCCATCTTTCTTCTCTTTTTTTGTGAAGTTGGTAGAGAGACAGTGTGTTAAATCTCTGACGAAGTGTTAAGTGTTTTTATAGATGCAACAGAAAGCCATTAGCTATTTTTCCATTACGCCTAACAGACTTGTCCAGTGATTTTTTTGTCAACATTTAAAAAGTTTGCAAAGAAAATAGATGTGTCAGTTACCTGCTACAGTGTATTTCCATTGAACTGTCCTGGGATTAAAACACCTGGACATAATGACATCACATACCAAAAAATGTATCAATTGGTGACAGCCTGTATGCCCTTCCACCTTCTGTGTCACACCCTGATCTGTTTCACCTGTCTTTGTGATTGTCTCCACCCACCTCCAGGTGTCACCCATTTTCCCCATTACTCTCAGGATATTTATTAATGTGTTCTCTGTTTGTTGCCAGTTCGTCTTGTCAAGTCAACCAGTGTGTTTTTCCGTGCTCCTGCTTTTTACTTGTCTCTGTTTTTCTAGACCTCCTGGTTTTGATCTTTTACCTTCCCTGACTCTGAGCCCGCCTGCCTGTCCATTCAGCCTGCCCTGACCTTGAGCCTGCCTGCCTCCCTGTACCGTTTGGAACTCTGACCTGGTTAATGAACTTTTGCCTGTCCTCAACATGCCCCTTGTTGTTTAATAACTATCAGAGACTCAAACCATCTGCCTCCTGTGTCTGCATCTGGGTCTCGCTCTCTGTAATTATAATCTGCTTCATTTCTCAGGTAGCTCGCAAAATCCACCATGGATAGAATGCAAGAATTGACTAATATTTGCCATATTCTAAAAATGCTCATGTACCAACAACGTATCACCACAGACCGTGCCATGGGGAAACTTGCACTCCTGTAGATCTGAAATTTGTGAAAGTCAGGACAATTCTTGTCCTGCAGAAATATTATTTTAGAGTTGAAAATAGATTTAGAAGCAATAGGCATTTAGAATTGCATGTGTTATAGTTAGGCCTCTATGATGGTATCATGTGCACCGCATACCTTCAAAATGATTCTGCTGTCTTAATTTATTCAAAAAATACTTTCCATAATTTGTTGCAATAAATAAAGTTTGAGAAAATAAATCCAACCCCGTTGAACAGATATTTAAGAAAATCTTTAGAACATTTTTCCTTTAGCTGCCATTTCCATTACACATGTCGCAATGTCGCGACATTGCTTTTGTTGAATAAACCTGGGTCAATGGAAACCTGCCTAATGTATTCAATTGAGCCCATTTCAGCCATTACTGGAGTGTGTTTGACAGGTCATTACAAATGTTTCCACAGTCGTTACGTTAAAGGGGAAAAAAAACAAATGGCACAATCAAGAGTGGGAAAGAGTCCCCAGAATGAAAGCAATCAATCCAGCAAGATTGAAGTGGCTGAAAGGGAAAGATCCTCAGGGGGGCGGGGCATGCACGTTGCTAATTACATGTACGCCTACTTTGAAAGAAAATGATTCTATCAAACAGAAGTGTTTTGGACCTTCTGATATTAAGTTCCATCTCCTGTGAGTTTCTCAGCAGCCTTAGTTGGTGATTAGTAAAGGCCGATATACAGTATCAACCCTGAGAACCAACACTGGGACCAGAGATCTTCGTGTTGTGTGTGACCCAGGCCAGAAACTTCTGAGCCCAGTGGGGAGAGACAGACAGAGAGAGACTACTTTCTCTGTCTCTCTCTCTCTCTCTCTCTTTCCCTTCCTCCCTCCGTCCAAAGTTTTGCCTGTCCATCCACCTCCCCAGTAGCAGAGCTCTCCGGCAGGACATGACCTGCCCAGCTCCCACTCACTCCATAAATCACAGGCCGCGTCTCCACTGTGCAGTTGAAAAAAAGAGGCCGCAGCGCTGCCTTTCTGTGCTGTACTCCAAGAGGCCGCTTCCTCCCACTGCGCTGGCCTGTGAGGAGCCAAGATTTAAAACACATACTTTTGTGCAGCACTTTTCATCACCTGCAGGCACAAAGTGACGTACAGTGCACAGAGGTGTCTGTCTCCATGGCAGTGTGGGGAGTGCGTTCTCCGGAGCACGTACTTACACGCTAAGAAATAGCAAACGCCTTTGATATTTACATACACTTCAATGCAAAATCACAATGGGCTCGTGTGTTCTGCTGTGCAGCTTGAAGAGAAACAACCAAGAGGAGATCACTTAAAACACTTTTAATGTATCAAGCTTGGTAGAGGGAGGTTGTACTCCCCCATAGCCTAGGAGCAGTTCACTCACACCGTATGGAGCATGACTCTTTACACTATTAATAAAAATCTACACAAACAAAAGACCCTAATACAAATCTTAAAACTACCAAGCACTTAAGCGGAGAACATTAATAAAGAACAATTGCCTAGCTTGAAGTGAAACCAACTAGGAAAAACTGAATTCCAAGAGAGCTCAAAATCAAGTCTTACTGTAATCCTTGATTTAAGTGGCAAAGGAAGCACTGAGTGGAAAAAGGTCAAGAGTCAAAAGCATCCCTGGTGGTCTGAAATACTTACACAACTACACCAACACTTAATGCTTTCAGTTCATTCAAACATTGGCCGGTGTATCACTTCAAGAGCATTCCATGTCACTCCGATACCATAACCAGTAGGGCAAGGGAGTCTTTTTATTACCACGAGGCCTTCCTGAGGGATTACGGGCTAATATAATACACTGTTAAAGTAGAATAACTCAAAAAATCATCATTGTGTAGTAAAACCATGATAAGTAATGCACCTAAGCTGAGATGTTTGGTGTTTGGAGGGTGTTAGAATGTAAACTCAATGGAAGTGCTATGATACACTGAATGGATTTCGAAACAGAATGGAAGTATTCTGAGCCAGTGGTTCTTCATTCTGAATCATCATGTTTTTAAGAGTGTTGTGAAAACACTTTTTGGTGTTTCAGTGCATGTAAAAGGTAGCACAAATGTTTTGGCAGACTGTCTCATATAAACATAACATAAATATTGATTGATTATAAATATTAATTGCATTTTCAGTCAATATTTGAATTAACATTTTAAAGAAGATACTGGGAAAGTAATAATTTTCCTTAGGGTAGACTTTGGCACTAGTTACAGGCTACAGTTGCCAGGCAACTTTGTGAGATTATAAATAATGTTATTTAGGGCTATGTAAGTTATAGCAGAGGTGACATGTATGAAGTAAGCCTTCATCACTGGTATGCATGTGAGAAGGTGGATGTGAACCCAGGTCTCTTGCTTGTCAAAACACTGCCTTCAGGAGACCGCATGCCTCCAAGTCGAAACAGTTCAGTAGAGTTTGTGCATATATTCTGAGGACATTTTGTAATGTTTTTGTGAGTTTTTTTGTGAGTTTTTTTTTAGCTGTTTGGGCATACAACATTTTTTCTGGATGCAATCTGAAGTTCGAAGCTGAAGTCTACAGCTCTTCGCCGGATGAGTGGTCAACAGTAGGGATTATTCAATAAAGTCTTTATTGTCATTGAACAAGAGACGAGTCATTTTCATGCACATTTTTTCATTGAAAAATACTGCACCAAACATCTTAGTTAGATGTAAAATTGCGCAATTAAGATCTCCTCTGCAAAAATGTCAAAATTAATGAGAAATGTATTGAGTTATTTTAGATTAATTCTAAGATTATTGCACTTTTTTCTAGTTTTTAAAGTATTTTAAGGGAGTATGCAAGCACACTCGTTTGGTTCGCTTAGTCAACATCAGCTAGCCACCAGGCGAATTGAAGCACTCTAGCGCCTTTAGTCCACTCAGCCAGTCTTCAGGAGTAAACTGTTGTGCTGAACAACCCTTGTTACACTGATCACATAGGGCCTGATTCAGACTTGACATAAGTAGACTTTACATGAACTGAAGAAAAATGGACTACAGTCATAATTAGTCCACGTTAAATCAAATTATCTCAAGTCTGAATAGGGCCTAGGGAGAATGTTTTTTTGCGTAAAATTCTACCTTCATTTTTTCATACCTTCATATCAGAAGACAAATGTTTAGTTTAAAGACAAAATGTGACTTCAAACATGTGCTTTTGTACTGTTCAGAATTCCCCCAGTCTGAGGCATAGAGGTGGAGTACATTTGTGCCATTTAGCAAACTTTATGGTCAAGTATAAAAAACAGGCAAGTTTGCGAGCAACTCCACTGTATTCAGGTTCTTCATGAACTCAGACACCAGAGAGCACACCAAACGCTCAGATGAAACTCTCCAAAACAATCCAAGAAATGATGCCTCAATGAAAACTTGAGTACACAATGTTATTACGTTGAAGGAAACAGAAAAGGAATTCGCTCGATAAGAACATTTGTTTTGTGTAGCATTTCAGACATTGATTCATTGATCCGTTTTCTTGATGCTACATGTTGTTAATTGACATGTAATTTTTGCACCTTTCGTGCACTTGTTTTATATGCAAATTAGGCCTGCTTTTGAGTTAATACTACTGACTTGTTTGCCTACTAGTTTTAAGCTGTATCTACTGTTTGATGTATACACCACATGCTATATGCTACACTATATAGCCACTGCCATTTTAGCCTTCTCTAGTTTTGGCCTACCACACGCTGTTATTATTGCATCCCACTTTTGACATTCATATTGTTATCTTGTTGTAATATTTGCATAGCTTAATCAAGTATTAGCTTTTTGCATATTGCTATTGATATGTTTAATAATAATTCATATTAATATAGTATTTGACCTAATTATGTATTAATGTACTATCATTATTGCTTGTTATTATTTGCTATTTCTCTCTTCCTGCTGAAAAACATACGTTACCCACCGGCTGGCAAATCCTACCCAAAGCCAATTAAGAACAGGATCAGACTACAGCCAACTGAACTGTCAACTGTCGATCATATCATCTAACTCAACTGTATTGTGATTCAATTCATCTGAACAATTTTTTTCTTTATCAAGGCATGTCAATAAAGAACCATTTCTTATTTACAATGATGGCCTACCAGGGAACAGTGGGTTAACTGCCTTGTTCAGGAATTAGCATAATGGATGATAGGTAGATAACTCTTCAGCCCAGGGCTCAATGCTTTCTTTTACAGGTGAGTGCCACTTCTGACATTAGCGGTCATTGTCTATTTTTTGCCATGAATGTGAAATATGCCACATTCTGATCTTGAAGGATATGATAAATACCTTGCAGATCTTTGAAATGCCTTTATCAATATAAAAATGTTTAAGGCCTTTTAATGTTTTGTCATGTGATAATTTGTTACTAAAAGATAAAGCACTTAAAGCTCCAATCGTGTCTTGAACATTTAATTTTGTACTCATTAATTACTATCTCGGACAAACGTATTAATTTCTATTTTAACAGCATTTTTTTGTGGGTCTTTTGAGCATAATACTGTCCATTTGACCTTTTAGAATTACTGAGGTGTTTATAAACACCATAGAAGAGCAGGGAATATACAATAAGGGAGAGACTCCCATTTACAGTATTTGGAAACTCCAGAAGAGATCTAATTCTGCACTATATAGAACTCAAAACAACATAAGTGTGCACAACCTTTTCTGGGTTAGGGCTCCCCGTCTCTGGCACGGTGTTGCACAACTTTTGATTATGGTTTGTTACAACACACCATGTCATGTTTCAGAAGACTTCAGGGTAAATGTTTAAGTACACCTTAAATCTGTCCCAAAACCTTCACAACCATGTGTTTTCAATACTCCAGCAAAATTAAGGTTGTCTCCTTTAAGGTGATGGCAGCTCAGTTGCAACTAGTTTTAGTGTTACAAAGCACTTCATTTTTAGTGTACCAATGGTAACACTGACTAACTCAGGGAGCGGGACAGAGTCCAGCATGTCTGACTATGTTCCAGTCATGCAAACATAGTGCCTCGCCATCTGACTCCTCCTGGCTGACTGAACCTTCTCCTTCTTACAGTAGCCCATCTGACATACTAGGAATCCAATATGGATGGTTCATGAAAAGTGTTAAACATTTATTCCGGGAGGGGGGGGACACAGAATGTCCTAGTGCAGTATGTATCTTTCCATCTTAGCTGTGCTCTCTGGAGTGTAGATGAACTCTCAACACAAAGACACTCAGGCTGCATTTACACAGGCAGCCCAATTGTGATCTTTTGCCCAATTTTTGTCAAAAGAGCTGATATGATTGGTCATTACACCCATTAGTGGAAAAAAGATCAGAATTGGGCTGCCTGTGTAATCGCAGCCTCAGACACTCACACAAGCCACATGAGCAGATTATAGTGAGTTCAGGGTCAGTGCTAGAGCAGACCCCCAGTGAGTGGGCTTGTGCGGCATACAGACACAGATGACCCTGAACATGGCCTTTTCTCTGTCAGACTGAAGTAGAGATGTCACAATCAACCCTGATCAATACAATAAGACTGTTAATTAAGTGATAATGCCCGAGAAGCCAGCGTTTAGAGGTTATATTAGCACGTGTGTTGTTAGGCCCGAGACAAAGTCGAGTAATTATTTACATATTCAAATAATGATTTACATATTTTTGTAAAAAAATATATTTTGATGAATTTATTCATACTATTTCATCCTTCCACAAGATATAGTCCGGACAAAAATCTATACTGGCTGGCAACGTTCTTATCCCTTGCTTGCTAGCCAACTACAGCTAACTTACAGTCACTTCAAAAAGTGCAGTCAAAATAAACAACAAAGTAGCTGCATTTGCATTTGTTTAAGCTGTTTACTAGTGACATTTATTTGGACACATCCATAACGAGCTAATGAGGCGCAATTTCGCCAGGCATAGAAAATGTGCTCACTCGCCAGGACACAGTTCTTCAGAGGAGCTAGCCAACAACACAGCTAAAACAATCACTTCAAACTGAAGATGGAAAGACTGCAAACTAGATGCACTTTGTTTCGTCTGACCTTTTTTCAATTGACATTTCTTTACAAACATCCATAAAAATGATACTGATTCATGATTTGAACTGGATGAGAAATGCTGCCTGCCTGTCTGTCTCGTCCTGACACCAGACACGTTCATTACTATGGGACAGATGGAGATCGAATTTTAATATTGAAACCATGTTGCAAATGTCGGAGACAGACAGCTAGGTGTATACAAATCTCCGCTGTTGAAAACTAAATGTTAATCTAAAATAAATGTGAGATAATGCTATTTGTGGTGGAGATAAAGTTTATAAATTGCTTGGCTGGGCTGATGAGACAGTGGATTGCACAGTCAGATGGAACAGAGTAAATAGGCATTTTAACGTCATAGATTTAGCCAGTGGTGACTTGTCGAAAAGACACCGGCTGGAATGCGATTTTAACCAACCAGGATTCAGTATAAATGGCTAACAACTACTGCTATTCCTCCCCCACAGACTATCCACATGGACTCTTTGCCCATCCACAGGTCTCTGCCCACTCAGACACAACCTACACTGCTGCTAAAATGATTATTGATTTGATGTATTACTCCATTAAACTGCTGTCCATTGATTTAAAAAACATATAGATGGTTAAGAAGCTAAGATTTAAAGTTGGCTTTTTCTACAGAAACAGATTGCGCCTTTCTTTAAGCAGTAGGAAGCAGATTATTCTGTTAACCTTTTAATCTGTTATTGATTATGGTGATATTATTTATCAAAGTGCAGCTGCTACTACTCTTAAACCTTTGGATGCCATCTAACATAGTGTCCTTTATTTTGTTACTGGCAACAGTTTTGACACTCAGCGGTGTATCCTGTATCAAAAGGTTGGCTGCACTTTGCTAAAGATCCATAGATCTCTACGTTACTACCTTTTTGTTTACAAGCCCCTACTTCATAAACTTCCATCTTATCTAAATTTGCTGTTGAAGTATAGACACCTAAAGTTCCTAACCCGTTCACAGGGTTGGTTAACACTTGAGGTTCCTAGGGTCTACACGAGTTAGGTAAATCTGCTTTTAGTTTTAAAGCACCGTATTGCTGGAACAAAATGTAAAATACATTCCTGTCTGGGCAATTTAAAATATTGATTGGGGATTTGTGGATGAATGTAACTGTTTTTCTGGGTAATTTGTGGTGTTTTATTTGTGCTTACCATGACTTTATTATTATTTTTTTAAATGTGTGTGTGTGTATATATATTCTTTTTTTGTGTGTCTAATATGTATTTTATATTGTATGAATTTATCTATTATCCTGCTACTGGTCACGAGTACTCCTATTTACATGTATATATTACCATTAGTATATTACAATACTTATTTATATATTCCTGCTACCAGTCACTTTTAGTGTTTACATGTACAGTGCCTTCAGAATGTATTCATACCACTTGACTTATTTCAAATGTTGTTGTGTTACAGCCTGAATTCAAAATGGATTAATGACACAGTAAAAACTTTTGGTACATTTTTGATAATTGTCACGCCCTGGTCGAAGTATGTATGTTTGTCTTCATTTATTTGGTCAGGCCAGGGGGTGACATGGGTTATTGTGGTGCGTTTTTGTCATGGGGTTTTTCTGGGGTGTCTAGCATAGTCTATGGCTGCCTGAGACGGTTCTCAATCAGAGTCAGGTGATTATCGTTGTCTCTGATTGGGAACCATATTTAGGCAGCCATATTCTTTGAGTTGTTGTTTTGTATTGTTCGTGTTTTTTTTCTTTATTATTAACTGCCTTGTTCAGGAGCAGAATGACAGATTTTTACCTTGTCAGCTCAGGGATTTGATCTTACAACTGACCAACGCTCTAAACACTAGGCCACCTGCCACCCCACTGAGGAACGTGCTGGCACTTACCTCTATATACTTGCATTCTTGTGTCTCTAACTCACATCGTAGTTCTTGTGTGGTTTATATTTATATTTTTGATTATACTTTATTATAGTATCTATTTTATTAGTATTTTCATTGCATTGTTATGAGGTAAGAACTTCACTGTACCGTTTTACACCTGTTTTATCCTGTACACCACAGGAGGCTGCTGAGGGGAGGACGGCTCATAACAATGAACGGAATGGCATCAAACACCTGGAAACCATGTGTTTGATGTATTTGATACCATGCCAATTATCCCGCTCCAGTCATTACCACAAGCCTGTTCTCCATAATTAAGTTGCCACCAACCTCCTGTGCTGTGCAACTTTGTAAAACTTTAAAAACCTCTACATACTCCCCCTTTCAACCCATATCACTGCTTGGGTTCAAGCCTGAACTATCCATGCTACTCTGTACTGAGTATAACCAACACAACTGGCTGAGGACAACATCAAAAACACACAAAAAGCACTCCAGACTCTAACTAACCCCAATTCCTAGCTTCTCTGTTGGTTAGAGGAGGGGGAGGAGAGAGACAGGGAGTGAGATGCAGCAGACAATACATTAGCACCAATAGGGGCCTCAGTCCTCAGCCCTGGCTGGGAAACCTGTGAACTTTAGCACCGGCTGCACCTGCCGCTCTTCCACCCGGTCAGCAAGTGCTGTGCTGAGGAATCCTGTGGTATGGCACTAATGTCAGCACTGTCTTCCACGGCGACGGCAGAGTGGAGGGTAAATGTCAGGTAGGGAGACGTCCTCTCTCCTCTGTTCAGCCAGTCTGTTTGCCTAGCTGTAACGAGATCATGCTACATCAACATTCACTGTGCTGCACACTAGATAAAGCCAAGGACCACCAGGATCTACGGAACACATTGCTATACAATGTCAGCAATAAAGATACAGTACCAGTCAAAAGTTGACACACCTACTCCTTTTCTTTATTTTTTACTATTTTCTACATTGTAGAATAATAGTGAAGACTTCAAAAATACACATATGTAATCATGTAGTACCCCAAAAAAAAAGTGTTCAACAAATCAAAATATGTTTTATATTTGAGATTCTTCAAGTTAGCCACCCTTATCCTTGATGACAGCTTTGAACACTCTTGGCATTCTCTCAACCAGCTTCATGAAAAATGCATTTCAATTAACAGGTGTACCTTGTTAGAAGTTAATTTGTGGAATTTCTTTCCCTCATAATGTGTTTGAGCCAATCAGTTGTGTTGTGACAAGGTAGGGGGGTATACAGAAGATAGCCCCACTTGGTAAAAGACCAACTCCATATTATGACAAGAACAGCTCAAATAAGCAAAGAGAAACGACAGTCCATCATTACTTTAAGACATGAAGCTCTGTCAATGCGGAAAACTTTAAGAACTTTAAAGTTTCTTCAAGTGCAGTCGCAAAAACCATCCAGCGCTATTATGAAACTGTCTCTCATGAGGACCACCGCAGGAAAGGAAGACCCATAGTTACCTCTGTTGCAGAGGATCAGTTCATTAGAGTTACCAGCCTCAGAAATTGCAGCCCAAATAAATGCTTCAGAGTTCAAGTAACAGACACATCTCAACATCAACTGTTCACGGTTGAATTGCTGCAAAGAAACCACTACTAAAGGACACCAATAAGAAGAGACATGCTTGGTTCAATAAACACGAGCGATGGACATTAGACTGGTGGAAAGCTGTCCTCTGGTCTGATGAGTCCAAATTTGAGATTTTTGGTTCCAACCGCCGTGTCTTTGTGAGACACAGAGTAGGTGAACGGATGATCTTTGCATGTGTGTTTCCCACTGTGAAGAATGGAGGAGGAGGTGTGATGGTGTGGGGTGCTTTGCTGGTGACACGGTCTGTGATTTATTTAGAATTCAAGGCACACTTAACCAGCATGGCTACCACAGCATTCTGCAGTGATACGCCATCCCATCTGGTTTGCGCTTAGTCGGACTATCATTTGTTTTTCAACAGGACAATAAGCCAACATACCTCCTGGCTGTTTAAGGGCTATTTGACCAAGAAGGAGAGTGATGCAGTGCAGCATCAGATAACCTGGCCTCCACAATCACCCGACCTCAACCGAGTTGGGGTGGTTTGGGATGAGTTGGACTGCAGAGTGAAGGAAAAGCAGCCAACAAGTGCTCAGCATATGTGGGAACTCCTTCAAGACTGTTGCAAAAGCATTCCAGGTGAAGCTGGTTGAGAGAATGCCAAGCATGTGCAAAACTGTCATCAAGGCAAAGAGAGGTTGGCTACTTTGAAGAATATAAAATATATATATTTTAAAACACCTTTTTGGTTACTACATGATTCCATATGTGTTATTTCATAGTTTATGTCTTCACTATTTATTACACAATGTAGAAAATTGTAAAATAAAGAAAATTGCGTAGGTAGGTCCAAACCTTTGACTGGTACTGTACGTAATATAATCCTCCCACTGACAGCCAATGAAACTCAATGTCCTCTCATATCAGTTTTATTTGATCAAGCCAGTGGTAATCAAACAAAGGAAAGCAGAGTTATTGGACTGACAGACAGCCTGGTTTATGGTTTATTTCAGTTCCATCTATACTGCATGGTCTCGTTCTCTCACACAGCCCAGTGATATTCACAGTCCCTTTGGGACAGCCCACAGTTAAAAACATATTGGATTCCATTTTCTGCCCATGTATAAAACACAAAGCAGAGCAATGGAAGCAGAGAGTGAATGAATCCACAGTTAACGAGAACAGATGAAAACACATTGGAAAGGGGGGTCAACTAAGTGCTTAATCTAATAATCAACATCGACTACAATTGGCCATTTGTTGTGGCACAATGCAGACCCTCTTCGGTGCTGGGGACACGATTCACTCTTAATGACTCTGATATAAACAAAATTAGCCAGTCTTTTGAAAAATTAGCAAATGAGAAAAATGGAGCGAAAGAGAGAAAATAACTCCACACGCATAAATATGACCTAGAGGAAACAGCATTCCATGGTGCGGATGAATGACTTCGTATGCAGAGTGAAAAACATCAGAGTAGCAATGCTGCAATCCCCTTGAACAAAAGCCACTTTGTGTTCCTGCATGCTACAGGCATGCTACACACACACACTTCCTATCACACCACGCCTCCAAACCCCAGCTAGCTGGAGGACACACATCTGGAGCTGGGCTTTGGGCTTTGGGCTTTGACGTTTAAGGGCGTATTTGTCTAAACACATGCATCCAGTATGTAGGCCTAGAGTTATTCGCAGACAGCCACTCTCAAGCTGGTAACAGACGAAAGGTCTGTCAGCTCTCAACTGCACCAGGCCGGAGAGAACACAATGTGGTTCTGAACAAATTAATTGTGTAAAGCAACTAGTGATGCACCGATATGACATTTTTGGCCGATACCGATATGCAATATTTTCCTTGCCAAAAAAACCCCAATGCCGATAACCGATATTTAACATTTTTGCAGCCTTTTAAGCATTCTAGTACAGTTACATAGTTAACACACACACACGTGAACGCAGCGGTCTATGGCACTGCATCTCAGTGCAAGAGGTGTAACAGTCCCTGGTTCACATCCAGGCTGTGATTGGGAGTCCCATAGGGCGGCGCACAATTGGCCCAGCGTAGTCCGGGCCGTCATTGTAAATAAGAATTTGTTCTTAACTGACTTGCCTAGTTAAACAAAGGTTACACACACACACACACACACACACACACACACACACACACACACACACACACACACACACACACACACACACACACACACACACACACACACACACACACACACACACACACACACACACACACACACACTGACCGAAAAGTTATTTTGTTGGCATTTACGTATGTTCCCATTACCAGTAAAACATAATCAAAACCTATTTCTTTCACTTACATGCTGTGCTATTTCGTTGTTCATTTGTTCAGTCGTTTCAGCCTCAACCAGGATTTCTACGGAATGCCGTTTGGGTCTTTGGTGTGTAAAAAAATATATATATATATATATTTGGCGTGTCAAATAAGCTTGTTGACCAATCAGGACCTGAATATGACTGCTCATCACATAGTAATTTAACGTGTTTATACATTCATGGAGTTATTACACATTGATTACACTAATTATAACGTTAGCTTTGGGCAACAGGGTTAAGTAGCTGGCTATTTATTTTCATGAACTGAAGTTCAATTTCAATAGGTGGCAACATTGCTAATACTTACTCACAAGGATTCCTAAATCATTGCTAAGAATAATGAAAATGACTGCAGTTTCTACTGGTCATTGTTTTCAGGCTGGTTGTATTGGTGCTAGCTAGGTACCACGGTTAGCTAGCTACCCCAGAAGTTGTGGTCAAACAAATGATCCTTTATTACCAACGCGGTACTGTAAACACATCGTTTGTGTCCAGGGTTTTCTTGGTTGCAGACTTTTTTTGTGCAGCTTTGATTCTGCTAATGTATCTTCTTTGACATGCAAAGACCCATACGGCGTTCCATAGTATGCATGTCGTGAAGCTAATAGCAGTGACGCTATTATTGTGTAACTCCAGTAGGGAAACATCTGAAAAGTAGCCCACTTGGTAGTGTGTACCAGTGCTCGACCAGTTGGCGAAAGCCAACATCACCCACGACAGAGAACGATTGATTGTCAAGGGAGATGAATTCCATTATCTTGGCTTTAATGGATTTCGTCTTGAGTTGTCTCACTGAAATGTTCTTTCAAATGAATGCTCGACTTGTTGACTGCTCGACTTGTTGACTGCTCGATCCAGACAGTAGACATTGTGTGGGCTAGGTTAGAAATTCTGTGTTGCGGGCCTCCCGGATGGCGCAGTGGTCTAAGGCACCAGAGATTCTGGGTTCGAGCACAGGCTCTGTCGCAGCCGGGCCGCGACCGGGAGGTCCATGGAGCGACGCACAATTGGCCTAGCGTCGTCCGGGTTAGGTCGGTAGGGATATCCTTGTCTCATCACGCACTAGTGACTCCTGTGGCGGGCCAGGCACAATGCATGCTGACCAGGTCGCTAGGTGTACGGTGTTTCCTCCGTCACATTGGTGCGGCTGGCTTCCGGGTTGGATGCGCGCTGTGTTAAGAAGCAGTGCCGCTTGGTTGGGTTGTGTTTCAGGGAGGACGCATGGCTCTCGACCTTAGTCTCTCCTGAGCCCGTACGAAGTTGTTGCGATGATACAAGACAGTAACTACTAACAATTGGATACCACGAAATTGGGGAGAAAAAATATTTGTCATTTTTTTACTTACCACGCTGCGTCTTGGTCCATGCCTTCCGATGAGAGACTTAACAGTTCTGGTACATGACGCCATGTACAATTTTGCGTGCAACACGTAGCGCAAAATTGTACATGTCGTCATTACGTCATGTACCAGAACTGTTAAGTCTCTCGTCGGAAGGCATTGACCAAAACGCAGCGTGTTAGGTGTTCATGATTCTTTATTACTCAAAAACACTCAAACAAAATAACAAGTGAAAAAACGAAACAGTTCTGTCAGGTGCAGACACTAAACAGAACATAACTACCCACAAAACACAGGTGGGGGAAAAAGGCTGCCTAAGTATGATTCCCAATCAGAGACAACGTAAGACAGCTGCCCCTGATTGGGAACCACACTCGGCCAAAATAGAGAATAAAAGCATCTATGGCCAGGGCATAACACCTACGTTATATAGGTTTGCACAGTAGCTTTGACATCGGTTTTTAACATCGGCGTTAAACTAGATTCCGATGTTCCGGATGTTAAACTAGATTTCGATGTTCCGGATGTTAAACTAGATTCCGATGTTCAGATGATTCCGATGTTCACCGATATACTGTGCATCCCTAAAGCAACCCTATGTAACACATCTTTTCATAATGGTTTTTAAATTCTTAAGAAACATCTTAACTACCCTCAGTGCCAGTATCAACAGCAGATACAGTACATGGACAGATAGAGCAGTAGTTTGGTTGGGTAGACAGACAGAGCAGTTACATAACTGTAACAGCTAAAACCACCAGCCTGAGATTCCAGGGGCTTTCCTCAACCGGAGCATCAGTATTATTACCACATGTGGATGGAGGGAAAAACGAAACAAAACAGCAAGATAAACCATATATCACCTAGTGAAGAGGGTGGAATGTAAAAACAAGCCTTTTAACACGTTAGTACATGCCTGGCCAAGAAACAGCGCTAACTGCAGCACATGAGAAAAACTCCTGACTGGAGAGATGGGAGATGGGACCACACAGCAGAGGAGATATGATGCCATGTATCGTGACGGAAAAGACCATTCTAACTCATGTATCCACAATAATTCATGTTTGTGCAGTCAATGTTACAATTATATCCAAAGGCAAGTATAACAAAAACCCTCCAAAAACATTGTTTAGCAACAAGAGGCAGCCTTGTGTAAATGAGTGTAAGTAATGTGGCCTAATAAAACATGAATGAGAATCAGAGGTGTTTACATGAACGCTGTGGGCTAGCGCTGTCATGTTTATCAGAAGACCAGAGAGAGGTGGACCCTAAAACACACTCAAGTGCAAACAAGCCTGGCTCGGCTGGTCATGTCTCAGTAATTGATGCACTAATGGGAGGGATAGGGGGGTTGGGGATGGCTGGGGAGAGAGTAACGGAGGCTGGGACTTCAAAGGCCTGTTGGACACTTATCAACAAACGTGCTCTCCTCAGACACAAGAGGACGGGCAGATGAAAGGAAGACTAATGCACCTTCGCTCCCACAGCTCCACTCTACTATGCTCTTTCAGCACTGGGCCTGGGGATGGGAGCCAGATAACGGCATGAAATAGGGAAACAGGCCAGACAGTGTGTGGGGGGGTTCAGTAGGACATCCGAACAGATACCCAATAGACAACTCCATCTTGGAATGGTAGAAAGATGGCCACACATGGCATGAACAGTGTCCATCTCCATGATGTCACTTACAAATAGGCTGTTTTCCAACTATTTACCAGTAGTGATACCAGGGGTGACCTTCGGATACTTTGTGGAAATATGGAAAACGTAACAGGAAAAAGAGAGACTATCCCCTGGTGTCACCTTATATTAACCCTTACCCCCTCTTTAACCCTAAACAGCCTTAAAATGACAATAAGGAACACTAAATTAGTGTATAGCCGGCTGGATGAATGAGGATAGTGAGGTTCCCTAGGTGACGTGGCCTCTCCCTCGCCTCCTAACAGGCTGTGATAGAGCTGCTGTTGTTGCTGCTCCAGAGATGGTCTATATTTAACTGACACAGTAACGGCCCACCGGCCGTCCTTCCGTCTGCTGATGAAACTGGAGTGCAGCTGTGCTGAACCTCCTCAGCCCCCCGACCTTACTACAGTAATGCAGCAAGGGGTGAGGTTGGGGGTGAGAACGGGGGTGAGGATATGGCACATAAATACACCCCAGACATAAACATATATCAAATAACATAACATCCTCCAAAAATGAAGAGCACTTACACCTCCAACAAGATCAGCCTGAAATTATATTGAAACAAACTGCAGCACTGTCTAACTCCTCTTTAAGGAGTCAGCATGCTTCAGTTCGGCTGGCAGCTACCCAAAGTTGGCTTGGCGAACCGAACAAGTGTGCTTGCATGCTCCCTTAAAAGACCTTCGCATGGAAAATGAGAAGAGAAAAGGCAATACTACTGTTTGTCCATTTTGAGATGCTGTAGTCTGTATACCCTTCCTCAAAATAATCAGAATTAATCTAAGATAACTCAATAAATATATTTTTTTGCTAAGGAGATCTTAGTCACGAAATTTTGGTGCATTATTTCTCAATTAAAAAATGTACATGAAAACGAGTCGTCTCTCGTTGAATGAGAACAAATACTTTACTGACGAATCCCTACTGTTGACCAATCACCCACGAAGGGGCGTAGACTTCAGCTACTGACTTCGGCTTGCCTCAAGAAAAAATGTTGTGTGCCCAAAGACACCTACAGAGTTCTCTGAACAGGAGCAACTCAGAGTATTGAAGATCACATATTTCATCCTTGGCCACCCTGGTGCTAGCAAAGCGCCAACTGGTTATAGGCCTGTTGGTCTGTCGGAGTAGCCCTGTGGGGCGTCTGGCCAAGAGGCAGTGGGCCTGCCAGGACCAGGAGAGACAGACAGGCCAAGACTGAGGGCCAGCAGCAGCAGACCACAGGAGCCCCAGACACCTGAGCATATTACCCAGGGTGCTAACAACTGCTCAGGGATTACACTCAAACAGACCCGGGGGACAGAGGAAAAGGAAGCACTCTCCTTCTCCTCCCAGATGGTGTCAAGATCATCCTTCGAACACCAACAAATCGCAGGCAGAGCACACATGAATTACAATGCTAAGATAGACAGAAGCTAGATTTGATTTGAAGCTAGAACCTAAAGGACTCTGGAGGCTAGCTACCTATAAATGTTGAGTGAGCCCTGTCTATATCAACAAGGTATTCTGTTCTCTCTTCACATTGAAGAGAGTGAAGAGGCATTTCAATGAGCTGAGTAACTCCGTAAGATTTCCTTTGTAATTTTATGACACCGTTTCATCTCCTCAGTGTGTACAAGCTAGCATAAGAATAAACGTTGGTGCTGCTGTCACGTTGCAGCCTGTTGTCACACACACACACCACACACTCCTTCATGTGGCTTTTCTTTTCTTTCTTTCTTAAAGAGGCTGCAAATTTTTTCAGCTTTTTGTTAAAAATCACGCAAAATTTCAACGTCCTGCTACTCATGCCAGGAATATAGTATATGCACATAATTAGTATGTGTGGATAGAAAACACTCGGAAGTTTATAAAACTGTTTAAATCATGTCTGTGACTATAACAGAACGTGTGTAGGAGGCAAAATCCCAAGGAAAACTGTTCACAAAAACCACAAAAAAAATATCCCTCCGCCAGTCTCTGTATTGTCTATGGCAAGGGAAAATAGATAGCGTCCCATTTACAATGCCTACAGCTTCCACACGATATCGCCAGTCTTGGCAATTGGGTTGAAGTTAATCCTTGGTGAAATGAGAAATAGGCACTTCCTGTCGTCGAGTACACCGGAGGAAGTTATGAAAGGGAGAATATGGACCATGATTTCAAGACTTGCTGCTATTGAATACAGATCGCCCCGTGATCAATTTGATCGATTATTAACGTTTACTAATACCTAAAGTTGGATTACAAAAGTATTTTGAAGTGTTTTGTCAAAGTTTATAGGCAACTTTTTTTATTTGAAAAAATGACGTTGCGTTTTGGAAAGCAGTTTTTTCCTGGATCAGACGGGCTTCATAAATGGACATTTTGGGTATACATGGACGGATTTAATAAAAAAAAGACCCAATAGTGATGTTTATGGGACATATAGGCGTGCCAACAAAGAAGCTCGTCAAAGGTAATGAATGTTTTATGTTTTATTTCTGCGTTTTGTGTAGCGCCGGCTACGCTAATTATTTTGTTTACGTCCCCTTTGGGTATTTCGGGGGTTGCATGCTATCAGATAATAGCTTCTCATGCTTTCGCCGAAAGCATTTTAAAAATCTGACATGTTGGCTAGATTCACAACGAGTGTAGCTTTAATTGAGTACCCTGCATGTGTGTTTTAATGAAAGTTTGAGTTGTATCGAGTACTATTAGTTGTCACTCTGAAATTTCCGCTGATGTTGATCCGTGTACAGGGACAGCAGCCATAAGAGAAGTGACAGAGCAAGTTGTTATAATAACCTCTGTTATTTCAAAGAAGTTCCTTCCCACTTCATTCTGAAAGAGATAAATCATAAAAGTACGTACATTTGTTCTATCGATGAAGACCAGCTACAGCAATTTTTTTAAACTTTTTTAAACTTGATTTTACCTTTATTTAACTAGACAAGTCAGTTAAAAACAAATTCTCATTTACAATGACGGCCTACTGTCATTGAAGAGCATTATTTAAATTTCCCCACACTCCTAAAGTGTCCGTTTACTGCTCCTTTACCAAATTGCTTCATGATATGAACTCATGATAGCATTGACCAGTGATTTCTGTTACCCTATCTTATCACACACCCATCTGTAAAGAGTAACAAAAACCCTAGCTAAAATGATAAGCAAAATTAGAAAAGACATTAGAAAGGATAGAGAGCGATCAACATTGTTCTGGAACTGAGACATCATTGGGGTCTCATCCTTCATCTACCTACCAGCTGATATCTCCTCACTACCCAAAGGGACTGGGTCAGGGCCCAGATCCATGTAGCTCCACTGGGCATCTCAGGATGGACCCACCTGCTTTTCAGTTATCACACATTCCAAATCCACACACTGTCCCTTCAGTGCGTCTGTCATAAGCTTCTGCCTTCACATTTATGCAATGTGAGGGGCCTCATACATGAACAGAAAAGACATACATTGTAACGATCTTCGTCTTCATCGGATGAGGAGTAGGAAGGATCGGACCAAAACGCAGCGTGGTAAGTGTCCATGATTATTTCTTATAACAGAACACGAAAATACCAAATAACAAAGTGAACGTAAGAAATGAAAATCGAAACAGTCCTGAAAGGTGAAAACACAAAACAGGAAACAACTACCCACAAACACCAGGTGGGAAAAGGCTACCTAAGGCTACCAACGATAAACAGCTGCCTCTGATTGGGAATCATACCATGCCAAACACATAGAAAAGAAAACATAGAAAAACAACATAGAATGCCCACCCCAACTCACGCCCCGACCAAACCAAAATAGAGACATAAAAAAGGAACTAAGGTCAGGGCGTGACACACATAAACAAACACACGCACCATAAAGGGAGCAGGGGAAGATGCCAGCAGAGAGACGTATCTGATCGTGTTGCTCCTGAAACTAGCTATTCAACCATGGCAGAAAAATATTCCTTCTCTGCGGTATGTCAAATACAATGCCTTGCAAAAGTATTTCTACACATTTTATTGTGTTACAAAGTGGGAAAAATGCATTTAATTGTCATTTTTTTCAACAATCTACACAAAATACTCTGTAATGTCAAAGTGGAAGCATTCTATTTTTTTTTAGATGATTAGAAATAAATAACAAAAAAATAGTTGTTGCGTAAGTATTCAGCTCCCTGAGTCAATACATGTTAGAAACAACTTGGGCATTGATTAGAGCTGTGAGTCGTCTTGGGTAAGTCTCTAAGAGCTTTGCACACCTGGATTGTGCAATATTTTCCCTTTATTTATTTTTTTAATTCTTCAAACTCTGTCAAGATGTTGGGGATCATGGCTAGACAGCAATTTTCTAATCTTGCCAAAGATTTTCAAGCAAATTTAAGTGAAAACTGTAACTTGGCCACTCAGGAACATTCTATGTCTTTTTGATAAGAAACTCCTGTTTAGGCCAAAAAGTGTATTCCTTTGCTGTGTTTTATGCAGTATTAGTGCCTTTTGCTTACAAGATGCAAGTTTTGTATTCCGTATATTTGTATTCTTCTTTTCACTGTCATTTAGGTCATTATTGTGGAGTCACTACAATGTTGTTGATCCATCCTCAGTTTTCTACCATCGCAGACATTGAACTCTGTAGCTGTTTTAAATTCACAAATTTGCCTCATGGTAACATTACTGAGCAGTTTCATTCGTCTCCTACAGTTCAGTTCAGAAGGACTTTTGTATCTTTGCTGTACCTGAGTTGTTTAATATATAATCCACAGCATAATAATGAATGAGATATTCAATGTTTGATTTGTTATTGTTACCCATCTACCAATCACTGCCCTTCTTTATGAGGCTTTCAAAAATCTTCCTGGTCTTAGTAGTTAAATCTGTGCTTAAAATTCAATAATTGACTGTAGGACCTTACAGATGTTGTATGTATGAGGGACAGAGGAAGGGCTTGTCATTCAAAAATCATGTAAACTTATTATTTTACACAGAGTGAGTTCATGTAACTTATTATGTGATTTTGGTAAGCCACACTTTACTCCTGAACCAATTTCGGCTTGCCTAAACAAAGGGGATGAATACTTATGCAACGACTATATTCCCCCCCAAAAGAAATATTCCACTTTGACATTACATAGTATTTTGTGTAGATTGTTCACCAAAAATTACAATTAAATCCATTTTAATCCCACTTTGTAACACAAAATGTGAAGAAATCCAAGCGGTCTGAATACTTTTGCAAGGCACCAACATTGCACACACCCTCAATTCTGCAGGAGAGATTTGTCGGCATGAGATATTATTTTTCTAACTGTGGAATTAACTTGGGCTTTAAGAGTTTACTTGCGGGCATGACGCATTATCTCCCTGGCAATGCCAAGCCTGCCCAGCAGTGAGTAGTGGCCACAGCGGGCAGAGAGCTCAGGCAGGCAGTCCCAGCAGCGTGGAGAGGAACAGAGCAGGGTGGCATGGCACGGCTACTCCTTTCACCTCTGTATGGAGCAGCTAGCAAGTAGCAATGCTAACAGGCGGAGACGAGATAGGCCTCATCCTTCCTGCCATTACAATAGGATTGAGCGGAATCTACCACGGAGCGTAGGCCCCATGGCGCTGAGAGAGGAAGTTATAGTATTCACACAGATTTATGAATGAGTGTTGAGAGCGCCGGATGAGTCACAGCTGCCGCACGGAGCGGCCAGAAGGCAGCAGGCAGCCCATCAGGACAGGCACTGAGTGGCTCGCACACACTGTGTGTGTGTGTGTGTGTGTGTGTGTGTGTGTGTGTGTGTGTGTGTGTGTGTGTGTGTGTGTGTGTGTGTGTGTGTGTGTGTGTGTGTGTGTGTGTGTGTGTGTGTGTGTGTGTCCGGAGTGGCAGCATAAGCTACACTGTCCAGCTTTTTAATATCTTTAGAAGGGCATTGAGGACAGTATTTTGATTTTAAAAAGTATTCATATTTTACAAATAAACAGCAGATAAACAAAACATTTAAAATGACAACTTGAAATACACTACTGTTCAAAATGCTTTGTAGTAAACTTGTTGTTGACAGAACCATGGCAGGCATGTAAGTGGTAGGGACTTACTAGTAGGGACTTCACGATTGTCCCAATACTTTGGTGCTGATGCAATATGTATTGCGATTCTCACCATTCTATATCTATTGCGATTCGATACTGTGCTTTTATCTGCGATCCAATGGTCCAAACAGTATGTCTGCTGCAGAGGGATGAGAGAGCCATGAGAAAACAAGTTTTGATCAGTCATGGAAATAAAAGTGCTGAAAAGAAATTGGCTCCTATTTAAAAAGGAAATGAAGAACAATCTATGAAGGAAGAATACTGAAGTTTTGGTGCAGGTACAGCCAACTAGCGCAAACATAATATTGCGATATTGTCAAAACGACACAAGACATAAAAAATAATAACCCGATATGTTACTCTACTGATTTCTTCCCTCATCACTACAAACAGTGAATGCAGTGAAACAGTATATAATATGTTTTTTTTAATGCTTTTGGGGAGAACTAAAAACATACTAAACAGTGAGGGAAAATAATTCCTGTCCGACCAATCACACTCGCCACTCAAAAAAAAACTATAAAACCAATTGTGAAGAAAAACTATTTGTAACCAAATAGATTTTTCCCTTGCTTTCCGAGGTCTCAGGTTCTTGGGGCCGACTAAAGAGCGGCTCTGTAACAGCTAAACATATTAAGATCTCCCGCTCACATTTCTCAAGAATGACATTTATGAATGTGACCTAGATGAGAGAAAATGTGTCAGAGGCCAGAAGAGGGGCGAGGAGTGAGAGTGAGGGAAGAGCTGCATGGAATGTACTCATACACACACACACACACACACACACACACACACACACACACACACACACACACACACACACACACACACACACACACACACACACACACACACACATAGAGCCACTCTAGGGCAACAAAACTTTGTACTTGTGCCTGCACAAGTTGACGGTGTTGATTTTATTGTCTACAGGGGGCAGTAGTGAGGGGAGAGGAGAACCTCAGTCCACTGATAAAGCAGCTCTCTATGCTACCATATAACCCTATTTACAGCCTGTTGTCAGTTTGCTTGCCCCCGACCACTCTTTAAAAAGACAGTCTGAGAAAACAAATAGAGGGAGGGGCTTGTCTACCTTCTCTATGTATTTATTTTCAATGGCACCATGTAGTAGCAACAGGAATCAACCGTGCTCAGTCCTCTGGGAAAATAATGAAGACAAGGGCGTAGTGGCAGACACAGCAGTAGTAGACCCAGGGTTAACTGAACAGGAGGACTGTGTCTCACGTGTTGATTAATACCCCCCTTCTCACACCTATCGGGGATAGATTCCATATGGGGAACCTCTCCTGTAATGCTTTGTTGTACTGCTCTCAGATAAACTGGTGGGTAGGGCCTTGAGGCACAACACAAACATGGCGGTTAGGCTAGCTAGCTAATGTGTGTAGTGCAGACCCAGTTTCCCATGGCTTTTCCCTCTTTCACTGTCGTGACCCATTGAGAATGCTGCAGGGCTGAGGGCAGTGGAGAATAAGATGATGGATTTGATTATGCCGTCTTTACTGTGGGGTAGGAGGGAGTAGAGAGAGAGGGAGTGTTCACGGTGTGAGGTTGATCAACAGAGTGGCATGGCTCTGTCGTCACTGTGGCACACTGCCTGAGCAGAGCCAGGCAGGCCTAGCGCAGGGAGATGGATCCAGGCAGTGAGTCACCAGCAGCAATACCGTACCCCCAGGAAAGCACAGGCCTCTTGGAGGCCAGGGCAGGCGAGGCTGCTGAAACTGGAGCCCTTCCTGCTTTCTGTGCCTCACCACGGCCCTTTGATAAGCCTCAGAGAAGCCATTAAAAATTGAAAAGCCTTCCCTGCATGTCGAAGCAAAGGTCTGGTATTACGTTGGTTAAACAAAAACAAGACAACCGATCGCATAACACAGTCCACCTAACGCTGTGCACACACACAAACACATTCCCAGCGCCTGTCTCTGCCACCCCCATCATCATCCATACTTCCATTCAGTGATCTCTTGGTTTTTCACAAACATTATTTATCCACCATACCACATGGCCTCTTTACATACAGGCTGTTCTGTGTGTTTCCCCTCTTTATCCTCTCAGAGCTGCAATGACTTACCCAGCAGGAATTCCTAACTTATATACTCACTTAAAGAGACAGTCACAAGCCCCTTTCCCAACTCCTGTCCAGTACACACTCTAGGTCTGCTGTAGAGGTAGGTTAAATGTATCAGATCCCACAAACTAAACATTTAATTTAAAATTCTTAACCACAATGACACCCACAGTCTGTCCTCTGTACCATAGGCCTAGTTCAGGTCAGATCACACAGAGCAGTGATATCAAGTGTGTCTCTGGCATCCAGGGAGTAAATAGATTAAGTCTCCCAGAGCAGGAGAGAGCAGAGAGCAATGGTGCCAACTGCCAAGGCTCCTAATGAGGTTCCTCTGGGTTCTGTAGGGGTTCAGGGCTGGGATATGCTGTGATCAGCCCTGTGTGACCAGTCACTCCCAGTGTCGGGGGTAACCTGTTACAAAAGTGACACGTAATGTAATCGGATTATTTTTTATGAGTAACTAGTAATTTATTGCGTTACTTTTGAAAACTGGGTAATATAATTATAGTTACTTTGTTAAGTAACACGTGTGTTACTTTCAGAATCATATCTCTACCGGGTGCATGTGTCCAGGATCCAATCTCGACTTGCTTCCTCATTTAGTTCTCAAGCGAGAGGAGAGAGTGTTTGGAGAAATGTCATGACAGCTGCTGTCCATAAAAATGTATAGAGGGCGCACATCTGATCTTTGCCATTGATCACTTCTTTGATAGCAAAGCCCCGTATAGTGGCAAGTATGCCATCTATACATCTTTATGGGTCCGTGTACGTGCGGTCTAACCAGAACTGGAGGCTCGAGAGAAAGATTTTGAAATATATATATATATATATAACACATATGGAATCACGTAGTAACCAAAAAAGTGTTAAACAAATCAAAACCTTTGCATTGATGACAGCTTTGCACACTCTTGGCATTCTCTCAACAACCAAATGAGGTAGTCACCTGGAATGCCTTTCAATTAACAGGTGTGCTTTGTTAAAAGTTCATTTGTGGAATTTCTTTCCCTCTTAATGCATTTGAGCCAATCAGTTGTGTTGTGACAAGGTAGGGGGGTATACAGAAGATACCCCTATTTGGTAAAAGACCAAGTCCATATAATGGCAAGAACAGCTCAAATACGCAAAGAGAAACAACAGTCCATCTTTACTTTAAGACATGAAGGTCAGTCAATCCGTTACATTTCAAGAACTTTTGAAGTTTCTTCAAGTGCGGTCGCGAAAACCATCAAGCGCTATGATGAAACTGGCTCTCATGAGGACTGCCACAGGAAAAGAAGACCCAGAGTTACCTCTGCTGCAGAGGATAAGTTCATTAGAGTTACAAGCCTCAGATTGCAGCCCAAATAAATGCTTCACAGAGTTCAAGTAACAGACACATCTCAACATCAACTGTTCAGAGGAGACTGCTTAAATCAGGCCTTCATGGTCAAATTGCGACAAATAAACCACCACTAAAGGACACCAATAAGAAGAAGAGACTTGCTTGGGCCAAGAAACACTAGAAATGGACATTAGACTGGAGGAAAACTATGCTTTTGTCTGATGAGTCTAAATGAGAGATTTTTGGTTCCAACCGCCGTGTCTTTGTGAGACGCAGAGTATGTGAATGGATGATCTCCGCATGTGTGGTTCCCACCGTGAAGCATGGAGGAGGAGGTGTGATGGTGCTTTGTTGGTGACACTGTCTGTGATTTATTTAGAATTCAAGGCACACTTAACCAGCATGGCTACCACAGCATTCTGCAGCGATACGCCATCCCATCTGGTTTGCGCTTAGTCGGACTATCATTTGTTTCTCAACAGGACAATGACCCAAAACACACCTCCAGGCTGTGTAAGGGCTATTTGACCAAGAAGGAGAGTGATGGAGTGCTGCATCAGATGATCTGGCCTCCACAATCAGCCGACCTCAACCCAATTGAGCTGGTTTGGGATGAGTTGAACTGCAGAGCAAAGGAAAAGCAGCCATCAAATACTCAGCATATGTGGGAACTCCTTCAAGACTGTTGGAAAAGGCGAAGGGTGGCTACTTTGAAGAATCTAAAATATTATATATTTTGATTTTTTAACACTTTTTTGGTTAATACGTTTGACTGGTACAGTATGTCTAATTATGCAGCCCATATGATTCTGCAGCACTTCTTGACTAGCACAGGAAAGCAGCACCACAGATGGAAAGAGAAACTAGTGATCAAACCTGAGTTAGTAAGTAGCCTATCGTTGATAGAGTGTGCGTGGCACGCCTCACTCCTTCAGACAGTCAAAAAGGTGAGGTTTGAGATTTATTTCATGAAAGTAAGGCAACGTAATATAACAAGTAATATAAGGCATTCCTTTCCATGCAAAGTCATTTTGTAAATTAATGCATTACTTTGGTTAAATGTGTAATATATACATTTTTCAACACTAGTCACTAGGGGAGGCAGGTAGCCTGGTTGGTTGGTAGGAGCGTTGGGCCAGTAACCAAAAGGTTTTTGGATCGAATCCCTGAGCTGACAAGGTAAAAATATTTTGTTCTGCCCCTGAGCAAGGCAGCTAACCAACTGTTCCCCGGGCGCCGCTGACATGGATGTTGATTAAAGCAACCCCCGCACCTCTCTGATTCAGAGATGCGGAAGACATTTCAGTTGAATGCATTCAGATGTACAATTGTCTAGGAATTTCCCTTTCCAACCTTGACCCTAACACTGACACAACACTAGTTGAGTTAATACCACAGTTACTCTTACAGACCCACCCTCATATCAACTCACACAAAGACCCTTTATTAACGCAAGTGCTAAAAAGTTGACACCGTTTTTATTTTACTACTATGTAGACTGAGGAAAACACAAAACCAGTCTTGCAAGGTGCTGACTAACGGGGCATAGTAAAAACGTGTAGACACACATGCAGGGATGATTTATCACAAATCACAAACCAGCTGCCTTGGACAGTTGACACATTTGGAGCAAAGTAAAAGATACAAACCAACAGGGTGTTTGTTATCAGGTGTTATATGAAAGTCAAGAGCCAGATGTAAGAAACCAGACACCAGAATTTAATTGAAGCTGAGCATATTGTAAGTAAATATTCAAACACGTCTAAGGGAAAAGTTAGCTATGTGAGGTCAGATGAGGATGAGTGTCTGTTACTCTGTTAAGGAGTATTTATACCCTATGGAGACGGAAGTATGGGGGTGTAGCGCAGTGTTGCAATGTCGTTTTTCGTCACATAAGGGGTGGCTACTTGTAGTACGTGCAAACATTCTATGTACTCCTGTGTGCTATTACATTTGGAACGCACAATATAATTGTTTGCGCAGCCGTGGAGGCAGTTGTTGTGTAGGCAATGACGCTGTATTTTACCACCAACTCGCTTGGTTCCTTAAGCTGATCTATATAGCCCCTGCATCAAAGTAGCCTATTTTTTAATTGATAACCAAATATAATCTCAGTGACTGTTCAAACAATGAACCAAAAAACATTGTAGCCTCATTAGAATCCCCCCAAAAGGTATTTTGTTTAGAAATGATGATGTTTTTAAACTGTAAAATCTGCCATTTGATTTTTTCCTCTGTGACCAGTCACTCTAACCTTGACCCTAACACTGACACAACAACACTAGTTGAGTTAATACCACAGTTACTCCCCAAGACCCACCCTCATATCAACTCACACAAAGACCCTTTATCAACCTTCTCATCAAACGAGGAAAGGCAAGTGCCTAGTTTTACTACTATGTAGACTGAGAAAAACACACAACCAGTCTTGCAAGATGCAGACTAAAGGGGCATAGTAGAAACATGTAGACACACAGATGATTTGTCACAAATCACAAACCAGCTGCCTTGGACAGTTGACACATTTGGAAAAAGTGAAAGATACAATCCAATAGGGTGTTATCAGGTGCTATGACCTGGGTAGTTTGAGCCCTGAATGCTGATTGGCTGACAGCCTTGGTATATGAGACCGTATACCACGGGTATGAAAAAACATGTATTTTTACTGCTCTAATTACGTTGGTAACCAGTTTATAATAGCAACAAGGCACCTAGAGGGTTTGTGGTATATTATCAATATACCACGGCTAAGGGCTGTGTCCAGGCACTCCGCGTTGCGTCATGCTTATGAATAGTCCTTAGCCCGTGGTATATTGGCCATATACCACACCTCCACGGGCATTATTGCATAATAATATGTAAGTCAAGGGCAGTGTGGTTAAGAAACCAGACAACAGAGTTTCATTGGAGCTGAGCAATTTTCAAGTAATTATTCAAACACAAATATGTTAGATATGTGAGGTCAGACGAGGAGTGTCTTGTTACTGTTACTCAGTAGTTGAGCTGTGTGGTGTGACCTACCCTTATAGAGCAACGCTGGTTGGGACTAGGCCTGTGGCGGTCACAAAATTTCATCCGCCGGTGATTGTCAAGCAACTGACGGTCTCACAGTAATTGACAGTTAATTAACATAAACACATGTAGCATCTCCTGGCTTCCACTGATGCAGACCTTTGGAACATTTACATTTTTAAAAGTATAATAAATCCATGTACACCTTCACCTTCACAATAAATCCATTATGTATTTTAGACAGGTCTAAAGAAGCATGATATGAAGAAAATGTATTCTATTTCAGAAGAAAATAATGGCATACTCTGGAGTTGTGGCTATGCTAAATGGCTGTGGGCTACACTAGTTAATTTAGCAGACAAGATTTTCTTAAAATTCTGTGGCATTATTTTATTTTATAGTATGAAGAATACAATATGTTTAGATTTTTAATACATTGTAAGGCTGCATGATGAGATTCTAATGATGATTTGAAAAAAGTAACTTGAAAGGTATGAGCTCTGTCATGTTTTTTGCAAAGGCTATACACATCGAATTTCATGGCGGCATCCCCTCTGTGGCCGTAATCCACCCTAAAAAAATACATATGCCTTTTGCGGCCCGGAGTGCTGTGTTGTGCACTTCTCCCTGAGTGCTGCACAATCTGAAGCGCCTCTCACTCACATGGCTCTCCGTCACATGATCGGGTCTATCTCACAGGCTACAAGTGAAGACAGACACATCGGGGACGAAACTGTGCACGTCCTTATCCAATTCCGAGGTGCATATTGAAGATATTGGAAGAACTGTCCACATTTACTTTGCGTCAGCCAACAAGATAAGTATGCCTAACAAACAGCAAAAGTACTAACCTATGTCAATCTACTATCCCCCATAGTACAAACGTCAACCTATTTTATCCTGTGTGAGAAATAAATGTCCCAAACATAGTCTGGAACAGTTGTGCGGTGCAATAAATCCAAAATTAATACAACCACTGGCATAAAAAAAACATGTTTTATTCATGTCAAATTACGCGATTTCTTCCACTCGCTTGGAAACACTGCAGCCAAAATGTGAGCCACCTAGAAAAACTACAATTCCTGTGTCATTTTTCCAAAAACCAGCCCGAAACTCTTTCTAAAGACTGTTGACATCTAGAACTGCAATCTGGGAGGACTTGGCCTTATAATTAAAGTAATAGCTATTGAAAAAAGTGGTAAGCTGAATTATTTTTTTTTTGGGGGGGGGGGGGGTTGTCCTCGGGGGTTTCGCCTGCCATATCAGTTCTGTTATACTCACAGACATTATTTGAACAGTTTTAGACACTTTAGAGTGTTTTCTATCCAAATCTACCATATGAATATCCTAGCTTCTGGGCCTGAGTAACAGGCCGTTTATTTTGGGCACGCTTTTCATCCGGATGTCAAAATACTGCCCCCTAGCAAATGAAGGACGCTTTTCCTGTGGTTCATTTTCATGCCAGCCAGGTAGGCTATACTCCTGTTGTAGAGATAAACAATGTGCTTAATATTAGGAAAGTTTAGAAATAAATATAGTAGGCCTAGTCTATAGAAAGGTTATGGGATCATAATCACTCTGTTTTATCACGCAATTGCATAGCCTATAGAAATGTTGCGTAACATGAACTCATGGGCTCTCGTGAAGTGTTTTATTACATTTCCGATTGCATTTTCATTGTTGTCAGAGTGATTAGAGGGACAATAGAGTGTTGAGTACCAGGCAGTTAGCAAGTTTGGTAGGCTACTAATGACCATCAGCAGCATCAGAGTTTTGAGAAGCCTAATTACTGTGATTAAACTGTCATGTAGAATTTGACTGCCTTCATGACTCATGACCGCCGGTGTAGCGGTAATACGCTCAACGCAACAGCTCTAGTTGGGACAGCCTGCCTACCTGCCTGTATGATGCCTGTCTCTCTCCCGTTGGCTGGCTTTGCTCCCTTCTCCTCTGGGGTAGGAAGACATGCTTGTCTGGAACAGAGCGACCTGAGGGGCCCATTTGAAGCAGGCCAGAGAGCACGCTCAGTCAC
Organism: Oncorhynchus keta; assembly: GCF_023373465.1. Taxonomy (NCBI): domain Eukaryota; kingdom Metazoa; phylum Chordata; class Actinopteri; order Salmoniformes; family Salmonidae; genus Oncorhynchus; species Oncorhynchus keta. Next base: position 26,979,254 of record NC_068442.1, read on the forward strand.
AAGACCCAAAAACACACACCGACAACACGCAGTGTCACAGGGCCATGGCCAGCCAAACCACTCAACTGCACTGTATGGTGGCTGGAGTGTGTAAACAGTCAAGAGATATCGCACAGTCAAAGCTGTTAACAGCCTCTGATAAGGCTGGCGGAAGAGAGAAGGGAAATTACTGGTAAAACTATCAAGAAGGGCAATAAAAGAAGACGTCTGGACCAAACCTGATGAAGGGAAGGAGGGAGGGAAGGAGGGAAAGGGGGAACATTGGAGGAGGAGGGCGCTGGGCTGTGTTATGCCTCCTCCGGGGTGTTAGTGAGAACCTGCCATTGTGCTTGTGCACTTGACATTTCTGTGACATTTTTCCCTCAACCCCCTCCTCATATAAGCCCTCCGTTAGCGCCTCGCCACACACCGCAGCCTGCTACTAAAGAGAACTCAGTAATCTCCACGGCCCGGCTCTGCCTTATCCCAGACAAAGAGCCAAATACCAGCCAGGTAACCCTATCCTATCCTACCCACGCCCAGCCATAGAGCCAGGAATTAACCTGTCATGTGTTGCTATTTTCATGCGCATCTCTGAGGCTATCTGTTCCTTTTAATCTAACATTATGAAGGTTGGTGTTGTTTAAATCTGTACACAGCGTGTATATACAAGCAGGCAAGGCAAGTATAGAGTAAAGGCCTGTTTGACCTGACAAACAATAGTGCTCCAAAAAACATCCGCCGGAGGCTAAACTAGTCCTACTAGCAAAAAGCATCTCCTAGTCACGTACTGTAATTAAAGAGAGGCATTCAGAGTAGAGGACTGGTCTGGATTGACTAGGAAACCACTGCACTGCATGCCCTTGAAGAAACATCTGTACTGGAGAAAAACAAGGCAATTATGCAGAGTGGAGTATCTACCCTTCAGTGAGGGCCAGAGAAAGTCTCATCTCTGCTAGACTCAGAGACTTGACCATTGTATGGGTGAGACTTGAGCCTACAAATCTAGAAGTATAACCACTAAACCACAATCCCACACCCTCTAAATAAGCCATTCTATCGTGATATCACAACACAGTCTATCTCTGACAGCCTTTACCTTCAGAGTTGAGACCACAAAGCTCAGAGGATTTATCCTGCTTTAAGGTGGGAAAATGGATCTGTGAGAGCAAATCAAAAATGCCCTTTGTCTACTTTCTGTTACAAATCTTATGAAAAACAAAGATGTTGGCCATTGGTTCCAACCAACATCAGGTAAAGCACAAGCAAATCATTGTACATCAGGGATGTTCGTTCTGCATAGCCCACCGCGCAAAAACTGGTTGCATCAACGTTGTTTCCATGTTATTTCAGCCAAAAATGAAATCTGATGATGCTGAATCAACATGTAAAGCTGATTGGATTTGCAAAAAGTCAAAAAGTCATATTTTCTGTTGACATCTCCAGCAAACGTAAATCAAAGTTAGATGTTTAAATGATGTCTGTGCCCAGTGGATGGTCACTTAAGTACAGTTGAAGTGGGAAGTTCACATACACCTTAGCCAAATACTCAGTTAAACTCAGTTTCTCACAATTCCTGACATTTAATCCAAGTAAAAATTCCCAGTCTTGGGTCAGTTAGGATCACCACTTTATTTTATGAATGTGAAATCTCAGAATAGTAGTAGAGTATGATTTATTTCAGCGTTTATTTCTTTCATCACATTCCCAGTGGGTCAGAAGTTTACATACACGCAATTAGTACTTGGTAACATTGCCTTTAAATTGTTGAATTTGGGTCAAATGTTTCGGGTAGCCTTCCACAAGCTTCCCACAATGAATTGGGTGAATTTTGGCCCATTCCTCCTGACAGAGCTGGTGGAACTCAGTCAGGTTTGTTGGCCTCCTTGCTCGCACATGCTTTTTCAGTTCTGCCCACAAATTTTCTAAGGGATTGAGGTCAGGGCTTTGTGATGGCCACTCCAATACATTGACTCCTGAATCCATTTTCCCACAACTTTGGAAGTATGCCTGGGGTCATTGTCCATTTAGAAGACCCATTTGCGACCAAGATTTAACTTCCTGACTGATGTCTTGAGATGTTTCTTCAATATATCCAGATAATTTTTCTTCCTCATTATGCCATCTATTTTGTGAAGTGCACCAGTCCCTCCTGCAGCAAAGCACCCCCACAACATGATTCTGCCACGGTTGGGATGGTGTTCTTTGGCTTGCAAGCCTCCTCCTTTTTCCTCCAAACATAACAATGGTCATTATGGCCAAACAGTTATATTTTTGTTTCATCAGACCAGAGGATATTTCTCAAAAAAAGTATGATCTTTGTCCCCATGTGCAGTTGCAAACCGTAGTCTGTCTTTTTGATGGCGGTTTTGGAGCAGTGGCTTCTTTCTTGCTGAGTGGCCTTACAGGTTATGTCAATATAGGACTCGTTTTACTATGGATATAGATACTTTTGTACCGGTTTCCTCCAGCATCTTCACAAGGTCCTTTGCTGTTGTTCTGTGATTGATTTGCACTTTTCACACCAAAGTACGTTCAACTCTAGGAGACAGAATGCGTCTCCTTCCTGAGCGGCATGACGGCTGCGTGTTCCCATGGTGTTTATACTTGCGCACAATTGTTTGTACAGATGAACGTGGTACCTTCAGGTGTTTGGAAATTAATCCCAAGGATGAACCAGACTTGTGGAGGTCTACAATTTATTTGTGAGGTCTTGGCTGATTTCTTTTGATTTTGCCATGATATCAAGCAAAGAGGAACTGAGTTTGATGGTAGGCCTTGAAATACATCCACAGATACTGTCACGCCTTGGTCATTGTATTTTGTGTTTTCATTATATATTTGGGTAGGCCAGGGTGTGACATGGGTTTATATATTGTATTTTCGTATTGGGGTTTGTAGTATTTGGGATTGCGGCTGAGTAGGGGTGTTGTATAGGCTTGGCTGCCTGAGGCGGTTCTCAATCAGTCAGGTGATTCTCGTTGTCTCTGATTGGGAATCGTATTTAGGTAGCCGGGGTTTCACTGTGTATTTCGTGGGTGATTGTTCCTGTCTCTGTGTAGTTTCACCAGATAGGCTGTAATTAGGTTTCACGTTCCGTTTGTTGTTTTGTATTTGTATAGTTATTTCATGTGTCACTTTTTCCATTAAAATCATGAGTAACCACCACGCTGCATTTCGGTCCGACTCTCTTTCTACAAACGAAGAACGACGTTATAGATACACCTCCAATTGACTCAAATTGTGTTAATTAGCCTATCAGAAGCTTCTAAAGCCATGACATAATTTTCTGGAATTTTCCAAGCTGTTTAAAAGCACAGTCAACTTAGTGTATGTAAACTTCTGACCCACTGGAATTGTGATACATTGAATTATAAGTGAAATAATCTGTCTGTAAACAATTGTTGGAAAAATGACTTGTGTCATGCACAAAGAAGATGTCCTAACCGACTTGACAAAACTATAGTTTGTTAACAAGAAATGTGTGGATTGGTTGAAAAACAAGTTTAAATGACTCCAACCTAAGTGTATGTAAACTTCCGACTTCAACTGTTTGTCCATCACGGCCAGTCACGACTGTCTATACTGTAACATACAGTTAGCTACACCAGAGGCCCAACAAATAACTTCAACATCCTGAATAATTTCATTCTGCATTCAAAGAACAATAATCACAACAATAAAGAGAATTCTTGTTTATAGAAACATAAATGGTCACTAAGGAAGTCGCTAGAGGTTGATTTCCTCTATTTGTTTTCTGGGTCTGAAGGGAAGGGGAGATGTTTAGAACTACCAGTTATCCATGGGAGTTGTAGACAGGTCTTCAAAAGGCCAGGGCTGAAGGGACATTTTCCCACCATTATTCCATGTTGATGAGTGGAAATGGGAGCAGACAGGCAGGCAGGAGGAGTAGCAGCCTCGAAGCCCTGTTTTCCTCCCAACCTTTTGGGAGTCAAGGTCGACCTCATCTTCTTCACCTGGCAAATTTATCTGAACCCCTTTGATTTGGAGCTGGGAGATTCTGCAGAAACTGTCCACACAGAGAGACACTCTAAACAGGCTTTGAACAGGCGCCGTCTCACTCAAACTCTCACTAATAGTCTAGACAAAACAAATAAATACGTTATGGTGGGAGTCTGTTTGGTCAATGCTGTCACCCTCTCACCCACACATCAACATCAACAACAACACCCACTATGCCTAAGAAAGACAACATAACAGCCTTTTCCACTATGCCTTGCCCTTAAAGATGGAATCTGCATTAGGGTAAACAGCACCACTGTTCGCCCAGTGTCTTTGTTATTGTTTTGTTGATGAAAAGAAAGAAGAGGAGCATTGCAGCGCATATTTTGCTGTCCTATCGTGTGTGCAATGATGACTGTTTGTTGTTTGTAGAAACATCTTTCTTGTTGCAATATCCCAAACAGGCGTGTTAGTTTCACCAATTAAGGAGTCCAGTCCTAAATAAGTCAATTGTTAGCTGTTAAAGTCTTACAACCAGACATTAATTATATTTATTTACTAAATTCAAATATTATATATGTGAGTAATAGACAGATATACATCTTAATAATATAACTATAAAGAGGCTACCTGAAATGTATCCTTCATTTTTCATAGCCTTTAAATACTTAGTGTTATTGTAGTGTGGTGTGTCATAACTTATTCATCACATCAGGTAGATATAGTAAATATTGACCTGATATGGTCCAGACAGGAAGAGCAAAAGTAACCTCAACTCAACATGTATTTAATACCAAGAGCTGTATAATGCACCCATCCTTAGTTCTGTCAGCAAATAGGTTGATCTAAAGAAAAGGCCTCCATAATAAATAGAGAGGAAAGGTTTTTACTGGACAGGGGACAATCCTTCTCCCTGCTGAATATGAAGGGAAAACACTGCATAGATTCATGGGATTTGTTCCCATGCACAATTTGAGAATGTTTGTGAGACTGGAACCCACCTACCGATGTCAGAGACCTATGCAAGACTTGCATCACAAGTGGGATAGACAAATATCCCAGGTATTTGGGAAATAATCTACCTTAAAACCTTAAAAGAATATTTTTTTTAAATCTCATTTTGTGCAGGTGTAAACAAATATCGTTAAAAAAATAGCTAGCAATAAACAGGAGCTCTGTGAACAGGCTGTCCTCTGTGACCCTGACTGGGTCTCTGCTGCCCACACTGTAAAGAGAATAGCTCAGAGTTCCTTACCTTTCTGGCAGTGGTTGGATGTCCAGCAGCGAGAGTTAAAGTTGCCGTTAAAGCTGGTCTTGATGCACTGAGCGTTGTCCTCCGTGATGCCTGGACACACATCACCACACTCCTTGGACTGCTTGTTCCCCGCGATGAAGTTGTTGAACTCTGCGTCCATGATGAGAGACCAGTCCACAGAGTCCAGGTAGCAGAGCTCCGGGTTCTTCTCAATCCGGATGGCCCCTCGCGTGATGTTCCTCAGGTTGTACAGGCCGATGTCCTTCAGACTGGTCATCTCAAAAATAACCAGGGCATAGTTGTAGAAGAGGTTGCGTCCGTGAATGACGTTGAGGTTGGGGAAGAGCGTGCTGAGGCTGTCCAGGCCAGAGACCCGGAACAGGAGCAGGTAGTCGGTGATGACGGTCAGCTTGGGGAAGCTGAGGGAGCGGAAGAGCTCCTGGTTGAGGTTGTTGGTCTTGTCTCCGATGAGGAGTATCTGCAGGAAGCCCTCCACCACCGTGCAGTTCTCCAGACGCTTGAACTCACTGATGTCATTACGTATGTCAATACTTGGACCACAGACTGGAGAGAGAAAGAGAAAGAAAAATCACACATGACATAATTATTACACATCTTAGTTTATTTTTGCTTTATTCAATGTACCTAAATGAAATGTACCATTTAATTTGATTATAGAATGTATTTATCAATTTGTCTGCATACCGATTCATTGTGTTAATCTGTTTACCATGTCTATCATGTAAATCCAATTTCAAGTATTTTCAGGTAGTGACCTGGCTTAAAGGTTCACTGTCAGCCAGTCCCAGACATACTGTAAGATGACAGCACCAAAATAACAAGCACAGCAGCCATTAATAGGATGTAATCTAATCTTCTTGAGATCATCTCTGAAAATATCTGGACTTGAAAGTGCTTAAAACAGGATGTCTTATGTTATGTGGTTCTCTTCGTGTACAAAAGTTTATTTTTGCTTTTCTTTTATGGATATAACTATTCATTTTACTGTGACAAAAGAGAGAGACAAACAGACAGGGTCATCTGAGGTGAGTGTGCTCTTCATTCTGAGCAGGCGTAGGAAGTTCTTTCTCAATGACAAGGGTCAATATTTTGAGATTCTATTGCTATATATTTTGGTAAGATCTGGGATCCTAGGTTCCTCTCCTTTACCGGGATACCCCGTGTTTAAAAAGATCCCATCCATCTTAGCTCAGCACACAAAAAGCAACACACGAAACCAAAGTCCCCGAAGTTGACTATCTTTCTCATACACACACACTCATACACACAGACACCTTGATCTATTATTCATTAATGACAATCATCTCTGCTTTTAATTGTGTCTGTCAATTACTCCAAGTGGGAATGGATACAAGCATACATAATGGGATATCACCACTGAAAGACTGCTATGATAACAAACCAAATAAAACCCAGTCCCTGTTTATCTAAGTGTTTCATGGATAACACTAAATGTACTGTCAGAATGTAAACTGAACTATATGTCCCACATCTACCTGTATTGGCTGTTGCTTGGCCCCTGTCTCCCTATAAACCCAAGATAATCCTTTCACTGTAACACTTGGAGCAGGCCATCTCCTCTGGGTGTATTGTTACGTACATATGTAATGATGTAATAATGATTTCTTCTAACAGTCCATTCACACCAGGGAAGCAGAGCTACATTGTAGCCACATACCATGGAATGTGTTAAGATTCTCAGGACTGTAGTACAAAGGCAAAACAAAACAAGCAGTATTAACATATGCCCTTTCACAGTAGGAGGGAGACCTGCTATACTCATTAGCAACTCCCTGTCCAAGGCAGGTATTGGTCAAGGCAGGTATTGGTCAAGGCAGTAATGTGTAATATAAAACATTTAAACACTACTAAAAAAACATAGAAAACCCGACAGATCTATAAGAGGTTTGAAATGCTACTTGGAAGGTGAAGTAATCAGTAGGAGAAATGTCTTGACATATGAGCTCCTTTGGCTAAACCTGTAATGTTCTTACAGAGGCTTAGGACACCCTCTCAATGAGTGTCAGCGTCACAGGGCCTGTGCAGTGACAAATAGTCCTGCTTTAAACCGACCGGCCCTGATCCATGTCAACACACCATTTAATTGACGCTATGTTTTCTGCTAATTTCCACAAAGTTGAACAATGAGCTAAACTGTATCTAACCTCACATTAATGACCATAACAAAAGCTTCCCAGTTGAATCATGTTGATCTACTGCTACTTAGATTAGAATTTGATTGAAATTGAATGGAAGCCAAAAGATGCCATCTCTACTTTCATATGAATGACATCCATAGAACACATACTGCACCACAGGCCAAACATTTACTCTCAAATTATTTCTAGCAGTAGGCTAGCCTAAAAGAGATTCAACTTCAGTAATGACAAAATATCCTGATTGAAGTTACTTTTTCAATCTATCCTGCCAAAAATAGTGAGCACATTGTTTATCGGGATGAATGGACTTTATTTTCTCCTGTCAGTGTGGTAGACTTTTTTCAAATTTAGAACGGAAATGATTACTCCCGTTGAAAATAGTATTTGCTTTCTCCTATCGACACTAAAGCTCTGGGGATCCACTTCTGAGCCACCAAGCTGCGTGTCCTCTTTGTTTCATTGAGAATTTCCCTGCTCCTCGACCAGCCAGAGAGAGGGGAGGAGGGGTGGAGCAACTCAAACACAAAGACTAATTTGTTTGTTAAGTAAAGAGAAACTCTTGGCCTCACTTCCTGTTGGAGGCATTAATAGAATCAGGGGGAGTCTGGTGGGGAAGAGACAGGAGCAGGGGCAGTGGTGGATATTGTGGCAATGGAGGAGATAGGGTTTCTGCCAGGCAAGACTATCTGAGGCCTTGCTCTTGATGTAAAACCCGTCGGCGATAAAAGGAGAAGGTGAATTAAATGATTTTGGAACGCTATTGTGGCAATTACATCTGCATTGCTTGCTCTTTGGGGTATTAGGCTCAGTTTCTGTATAAGCACTTTGTGAAAACCGCTGATGTAAAAACGGCTTTATAAATACATCTGATTGATTGTTTGATTGACAAAAGACCACACTAGCAGAATGTCTAATAGTATTAGTAAACCTGTGACAATCCTCCACTTGAACATGTCGCGACATCTCTGTTCTCAAACCAACATAACACCACATCCTCTTCTCCCACATAATGCCAACAAATGGCGAAAGAGAGAGCAGGAGAAAGAGACTCCTACTCCCTCCTTTCTCACACACTTGTTATAGTCATTAACTGTGTTAAGCACCAGGAATTCCAATCATTTCCTTGGAAAAGGCTTGAGTAGATCTGCTTCAAAGGTAAGCCATCGCGGATCTGTGCATCCTGCTAAGCCTGATCCATATGTTGTGATGGGCTATCACTTAATAAGCAATAAAGGTGAATTAAGGTGCATTACACTGACATCCCTTTTGACTGTATTTTATATCTAAAACAATCTTCATATTTGTCCAAATTCATTTGAACAGAGAGTATGGGGGAAATTAATAAAATGCCAACCATGACAGGAGTCATTTCCTATTGTTGTGTAACAGCTGTCTCTGGCCACTGTCCTCACAGTGGGATAAGCACACATAGAATAAAGTGCTTCTTCCTGTCCCTTTGCACTGTTCACACTGCTGAGTAAACACACGTATCTCCAGCGTGTAATGGAATCCACCTTACATAGGAATGTCTTCCACACACAGTCATACACACACAAACAAACACACACACAGGTGACCCTGTGAAAGAGTGAAATCAAGACATGGCCATTGCGCAGCATATTGCTATCCTCAAACAAAGTAAAAATCCAAGTGTAGTAAACCACTTGACTATCACAATATATCAGCCGCAATCTTTTAACAGATAAAAAAATGCACATTCTGTGTTAACTGAACTTTCACGGTTAAGCTGCAGGAGAGTAAGTCAGTCCCAACTCAAGATCAGTATCTGTTAATCAGAGGTTATTGAAACCATTTAAAAGGCCGTTATGAGACCATTCTCAGAATGGGATTAATTGTATATTTTCCCGCTGTAAACTCCAGAAAAGTTGTTAAGAGGAGGAAGTATTTTCTTGGCTCTGAAATGTAATGTGTTGGGAAAAAACACTGGGGCTGGACCTTGTTGAATTTAGTCACCCACAAGTTTCTGTCCATCAGAACACATTATGCTATCCTGTACACTTTTCAGTTCTAGTCTATTTCTTACATAGTTTGTTTTTCTCAGATATGCAGACTAGAGGTCGGCCGATTAATTGGAATGGCCGATTAATTAGGGCCGATTTCAAGTTTTCATAACAATCGGTAATCAGCATTTCTGGACGCCGATTATGGCCGATTACATTGCACTCCACGAGGAGACTGCGTGGCAGGCTGACTACCTGTTATGCGAGTGCAGCAAGGAGTCAAGATAAGTTGCTAGCTAGCATTAAACTTATCTTATAAAAAACAATCAATCTTAACATAATCACTAGTTAACTACACATGGTTGATGATATTACTAGTTTATCTAGCTTGTCCTTGTTGCATATAATCGATGCAGTGCCTGTTAATTTATCATTGAATCACAGCCTACTTCGCCAAACGTGATGATTTAACAAGCTCATTCGCAAAAAAAGCACTGTCGTTGCACCAATGTGTACCTAACCATAAACATCAATGCCTTTATTAAAATCAATACACAAGTATATATTTTTAACCCTGCATATTTAGTTAATATTGCCTGCTAACATGAATTTATTTTAACTCTTGCATTCTGTGCAAGCAGAGTCAGGGTATATGCAGCAGTTTGGGCTGCCTGGCTCGTTGCGAACTGTGTGAAGACCATTTCTTCCTAACAAAGACCATAATTAATTTGCCAGAATTGTACATAATTATGACATAACATTGAAGGTTGTGCAATGTAACAGCAATATTTAGACTTAGGGATGACACCCATTCGATAAAATTCGGAACAGTTCCGAATAAACGTTAAGTTTTCGAAATGATAATTTCCGGATTTGACCATATTAATAACCTAAGGCTCTGTGTGTTATTATTTTATAATTAAGTATATGATTTGATAGAGCAGTCTGACTGAGCGGTGGTAGGCAGCGGCAGGCTCGTAAGCATTCATTCAAACAGCACTTTCCTGCATTTGCCAGCAGCTCTTTGCTGTGCTTCAAGCATTGCGCTGTTTATGACTTCAAGCCTATCAACTCCCGAGATTAGGCTGGCAATACTATAGTGCCTATAAGAACATCTAATAGTCAAAGTTATATGAAATACAAATGGTATAGAGAGAAATATTCCTATAATTCCTATAATAATTACAACCTAAAACTTCTTACCTGGGAATATTGAAGACTCATGTTAAAAGGAACCACCTACTTTCATACGTTCTCATGTTCTGAGCAAGGAACTTTTACATGGCAAATATTGCACTTTTACTTTCTTCTCCAACACTTTGTTTTTGCATTATTTAAACCAAATTGAACATGTTTCATTATTTATTTGAGACCAAATAGATTTTATTGATGTATTATATTAAGTTAAAATAAAAGTGTTCATTCAGAATTGTTGTAATTGTCATTATTACAAATATATATATAAAAACTGTCCGATTAATCGGTATCAGCTTTTTTTGGTCCTCTAATAATCAGCATCGGTATCGGCGTTGAAAAATCATAATCGGTCGACCTCTAATGCAGACAAATGTGAGAGCCTGATGAGCAGTTGCAAATGCAGTGGACCAGGTCACCTCCATCCCTCCGAGTTTAATGTAAGATGGCAGCGCTGAGGAGGGCGCGAGTCTTGCCGGTTCCTGCTCAACCTTGGTTTGTTTTTTTATACTGTGCTCAGATGTTTATTCTATTCTGAGCCATGTACTTTATGGTCGTATTCTTATCTTTTCTTATTTCTTATTGCTGTTGCATTGCCGAGAAGGAACCTGCAAGTAAGGATTTAATTGGACGGTGTATACCAGGTGTATCCTGTACATACGACTAATAAAACTTTAAACTTGTCCCTCACACCTGACACCTCAACTTGACTTAATCCCCCACATGCTGGAAGTCATCTGACCAGTGGTCTGGTAGGCCACTTCCCCTGCATGGTCCTCACTTCAAAAGCACAGGTTCAGATATCAGACCCAGACTAGTAACACAAAACTGTCACCCCCTTACACACACTCCAAACCCTTACCTCGGCCCGACTGCAGCATGGCAGAGAAGGGGTAAACACACACATACCTGCCGTCTTTTAAATATAGTTTATAGTCATGTTTAATGGGTTTGCACAATCAGGTCACATTCCAATACCACTTAAGTTTAGCAGTTGAGCTATTGAGGCTGAAACATTACCTCCCCAGCCATTTGAAACGACATCCACAGTATGTTGCAGCTTATTTATATGGTTTGTCCATATCAAGTGTTACAAATCAAAGAGCTACACATTACCAAAGAGAGGATGTTCCCCCAGAACAATCATAAAAATTATGAAAGTCACTGTTTCAATATGGATCTGGCCACAGTCTCTTGATCTGCAGCCTGTCACTGTGCAATCTATTAGAAGAGATAACATTTGCAATCATACTGCAAATTGTACAATACTCCATGGGCTATTAAACCCGTGGGCCACAGTACATGATCATGTATGTGTCTGGCCAGAGATTGCATATGAGCAAATACTCTTGACAGCCCACTTTAAATAAGTGTTTAATTAAGCATTGTAAACCTCAGCTGGCGGCCTGGAGAGGCTGTAGGATAGGATTTGACTGCACTCTCATAAACTAGCACAGTGACATGCTTTCCCATCCCTGCCTGCACAGTCCCTGTCAGGCTGCCTACCATGCTGTGTGGACTGCAGTGAGAGAGCAGAGCTGAGCACAAGGCACACACACACACACACAGGCATGCAAACTGCGCTGACTCCCTCGCTGGGGGTGAGACACGATATTTCGGCATCATTGCCCCCTTAGCGGAACCAGGGCTGAGGGATGGGCAGAGGCACAGTGGGAAAGGCCGAGTACTTCCAGTCACGAGATAGAGTGGTAGTCTTATAGGAATGTGCATCTCTCCTTTCATGAATGATTTGATACGCATCTAGATACATGGGCTCTGATACGATACAGGAACAATACCTTTTAGTCTGAAACGATTCAGTGTACGATTCGGTTTGATTAGGGGAACGAATTGATGCGATTCGGTTCAATTCGATGCACACAATTTTTTTGGAATGAACACATTACTTTCCATTTTAAATTAATATCTGCTGCTGATGGAAGCTCAGGACTTGGGCCTCTCTGAGCTGGATCGTTCTGAGATTACTTTTCTAAGCTGTGTGTGTGTGTGTGTGTGTGTGTGTGTGTGTGTGTGTGTGTGTGTGTGTGTGTGTGTGTGTGTGTGTGTGTGTGTGTGTGTGTGTGTGTGTGTGTGTGTGTGTGTGTGTGTGTGTGTGTGTGTGTGTGTGTGTGTGTGTGTGTGTGTGTGTGTGTGCATCTACCACCCCACTATCAGATACCACCCGACTTTCATCTGAAATCATCTTCACACAATGATTAACTTGTAATTTTTGCAGATACATTTTTTTTCTAGATAGTACTATGTCAACATTTACAATTACACCGAACCTAAACCGGCCGCGCGCGTGCGCCATCTTGCGCAAATTGGTTTTGTCCCCCCACATCAAACGCGATCATGACACGCAGGTCATGTATATAACCAATTATACTAATTTGGGGACAGGTCGAAAAGCATTAAATATTTATGGCAATTTAACTAACTAACTTGTCCTATTTAGCTAGCTTGCTGTTGATAGCTAATTTGTCCTAAGATATAAACCGTGAGTTGTTATTTTATCTGAAATGCACAAGGTCCTCTACTCTGACAATTAATCCACAAATAAAATGGTAAACCAAATATTTTCTAGTCATCTCTCCTCCTTCCAGGCTTTTTCTTCTTTGGACTTATATGGCGATTGGCATCTAACTTTCATAGTTACATGACTACTGACCAAACTCAGTTCATCTTTCAATCACCCACGGGGGAATAACCAATGAGGAGATGGCACGTAGGTATCTGCTTCTATAAACCAATGAGGAGATGGAAGAGGCAGGACTTGCATCACATTCAGCTTCACAAATAGAACTGACTTCTATTTTAGCGCTTGGCAAATCAGACGCTCATTGGCGCGCACGAGCAGTGTGGGTGCAAAAATTGAATAACATGTACGTTTAAATTTATTTTGCAACACAAGTGGTGCGGTCAGCATGTTAGAAATTAGTAGGACAGGACTATCACGTGTGGTTTATATTGTTTTTGGGGGAGGGGATTTATTCATCCTAAAAATAAATATCAGTTAACTTACTGCATTTCAACACATTTTAGCATGGTGCAGAGACAAAAATTGCTGTTTTATAACACAATTCTATACATTTTGGGCTTCAGAGTGGAGCATCGGTCTAAGGCACTGCATCTCAGACTGGAATCGAACCAGGCTTTATCACAACCGGCCGTGATTGGGAGTCCCATAGGGCAGCGCACAAATTCTTATTTACAATGATAGCCTACCCCAGCCAAACCCTAACCCAGATGACGCTGGGCCAATTGTGCACTGCCTTATGGGGCATAGTGAAGACATCAAAACCATGAAATAACACATATGTAATCATGTAATGACCAAAAAAGTGTTAAACAATTAAAACATGTTTTATATTTGAGATTCTTCAAAGTAGAGAATGTCAAGCGTGTGCAAAGCTGTCATCGTGGCAAAGGGTGGCTACTTGAAGAATCTACAATATAAAATATATTTTGATTTGTTTAACACTTTTTTGGTTAATACATGATTCCATATGTGTTATTTCATTGTTTTGATGTCTTCACTGTTATTCTACAATGTATAAAATAGTAAAAATAAAGAAAAAATCTTGAATGAGTAGGTGTATCCAAACTTTTGACTGGTAGCGTACATTAAATTACTCTTGAACGTTGTAATAGTAGAACGCACAAGGTGACATTTTGAAATTGAGTAGTACATCAGTATTAAGCCCTAGTCACGAGGACCACTGCATCACAGTCCTCTGTACCACTCAGCCAAAGGTAGAGAGGGAGTGTGGATGTCAAGTGCAGAGGAACATCTAACCCCATTCTGTGTAACCTTGGTGACAACTAATGCCATTCTGCTTTCCAGGAGGAATGGGTCCTGTCGTAACTATGCAATAGAAATGCCAGTGTGTCTGTGTTAAACAAGAGCCAGCAGTCACAGGACATGAACAAACAGTGGAAGCTGAGCCTAACAATACGCACACAGTGAGATCTGTCTTCATTCAAGGCCATCCAGTTGAGGATAGCGTCATTACTCTAAATTGTGATTTTAGCCCTGAATCCCACACTTCACTTAAACCTTTACTTGAGCTCCAGCACGGAAGCAGCTGAGTAAAATGATGAGTCATGCTAGCCAAAAGGAGTACCTCAAATAGTGTGTGTGTCAGAGTGTGGCTGGGGCTCGATAGGAGCATCTGTCTGCTGCCAGGCCAGGCTGTCCAGAGACCGCCCGTGTGAACAGCAAAGACCAATAAAACAGTTCACAAACTCTCTACTCTACTTTCAATCAACAAAACCATGTCTGTTTCCCTAGTGGGAGTATTTTTGCACATTCTATTTCCAAACACCAACTTTCTCCTCTCTCTAACTCTCTCTCACACCTTTTCTGCCTCTCTCTCTCTCTCTCTCTCTCTTCTCTCTCTCTCTCTCTCTCTCTCTCTCTCTCTCTCTCTCTCTCTCTCTCTCTCCCTCCCTCTCAATGTATCATTGAGCCTTGTTTGCTGTATACTTGGAAGCAATGGCATGGAAAGTTTACTGTGGTGAGAGTTAAAAGCGAGCTTAATTACATTTTATTAGCGTGGACAGATTATTAAAATGCATAGGGTAGAAAGTATACAAGACTTGATGGAGCATGGCCATTAATTTGCTATGCCCGGAGTAATTGTATATTCTATGCATAAAATATAGCCCTTGATTAAATTTAGCAGATTTTTTAAAACCTTTGGGAAATGGGCAAAATCATAGTAAAAAACATGTATATTCTGTACCCTGTATTAGAGGTCGACCGATTAATCGGAATGGCCGATTAATTAGGGCCGATTTCAGGTTTTCATAACAATCGGAAATCTGTATTTTTGGGTGCCGATTTGGCGATATTTAAAAAAGAAAATGTATACCTTTATTTAACTAGGCAAGTCAGTTAAGAACACATTCTTATTTTCAATGACGGCCTAGGAACGGTGGGTTAACTGCCTTGTTCAGTGGCAGAAATGAACGGGGGATCCAATCTTGTCAGCTCGGGGAACCAATCTTGCAACCTTACAGTTAGTCCAACGCAATAATGACCTGCCTCTCTCTCGTTGCACTCCACAAGGAGACTGCCTGTTACGCGAATGCAGTAAGCCAAGGTAAGTTGCTAACTAGCATTAAACTTATCTTATAAAAACAATCAATCATAATTACTAGTTAACTACACATGGTTGATGATATTACTAGATATTATCTAGCGTGTCCTGTGTTGCATATAATTTGACTGAGCATACAAGCATACAAGTATCTAAGTATCTGACTGAGCGGTGGTAGGCAGAAGCAGGCGCTTAAACATGAATTCAAACAGCACTTTCATGCATTTTGCCAGCAGCTCTTCCTTGTGCGCCAAGCATTGCGCTGTTTATGACCTAAAGCCTATCAACTCCCGAGATGAGGCTGGTGTAACCGAAGTGAAATGGCTAGCTAGTTAGCGCACGCTAATAGCGTTTCAAACATCACTCGCTCTGAGCCTTCTAGTAGTTGTTCCCCTTGCTCTGCATGAGCAACGCTGCTTCGATGGTGGCTGTTGTCGTTGTGTTGCTGGTTCGAGCCCAGGGAGGAGCGAGGAGAGGGACGGAAGCTATACTGTTACACTGGCAATACTAAAGTGCCTATAAGAACATCTAATAGTCAAAGTTAATGAAATACAAATAGTATAGAAGGAAATAGTCCTATAACTGCTATAATAACTACAACCTAAAACTTCTTACCTGGGAATATTGAAGACTCATGTTAAAAGGAACCACCAGCTTTCATATGTTCTCTTGTTCTGAGCAAGAAAGCTTTCTTACATAGCACATATTGCACTTTTACTTTCCAATACTTTGTTTTTGCATTATTTAAACCAAATTGAACATGTTTCATTATTTACTTGAGGCTAAATTTATTTTATTGATGTATTATATGAAGTTAAAATAAGTGTTCATTCAGTATTGTTGTAATTGTCATTATTACAAATAAATAAATAAAAAATTGGCCGATTAATCAGTATTGGCTTTTTTGGTCCTCCAATAATCGGTATCGGTATCGGCATTGAAAAATCATAATCAGTCGACCTCTACCCTGTATATTGTAAAAACAGATTGTCATTAACAATAATTTAGGGTAAAAAAAACTTTTACCATGAAATGAAAGTGACCAAGGTTTGTTGCTCTAAGTGAAATGGTAAACATGGACTTGTTTACCATTATCTTGGCTGTATTGGTCTGACACCTGAAAGTTCTGAACTTGTCTCCAGTCCTCCTACACATGATGGTGAGCTATATGTTGAGAAACTCCACCCATGGCTTGAGGGACTGAAGTCCAATGGAATCCCAAAGTTCAAGAGTAAAAAAATGTCATGCCCCTACAGAGGCGGTGGGACTCTGCCGTGCTCAGCAGGATGCTGAGAAATGCCCCACTCTGTGATTCACAGTGGCGAGGACACTGGCCTGACCACACTGGACAATAGCTCTCAATTGTTTGTTGTTTGAGTCCTCCTCCTTTTTTAATGCTAATTGAGGTTATTCCCTGTTTCCTTTCCATGTCACAATCATCTGCAATATCCCACATCCCCTTCCTTTCCTCGTAGCAGTAGCACAAAACACAGACGTTCTCATCAATTACATCCAAAGGGCTACACACACTAGCTAGTAACTATACAAAATCAACCAGACATCATCACATAGATAAACAAGCACCCCTCCTAAAGAAGCCAACTGTCAGTTTAATTTCTGATAGATACCCATACTCACTTATAACGTAAATGCAACCACCAAAGTACTACAGATATAGGCCTCTATCAAAAATAAACAGCCGACAACCAATAAATAGCAACTAACAGACAGTAGCAATAAAGACTGTACTTACGTATAATCTGTGAGTTGTAATGTCATTGTTTAACTAATAAACTAATGGCACCCCCTTATTGAGCAATTCTGAACATTAGTTTCTGAAGGGCCTTAATGTATTGATTTTAGGTGTGTAACGGTTCACCAAACCCACAGTTCAGTAGGTATTGTGATTGTGGGGTCACAGTTCAGTTCGGTTCTGGTACAGGGGGAAATGAAATGTCAACAGTTACTGTAGTTTTACTTGTTTGTTTTTGTTGTTGATGGGTGGTCACTGTTAAGTAGCTCTCTGTAGACCTGAAGGTCCATCCTTCTGTTGTATGCGCAACTCGGGATGCATTGGCCAATTCATTGACAACTTCGGCTTTAACCTGCTTATATAGAGCAGGTACTACATGCTTGCTAAAATGGGTCCGAGAGGACAATGTTCGTAACGTGGCTCGAGCACTTTCACGAGGTGCTGAAACCCCTTATTCTTCTCAACCACCGAGAATGGGCGCATATCCACAGCTATAAACATACATATTGCTCTTGTAATTTCTTTGTCCCAGGTCAGAATCAGCTGCGAAGGGCTGCTTGAGTGCAGAGGGGAGACGTAGTTGTGTTGTTTTTTAGGGTTTCCATCTTGCTCCACAGGTAGGAAAATTAGAGTGATGTTGGTGTAAATGCATCAACATGTTTGAGGTGTTGGCAGCCGTGGCGACGTACTCTCTGTCCAACGCTATTAAATCTACTGGGAAGACAAAATGTTCCCAAACTGGAGATTTAAACAAAGATAGAGAATCCTCCTGGTTCATCGACTCCACCACTCACCATCGTACAGAACTAGTTCCCGGCTGCGCCTCACAAAAGGACAGTATGAAATACACCAATTAAGATTTTAATTTTGATAACAACGTGCGCATAGGCTCTCGTTGTTTTAACGGAATAGCCTGAATTTTTGTCAGCTCAGATTTACTCAAGGCATACAACACAGCATAAGCATAGCCTATAGGCCTAGTGTTTTTAGTTTTTATATGAACAAAAATATAAACACAACATGTAGTGTTGGTGCCATGTTTCATGAGCGGAAATAAAAGATCCCAGACATGGTGTGCACAAATTTGTTTTCATCCCTGTTGGTGAACCTTTCTCCTTTGCCAAGATAATCCATCCACCTAACAGGTGTGGCATATCAAGAAGTTGAATAAACAGCATGATCATTACACAGGTGCACCTTGTGCTGGGACAATAAAAGGCCACTCTAAAATGTGCAGTTTTGTCACACAACACAATGCCACAGATGTCTCAAGTTTTGAGCAAGTGTGCAATTGACATGCTTACTGTAGGAATGTCCACCAGAGCTGTTGCCAGATAATTTCATGTAAATTTCTCTATAATAAGCCGTGCAGTGTCGTTTTAGAGAATTTGTCAGTACGTCCAACCGGCCTCACAACCGCAGACCACGTGTATAGTATTGTGTGGGCGAGCGGGTTGCTGATGTCAACATTGTGAACAGAGTGCCCCATGGTGGCGGTGGGATTATGGTATAGGCAGGCATAAATTACAGAAAACGAACACAATTACATTTTATCAATGGCAATTTGAATGAACCAAAATACAGTGACGAGATCCGTAGGCCAATTGTCATGCTATTCATCCACCACCATCACCTCATATTTATGCATGATAATGCACGGCCCCATGTCGCAAGGATCTGTACATAATTCATGGAAGCTGAAAATGTCCCAGTTCTTCCAAGGACTGCATACTCACCAGACATGTCACCCATTGAGCATGTTTGGGATGCTCTGGATTGACAGCATGTTCCAGTTTCCTTCCATAACCAGCCATTGAAGAGGAGTGGGACAACATTCTCCAGGCCACAATCAACAACCTAATCAACTCTATGCGAAAGAGATGTGTTGCGCCGCATGAGGCAAATGGTGGTCACACCAGATACTGACTGGTTTTCTGATCCACGACCCTACTTTTTTTTAAGGTATCTGTGACCAACAGATGCATATTTGTATTTCCAGTCATGTGAAATCTATAGATTAGGGACTAATTCATTTTTTTCAGTTGACTGATTTCCTTATATGAACTGTAACTAAGTAAAATCTTTGAAATTGTTGCATGTTGCGATTATATTTTTGTTCAGTATATTTTTTATGCATTCATTCGGGTTCCCAGTGCTGACTGAACTGACTCCCCGTGTTCGGTATGAATATGTGTACCTTTACACCCCTAATCGATTTTGCAGGAGACATGATTCCGTCACTGTTGGGTCCCTTTGCTCCACCACATGGTGTTTAGCCTTAGAGACTCCACTAAGTTGCTTAACAGCAGTCAAACTCAAACATGATCAAAGTGAGCTGTTACAGTAGCCTAAATGTTATTAATGTTCACAAACTGGGCATATACTCAATTCAGAGGAGACACAGTCTTCAGAAATGCATTGAGCCTCATTAGACTTTTCCCGTTCCGATAACACATTACTGGATTACATTTGTTATATTTTCTATTTAGTTAGACACCTCCACCTGTCTTTACTGGTGTAAATGAATGAGACAAGAAAATTGGATACTGCGCAAACCTTGCAAAGCTTGCTCCGAAACCTTATTACATTTGACCCTTTATTCACTCTCCAAAAACACCTGACCCTTCTTGAAGGCTGGCTGGAAACTGGGCTCCAAATGATGATGTCAGAAGCTATAGCAAAGCCCAGTTGTCTTCTCCACTAACTAATAAGCCATTGCCTTTTCATAGCCTTCTCAAAACATGATGAAGCACACTATTAACATAACTCAGCACAATTGGAAGATGCTATAACAGGTTGCAGGAACCAGGTGCCCAAGTTCCCTGAGCTGTTGTTGGTAACCACTAGAGCAAGCAATAGTTAATGGCTGGCAGGTAGCCTAGCGGTTAATAGTGTTGGGCCAGTAACCGAAAGGTTGCTGGTTTGAATCCACGAGCCAACTAGGTGAACAATCTGTCAATGTGCCCTTGCGCAAGGCACTTAACCCTAATTGCTCCTGTAAATCGCTCTAGATACGAGTATCTGCTAAATGACTAAAATGTCAAATAATTGCAAGACAGATGAGGTACGGGAAATGTAAAGAATAACGCTGATCTGACAACAGCAACAGTCCTCATAACATTGATATTTTTATGCTATGGAAAATAATCCACATCTTTACAAGCTGCTCAGTCCTTTAAAGTCATTGTGGTGCACTTGTGTGAACTATGTATACATTCTTTAAAGACAATGTCCTTGACATAGAACATGCATGTGGATAAGACTGGAGGCATTGTCAATAGAAATAGGACTGAGTAGCAGCTCAATTGTACATTTAATTTAGCAGAGAAGGTCTGCATTTCATATGCATTCCACCACTTGTTTGCCTACTCATGGCATATAAACAATCATTTTGGATACTTGGGTATCCAATGACTTTATCCTTGTTTCTGAAAAGGCCTACTGAACCCCTTTTAAGGGGTTGCATACACTGCAAAAAAATATATATAGTAGTTTCAACTAATTATTATTAAGTAACTGGTTCCACAGCCTGTTTTAGTTTACTCAACTTTTCGGTCAAAGTGTTATCTGAACTTAACATTTTTAGGCTAAAACTTAGCACCAACTTGAGAAAACTTAGGCAAAAATTACATGTTTGCTGAACTTGTCTCATATGTTCATTCAACTAGAAAAATATTATTTGTGCATTTTCACACAAAAAAAGTATGTGCAGTAACACACACAGTGCTTTTGACATACAATATTTTCAACGTACATATTTGACACACATGATTACATTGTGCATGTTCATATTCAGTAACTATTATTCAACATGTTTGCGATTTGAACTCACTACCTTTTGTTTCACAGCATTCCGACCTTTCTTCTACACCACCATGTCTGTGTCAATTAGCAGCATCATTGATTTGATTGACTTATTTATGAAATGTGTTTTTTTCCCTGTATAGTTGTCTAACGTTGGGGAATATTTCTTTGTTTTAATGTTACTCTTTAATAATACTTTTACTTGAGTGTACTTTTAACAGAGCTGAGATTTACTTTGAAGTGCAAAGTATAGCAATACAGATGAAATCAGTCATTGACGCAGAATTGGTGGCATAGCAGGAAGATCGGTGTGCCGTGAACCAAGAGATTATGAGCTAAAATCCCAGGCGAGGAGATGTTGAATAATAATTATTGTATACATGCTCAATGTCATCATGTATGTCAAAGTGTGTCAAATATGTATGTTGAGAACATTGCATGCCAAAAGCACTGTGTGTGTGTAACCTGTTCCACAGCATTTTTTAGTGAAAATGCCCAAATAATAATTTCTAGTTGAGTAAGCATATGAGACAAGTTGAGAAAGCATATGAGACAAGTTGAGCAAACACATAACTTTAAATCGACAACATTTTCTCAAGTTGGAGCTAAATTTGGGCCAACAAAAAAATGTTACATTCAGGTAAGACTGATTAAAAAGTTGAGTAAACTAAAAAACAGCTGTGGCACCAGTTAGGGTTCTACACGGAACCAAAAGGGGTTATTCAAAGGGTTATTCTATTGGGTCAGCCAAAGAACCCTTTTTGGTTCTAGATAGCACATTTTTCTTCTAAGACTGTACCTTTATTTGAAAGCACTGAAGTGGATAAAGAGACGCACTAGTCCATTGTATAGGCTATTGTAAACTGGAGAAAAACTAGGCTTATTTCATTTAACACAGTCCTCCAGGATGTGACATCAGGTCCTATATGCATATTGTGTGGCTAAAATAAAAGGCCAAAAGCTAAGATAAACCAATAGGACAGTATTTACCTATACTTGGCGCGTGCATGTGCATACACATAATGATATTGGTGGACTCGAAAACCGCGCGCTACCACCACCGCTACGAATGCAAAATGGCCACATGGTCAAAGTAGTAGGCTAACCTTCATCCATGGATTCATCCTCGTTCGTTTGCGGGAAAGCATCATTATAAAGGCTCACATTTTTACGGGTGTAGGCCTAATTCATTGCTAAAATATATGAGCCTGTAAAATTGAATCAAAATCAAAAACATATAGGCTAATATGTTTGTGGGCTACTGTAGAAAAATCAACAATCTCAAAGTCTAATGTGATATATGTTTACATTGTGCAATGTGACCATATTTTCAGCTATTTCCATAGCTAAATCAAGCTAGATACGGCATTATTTGTTTAAATCATCAATTTGCTTTTGCTATTCAGCCTACTCCCAAATAAATGAATCTCTGAACTGACGTGAGCCTGGCGATGAAGCCTACAATAACATGTAGCCTAGCATGTAGGCCTATGTATCTCTTAACAGTCATGTGGACCAAAACAAGATACTACTACTGTAGTCAGACCAACAATACAGCTGTAACTAAATAATAATAACATAAAATAGCTACAATGTTAAACCAATGGCCATAAAACATTGTTGCATTGTAACGGCTCGCATGAATGAGGATAACCCCGAAGAAACCTGACAAGGTATACCGTATTATTTTGAGTAGGACATCACAATGGCACTTACTTTCTCCATTTGCCGTCCATAGGTAGATAGTGGAGACAGATAGCGTCAGACCCCAAAACAAGGTCAAAGTATTCCTCTCTGTCCCAGATCTCATTCCTGATCAATTAATTATTCACCTCTCTAAAAAGCAAATAACTTAATTCCAAAATAGTGGAAAAGGGAGATGATGCCACCGAGTTCACAAAAAGTAAAAAAGAAAAAAAAACTTGGTCCAGCAAATGGGCTACACTGTTTGACAGGTAGATACAAATTCGTGTTCAGAGTATAGCCTACTATTTTTCCAAGTTTTGTGTTTTGGTGGATTTATATATAGCCTAGGCCTATATATTTAAAAAAAATATATATATATATATAAGATTAAATAAATTAAAACAATTCGTTATTCTTGCCAACGACACAATGATTTAAGGATTGCTGGCAAGACATTCGTGCCACTGATTTCACTCGACAGATGATGGTAATCCGCATCCTCAGTCTCCATTTCTTGAAACCCCAGTAATTGTGCGCAGGAGTTTTTATGACTCGCAATCGAACAACGTTCACTTGTAGTAGACCAAAGGGAATTCCAATCTTCTATCATTCATTTCCGTCTGAGTGATTAGAAGGAGAATCTACGGCCAGTTCCACAGGGTGGTGGCTGAGATGGGAAATGAATGAGAACGTAACTCCGTTCAATGAGCCTTTCCAACAGGGCGCAATCCAAAATATCCTCCACAACAGAAATTGTTTCACCAATCTCACCCCCCTTTTCTCCCGCCCCCTGCACTGTCTGTTTTCCCCGTTAACGCAGTCAATCGTCTCCTTTGCGGCTGAAAAAATACTTATGCCACGCAACAGTAGACTATCAAGTTTAAGAGCTTCGGTTGGGGTGTAGTATGGTATACTTGCACCAAACTCAAGCATCCGTTATGTCCTGTGAGCCATTTATGGGTGATGATGTGTATTTTTTTGTTTTCTCGTATAGCTCCAGTAAGCAGCAATCCTATCACTTGCCCTCGTTGTCGGTCTCCAGTCCGTAGAATCACTGCTGTAAACAAGAGTAAGCTCCGCTCACACAGAAACACATAGCACTAAGCATACGGCAAGTCACGGAGAAAAGCTGGACTGGAGCAAGCAGCCAATGACATGGATAACCAATGTTAAGGTAATTTTAAATGTAATTTAGCCTATTAAAAAAGATGCATCCCTCCAAAACAAGTGTAACAAAAGGTTATAAATCGTTTATAAACGGTTAATTATAGCTCCCGTTGTATAGGCTACATTTGTAAATCTGTAATAAACATTTGTGAGATTGTTATTTCTGAATTTGTCAAATTGTGTGTTGATATATGACCAGGCTACTGTTATTCATTATTAGGCTACTTTTATTATTGCCCGTGCAGTCATGGGCAAGCACCATAACAAATACACAGTTTTAACCAATGTGTTATAACTGTGTATTACATTTACATTACATTTATAATATCTTAACTAGTAATTAAAGAGTTTATAATCTACATACAGCTAAACCATTTATAACCGTTAAATCACGTAGCCAACGGTGTTGCCTTAAATTAAGCTATTTGGTATGATTGGTGGTCACTAGGTTAAAACGTTCCATATTCGTCTATAGGGTAATAAAAGCAAAGTAAATATACATTATTCTGCCTACAGGCTATATCTACTTTCCATATATTATTTTGTGTAGTAGCCTAATAAGTGCGATATATGGAAGAAGAGCTCATTTATTTGTTATTCCCTGGGAGTAGTGAATTATATAACAGTTGCCTAAACGTTATTTGAAATGTAAAAACACTTTAGAATCCAGCTCCCTCTGAATTCAAAATAGGTAGCCTAAGTCCTATGTCCGGGATAAACATTTAGCAAGCAAATAATTACAATCACAGTAGGCTACAACATTTTATTATTGGATGCATTGTGTTTACAATGCAAAACAATTCTTTATATTAGATTATTGGTAGGCCTATAAATTTACACCGAACATATAAATAGCCTAGCCTATGCTAGTCTATTTTCCGCAGTGCCCGTTTGATTCTTTCGGGATATGTTGGTTGTACATGGATGGAAATGTAGGTTTATATAGCCTACATTTATGTTTGGAATTAAATGTATATGATTATTGATTCTAGTCTTATAATAGACTGCCGTATGTGTTGTATAGCCTATATTGACCATTTTCAAATAGATAATCTTACCCAGTTCCACATTTTTGATGTGCACGTACAGTACATTGCCTGACACACGATAGCCCAAAGGGAGTAGTAAAATCCGCCATGGAGTATCATCGAAATTCACGGATTGGACTCAATATTAGCGTTCATTCATCTGTGTTCTCTCTCTCGCTTGTTTTGTATTGATAGCGCGCAATGGGCAGGGCTCAAATAATTCATGTTAATTCTGAAAAAGTAACATTATAATTTGAATAGGATACAAATAATAAAGCAGGTCACCAATTCTTATTTTTAACTTGTGGTGTTAGCTTATAGATACGTCATGACATGCTTTATGTTTCAAAATTCAAAAGGCCCTTGCACTTCTGAGCCATCTATGTTGCAGGTGCATGCTTTTTGATTCATAAAGTTTCACTTGTTTGCATTTGTTTCATAACGTATTTAATTTTTCAGCATATTTTGTTACTTACAAAATATTAGTAAATCTTTTTTATGGCATATTTGTTCAGCAATAATAAATAAATAATGTGGAGAAACAGCCTCCAGGTTGTTGAAAAAGGTGCCGTTTTATCATGTTATTCTAAACATTTTGTCAAGAAGCTATGAGAAAATGTTGCAGTTTTAAAGCTAATTTCCTGCAATTCTACATTTTTTTGCCATGATGCTGAGAGAGAATGTTGCAGTTTTATAGCTAATTCCCCGCAATTCATTACATTTTGCTATCATAAGCTATCTGGGTGGCCACAAACCTCCAATAATGTTTTGATATGTTAGATCAATTAGAGTTACTACTCATTTATTTTTATGAAGGCATTCTCATTAGAATGTGTGTCTGTCAGAATATATTTGAACAGACAGCATGTATTTTATGTTAATAAATTCATATTTCATGAACAATTACTTAATTACACCTAAGCAGTATATACACAGTCAACATCAGTGCTCTCTCAAAAACCGTTGGTGCATGATGCCACTGCTCAGGTGTAATTCAGTAATTGTTTATGATATATGAATTTAACAATTGATTAAACATAAAATACATACTGTCTGTTCAAATGTCTTGTGACAGACATACACTGTTGAAGTCGGAAGTTTACATACACTGAGGCTGGAGTCATTAAAACTCGCTTTTCAACCATTCCACAAATGTCTTGTTTAACAAACTATAGTTTTGGCAAATTGGTTAGGACATCTACTTTGTGCATGACACAAGTAATTTTTCAAACAATTGCTTACAGACAGATTATTTCACTGATAATTCACTGTGTCACATTTCCAGCGGGTCAGAAGTTTACATGCACTTAATTGACTATGCCTTTAAACAGCTTAGAAAATTCCAGAAAATGATGTAATGGATTTAGAAGCTTCTGATAGGCTAATTGACATCATTTGAGTCAATTGGAGGTGTACCTGTGGATTTATTTCAAGGCCTACTTTCAATCTCAGTGCCTCGTTGCCTGACATCATGGGAAATTCAAAAGCAATCAGCCAAGAGCTCAGAAAAAAAACTGTATACCTCCACAAGTCTGGTTCATCCTTGTGAGCAATTTCCAAACGCCTGAATGTACCACGTTCATCTGTATAAACAATAGTATGCAAGTATAAACACTATGGGACCATGCAGCCATCATACCGCTCAGGAAGGAGACACGTTCTGTCTCCTAGAGATTTAGGTACTTTGGTGCAAAAAGTGCAAATCAATCACAGAACAGCAAAGAACCTTGTGAAGATGCTGGAGGAAACAGGTACAAAAGTATTTATATCCACAGTAAAACAAATCCTATATCGACATAACCTGTAAGGCCACTCAGCAAGGAAGAAGCCACTAGTCGAAGACCGCCATAAAAAAGCCAGACTACGGTTTGCATCTGCACATGGGGACAAAATCGTACTTTTGGATAAGTGTCCTCTGGTCTGATGAAACAAACATAGAACTTTTTGGCTATAATGACCATCATTATGTTAGGAGGAAAAAGGGGGAGGCTTGCAAGCCAAAGAACACCATCCCAACCGTGATTTCACAGGGGTGGCAGCATCATGTTGTGGGGGTGCTTTGCTGTAGGAGGGACTGGTGCACTTCACAAAACAGATGGCATTATGAGGAAGAAAAAGTATGTGGATACATTAAAACAAAATCTCAAGACATCAGTCAGGATGTTAAGGCTTGGTCGCAAATGGGTCCTCCAAATAGACAATGACCCCAAGCATACTCCCACAGTTGTGGCAAAATAGCTTAAGGACAACAAAGTCAAGGTATTGGAGTGGCCATCACAAAGCCCTGACCTCAATCTCGTAGAAAATATGTGGGCAGATCTGAATAAGCATGTGCGAGCAAGGAAGCCTACAAACCAGCTCTGTCAGGAGGAATGGGCCAAAATTCACCCAACTTATTGTGGGAAGCTTGTGGAAGGCTACACGAAACGTTCAACAATTTAAAGGCAATGCTTCCAAATACTAATTGAGTGTATGTACATTTCTGACCCACTGGGAATGTGATGAAAGAAATAAAAGCTGAAATAAATCATTCTCTCTAGTATTATTCTGACATTTCACATTTTTAAAATAAAGTGGTGATCCTAACTGACCTAAGACAGGGAATTATTTACTAGGATTAAATGTCAGGAATTGCGAAAAACTTAATTTAAATGTATTTGGCTAAGGTGTATGTGAACTTCCAACTTCAACTGTATATATATTTAAAGATGCCTCTAAACCAAAAGAATAACACAGCGAATGAGACACAGAATGAAAGCAATTTTACTGGCACTCTTGTGCCCCTATTATACCACCACTACTGATGTTACTGTCAACTACTGCTCCTATAAACATTTGCAAACCATTCATTTCAGTATTGTTTTGCCATATGTCGAGATCACTTCTATGCCATGCAATCAAGGAGCTATGTCCATGCACAATTTTTATAACTGGCGCCCTCTGTTGCTTCAAAGATAGTATTGACGCACCACTGAGGACAATGCACCTTCATACTAGGGTATTTGAAACTGTGTTGGGTACATGACTGTGTTGCTCTGTCAAAGCTTTTTCAGAGTCTGTTCTGTCTGAAACCCTGTTGTATTGCAAGTATTATTGCAAGCCAATAGACCAAATGGTCAATCAGTCATAAATCTAGGCTACTCTCGCTTTGTTCTTTTGATCCTAACTAGAACCTGTGAAAAGGTGTATAGAAGCTTTGTAGCATGGCCCAAACACTTCGATTTGGAGGATTTTTGAGGCTGCAATAATCTTCACAAATAGGTAGAAGTAGTTTTTAAAGGAAAATATTCCAAGGTCATATTAGTTCATTAAAGGTTAAACAGTAGTTCTGGTTGTAATGACTGAAAATATAAATACTTTATTCTATGTTGGTAATTTGTTTGCGTGTCTGCAGAACCTTTGTATCAGAAAATCAAACTGTATCAAAGAGATTAAGCCTTTCACTGAGAAATATTACAAAAAACAAGCAGAGGATATCTGGCCACCCAGACTGCAGATATGATGAGTCATCCCTGCATAATTATCCCTGGTCTCCAGTGATTGACCTGCCTGTCCACTTGCATTTGTTAAATCCTTGTAAACAGTTTCTCATAAAGAGTGGCGGCATGGCCTACCTACCTTGACCACCACTTGTTTGATTTCCTAGCACTCAAGTGGAAATAAGTGTTTACCACCAGCGTGTCACATATGCTAATGAGTGGCTGTTTTTTCTTCACAGCACTCATGCAGGAGAAAATACATTTTAGGAAGTTATGATTGGGAGAGAAAAAAAATTACAGTTCTGAAATCATAATCCCCCCAAAAATCTGGGGCATGTTAATGGATAATTGTCACTGAATCCATACTTGCCAACAGTAACTTAAACACTATGCCTAACTACATCATGTACCTTTAGTATTCTGAGTGCACATTTAAAGTAATTTAGGCCAATTTGATTTAAGCACCTCTCAGTAGTTGGTATTCAGACCCGTATGCAGCAGTGGTGGTCGGTGACATTTAAGATGGGGATGACGATTATTTTGTTTATAAGCATGGCCATATTTCTATTAAGCCATATTGGATTACTATCATTCATATTCCATTCACCCATCTCATTGTAACATCGATAGGTTTAGGCTCTATGATACCCGGATTTTCCTTATACCCATCATGAGGTTGCTACAACCTAGCCTATTAGTGAAAGTTTACAACATAGGTGCACAGGTTGAGAGAAAAATTTGAGTAATCAATGTGACAGACAGTGACACATTCAATACCAACTGGCACACTCTTGCGTGCATCTAACTGATCAAGAGTGCAGTCATTAGTCCACCAGTTGCAAACAAGAGTTTCTATTGGTCAAATTCAGGTATGTTTATCCCCATTTTGGTCCGTTTGCTTACGTTTAAGAAGCGTTTTTCAACAGAATCGGCAGAATGAATACACCCCTGTTCACACGCAAACACAGTTCACTTTCATAACAGCCTCATACAAACAGTATGATCATTTTGCTTGCTGTATAATTCCTTCTCACATCTACGCACTCTCCTCCTCTCACCTTTTCCCTTTGCGTGTGGACTTTAGTGCACAGCACATCAGCTGTCTGTGACTAGGCGAAAAAACCTTTCTAAGCCAAACTTTCATATCATAACTGCTAACCACTATACACAGCCTACATCATTGTCACCATATTAGCTAACGTCATAGTCAACATAGCTACTTGAACTTTCACGTTAGTAAACCCACTACAATCACGGTACAGTGTACAGTCAGCAAGAAGTTTAGCAGTTACACCGATGGGTCCCGGTTGCAATAAATGTATAAAACTAAAAGCTTACCTTGACTTGGAAGAGTTCGAGTGTTGGATAGCCATAGCCAGATAACTAACAGCATCCCTTTCTGCTTGAGCTGGGTGTTTGAGTAGGCTAAACTAGCTAGCTGCATTCAGTGAAAGTCAAAGTGAAAAAAATAGAACGAAATATAGCTAGTGCTCTCTCTTGCTCTCTCTCTCTCTTGCGTCTCCTTAATTTTTAAATAAATACATTTGTTCTAAAATGTTCAACTATTGTCTTTTTCACTCTTTGAGTCAACTATATTTTATACACTGCAGTGCTAGCCAGCTGTAGCTTATGCTTTCAGTACTAGATTCATTCTTTAATCCTTTGATTGGGTGGACAACATGCCAGTTCACGCTGCAAAAGCTCTGATAGATTGGAGGACGTCCTCCGGAAGTTGTCATAATTACTGTGTAAGTCTAAATGTGAATCAATTCTCAATTGCAGTGGTACGGTTCTAGAAACATAAATCCCTCTACTTTAATATCACATCAAAATCATTTCAGAAATGCAAAATACACACTTACTGTACATTTTTTAAACCAGTGTTAACATAGTTGCAGTCAACAATTTTTCAGTGACAACAATTTTGTGGCATCCGTCTTCCGTTTACACACAGGTGTTCGATGACGCAGATAGCTAAGTAGAACAGGTAGTCCACTCTGTCTTCCATCTGTTTTCCGTAAGCAACCGCTGTAACATGGAATAATGGCCATTTGGGAAACCTTAACCCTCTAAAGGTATAAATGTCACCTTTTTTATTATTATTATTTCTCGTCGATATGCTTGCAAAACTGTAAGCGATCTGTGTTAATGTTCCAACCAAGCGTCGCGGCTCTATTTGCTTTTCGATTAACAAAATCAGATTAAAGCTGCAATATTTAACTTTTTGGGCTACCTGACCAAATTCACATAGAAATGTGTGTCATTCTCATTGAAGTCTAAGAAGCAGTAGATCGGTTCTATGTGCCCTATTTCTATGCTTCCCTTTCTTAAGTTTAGTTTTTGCATCTTTTACTTTTGGTTTTCTAAGATAACGGTTAATAGAAAACACTGGGGGGGGTATTAAATATAAAATCTGTGATTTGTTCCCCCTGCGCAGAACCCAAAATGATATTTTATATTTTCCCAAATTCTGTTTTTTGCTGTTTACTGACTCTCAAAATTACAATTTTTCATAGAAACAACAACATTGGAAGTTCTGAGTCCATGCCAATGCTTAAATCACACCAGAAGAAAAACGTTTTTTAGGTCTGGAAGAAAACTAATGCATTTTTTAAAAAATCTGTAATTCCCCTTCAATTTCGTATCTAGCAAGTGAGGATTGTGCAGTCTGATGTTCTGGTCTAGCCATGGTTCTGTACTGCTGCTGCTCATTTCATGGCAAAGTTTGCAAATTATAAATACAAGGTACTGGAAAAAATAGAATACTATGAAATATCGGAGACACCAGGCCTGGTTTTCATAGCTGATTTTGAAAAGGCTTTTGGTAAAGTACGACTGGAGTTTATATATAAATGCCTAGAATATTTCAATTTTGGGGAATCTCTTATAGAATGGGTTAAAGTTGTTTATAGTAACCCTAGGTGTAAAATAGTAAATAATGGCTACATCTCAGAATGTTTTAAACTCTCTAGTGGAGTAAAACAAGGTTGTCCACTATCGGCATATCAATTTATTATTGCCATCGAAATGTTAGCTGTTAAGATTAGATCAAACAATAATATGAAGGGATTAGAAATCCGTGGCTTAAAAACTAAGGTGTCATTATACACTGATGATTCATGTTTTATTTTAAAATCACAATTAGAGTCTCTCCACGGAATAATAGAGAATCAAGATACTTTTGCTATTCTCTCTGGATTAAAACCAAATTATGATAAATGTACTATATTGAATCACTAAAAAATTCTAATTTTACATTACCATGTAGTTTACCAATAAAATGGTCTGACAGAGATGTGGACATACTCGGTATTCAAATCCCAAAAGAAAGAAATGATCTCACTCCCATACATTTTTATAGAAAGTGAGCAAAAATAGATAAGATCTTGCTACCATGGAAAGGCAAATACCTGTCTATTTGTGGAAAAATCACGCTGATTTACTCTTTAGTCATATCACAGTTGACCTATTTGCTTGTAGTTATGCATACACCTCGTGACATGCTTTTTAAATTATATGAACATAAAATATTCAGTTTTATTTGGAACGGCAAGCCAGATAAAATTTAATTAAATATTAAAGCATTAAGACCTCTCACTAAAGGCATCAGTCATACAAAAGTAATACTTAAATCCAAACTGGTTCTCTAGTAAATTGGTATGAATGTCTCATCCTATGTTCAAGAAGGGCCTTTTTCCCTTTATTCAGATTACACCGGCCCACTTTCGATTGTTTGAAAAGGAAATCATCTCCAAAATATCTTAATTTTTAAAATAAGCCTTAGAAAGTTGGTTTCAATTTCAGTTTAATCCACCTGAAAAGACAGAACATATAATCCAACAAATGTTTTTGTTAAATTCAAATAAACTAATTGATTAAAATATTATTTTTTTTCGAAGAAATGTTTAAAAGAGGTATCATTTTTGTGAATGATATCATAAATAGGACTGGTGGAAATGTCTGCTCTACCCAAAATTACAACCAATTAATTGCAGCATTACCACAAAAATGGAAGAGGCAAGTAGAAGGGGAAAAAGGTAAGGAACTTGTATGTCGGCCCTGTATTAAAGAACATAAATGGTTTAAAAAAGTGTGATAACTAAAAACATATACCAATTTCATTTAAGGACCAAAAAACTGACAGCTGTGCCATATAAATTGCAAAATAGTTGGGAAGAGATTTTCGACGTTCCATGGCACATGGTTTATGAATTGATACGCAAAACAACGCCGGATGCAAAAATTCGAATTTTTCAATTTAAATTACTATACAAAATTCTTGCAACTAATAGAATGTTATATATATGGGGTATACAATCTTCCCAGCTCTGCAGATTTTGCTCTGAGGAGGCAGAGTCATTAGATCATTTATTTTGGTATTGTCCATATGTAGCTCGTTTTTGGTCACAGGTCCAGGAATGGCTGAAGAATTGCAACATTTGCCTAGAACTAACGCTGCAGATTGCAATACTGGGTGATTTGAAAAGCCATAGTCAATCAATCAATAATATAATAATTATTTTAGCAAAAATATATATTTTTCATTTACAATCTGTAGAAGCTATGAGAAAAGAAAGGTTCAATTAGTTTGTGAAGCATCACAGCACAGTTGAAAAATATATGGCAAATAGAAATCCAAAATGGATGATGTTGAGAGATAGATGGGAGGGGTTGAATGGAGCTGAAGGGTGGGACTAATAACAAGATAAAACATGTAGAACCCATGTAGGGTCTGTAAAATGTATATAGGTTCAGAACATTTGTGAAATAGCACAGTTTCAAATAGAAATCAAACTGGATGGACATCAGAAATAGAGGAAGGACTAAAAACAAACAAAAAAATAACTATTGTAAAATAGGCTGTGTCTGTAAAATGTGTATAAGATGTATAAATTGAAGGTAACAGCCAAAGTGTTTATTAGTTCACTCCAATTGGGGGATCGATGGTAGGGTTTGCAGGGAATAATAATAAAGGTATATTCTTTTAAAAAGTATGTATGACTATATAGGTATGTTTATGTATATATGTGTATATGTATGCATGCGTGTATGGATATATACATTTACCAAAAAATATATGGGGGAAATAAAATAAATAATAAAATAAAATAATAATAAATACAAATGATATACAGTACATTTGGAAAGTATTCAGACCCCTTTACTTTCTCCACATTTTGTTACGTTACAGCCTTATTCTAAAATGTATGAAATATTTTTTTTCTCACCAATCTAAACACAATACCCCATAATGACCAAGCTAAAACAGGTTGAACATTTTCTTTGCAATTTTTGGTTTGTTTTTTTAAACAGAAATACCTTATTTACATAATTATTCAGACCCTTTGCTATGAGACTCGAAATTGAGCTCAGGTGCATCCTGTTTCCATTGATCATCCTTGAGATGTTTCTACAACTTGATTGGAGTCCACCTGTGGTAAATTAAATTGATTGTTCATTATTTTGAAAGGCACACACCTGTCTATATAAGGTTACAGTTGTCAGAGCAAAAACCAAGCCATGGGTTCGAAGGAATTGTCTGCAGAGCTCCGAGACAGGATTGTTTTGAGGCACAGATCTGGGGAAGGGTACCAAAAATGTTCTGCAGCATTGAAGTTCCCCAAGAACACAGTGGCCTCTATTTTGGAACCACCAAGACTCTTCCTAGAACCGGCCCGCCCGGCCAAACTGAGTAATTAGGGGAGAAGGGCCTTGGTCAAGGAGGTGAGCAAGAACCCAATGGTCACTCTGACAGAGCTCCAGAGTTCCTCAGTGGAGATGGGAGAACCTTCCAGAAGGACATCCATCTCTGCAGCCCTACACTATTCAGGCCTTTATGATAGAATGTGAAGACAGAAGCCACTCCTCAGTAAAAGGCGCATGGCAGCCTGCTTGGAGTTTGCCAAAAGTTACCTAAAAGACTCTCAGACCATGAGGAACGAGAATGCCAAGTGTGACGTCTATAGGAAACCTGGCACCATCCCTACGTTGAAGCATGGTGGTGGCATCATCATACTGTGGGGATGTTTTTCAGCAGCAGGGACTGGGAGACTAGTCAGGATCAAGGAAAAGATGAAGGGAGCAAAGTACAGAGACATCCTTGATGAAAACCTGGTCCAGAGTGCTTAGGACCTCAGATTGGGGTGAAGGTTCATCTTCCAACAGGACAACGACCCTAAGCATACAGCCAAGACCACATATGAGAGGCTTTGGGACAAGTCTCTGAATGTCCTTGAGTGGCCCAGCCTGAGCCTGGACTTGAACCCAGCAGCAATGCTCCACATCCAACCTGACAGACCTTAAGAAGATCTGCAGAGACGAATGGGAGAATATCCCGAAATTGTTCACAGGAGGTTGGTGGGACCTTCATTTGGGAGGACGGGCTCATGGTAATGCCTGGAGTGGAATAATTGGAATGGTATCAAATACACCAAACACATGGTTTCCATGTGTTGGATGCCATTTCATTTGCGCCGCTCCTGCCATTATCATGAGCCGTCCTCCACTCAGCAGCCTCCACTGGATTAGATAGTAACTGGGAGCTTGAAGTGTCTGATATCAACTTGTGAGATTTGTTCATGGCAGTATGCGGTGGTAAAAATGTAATGTACTTTCAGAATTGTTTGGTGAACCTCTCATAGGTGGGCTGCAAGCTACTGGTAGCTCACAATCAACTTCTTGGAGACACCCGCTGTGATGTGATCATGTGAACTGCTGATTATAATGTAAATGTTTCACAGTTAGCATATTTTATTTTATCGGTGTTCTAAAAAATCTAAAAAAGTTGATGAAGCTCTCTCTCTCTCTCTCTCTCTCTCTCTCTCTCTCTCTCTCTCTCTCTCTCTCTCTCTCTGTCTCTCCCAATGTGACAACTTTTCCCTCTTCAAGGAAATGAATTTGGTATCAGTGTTTCTGCCTTCATTAAAAACTTTTAATATGATGGATTTTGGATGTCCTTGGTCTTATTTATTTGTTCAGGGCCTATACATGAGGAAAACTTTACCATATTATCCTGGAGCCATACTTACACACACATTGTACAGTCCCTTACAGTCCCTTACTTTGCGTGAATGGTATCTCGCAACCTTAAACAATGTCAAATTTGAATACAAAATCATTTGAAATAGCAAACATAACATGATGACATTTGTTTACGTCATCTTTGTAGATGCCCGATGAAACAGTAACATCCATTACAAGACAAAAAAACAAAAGGAAAGACTGTCATTTAATGTGAGGTGCTCAGCGATGTTAGGATTTTGTGTCATGAAGTGTTGACTAGATTCCACAATGTGTGCATCCGTATGCATGCTGAAATCTACATCCACCGTGACATATACAGTGGCGTGCGAAAGTTTTCACCCCCTTGGCATTTTTCCTATTTTGTTGCCTTACAACCTGGAATTAAAATTGATTTTTTGGGGGGGGGGGGGTTGTATCATTTGATTTACACCTTGAAGATGCTAAATATTTTTTGCTGTGAAACAAACAAGAAATAAGACCCCCAAAAAACTGAAAACTTGAGCGTGCATAACTATTCACCCCGCAAAGTCAATACTTTGTAGAGACACCTTTTGCAGCAATTACAGCTGCAAGTCTCTTGGGGAATGTCTCTAAAAGCTTGGCACATATAGCCACTGGGATTTTTGCCCATTCTTCAAGGCAAAACTGCTCCACCTCCTACAAGTTGGATGGTTTCAGCTGGTGTACAGCAATCCTTAAGTCATACCACAGAATCTCAATTGGATTGAGGGCTGGGCTTTGATTAGGCCATTCCAAGAAATGTAAATGTTTCCCCTTAAACCACTCGAGTGTTGCTTTAGCAGTATGCTTAGTGTCATTGTCCTTCTGGAAGGTGAACCTCCGTCCCAGTCTCAGATCTCTGGAAGACTGAAATATTAGCGCCTGTATTTAGCGCCATCCATCAGTCCTTCAATTCTGACCAGTTTTCCAGTCCCTGCCGATGAAAATGCTGCCACCACCATGCTTCACTGTGGGGATAGTGTTCTCGGGGTGATGAAAGGTGATGGGTTTGTGCCAGACATAGCGTTTTCCATGATGGCCAAAAAGCTCAATTTTAGTCTCATCTGACCAGAGTACCTTCTTCTATATTAGGGAGTCTCCCACATGCCTTTTGGCGAACTCCAAACGTGTTTGCTTATTTTTTTCTTCAAGCAATGGCTTTTTTTCTGGCTACTCTGCCGTAAAGCTCAGCTCTGTGGAGTGTACAGCTTAAAGTGGTCCTATGGATTGTCACAACTTCCACTGAAGGTGGCACCTCTCCCTGTTTGGGTGGTGCTCGGCGATTGTCGTCGCCGGCCTACTAGCTGCCACCGATCCATTTTTCCTTTTCGTTTGTGTCTGTCTGTTGTTGTTATCACCTGTGTCTGATTAGTTAATTTCGGTGGGTTTATTAACCTCTGCTGCCTGCTAGTCTTTCTGCGGGATTATTTTGCTGTGTGAGCTCTGTTAGGGGTGCGTGTTTGCGCCACAGGGTTTTCCCCTCACAGTCATTGTACCATTGGTACTGTGTTAGGAGTAGAGATTTCTCCTCCGTGTGTTTCGTCATTTTTCCCACCTGTTGTTGGTGGGTTGGGACTTATAAATAAACGGCTGTGCAAACTGGAATTCCTTGCTCTCCTGCACCTACCTCTTCTTAAGTTTTGTTTATTTTTAATTAATCACCAAGAGGGATAAATTCTTTTGCAAGGCACTGTAGCGTCGCCCACCAGGTTAAATGGCTTGAAAAGAGTCTGTTCCAGATTTATACTTGTTGACCTGTCCCTCCCTAATTAGGGTCCTAAGAGAAACACTGACAAAAATGAAGGATCCTACTCAAGCCTTTTCTCGTTTGGACAAAAGTCTGTCCTCTCTCCTCTGTCCTCTCTCC
The DNA here is from genome assembly GCF_023373465.1 of Oncorhynchus keta. Taxonomy (NCBI): domain Eukaryota; kingdom Metazoa; phylum Chordata; class Actinopteri; order Salmoniformes; family Salmonidae; genus Oncorhynchus; species Oncorhynchus keta. The sequence continues at coordinate 27,016,698 of NC_068442.1, forward strand.
TCCGTGACTCAGAAACGATAAGTGGTCAATTGGTCGAGGAGTGTGTCAATTCATTAGTAGGCAAACAGAAGACGGTCCTCCCCTCCTCAATGGCCTCCTTTTAGTGGGGAAGCACAAGTGTATCCTACACAAGCACAAGTGTATCCTCCTAATTGTTTGATATTTTACACACCCCCTTTGAATCAGATGTTGTATATTTTGAAGGAGAAAAGCATGCACACATGAAAAACTATATGGGACTTATCATTTTATCTACAATATGAATTGTCTTTCACAACCAACTTATTAATTTGTATCACTTTAAATTTTGGGGGTGATACACCCCAGTAAACGTAATTGGCTTGATGACACACAAGTGGAGGAGCTTCTCATTTCATACAAGTGCATTTTCTTCCATGTTCTTCCTCTCCTCTCTCCTCACTGCCTCTCGACCATTACCTTTGACCTTTTTCAAAAGGAGGCGAGTGTCACGTCCTGACCATAGAGAGCCCTTGTTTCTCTATGGTGTAGGAGGTCAGGGCGTGACTAGGAGTATTCTGGTTTAATATTTCTATGTTGTGTTCTAGTTTATGTTTTCTATGTTGGTGTTTTGTATGATTCCCAATTAGAGGCAGCTGGTATTCGTTGTCTCTAATTGGGGATCATATTTAAGTAGATATTTTTCCCACCTGTGTTCGTGGGATATTATTTTGTGTTTGTGCACCAGGTAGTGACTTTCTGTTGTTCGTTTATTTAATTTATTGTTTTGGCTTATGTTTCACTTTTGGAATAAATATGTGGAACTCAATATCCGAGGACGGAGGAGAGAGAACACACGAGTTGAGCAAATCTAATTGAGAAAAGGCGCCTGCCCTGTTACATAATGAAAGTTGCGTAACGTTTTGTTAAGTTCAGATAGAAATATATGTAGAACAAACATGCCTCTTTGACATGTAGAATAATCACGTCGGCTCATTTTTGAATGCAACTTTCTGAAACGTTTCCTTAATGAACATGGTCCTGATACAGATCTGATAGCGCTCTACAAATTCAGAAGTAGAGTTTTACATTGCAGGACCACAATCAGTATGATAACGATCTGGGCCCGGTTTCCCTTTCCCTGATAGCAATGGAATTTAAACTTAGAGTATTTTAACAATATATCATTCCTATAGTGATATATAACAGCCAATCAACTTACATGTGTTTCCCAAAACACCATGTAGGGAGAACTTTCACTCATGCGTCATTGCAGCATGTGTTGATAGGCCTACTGATAGAATCTCTAATCTTAGACATGCTTTCTCCATTCAAATCTTATCTTAATATTATAATTATTCCACAATACTGATGATGGAGCAGTTCCTAGAGTGATATTATCACATTTATGGCTACACATATTGCAGCTTTTCTAGCCTACCCAATAATAATGCGCCAAATAACTGATTTGGCACATCATTGCGCACATGTTACACATTATGGAATATATTGAGGGGAAAAAATACAGATAGTAAAATACACTCAGTGGTGCTACTGAGTTCGTATGCTAGCTCGGTAGCTAGCTCAAGTACCTCGTCTGTTCTCCTTTTTGTTTTGTCAAAAGAAAAATTGCATGTTATCGTAGTGGGGTTCTATTTTGTATATTTTCATATTATTTAAACCACTTATGTGCAATTAGCCTATTCAAATGTGTATCTGACTCCATAAAGATAATTTAGCAATGTGCAAATGTTAGCAAACATATAACATGTCATGACAAGGGGAAAAAATCATTTTTCATAGTCAATCATTTCATTTTGCCTGTATTCTTGAAGAACGTTAATAAGCAGCTTATTGACATACTGAAAATGTCATCCTGGCATGTTTTTGAAAAAAGGTAAACTGTCACAGTAGCTGATGTTTTTCTCAATACATTGGAGTCAACGGGAAAATATGAATGTCACAGGATTTACCTTTTTCTGAATACATTGCAGTCAATGGGAAAAGATGAGTGTCACAGCATTCACGTTTATGTAAGGATCGACGCTGGTAGACGAGAAGCAAGTACAAGGAGTGAACATTTAATTAACAACGGACATGGAACAGGACAGGACAGCATCTGGACATGAAAAAAACAACGCGCTATTGTGCGTCTTGAAGGGCAGCCTGGCACCCTCAAGCGCCAGAGAGGGAGAGCGGGAGCAGGCAAGACAGTACCCCCCACCACCTCTAGGAGCACCACCCGGCATCCCACCTGGGCGAGCTTGACGTGCTGGCCGAGGCATGGGCGCTGGCCAAGCCGGCTGGGGCGTAGAAGCCCGACGAGCTGGCTGAGGCATGGGAGCTGACGATCCGGCTGAGGTGTGAAAGCCTGACAATCCTGCCGAGGCTTGAAAGCCTGACCATTCCGCTGAGGCATGGGAGCTTGGCGAGCCGGCTGAGGTGTGGGAGCCCGATGAACTGGCTGAGGCATGACGTGGGATAGGTGCCTGATGAGTCAGCTGAGGCGTATGAGCCCGACAAGCAAGCTGAGGCATGACATGAGATGGGAACCTGCCGACCCAAACGGGCAGGGAAACCTCTTGAGCCAGCTAAGGCGTGAAAGGCTGACGAGCCAGCTGAGGCACCGTCGGTTCCATCGGCGGTGGCACCCGGACCCGATGTCACCAACAAAACAACAAAACAAAAACCTCCCTGATGCTTCGTATGGTGGTGTCAGCATTCTGTAAGGATCGATGCTGGTAGACGAGAACCAAGTACAGGGAGTGAACATTTAATTAACAACAGACATGTAACAGGACAGGACAGCGTCTGGACATGAAAACATAATGACATTAATGCTCACACAGGGAACAGACTGTGGAGCAGACAGAAATAGGGAAGGCAATCAACAAAGTGAAGGAGTTCAGGTGAGTCCAATGAGCGCCGATGCGCGTAATGATGGTGACAGGTGTGCGTAACGAAGGGCAGCCTGGCGCCAGAGAGGGAGTGTGGGAGCTGGCGTGACAGATTATCGCAATACAATACTTTCTGTGGTGGTGGGGCAGCCAGCATAGAATACAGAGCGTAGGGGCTGGTAATGTTCTCTAGTTGCGCCATGATTGGCTCAGTGTTCTGTCACTTATGGGGACACTATATCACTGCAAAATTTAAATTCATTCCCCTTGAGTGGTCACAGATCAAATGACGTCAAGTCACGTTATATCTACTGTAGCTTTGATTGATCATGTCAACATCATACTTTCAAAATCTTACCTATCAAGCTAGACAAGCAGTCATCACCATGCGTCAAGTCGGCAATCTACTGGCAATCCTTTTCAATTCTTGTCATATGAAGAGAAATGGCCGTTGGACATAAACATTACACAACAAGTTGAAAATTGCAAATTCAACAATGAGTTCAATCCCAGGCTGCGTCACAGCTGGCTGTGACCGGGAGAACCATGAGGCGGTGCACCAATGGCCCAGCATCGTCCGGGTTAGGGGAGGGCTTGGCCGGCTGGGATGTCCTTGTCTCATCGTTCTCTAGCAACTCCTTGTGGCGTGCCAGGCGCCTGCAAGCTAACTTCAGTCATCAGTTTGACAGTGTGTCAAGAAGCAGTGCGGCTTGGCTGTCGACCTTTGCTGAGTCCATAGGGGAGTTGCAGTGATGAGACAAGATCACAAGGTGCCTTGCAAAAGTATTCATCCCCCTTGCCATTTTTCCTATTTTGTTGCATTAGGGTAGCCTAGTGGTTAGAGTGTTGGACTAGTAATCGGAAGGTTGCAAGTTCAAACCCCCGAGCTGACAAGGTACACATCTGTCGTTCTGCCCCTGCACTGTTCCTAGGCTGTCATTGAAAATAAGAATTTGTTCTTAACTGACTTGCCTAGTTAACTCAAGGTCAAATAAAAAAAAGTGAAGTGAAATCAAAAATGAAAAAAATAACTTGTTTCAAAAATGTAAAAAATAAAATAAAAATGTAAAATTTGTGTGTGCATATGTATTCACCCCCTTTGCTAAGAAGCCCCTAAATAATTTAAATATATTGGAATGGCCTAGCCCAGCCCAGCCCTCAATCCAATTGGGAATCTGTGGTATGACTTAAAGATTGCTGTACACCAGCAGAATGCTTCCAACTTGTAGGAGCTGGAGCAGTTTTGCCTTAAGAAATGGGCAAAAGTCCCAGTGGCTATATGTGCCAAGCTTATAGAGACATACCCCAAGAGACTTGCAGCTGTAATTGCTGCAAAAGGTGGCTCTACAAAGTATTGACCTTGGGGGGGTGAATAGTTATGCACTCTCAAGTTTTCATTTTTTTTGTCTTATTTCTTTTACATCTACAAGGTGGTAGGCATGTTGTGTAAATCAAATGATACAAACCCCCCAAAAATCCATTTTAATTCCAGGTTGTAAGGCAACAAAATAGGAAAAATGCCAAGGGGGTGAATACCTTCGCAAGCCACTGTAACTACCAATTGGATAATATCAGGAAAAATGAGGGGGTAACACCATGGGCCAGAAAAGTTTGAATATGTTGGCCATGCTGTCAATCGCGTTCAAAACAACTGGAAAATCAGAACTGGGAAATCTCAGACTTCAGTGAGTTCAAGACAACTGGGAACTTGGATAAAACTAGTTCTGACTGGGAAAATATGGAAAATAATTTTGAAAGGTCCAACTCATCCAACTCGAAATTCCAAGTCTGGATTTCGGGCCTCTTTCTAGAGCCCACATGAAGGACTGCCACGCCACCTTCCTGTTCAAGTGAGCACAGCACAACAAGGTGAGTCCAAAAATGTATTGTATGCTGCTGTATAAGTGATGTAATATGCCAGGGAAATATCTATACTGTAGCCAGAAAAGTAATACTAAGTGTATGTTGCATAGTAAGCTGTTAGTAGCCCATGTGCCTCACCCTAATAATTTGGTCCCTTTCCTCCGTCATAACTTAGCCTACTGTTCTGACTTGATGGTGCACATGTAGCCTTTAGCCTGTTTTAGAGAAATGTAATCCTCAAATATTGTAAGAGCTTTCATTGTCTGCTTCTATGCCCCCTTTATTCATCCTATGGTTCTGACTTGGTGTACACAGAGAATACTGTAAGAACGGGCCATGTTCTGAATTCTGTCGCTGTACATTTCAAACGTGCTGAACAAATAGTTATATTGACTACGTCTGTTATATTGACCACGTATAAATGACTTAATCTAAATTACGGATAGCCTCTTATCCACTTGTTGTTCCATTATAACATAGTTTGTACATCTCTATTGTCTCAAACCACATTTGTCTTGGGGCTAGGGGGCAGAATTTTCACTTTTGGATAAATAGCGTGCCCAATTTCAACTTCCTGCTACTCATGCCAAGAATATAAAATATGCATATTATTCATAGATTTTGATAGAAGACACTCTGAAGTTTCTAAAACGGTTTGAATCATGTCTGTGAGTATAACAGAACTTATGTAGCAGGCAAAAGACTGAGGACTAACTGTTCAGAATATTTTTGTTTTTGCCTCTCTCTGTTCCCTAACCTGTCATTGCCAAGGGATATTTCTTAGTAACCTGTTTTCAGTTCCTACCGCTTCCACTGGACGTCACCAGTCTTTGGAATTTGGTTGAGGTTATTCTTTTGTGCAATGAAGAAGTAGGCCAACTAGGAACTGGGTAACACTTTTGTGAGTTGCGCAAGACGTGAAAAGTGGCGCTGGTTTGGTTTCATTCCTGTATTGAACACAGATTGCCCCGTCTACAATTTGATCGATTATTAACGTTTAGAAATACCTAAAGTTGTATTACAAAAGTAGTTTGAAATATTTTGGCAAAGTTTATAGGCAACTTTTGAAATATTTTGTAGTGACGTTGTGTTTTTGTAAGCTGTTTTTTTCTGGATCAAACGCGCTTTATATAATGCTCAAACGCATTAAGAAGGAATTAAATTCTAAAAATTAACTTTTAAAAGGCACACTAAGTGCATTCCAGGTGACGACCACATGAAGCTGGTTGAGAGAATGCCAAGAGTGTGTAAAGCTGTCATCAAGGCAAAGGGTGGCTACTTGAAGAATCTCAAATCTAAAATATATGAAGATTTGTTTCACAATTTTTTGGTTACTGCATGATTCCATATGGGATATTTCATAGTTTTGATGTCTTCACTGTTATTCTACAAAGTAGAAAATATTTAAAAAATACAGAAAAAACCCTTGAATGTTGTCCAAACTCTTTACTGGTACTGTAAATAGAGGAAGAAATAATATAAATGAATAAGATTAAATAAAATTTGATTAATTTATTAAATAATTGTTTATCTAATTATGTGTGCATTATTTATTTATCTATGAGTCCATTTATTTATTCATTTATTTTTTAACTACGGCAGGTTTGGTCCAGCATACACTTAAGATGCTTTTGGGAGACCAGGCCCTGATCATAGATTGGAAGGCACGCATTGTGTATTGCTGTGTACTGAAGTGCCTCTAAAAATCAAGGTTTCAATGTATGTTTTCTCTGTCACCAAAAGGTGGTAGTGTTGCATAACATTTGTCATCCAGTTGACAGTTTTCAAAATGGAATCCAACCAGACATTCCAAACACAAAGCAAAGGTAAAAGAGAGCAATGTGAGCCCATAATGTGACATGTTAGCATGACAAATGGCTGGAATATTCAGTAGCCGATATATGATACATTTTTTATCCTCTTAAGAGATCGCTGACAGTTGAGCAAGTTACACAGTTGTAATCCAAGTGTATTGCAAAAGTTCAGAGTTCAGAGTTCAAATCAAATTGTATTTGTCACATGCTTACTTACAAGCCCTTAACCTACAATGCAGTTCAAAAAATATAGTTAAGAAAATATTGACTAGATAAAGTAAAAATATAAAATCCAAAACTAACACAAAAATGACATAACAATAGCAAGGACATATGTGCGGGGGTACAGGTTAGTCAAGGTAATTTGTAAAGTGACTATGCATAGATAATGGGGGGGGGTCAATGTAAAAGTCCGGGTGGCCATTTGATTAATTGTTCAGCAGTCTTATGGCTTGGGGTTGAAGCTGTTAAGAAGCCTTTTGGTCCTAGACTTGACGCTCTGGTACCGCTTGCTGTGTGGTAGCAGAGAGAACAGTATGACTTGGGTGACTGGAGTCTTCAACAATTTTTTGGGCCTTCCTCTGACACCGCCTAGTATATAGGTCCTGGATGGCAGGAACCTTGGCCCCAGTGATGTACTGGGCCGAACACACTACCCTCTGTAGCGCCTTACGGTCAAATGCCGAGCAGTTGCCATACCAGGCGGTGATGCAACCGGTCAGGATGCTCTCGAAGGTGCATGGAAAGTGGTGGTCTTTAAATTATGTTCAAGACATCCAGCAAATCCAGATCCAGATCATGTTTAGATGGGATAGGTGCACATATATTAAATATAATACCGTAAATGCTATGTTTTTACATGGTTATGACATCTAAAGGGTGCATGTAATAACATGCAAAGGCCCCTCCATACCCATAAATACATCAAATGAGGTTTTAAACCACTGAATGGGTTTTTTACCTATGTGTTCAGGATGGCTTAGATGTGTAGGTCATTCACAGGGGAAGTCTGTTACAGAAAGATATACTGTTCCTGCTTAGATTATTTTGGGAGTTTTGGAAAGGTTGGGGAAGAGATCTAATTCTGAGGGAATTTGGCTAAATTCTATGGCACAATGGAGAGGCAATTGGATTCTGCACCATCAAAAAGAAAGGTAAGGCATTGTGTTTGATTCCAATTTGCTGCCAGGTCTTTTGATCAATCAGATCAGATCTGAAAAAGATGTGATTGGTCAAAAAAATATTAATGAGGGGAAAAAAATCTGAATTGGGCTGCCTATGTAAACGCAGTCAAAGGGCCCGTTTCACAGCTAATGCGAGGTGACGCAACAACTAATGGGTGAGTGTTACATCATCGACTGTGTATTCGATTGACAAATTGCTATTACATGTGGTTAGCTGATACTTAAAATACCAATCCAGGCGTTACTAGATTTGTCAGGCATCAGCAAATTCTAAGCATAGGAAAATGCCCATCGATTCTCATCGCAATTTCTATTTAGAACAGGGAGTGTTGCTATGTCAACACATGTTATGTGGTTACCTGATATTGAAAATAGTAAGGCTGCACAGGAAGTTGTGAAAATCAAAACCATTACCGTATGCTCTTGGTTTACACAAAAGGCTCTGTATTGTACATGTTGAATTTGGGTGAGACAGAATTAGGGGAAAGTGTCACATTCAATCATCCCATTCCTGTTTTCAAGTCAATCATTTAAAAAGCTAAACAGTGTAGGGAGGAATACATTTTTCTGTTGCATATGTTTTTAATCATTTTGTCAAAGCAACATAATGTATAATTGGCTCTTTCAGGAAGTCTGTGTGATGGATGCACAAATCAAAGCTATCAGCTTCCTGTTCTTGGCACTGTGCGTGAGGACTCAGTGGGGGAGGAAAGGTATGGCACTGCAGATCCTGACAGACTAAAACATCCTTCCCCAATGAGGAAGTGATAGGAATCAGCTGTACCATATCCCCTAGCATGATTAAAGGTGGGTCAGAATTAGAAATTCATTACATTAAATTCAAAGGTCAATTATGTCAATGCTGGTTGTACCATGGAAAGATCGCTGAATTTATATTAGGACAAAGTCAGGCAGTGGCGTGTATTCATGGATGCCAAGGAAAGCCAGGCTTACCCGAATATTTGGCCAATAAAAAAATACAAAATAATTGATCTTATCTTTATCTGTCTATCTCTGTTTTTGTCAATTTGCAAGTGGCTGAATTGCACCGGAGAAATCATCTGAGCGAGGGAAACAGCACCCCTCTGTCTCAGTATGTATAGCCCATGTTTCTGATGCTGTCTGGACCAAAATAATATAATGTATAACTGTTGCCACAGTAGCATTTGATTGAGGGATGCCAGCAAACATTGATAACTTGATGAAACCCGCGCACTGCTCTTTCTAGTCTCAGTTCTCTTTATTAAGTTTTTCATATCGACCTCAAGGCCTTCATCAGAGCTTTTATGAGTATTTTTCATTTTCACCCTTATATAGACATTGTAGCCTCCCTTGATAAAATAATAATAATAATAATAATTAGCCAATCAATGTTGAGCTGAGCTCAACAAAGGAGGCCAGATTGGATTTGGCTTCAGACCAATCAAATCACTTCCTTAGCAAAACGTCATTTTCAGAAAAACTTGCCTGTTTCTGGTCTGCTTGCGTCAATGTCCTGCAGTAGCTATCTTGATACATCGGCCCTTTCCTAAACCATGGATAGAGATGGGGATTTGGACTTGTGTTTTTGACTTAATTCTCTGTACCATACATTAATATGTTGTGCCACTGGCCTGAGACAATTAAACTTAAATATGTAGCCTAGATATAGCCTAGTAGGCTCACATTAACTAGTTAGCTAGCTAACTTAGCTGGTTCATTGCTGCCCATGCGAGGATGTCAGGCAAGCAAGCATTTTAGCTAAGTAGCTTATGACAACAAAAAATAGTGTGTCCTGTATTACATTGCCATAGACTGTTTTGGCAGCATGAAAGAGAGGATGGAATTGGCTTTAAACTAGTCTACAAGTACCATGTCTACAAGTAGCATTAGTAAAAAATATATATATTTTACTCGCGCGCACACACACACACACACACACACACACACACACACACACACACACACACACACACACACACACACACACACACACACACACACACACACACACACACACACACACACACACACACACACACAGAAATCAGTACCATGGTTAACCACATGATATTTAGCAACATTGATTGGACTAACTTGTTTTTGGTATCTTTAAGATTGTTTTCAGCGTATTAAACTAAGCATATATAGCCTTGTTGAATTGATGATGTTTAAGTTGAAGTGGTGCTGAAATAGCGGAGGCAGTGCTCCTGTTGTCTTTGTGTTGACTTGTGGTAACTCTGTGGTTCTAAATCAGTAGTTGTTTGGGAAACTGTTGAAAACACTAACTTGCTTGACTGTTATATAACTATTTGAATGCAATATTTGCTTTGTGGACTTCACTGGACAGATGTTGCTTTCTGGTTTATGTGATGAAACAAATGTGTAGTTGAATTTATTCCGCTACTGTGTGTCTTTTTGTTGTCACCGCATTGTATATCACGTGGCGTATGAACGAATCAGTTATAGAGCAAACAACGCAATTATCACAACATACAGTACCATTGAAAAGTTTGGACACACCTACTCATTCAAGGGTTTTTCTTTATTTTGACTATTTTCTACATTGTAGAATAACAGTGAAGACATCAAAACTATGAAATGGCACATATGGAATCATGTAGTAACTAAAAAAAGTGTTAAACAAATCCAAATACATTTTATATTTGAGATTCTTCAAAGTAGCCACCCTTTGCCTTGATGACAGTTTTGCACAAACTTGGCATTCTCTCAACCAGCTTCTTGAGGTAGTCACCTTGAATGCATTTCAATTAGCAGGTGTGCCTTGTTAAAAATTAATTTGTGGAATTTCTTTCCTTCTTAATGCGTTTCAGCCAATCAGTTGTGTTGTGACAAGGTAGAGGGGGATACAGAAGATAGCCATATTTGGTAAAAGACCAAGTCCATATTATGGCAAGAACAGCTAAAATAAGCGAAGAGAAATGACAGTCCATCATTACTTTAAGACATGAAGGTCAGTCAATACGGAAAATGTCAAGAACTTTAAAAGTTCTTTCAAGTGCAGTCGCAAAAACCATCCAGCGCTATGATGAAACTGGCTTGCATGAGGACCGCCGCAGGAAATGAAGACCCGGAGTTACCTCTGCTGGAGAGGATAAGTTCATTAGAGTTACCAGCCTCAGAAATTGCAGTCTAAATAAATGCTTCACAGAGTAACAGACACATCTCAACATCAACTGTTCAGAGGAGACTGTGTGAATCAGGCCTTCATGGTTGAACTGCTGCAAAGCATCCAGTACTAAAGGACACCAATAAGAACAAGAAACTTGCTTGGGCCATGAAACACGAGCAATGGGCATTAGACCGGTGGAAATCTGTCATTTGATCTAATGAGTTTTTTTTATTCCAACCACCGTGTCTTTGTGGGACACAAAGTAGGTGAACGGATGACCTCTGCATGTGTAGTTCCCACTGTGAAGCATAGAGGAGGTGGTGTGATGGTGTGGGGGTGCTTTGCTGGTGACACTGTCTGTGATTTATTTAGAATTCAAGGCACACTTAACCAGCATGGCTACCACAGCATTCTGCAGCGATACACAACAGGACAATGACTCAACACGACAATGACCCAACACACCTACAGGCTGTCTAAGAACTATTTGACCAAGAAAGAGAATGATGGAGTGCTGCATCTGAAACCATTGAGATGGTTTTGGGATGAGTTGGACTGCAGAGTGAAGGAAAAGTAGCCAACAAGTGTCCTTCAAGAAAATGTCCTTCAAGACGGCTGGAAAAGCATCCTGGGTGAAGCTGGTTGAGAGAATGCCAAGACTGTGCTAAGCTGTCATCAAGGCAAAGTGTGGCTACTTTGAACAATCTCAAATATAAAATATATTTTGATTTGTTTAGCACTTTTTGGGTTACTACATGATTCCATATGTGTTATTTCATAGTGTTGGTGTCTTCACTATTATTCTACAATGTAGAAAATTGTTGTTTTTTTTTTATAAAAAAATAAACTTGAATGAGTAGGTGTGTCTAAACATTTGACTGGTACTGTAGGTTGCAATATGTATTTTTTACTGGCTTGGCTACCTCAGTGATTTTACCCACACACCGCTACTGCAATCAGGTACGTTTTTGGGGCTGCCAGTCATGTTTCAGTTTAGAGATGGCACACGCTATCAATAGGTTGGATGCACAACAACAAGATTTCTTGGAGCCAGGAGAGGATGGGTAGAGTTCACATTAGCTGTACTTTATTTTACAGGAAGGGACTAACCTAATGGATCTTTAAACATAGACCCACACTTTTAGATGACACTACATTTTAAATAATGCTAGCCAGCTTGTCATCTTCAAAAATGTTGAGGTAACACTTTCAGATAAAATGTAACCATTTTACACACCCTGTTACCACCCTGTTACACCATGTTCCAAAATGTTAACAATGTGAGGTTTTCTCAATGAACATGTACATATTACCTCAACCTACCTGTTCCCCCGCACATTGACTCGGTACCGGTACCCCCTGTATACAGCCTTGCTATTGTTGTTTTATTGTGTTTTTAAATGTTTTACTTTATTTTATTTAGCAAACATTTTCTTACAACTCTTATTTTGACTTGTTAATTGTTTACTCCATGTGTAACTCTGTGTTGTCTGTTCACACTGCTATGCTTTATCTTGGCCAGGTCGCAGTTGCAAATGAGAACTTGTTCTCAACTAGCCTACCTGGTTAAATAAAGGTGAAAAAAATAATCTGAACTCTGCATTGTTGGCTAAGGGCTTATAATTAAGCATTCCACAGTAAGGTCTACTACACCTGTTGTATTCGGCGTATGTGACAAATAAAATTTGATTTGATTTACAGTAAATGCTTTATGGAAAATTCAGGACAAATTCAGGACAACATCAAAGTTACCCCATTCAACCCACAGTGATATTGTATTCAGCCCACTGGGTACACACTGGTTGAAACAACATTGTTTCCAAGTCATTTCAATGAAATTATGATGAACCAATGTGGAATAGATGTTGAAATGACTTCTTTACAAATTGGGAAGTCTCAATTCCAGGAAACTGTCCATTGTATGTCTCCTACTCCTCTCCAGTGTGCAGGAAATACCTGTTGATGTGCCAGAAACAAAGGGATCGGCTCTGTGTGGAGGAGGTTCCTGGGGGCTGACGCCAGAGATGGAACACATTGCTGAACATACGGCTCAACCGCAACACAAACAGAGGCCATTTCTAGGTCTGAATCAGGGTGCACCAAGGCAAACGTTGTGTGTTAATGTTAGACAGACAGACATCACTATAAAACATAACATGGTCTCTGAATTGTAAGACAAGAAAGCACACCTTGAAAGCATTCCGCTTGTGAATAGGATTATGTTTAATTATATTATGTTAGGATTTAATAGCTTTTTTATTTCCATGTTAGTTTCATTCATTTTCAGTGTGAAGTATCTTTGTAAAGTGGGGTTGTCTTTGTAGGTTCAAGTGAGAAGCAATGTCCAACAACATTGAAGAAGAAGCGAAACAATAACATTTGAGAAAAAATTGAAACTTTTGCCTGGACATACAATGTGTTTTAGTGACTTGGGGTCCATAACAACAAATTTAGCAACCACTGGATCTTGTAATTTAGACCATTTCTAAGATGTAGGAGGAAAAAACGCCTTGTATACATGGATTAGGGAATCAATGTGTAATCAAATATTTTCCATCTGATTTAGCCTACTTTTCTGAGTAATGTGTATTCATGACTGTACTATCTGCCTCTTGCCTAACACTTCCTTCAAGTAGTCTCCTGATTATAGGTTTGCTGATGGGTTGGCTGCCGCCAGTGATGCAGCATCTTGTGATCACCACAGGAGTAAAAGAGTGAGGCCACCGGCAGACAAGGCTGACAGGAGTGCTAATCCAAACGGACTGGGACATTAGATTAAACCTGAGCACAGATGGAACATGGTCCTCAGAAGACTTCGGGTCATGGGTTTGATACAGTATGTCATTTGTAGAAGGACATACAAGATAATTTGTGTCAATTGTGATTTTGAGCAACTGTAAGGTGTTGACTAAGGCTAGAATAATGGATTTTCAAAACTAAGTTTATAATTTTTTGACCTGAATTGCAGATATGTCAGTTTTATATTCTGCTTAATAAATGTATAAGATCCTCATTGCGGTTACATGGGTTTATGTTTCTACATGTTTACTGCTTTGTATTTATTCTGTCCTGCCATCTCATAACTGTAATTGGATGTTAAAAGTAAGTGGCTTTGCAGGGCAACCTTAAAGGCCCAATGTAGTCAAAACATGTTTTTTCAGTGTTTTATACATACACTATATGGCCAAAAGTATGTGTACACCTGCTCGTCAAATATCTATTTCCTAAATCAACTGCAATAATATAGAGTTGGTCCCCCCTTTGCTGCTATAACAGCCTCCACTCTTCTGGGAAGGCTTTCCACTAGATGTTGGAACATTGCTGTGGGGTCTTGCTTCTATTCAGCCATAAGAGCATTAGTGAGGTCGGGCACTGATGTTGAGCGATTAGGCCTGGCTCGCAGTCGGCGTTCCAATTCATCCCAAAGATGTTCAATGGGGTTGAGGTCAGGGCTCTGTGCAGGAGAGTAAATTTTTTCCACACCGACCTCGACAAACCATTTCTGTATGGACCTCACTTTCTGCAGGGGGGAGGCATTTTATTCCTCCTCCACAAAACTTTACAGTTGGCACTATGCATTCGGTCAGGTAGCGTGCTCCTGACATCTGCCAAATCCAGATTCGTCCCTCGGACTGTCAGATGGTGAAGCGTGATTCATCAGTCCAGAGAGCGCTTTTCCACTGCTCCACACCCCTCCAGCTGACACTTAGCATTGCACATGGTGATCTTAGGCTTGTGTGTGGCTGCTCGAACATGGAAACCCATTTCACGAACAGTTCCTCTAATGTTGTTGCTTCCAGAGGCAGTTTGGAACTCGTTAGTGTTACAACCGAGGACAGATGCTTTTTACGCGCTATGCACTTCAGCACCATTTCGTGGCTGAACCGTTGTTGCTCCTAGACATTTGCACTTCACAAGAAAAAGCCCTTACAGGGCAGAAATGTGATAAACTGACTTGTTGGAAAGGTGGCATTCTATGACAGTGCCACGTTGAAAGTCACAGAGCTCTTCAGTACGGACCATTCTACTGCCAGTGTTTGTCTATGGAGATTGCATGGCTGTGTTCTTGATTTTATACACCTGTCAGCAATGGGTGTAGCTGAAATAGCAGAATCCACTCATTTGAACATGTAGTGTATTTCCACAATATGAGGTTGGAATAACCCTGTGAAATTATGAAAATTATGATAATACCCTTTAGTGTAAGAGCTATTTGAAAAGACCACCTAAAACTTCAGCCTGTTCTGGTGGGATAGAGTTTTGGCCTGACTGATGGAACCACCAGGCAGTAAATTAGTTAATAGACCAATAAGAAAAAGAGTTCCAAACCTCTCTGCCAACCTTTCAACAGCTAGTTTTCAGTTTGCCCTTCCCCACTCAGACCTCTCCTAGAGAGTCCTAGCAAAATTCTTGCTTGCTAGAAGAATTGCTCTTTGCTAAGAAGCTATTTTTGTTTCTTTTTGACCATTGTAATTGAAAACAGTCACAGTAAGGTACTTAATTGTTACCCAGAAATTATTTCATATTGAGATGAAAACTTCTGCATGGACCGTTATACCAGTGGCGGTCAGTGCCGTTTATGATGAGGGAGGACATTTTTTTTTTCATGAGCATGGCCTTATTTCTATTACAGCATGATGGAAGACTGTCATTCATATTCCATTCACCCAGTTCAATGTAACATCGATAGTTTTAGGCTACTACATGATACTCAAGTTTTCCCTATACCCATCATGAGGTCTGTTGGTTACTACCACCATGCAGATGTGGAGGAGAGATTGACCGCCTCACTGAGGTCCAGCTGGAAAACCTAGTGACCAAGGAGGATCTGGTGAATGTGACAGGGAAAAACTGTCCCAGTGGGACCTACACTTTCTGGCACCCAGAGGGAGAGATAGACAAGGTCGAACTAGAAACAGGCCAGGACATTCGACTGAAAACCAAAGGCAATGGTCAATTCAAATCTAATTTTATTTGTCACATGTTCCGAATACAACATGTGTAGTAGACCTTACAGTGAAATTCTTACTTACAAGTCCTTAACCAACAATGTCAGAATAATAGTAGAGAGAATAATTTATTTCAGCTTTTATTTCTTTCATCACATTCCCAATGGGTCAGAAGTTCACATACATTCAATTAGTATTTGGTAGCATTGCCTTTAAATTGTTGAACTTGGGTCAAACGTTTTGTGTAGCCTTCCACAAGCTTCCCACAATAAGTTAAGTGAATTTTGGCCCATTCCTCCTGATAGAGCTGGTGTAACCGAATCAGGTTTGTAGGCCTCCTTGCTCGCACACACTTTTATTGTCCTTAAGCCATTTTGCCACAACTTTGGGAGTATGCTTGGGGTCATTGTCCATTTGGAAGACCCATTTGCGACCAAGCTTTAACTTCCTGACTGATGTCTTGAGATGTTGCTTCAATATAGCCACAACATTTTCCTCAGTCATGATGCCATCTGTTTTGTGAAGTGCACCAGTCCCTCCTGCAGCAAATCAACCCCACAACATGATGCTGCCACCCCCGTGCTTCATGGTTGGGATGGTGTTCTTCAGCTTGCAAGCCTCCCCCATTTTCCTCCAAACATAACAATGGTCATTATGGCCAAGCGGTTCTGTTTGTTTCATCAGATCAGAGGACATTTCTCCAAAGAGTATGATCTTTGTCCCCATGTGCAGATGCAAACCGTAGTCTGACTTTTTTATGGCGGTTTTGGAGCAGTGGCTTCTTCCTTGCTGAGCGGCCTTGCAGGTTATGTCGATATAGGACTCATTTTACTGTGGATATAGATACTTTTTTACTGGTTTCCTCCAGTCCTTTGCTGTTGTTCTGTGATTGATTTGCACTTTTCGCACCAAAGTAAGTTCATCTCCAGGAGACAGAACACGTCTCCTTTCTGAGCGGTATGACGGCTGCGTGGTCCCATGGTGTTTATACTTGCGTACTATTGTTCATACAGATGAACGTGATACCTTCAGGCATTTGGAAAATACTCCCAAGGATGAACCAGACTTGTGGAGGTCTACCATTTATTTTCTGAGGTCTTGGCTGATTTCTTTGGATTTTCCCATGATGTCAGGCAAAGAGGCACTGAGTTTGGAGGTAGGCCTTGGAATGCATCCATAGGTACACCTCCAACTGACTCAAATTATGTCAATTAGCCTCTAAAGCCATGACGCCTCTAAAGCCAAGAAGCTTCTAAAGCCATTACATCACTTTCTGGAATTTTCCAAGCTGATTAAAGGTACAGTCAACTTAGTGTATGTAAACTTCTGACTCACTGGAATTGTGATACAGAGAATCATTTGTGAAATAATCTGTTTGTAAACAATTGTTGGAAAAATTACTTGTGTCATGCACAAAGTAGATGTCCTAACCGACTTACCAAAACTATAGTTTGTTAACAAGAAATTTGTGGTGACTCCAACCTAAATGGAAGTAAACTTCATGACTTCAATTGTACATGTAGGTAGAATTAAAGGGACTATGAATAGACAATAAACAGAGTAGCAAGCAGCATAAAAGAGGGGTCTGGGGAACCATTTGATTAGCTTTTCAGGAGTCTTATGGCTTTGGGGTAGAAGCTGTTAAGAAGCCTTTTGGAACTAGACTTGGCGCTCCAGTACCGCTTGTCGAGCAGTGGCAGAGAAAACAGTCTATGTCTAGGGTGGCTGGAGTCTGACCATTTTTAGGGCCTTCCTCTGGACACCACCTGGTATAGGTGTTCTGAATGGCAGGAAGCTTGGTCCATGGGATGTACTGGGCCGTACGCACTACCCTCTGTAGCGCCTTGCGGTCAGAGGCCGAGCAGTTGCCATACCAGGCAGTGATGCAACCAGTCAGGATGCTCTAGATGTTGCAGCTGTAGAACCTTTTGAGGGGGAATACGCTTTGTTGAGGATCAGCGTGGCAGATGTGTTGTTACCTACCCTTACCACCTGGGGGCGGCCCGTCAGGAAGTCCAGCATCCAGTTGCAGAGGGAGGTGTTTAGTCCTCGGGTCCTAAGCTTAGTGATGAGCTTTTATTGCCCATTAATTTGTAAGTTCAATGTTCCTTTGAAAAGTAGAGAACTCATGTTTTCATGTTAAAATACATGTCAAACAAAAACCAATGATGTCAAAGTTAAACAAACCAAATATGCACAAGGACTTATTTTAACTATTTCCATGCAGATGCAAATGTTGGTAACAAAATGACAGTTGAAAAATAAAACGTACGTTGCTTACCTAAATGATTCCAATGCATAGAAAACTTACAAAACACATTCACTTCAAGAACAGTACAGATGCAACGTTTGGGAACAAAATGACAGTTTGTGCTGTTTGTGACTTCATTCTGTTACTTTGCATCTGCACTCTTCTTCAAGTAAATATGTTTGTAAGATTTTCTGTGCAAAATGTTAAAAGTTGTCCTTGTGCACAGAGTTGTATGGTTTGTTTAACTTTGCAGTCATTGGTTTTTGTTGAGCATACATTTTGAAGTGAATAATCTGAGTCTCAGCACCACTCTGTCACTGTGGAATTTCCAAGCTCTTAGTACTAACAGCATTGTTTACTTAGTTGTCATCTGCCCTTTCAGTTTCCTTGGCCAAAGTCGATGGAGGCACAGTAACCAAGTGCAATTTTGCAGGCGACGAAAAGGCAGGAGCATCGTGGACAAACAAAATAATGGCCAACAACTCAGATGTCAGCAACGAAGTTGGAGGGACAGGGCGTGGGAGCAGATGAGGAGGGATGTGTAAGAGGAGCAGGGGATTTCTGAAGCACAATTTATTTGCTTTCCACACATATTTAGTCCTTGTTTACAGTAATCACATAGGGAATAATTTAGGTAATCAATGTACGATAACTTTTCAACCTTGTTATCTTTGGGAAAACATGTCAAATTATATCTACAGCACAGATATGATCTACAGCAGGGATGGGCAACTGGTGGCCCATGGGCCCTTGGATGAAATTATTTTCTTCAATTTACTGTTGTGAGTTAGAATAGTTGGTTGTACATCAGCAGTTTCTCTTATGTCAGTCACTGATAGTCAGTTAATTTGTCCATGTCAGCGAACATTTTTTAGATTGTAAGTTAGTAGTCAGTTATCTAAACGTATCATGGTCGAATTACTGGACCGGGGGTCACCCATAGATTTGTTAGTCAGTCTCACTCGGATATCATGTTAAAAACTGCAAACATTTCTCTCCACCCTATGGCAAAATGTGTAGAATTGCAGGAAATGTGCTGTAAAACAAATAATTTTCCTCTCTGTCCCATGGCAAAATGTGTAGAATTACACTACTGGTCAAAAGTTTGGACACACCTACTCATTCAAGGGTTTTTATTTATTTGTACTATTTTCTACATTGTATAATAATAGTGAAGACATCAAAACCATGAAATAACACCTATGGAATCATGTAGTAACCAAAAAAGTGTTAAACAAATCTAAATATATTTGAGATTTTTCAAATAGCCACCCTTTGCCTTGATGACAGCTTTGCACACTCTTGGCATTCTCTCAACAAGCTTCATGAGGTAATCCCCTGGAATATATTTTAATTAACAGGTGTGCCTTCTTAAAAGTTAATTTGTGGAATTTCTTTCCTTCTTAATGCGTTTGAGCCAATCAGTTGTGTTGTGACAAGGTAGGGGGGTATTCAGAAGATAGCCCTATTGGTATTATAGTTTTGATGTCTACACTATTATGTATAAAATAGTAAAAATAAAGAAAAACCCTTGAATGAGTAGGTGTTAACTTTTGACCAGTACTGTATATCAAACTTGTTTTGAAACTGCAACATTCTTTACACCCTATTGCAAAAATGTGTAGAATTGCACAAAATGTACTCTAAAACAATTCTCTCCACTGTCACGAGGAGGGCCAAGAAGGGGAAGATGTGGGTACGCAGACCCGCGAGCAACTGCGGGCCCTCATGAGTTCTGATTTTTTGTGGTCCCCACACCCATCACAGTTGCCCATCCCTGATCTACAGTCTAGTCAATTAACATAAATTATAGCTTTTTCTCTGTAGTGTATATCTTTTATGACACCCCATTTCAATGTCACCCCTATTTGACTGCCATTTCTATCTTGGGATGTTTGGGGAGATGAATAGAATTGCACAGTGTCCAACGTTGCTTGCGCAGCATATGCACACAGAAGAGGAAGTGAGGCGTTTCATTTTTAATGTTGTTTTTTATTCTGCATGTAATATAGACTCTACAAGACGCTGACAAATCTTGGTATTGCAGAGTACCTTTGATATAGGGGTGTAAAGCCTCTCTTTGGTAATCATCATACATGCTTTACCCCCTCTACTAATCGCTCTATTGAAAATGCATCATTGTCTGTAGAAGGGTAAAAATCACATGTATAAGGCTAACCTTGTAATAACTTTGTAATAAAGCTAATGGCAATGTATTTGATGGTGTTGTTGTTCCAATGATGTGTCATCCAAAATGTAAACCATCACTTGGGTAAGAGTGATCATGCAAGGATGGAGTTATAGCTTTGACTAGTAGAGTAGTAAACGTTGCCCGCTAATCAGAATATCTGCATGTGTAAATGTGTGAAGTAGCCACTTACTGTAGATCTAGGCTACAGTAGAATAAGTGAACTATTGTAGGTGATTTGAAATCATGCATACTCCAAAATAGATCAAAAACACAATAGCCCTTCTCAATCTAGTCCTTTTACCAATCTAACTTCAATCAATTAGTTACATTTAAAAAAATATATATTTGTTTAAATAAAATGTATGCACTCACTACTACTGTAAGTTGCTCTGGATAAGAGTGTCTGCTAAATGACTAATGTAAATAAAAATATGCTTTGACAATACATATTTTTACAAATACATAGTTAGACATTTTATTGCTATAGTTTTGTGTAGTTTGATAGTCGTTTAACAAAATAATTGTAGTTGTCAACCTGAGAAAGCGCTTTCTTTGGGTGTGACTGTCAGTGTAAACAATATTGTCTCAAACAAGAAATGGTGGAATGTTACTTGTTTAAATAAAATTGATTAGAATTTCTCCTCTTATTGAATTACAAGTGACAAAAACATTGAAATATACATTTAGTTTAGGATTATATTGCATGTTGATTGTATAAAACCTGTTTTCAGATCTAACTGGAATGAAATCAAGGAGGTATTTATTCGTTGGATTCTGTTGCAAAACATTATGCAACGGAAACCATTGCTGTTTCTAAAGGACAGATTCAGGTAGGTCCCTCCACGTTTGATTACGTTTGCTTCCATTTGCTTCTTAGAGTAAACAGTAAAATGTTTCTGTTGAAAATCTGACTAATTAATACACCCCAAGACTCAAGTCAAATACAGGGTGTGTTCAAAATCATGGCACTCTGGTCCATCTGTTTCTCATCCTATCAGCTCAGTTCAGCTGCTCTCGCCTTGACTCATTTTTAAACCACTCCAAAACAGTCTGCTTGTTTTCCTTCACCCATTTAATGTTGGCCTCAGTTCTCTCAGTGGCTTGCTCTAGGGCCCTGATTGCCAAATGCAGTTCTTCTACATCATGGTCGGTCAGGAACTGCCACAGCTGCACAATAACAATCAGGGAAAAGTTTGAATTAGGGCGGAAACCAGTAATTACTCAAAACTCAACTCCCACCAGCTGAACCTAGTCTCTCATCCCCAGACATTAAAAATCAATCACTGCATTCAAGGCAGAGGAGAGGTTTGTGACTCAGATAGCGTTGTGGGCCTTGCCTGTTACCAATAGGGAGACGCTCACCTCTTCAAGCTCAAAGTCAGTGGAAAATCTCTGCGTCACTCCATCAATCAGGTTGCCAAGTGACATGATCCCTTCTTCGTACCTGAGGAGGAGAGTGGAGGAGAGGGGTGAAATGAGCATATTTGCTCAGCAAGCAGTTTGATAGAAGTCAATTTAGATGACTGCCTGGCAACTCAGTGGCCTTGTGGTTAGTGTCCGCCATGAGATTGGAAGGTTGAGTTCAATCCCTGCCAGAGTCATACTGTAAAAATGGGACCTGATGCGTCTCTGCTTGGCACTCTGCGATAGACGAGCATCCTGTCCTGGGGGTGTACATTAAGCTGCCTCAAGCTACAGAAACAGGAAATGGGGTCCTGCCCACTTACTGGCAACTCCAAACAAATAAATTAGAGGTGATTTCCTCTGATTGGCTAAGGAGACCTTTGTACCTGACTTGTTTGACGGGTCTACACCTTTCTTATTGGTATATTGCTTGAGGTTTATTTAGGTGATTTTTATACTTTATGAAACACCATACAAAATAATTGCTAATAAGTTGTGGTTCCATTATTTCAGTTGGAAAGGAACTTGGTCCTCTGGATTGTTTGTCTTAACATTAGGTCTTGCTATATACAGTACTTAACAACAGAAAAACATACTCCAAGCTGATGTAGTTCCAGTTTGCGCGTACAAAATTCCAGGCTATTGCTTGTCCTGCCACATTCCTGGCTATGTAGCTGATGGTAGAAACGGCATCCATTTTTCTTATCTTGTCAGGGTTCAAAGTGTACTCAAGGTATCTGCAAGATGAGAAGGAAATGCCAAATAAATGGTCTTTGAACAGCAACTAAATTTTATATCCCGAAAAGGGTGGTACGGACGGAAATCGATCTAACCTGTTCAGGAGCCAGATCTTCCTTGTGCATGAGAGGGCATATCTTAGTTTGTCTTTCTCTGTGGCTGTGGTGGCATTCTCAAACTTGCCCCAAGCAAATTCCCATTCCTTCTCTCCCCCAGCAGCTATAGCTTGGCAGTAGATGGTGGCCTTCAGGTTAGGATGTATACTGTGGCAGTGAGGACAATCAAAGAGAGAAACAGAATCTGGTAATTACAGTTAAAAGGATCAATACACTCAATATATCCAAAATTGCATATAACATTTTGGTATTAGGTTATTGAATTAATCTCATGCATATTTCAGGTTGTGTGTTATGTTTTATGAATGATATGACCACCCCATTCAACTGTGAAATGCAGTAATAAGTACAGCAGGAACTAGCATGCATCTGGCCGTGTTGGCTTGATGAAACCTAATTCCATACCGATTGCTGGTTTTGTTTGTCATCCAGTTGTCAAAGAGCATTTTTGCCATTTCTTGGCACTCTGGAATGTCATTGCTGCATGCGACTGAAATGGCATTAATCTGGTTGTACCTGGGAATGAATAATGACATGTTAATAATATGCTTAAAGTGAGGATGTGTTCAGAGGGTTGCAATATCCAATGAAAATATGTTTCTCACTGTGCAGAATGCTTCTCTGGGACCATAGAAAACATGGTGAAATTTTCAAAATGTTGATAAAGTCCACCAACTTGCTTTCTTAAGTATGCCTGGAAATAACATAGGAAAAAATACTGTATTACACTCATATGTCATTTACATTTGTAGGAATAGAGTTTGCTATGATAAAAGGGCACTTTTATGTACAGTATCTTGATTTGATGACTGACCTGCATTGGACCATAGACCTCGGAGCGATCAAACATGAGAATGAAATAGTCCAGGTTTCTCAGTGCTGATTCCCATGGTATGTACTCTGTGTCATTCCAGAGGTACTTGGTAGTTCTCAAAGCCAGTGTCACATTGATATGTTTGGCCCTTGATAAATAAATAAAATACATAATATAAGAAGACTGTAGCCATCCAAAGAGGATATTAATGACACCAAGAAAGTATGATTTCCGTAAGGTCTCAAGCCATGAAAATTCAATCATTGTGATGTGTAACATTTTTTTATCAGAGTATACATTTTGAAGGAAGTCCATGAATGTATCAGTCTTAGATGAGATTACCTTGCCAAGTTGAATGCATCATCAATAAGCTGTCCCCGGTTGATGATTGGAATTTCCTGAGAATAAATCAAATGAGTTCTAATTATTAAAGTCCTACTCCAGTCTCTTTTTCATCTCATTGAACACCTGATTTACTTAACAAAAGGCACATCTCAATAGGTGGTCCAGGTACGACATGGCAAAAGAGGGGCCTTTCCTTTTCCCCCCTCTAGTACTCCTCTATTGTTCCCGTAAGGAAGAGGGGCCTTTCCTTTTCCCCCTCTAGTACTCCTCTATTGTTCCTGTAAGGAAGAGGGGCCTTTCCTTTTCCCCCTCTAATACTCCTCTATTGTTCCCATAAGGAAGAGGGGCCTTTCCTTTTCCCCCTCTAGTACTCCTCTATTGTTCCCGTAAGGAAGAGGGAGGCCGATGACGTCACATCAGACCATCATGTCCTACTCCTTGAAGTTTACAGATGTGTTTAAAAAATATTACTTTACTCAAAACATATATTTTGTTGTGCGTGCACTGTATATTACTGTATTTATACTTGTTATATTGTTTTTCAACCAGAAAAATTCAAAGCTGGAGAGCGTCTTTAAAGCAAACTGCACAAGTGAGCTAGCATATTGTCTTATTTGACTTTTTAAGTGTCATGCTCCATGGTCTGTGATCTGTGGTGAGGGGTTCGAATTATCTGATGCATGCCAGGTGTCTAGCATTCTTTATTGTACTCACCACTGTCCCTCCTACCCAAGCAAACAGAGGTAAATGACTATTGCCATGTAGCACTCACTTCTGTCTTCATGAAGTGCTTTGAGAGGCTGGTCAGGGACCACGTCAGCTTGACCTTACCTGACACCCTAGACCCATAACACTTTGCATACCGACCCAACAGATCCAGGGATGACGCAATCGCCATTGCTCTGCACACTGCCCTATCCCACCAGGACAAGAGGATTACCTATGTGAGAATGCTGTTCATTGACTACAGCTCAGCTTTCAACAACATATTCCCCTCCAAACTCGTCACTTAGCTCAAGGCGCTAGGTATGAACACCTCCCTCTGCAACTGAATGCTGGACTTCCTGACAGGCCATCCCCAGGTGTTGAGGGTAGGCAACAACACCTCCGCCACACTGACTCTTAACACAAGAGTCCCCCGGGGGTTGCTCAGCCCTCTCCTGTACTCCCTGTACACCCATGACTGCGTGGCCGCGCTCCAACACCATCATTAAGTTTGCAGACGACACGACAGTGGTGGGCCTGATCGGCAGATAGAACAATCGGCAGTTTTATAATGCTACTCTACACATTTTGTCATGAGGCTGAGATAAAATGTTGCAGTTTTAAAGCCATGGGGTGAAGTAATTGTCCAGTGGTGAAAACTAAAAAAAATGCTTGCCATTGCCTCAGAGGATGATGTCACCCTCCTGAGGAGGATGAGCTGGCTAATCAGTGGTCTACTTGCATTAATATTTTTTAGGACTGGTATTGCACCATTCTGTTGTTGGGGTACACCCACACCATTCCAACACAGAAAATCTGCATTTTAACATAGTTAATAATGATTTCTTGGAAGGAAAACAATCACTCATATTGTAATTAATTATAGGTCATATTTCATAGAAATCTGGAAACACTGGGCAGCTACTTTAAAGCTAATTTCCTGCAATTCTACACATTTTGCCATTGCTTATGACGTATTCAAATGCTACAAAAAAACTGATTGGGGGGGGGGGAAGAATCGACCTGTTCTGAATATTGTGGGGAGATCCCCCCCCCCCATTCCCGTGGCAATTTTGCCTATGAAATACAGTCATACTTAACATAGCACAATCATTATCTATACTGCAGAACCTATTATGTATACAGGGCCGGTTCTAGCCTTTTAGGGGCCCTAAGCGAGATTTGGTTTCCCCCCCATTCAGCTTTGAAGCAGATTTCCTGCAATTCTACACATTTTGCCATGATTATGCCATGTTAATTATATCTGAGTGAGGGTGACTAACAAAATAAATTGAGGCCCCCTGGAGGTCAGGGCCCCTGGGCACGTGCCCTGCGTGACCGGTCAATATTCGCCCATGATTACTTCTAGTTCAGATAGTTGATTAGACTAATTTACCAATTAAAAAATGGTTACCCGACATGGCTAATTCAGTGATTGTCAGCGACTGACATATAGCTAGAGAAAAATTGCTGTTGCACAATCTACTATTCAAAAGTAAATTGATACCCCAACTGAGGAGGCTGTACTGCCATTTTGAGGGAGCTAGCACACAAGGCATTTTCCTGTACCTTTTAAACCTTCTGTAAACTTAACATGACAAGTACATTTGATTTGAAGAATGTACTCACAAAAACCTTGACCAGCACATTCTCTCCAAATATTTCTTACCATAACAAAACATTACCTAGTCTTCTTCGAATATGCTACATTGTTTATTTTGGATCAACAGGCTGCTTTGATAAAGCACAGGCACAGTTTTCTAGGCACTTGCCATATGTAATGTGCTCTGTTTCGTGTCTGACTTGGACTGTATGGACAACACTGTTCCACACAAATGAGGAAGACTTACGTGAATATTAATTTCCAGCTGAGAGAGCAGTCTATCCCAATTCACTGGATCATAGTTGACTCTGAAATATCCCATACAGTTTATGTTGGCAAGCACCCACTTGCCATCTTCAGACAGGAAATCTGGCATCAGCACTGTTTAGCAAATTCAGAACATGAGAGTTACAATGTGCCTTAATTAGGTTTTTATTGACAGAACTAATGACTAGCACCATTTCATTAGTTGGGTTTGCTATTGTCATACATTATACAGTATATTTGCCATGTTCAGTCTATCTATAATGGAGAATCTGTACATAATATAGCTCATCAGATCATCTCTCTCAATTAGCCTGGGGACGAGGTTACTCAAGGTGATACTAAGACAAATATTAACAATTGTACATGTATATTCAATTAAATACTCCTTACCTTGACCTTTTTTATCCAGTGTAGCTATTTTTATTGGTTCACCTTCCTTCATCACTCTGATTGGAACATGCCATTCAAAACTAATGAAAGAGAACAAGTTTTAAAAATATATATGGGCATAATATTATGATCTACAGCTATATTCACATATGCTAATAAAATACTTAATTGTTGGCCTAATTCATTACAATGTAATCCAATTAAAACTGGAATAATATACTATAGCAACACTTAATTTGAAATGATAACTGTTATTGTCATAAACATGTCATAACTGAATGTCAAGGCAGTGCCATTTTGTATGTATTGGAAATGGTTATGACATATGTTACAACTAACAATTTTAGCAACAATGTTTAGGTGAGTAAGCAACATAAGCGGTTATGTCAACATATGTCATCACTGTTTCTGATGTATGAAAAATGACATCCTATGACATTCATTATGTCATATTCATGATAATAGTATGATGCTGTTATGGTTTATATTTCAATTAAAGTGTTACTCTAAAACTGTTGAGTGGAAATGTCTGTCAGAGTACTATAACAACAATCCATTACTATAGCAACAATCCAAAGTCAGCCATATGGGCATCTAATTCTACATGGAGGGGACAATCAGTGGTTCAGGAAAGCTGTTATATTTGTTTTCTCACTCTGTGATGTTAAACAAAGTGCAGGACTTACTCGTAGTCAGATGTTTGATTTTGGAGGAAATGTTGTTGAGAAACTGCCCCATTGGTGGTGTTGATGGTGATGACTGGGTAACCCATTTGCTTTGTCCAAGTGTCCATGACTTCAGCAACTTTAATGTGGCTGCTGTCCTCGTCCACCGCCTACAACGTTTTTGTCATTAGCATTTTATTCAGTGTATTCATGCCCCTAAAGCATTCTATAAGTTTTACATGCTTGAAAGAACATAATAACATATACTATTTTTGTGTTGATATGCCTTCGCAAAACTCAGCTTTTACCTCTTGTAAATATTCCCACAGGTCTTTGTGTACAGTATTACTGTACTGGAAAGCCTGAAGATATTTCTGAAACATTTTGAAACAATAGTATTTACACACACTTACACAAAAAGTTCCCATTAGTTTTGATACATCCATGTGGAAAATTGCAAATATACAACATAGATGTTCCACACACTGACAATAAGCCATCCTACACATTAACGGACAAAGTCGTATGTGTGCGTACTCTCAGGCCATTCAGAAAGACCCTCTCGTCCAGATAATCTGCCAGCATTCTCAGCACAGCTGCCCCCTGAAGAGTGAAGATATGTTAATATTCATGCATTACATTAACTCATTCTATCACTATATAGAAAATTCCTGTACAATGTTAAAAATAAACATTTTTGATATCATCTCTCTTCCCCCATGGGGCTCTGTGACAACCAGACCTTGCTGTAGGTGATGGAATCAAAAAGCTGAGTGATGTCACTAGATGTTTGAACATCATCCTCTTTAGAGCTTAGAGGATGGGAGGAGGCCAAAGAATCCACTTGAAATACAGTCTGGATGTCATTTAGAACAATCAGATCTTTCTGGAAAAAACAAAACAATCAGAGACCAAATGAAAAGAAGACTATTAGAAGTATTACAATTTGCGATCTGATGCAACAGATGCAGAAAAAAATATAGTTATTAATAAGTTATTAGGGACATACTATGTTCCATGTTGGCTCAATATGATCCACTCCCATATAGGATATATATGTTGCAAATCCCTCATTCAGCCACAGGTCATTCCACCATTTCATTGTCACCAGGTTTCCAAACCACTGAAAGCAACACATTTAGGTGCTGTTACAGTGAATGCCACAACAATGCAAGATCATGTTTTTAATTAATTGTAGTTCACTTTACATTAATACATACACTACCGGTCAAAGGTTTTAGAACACCTACTCATTCAAGTGTTTTTCTATATTTTGACTTTTTCTACATTGTAGAATAATAGTGAAGACATCAAAATTATGGAATCATGTAGTATTTTAGATTTTACATTCTTCAAAGAAGCCACGCGTTTGCCTTGATGACAGCTTTGCACAAGCTTGGCATTCTCTCAACCAGCTTTACCTGGAATTCTTTTCCAACAGTCTTTTCCTTCACTCCGCAGTCCGACTCATACCAAACCATCTCAATTTGGTTGAGGTCGAGGGATTGTGGAGGCCAAGTCATCTGATCGTGCTTCTACACCTGCATTGCTTGCTGTGTGGGGTTTTAGGATGGGTTTCTGTATAGCATTTTGTGAAATCGGCTGATTTAAAAGAGGGCTTTATAAATACTATTGATTTGATTGATTGATTGATTGATGCAGCACTCCATCACTCTCCTTCTTGGTAAAATAGCCCTTACACAGCCTGGAGGTGTGTTGGGTCATGGTCCTGTTGAAAAACAAATTATACTAAATCCAAATCAGATGAGATGGTTTATCGCTGCAGAATTCTGTGGTAGCCATACTGGTTAAGTGTGGCTTGAATTCTAAATCAATCTCAGACAGCATCACCAGCAAAGCACCCCCACACCATAACACCTCCTCCTCCATGCTTTACGGTGGGAAATATACATGCAGAGATCATCCATTCACCCACATCACTTCTCACAAAGACACGGCGGTTGGAAGAAAAATTCTCAAATTTGGACTCATCAGATCAAATGACAGATTTCCACCGGTCTAATGTCCATCGCTCGTGTTTCATGGCCCAAGCAAGTTTCTTCTTCTTATTGGTGTCCTTAAGAAGTGGTTTCTTTGCAGCAATTCGACCATGAAGGTCTGATTCACACAGTCTCCTCTTGAACAGTTGATGTTGAGATGTGTCTTTTACTTGAACTCTGAAGCATTTATTTAGGCTGCAATTTCTGAGGCTGGTATAAGTCTAATGAACTTATCCTGTGCAGCAGAGGGACCTCTGGGTCTTCCATTCCTGTGGCGGTCCTCATGAGAGCTAGTTTCATCATAGCGCTTGAAGGTTTTTGAGACTGCACTTGAAGACATTTTCCGTATTGACTGACCTTCATGTCTTAAAGTAATGATGGACTGTCGTTTCTCTTTGCTTATTTGAGCTGTTCTTGCCATTATATGGACTTGGTCTTTTACCAAATAGGGCTATCTTATGTATACCCCCCTACCTTGTCACAACACAACTGATTGGCTGAAACGCATGAAGAAGGAAAGAAATTCCACAAATTAACTTTTTAGAAGGCACACCTGTTAATTGAAATGCATTGCAGGTGACTACCTCATGAAGCTGGTTGAAAGAATGCCAAAAGTGTGCAAAGCTGTCGTCAAGGAAAGGGTGGCTACTTTGAAGAATCTCAAATATAAAATATATTTAGATTTGTTTCACACTTTTTTAGTTACGACATGATTTCATGTGTTATTTCATAGTGTTGATGTATTCACTATTATTACACAATGTTGAAAATAGTCAAAATAAAGTAAAACCCTTGAATGAGTAGGTGTTCTAAAACTTTTGACCGGTAGCGTATATTACATTTAGAAATAGTATTTTTGAGTTTTCATACCTGATGGGCAAGCTCATGTGCAATAACTGTGGCAATCCACTCTTTGTTTGATGTGGAGGACACCCCTTCCTCATATAGCAGAGCTGTCTCACGATATGTTACCAAGCCCCAATTCTCCATGGCACCTGCACTGAAGTCTGGTAGAGCAATTTGATCTAAAGTAGACATAAAATAGGCAGCGATGGAAAAAGTACCCTATCGTCATCATTGAATAAAAGTTAAGATAACTTAATAGAACATGACTCAAGTAGAGGTTGAAAGTCACCCAGTAAAATTCTACCTGATTAAAAGTCTAAAAGTATTTGATTTTAAATATACTTAAATATCAAAAATGTCATTAAAAATATACTTAATTTCAAAAGTTTAAAAAATCCCTTTTATTAAGCAAATCAGACAGCACCATTTGATTTTTTCTATTTATTTACAGATAGACAAGGGAACATTTCAACACTCAGATATAATTTACAAACAAAGCATGTGTGCTACGAGTCTGCCAGATCAGAGGCAATAGGGTTGACCAGGGTCGTTCTCTTGATAAGTGAGTGAACTGGACAATTTTCCTGTCTGGCTAAGCACTCAAAATGTAAAAGTAGTACTTTAAAGTATTTTTACTTAAGTACTTTACACCACTGAAAATAGGTTATTTTAATTGAATTTCACAACATTATCATTATTCTTCTTAGATTGTTTTAGACAGGTTATGTATGGAGTAAAGAATGAAATTGATTAGATGCATTTTATGACAATTCATCTTTGTTGAACACTTGCAATGTTATGATTTACCCATGCTTATTTTACATTGTTATGATGCAATCATGCCATACATACCTAGCTTGCTCAAAGGATAATTCATTTTGAATACTCCAGGACTCTCATAGAACGCCAGTATATTTCCAGTGATACTTGCAGCATACTTTGCCTGTCCAGCTTTTATGGCCTCCGGTCGAGCATATGTCTTCAACAAACCGAACAGAAAATAAAAATGTGAGTTTTAGTATCATATCAATATGATTTGGTGAGTAAAAACATCTTTAACATGAAAATTAGCAGTGTAGTCTAAACTGAATACATTTAAATAGTATAGCGGTTTGGATGGAATCTAGAGAGAATTTGTCATTTACAACAGTATTAACTTTCTTTGATATTGCTAGTGAAATACAAACCTTTTCACAAGTAATTTTGTTGATATAATGCACTACTGCAGTTATGATTCAACAACTATAGCTACATACCTTAATGTCAACTCTTTCATGTGTAGATCCTATGGAATCGAAATCAGACACTGTGAAAGCTAAGAGGTAAGTTGACATTTTCTTAGTCGTTTGAAAGCGAGTGACTTCCCAGGTCTCTCCATCGATATCCTCAAGGGTTGTATCTAAAAGGGATCAAAAAGACTCACTGATTACTTCAAGACTTTGATAGTATGAAAGGAAATAGTTTTGTTTTGACACTCGTCATAGAATAGTATCTACAGTAAATACTCAATATAAGCAAAAGAAAAGGCACAGTATATGCATGCATTAGCCTCATAATCTCTGAATTATTGTTTACAAAAAGTAATGCATTTAAAATTATGGATTTAATGAGAAGTCATAAACGTATGTCTACATGTTTTAATATACAGTTTTGCATATTGTTTTCCTGACGGACTAATTCCAGAAGTATTGGGAAAGTGAATTTGATGTTGTTGTTTTGGCTCTGTACTCCAGCACTTTGGATTTGAAGTGATACAATGACTATGAGATTAAAGTGCAGACTGTCAGCTTTAATTTGAGAGCATTTTCTTCCATCAGGAGAACCGTTTAGAAATTACAGCACTTTTTGTACATTGTCCTCCCCTTTTTAGGGGACCAAAAGTACACAAATTCACTTGTGTATTAAAGCAGTCAAAGTTCAGTATTGAGTCCTATATTCATAGCACGCAATGACTACACCAAGCTTGAGACTCTACAAATGTGATGGATACATTTGCTGTTTGTTATGGTTGTGTTTCAGATTACTTTGTGCCCAATAGAAATGAATGGTAAATAATGTATTGTGTAATTTAGGAGTGTCATTTACATTTCAGTGTCATTTACACTTTTATTGTACAAACTAATATATTTCTAAACACTTCTACATTAATGTGGATGCTACCTGAATGAATTGTGAATAATGATGAGTGAGAAAGTTAGATGCACAAATATCATACCCCCAAGACATGATAACCTCTAGCATTTTTTGGGGGGCGGGGGGGTATGATATTTGTGCGTCTGTAACGATCTCACTCATTATTATTCACGATTCATTCAGGATTATCCGTAAAGATGGTAGCATCCACATTAATGTAGAAGTGTTTAGAAAGATATTATATTCTTATTTACAATAAAAGTGACTCCAAAATGACACAATACATTATGTACCAGTAATTACGTGCTATGAAAATGGGACCAAATACTTCACTTTTTACTACATAAGTGAATCCGTCCCAATACTTTTGGTCGCCTAAAATGTGGGGACTACGTACAAAAAGTGCTGTAATTTCAGAAAATACCCTCAAATGAAAGCTGACAATCTGCACTTTAACCTCATAGTAATTTTATCATTTACTGTATCATTACAGAGCCAAAACAACAAAATTGGCACTGTCCCAATACTTCTGGAGCTCACTGTACCTGCAGGAATTGTCCAACAGTAAAGTGGCCTCGAAAATCCTATGGGATATCCCGCAGGACTTCTTATTCCTGCAGGATATATACTGTATTATGCAGGATTTTCCCTGCAGGATTCCTTTATAACCTTTTTGTAAGGGTACATAAGAATGTGAGGCGCATTTTAGAAGGTGGCTTAACATTCCCTAGTATGACAATAGTATGAAATGTGCTTCTCACCTATGATTTTCCCATTTGCTAGTGCTGTTGTGCCAGGCCTATGGATAAGAGAGACTCTAAATGTAGCCTTCATGGCTGGCTCATCGAAACAAGGAAATACTTTCCTGGCGTCGGTTGGTTGCATTTGGCTAGTAGCGATGAATCTGTGTGGAAAGTATTTGTTGAAAAATAGGATAAATATTACAACTGGAATTGAATAACAGTGAATCAACAGCAATACAACAGCAATACAACACAGACAATAGTTACTTGTTAGTTCATTTTGATTCAATTAGCTTCTTTCAGTATTTCAAATGATCCATGCTTCCAATGTCTATGCAGCTGCAGTATGAACTGTGATGGACATTTATTGCAATACAGGACTGTAATTGTAAAACCACTGAGGAAGTAACAATTTGTCTCAAATGAGTGTCCTAATCTTTTCAAGGAATGAGAAGCAAAGCTGTTGCTGAAGTGAACAGAGGAAAAATATGCAACATTCTCCCAGGGGGTCTTTTTTATAATAAACACTTTTAAAGTTGAACATATAAATATGAGCCAGGACTGAACAACTGCTGGGTGATTTGATATGACAAGAAATAAAGAAATATAGTCCCATTTGTAGGGACATGTTGTATACATCTGTACACATGTCCGCTGAAGAAGCCACTTTGGGGTCTTTTTTTAAGAAAGTGGAATTCCATCTGTAAGCAAATCATGTTTTTTGTAGGGAAAGAGTGCAATAGAATACAAACCATGAGGAACTTTGTATTTGATCTCTGTTCAAGCACAGTGGTCTGTAAACTAGCAGGTCACTGATTTATAGCACGGAAACGATCACATATTAATATGCGTCAAGGTGTAATGACGAGGTGGTTTCAGGTTGTTTTCACTACTACTACTAATTCATTTCAAGGAAGCACTGCATATTAAAGGAATAAGATACTGCCTGACCTAACCTGTGAGGACTTATGAAAGAGTCACATTATCTTTCCTGCCAGACTCCTAAATGTAACCATATAACAGCCTCTAACAAGAGGTCTGACCTAATGACATGGTAGGTAGAGCAATGTGTCTGCCTTGTAATTGCAAGGTCTCTGGTTCAAGCCATGCTCTGGCTGTCCTCCTCAATTACTACATTGGTGGCAGAGGGGCAAATTATCCCATTGTATGTCAGGCCTTCGTTGGATGTGCCTCCATTTCAGTTGAGGCATACAGAGTGTTGTGTCTCATGATGATACAGGGGAAGTACGTATCCTCCCTGTCAAGAAGTTTCAACTTTAAGGTTCAGGAGTGTGCTTACCTTATTATCAAAAGGTCACTACACTATCACTTGTAAATTGGCAACGTAATCAGGCCTTTATCAGACAGAGAAAGCTCTAACCAACTGGAGCACTGTTTAGGGTGGTGGTTCGTGATCAATCCAGTTATGTAATGCAATTGATGATGCAAACATCAGACTTGTACAAGTCTTACCTTTCATCAAGTTCGACGATGATCGTTTCATTCCCAAACCACCTGTAAATGGGTTTTAATACAAGTCAAATCTCATTTCCATCTCACAGCATTCCTTTCATATAATTTTGACAACAAATCTTTGATATTTTTAGTGTCTCAGCAGTTATCAAAGAAAACCTTACCTTTCAGTGTCATCCTCTGTGCTCTGCCCTTTTTTGTATGAACTCATGTAAAAACCAGCCAGATCATCAAGGAGTTCCCCCTCAAATGCAGTAAAGAGACTGTAGTTCCCATCTTTGACTAAAACACTGTCTAGTCCAATCTCTAAGAAGTTGCTTTCATTACTATACAGTATGGTGTTATTAACTTTGATGATCTTTCCCTTGTCAAGATCTGTCACCTTTACAGCAGTCACATTCTGTTCTTTACTGTGAAGGACGATAGTTTTGGTGTTCTCCACACATCTAAAAAACACAGTGGAGTTTCCAGTGAAGACGAGAGATTGATTGGTAGTGTTGTTCATCACGATGTAGAGGTGAGGCTGTAGTACGATGTCATAGCTCTCTGGAATCAGGTTTCCAGGGAGTCTCATGTTGGGTGGTGGTCCAGTTGGATACGGAGTAGTGGAATTAGGTGTTGGTGGTGCTGTAGGTTGTGTCTTGATTCTTTCATTCTCATACACAATAATCATTGTAATTATTCCACCAATAGATGAGACAGTCAACACCATTATGGCTATGGCCAGGAACTTTGAGATATACACCCCTGTGGCCATGTCCAGTCCTTCTGGAAGAGCCTCCCGCCTCCTGTTGTGTTGGTAAAGCTTGGAACTCGGAACTGAACTTGAAGCTGAACTGAGCTGCCTTTAATTGGCTCTACTTCTCTATCCGACCTCCCATAAACATGCAGACCGCTATGGGGATTATCTAACCAGTTATTGCTCAGAGATTTAGCATGAACTTGCCTTTTTCAGTAATACTCTTTGCTTGCAGAGGTCGATATTCATTCAAATGAAATCAGTCAGATTGTTCTCCCACACATCTGGCATTGGTTATCCTCTCATACCATCAACCCTGGGTTAGGTGAACCTCAAACGGGAATGCTTTGAAACCCAAACATCACACGCCTCTCAATAAGTGTAGGGCACAAAAAGTGATACATACTTTATATCGCGTGAGCTCCTCTCAAAATAAAAAATGTCCTTTAAAAGCAAGAGAAAAAGCATGTTGGCCCTCTGGTGTCTATGTTGATCCTCGCGGTTCTAAGTAATGATAGAACCAGCTGTGTGGGACAGCAGCAGGAGCTGC
The DNA here is from genome assembly GCF_023373465.1 of Oncorhynchus keta. Taxonomy (NCBI): domain Eukaryota; kingdom Metazoa; phylum Chordata; class Actinopteri; order Salmoniformes; family Salmonidae; genus Oncorhynchus; species Oncorhynchus keta. The sequence continues at coordinate 27,052,448 of NC_068442.1, forward strand.
AGCCCTCTGAGTCCTCAAGAGTTCTTTACCCGTTTCCAATACAACCTCTGAGTGCACTGACAGGTCTGTGTCCCACCAGCACTGGATTATAATGCATTCAGGGGAAATTAGGAGCATGTGTTTGTGTGAGGAGGGTGTGTTCTAGGGGAGGGGATTTAGGACATAATTATTTGGAATGCCCCCCTTCACCACACATTCTTTACCTCAAAAAGAAAAATAATGAAAATGGAAGTAAAGGAACGTTCTAGGATATTGGATCTGCGACAAGTGATTTTCCCCCCAACACCACATAACATAAATAGAGCAGCAAAAACTTTACATGGGTCCTTTAATGGATCCGGTGTATTGTAAAATCACAGCAAATGAGTTTTAGATCAACAAAACAATGACAAAAAAGGAAATGTCAGGATACAATTCAATGATTTGTTGGAATGTCATTATCTAATACCCTCCATAAATAGGCCTAACTACATTACTGGTTACAAACTAATTAATGAGAGCGCAGATGATGTTTTACCAGTTCAGTTGCAAATTACACCTATTGAGAGAAATCTTCATGGTCAAACAAAAACATTAAGGATAAGGACCTCATGGTTAAGCGAGGCACTGCAGCATCACTAATTCTATTCTTGAAGTAATACATATGCGTTTGTTTACCCTACAAACAAGTGACCCCCCAAAAATACTTGACAACATGTCAAGTAAACCTGTTATTTCACACAAAGGCAATTTTCCATTGAGTGGAATAAGTTGAAATTCTGAACATTCAATGTATATTTATTACAATTACTTTGACAGAGAACTATTGTTTCAATATCACACACAAGGAATCAATGCAAATGTTTATCGTGGAAGATCTAAAGGCTCATTATATTCCTTCACTCAAGAACAGCATATGAAATATGAAATCTGTATATACAGTATGTGTATTGTTTTTAGAGAAATATTGGACCAATTAAACATTATGATTGATTCAGCTTCTTCAGTAAACTAAGAAATAAGTTAAGAAAAACATTTAACAATGTCTGATGGATGGTAAAATCAAATACACAATCCTTTTGTGCAATTGAATGGTGAAGGAATAAGCTAAAACGTTCCAGCCACCATTGGAATGGACCCTGATTAGCCTAACTACGCTGCATTCCTGATAAGCTGTACTGAATTCCAACAGCTTATGATTCTGTCTTGTAACAGCATTTTGTTTACCAGAGCCAACTGTCCAGGTGTTGGAGACAATAACAGGACTGCTGGAGGATAGATGACAGCTCTCTGTAACTCTGCTCTCTCCAACCAGGAAGCAGTCGCTCATTGTTAAGGGCCTGTAGCCTGGGGGTCCCCTCTCTTAGAACCTGGTACAGACAGGGCCATCTGCTCTGTATCCTAAGCCTGGTTCGACGGTCTAAAGTAATGCCGCGGACAATCTTTTTGGCCCTTAGCTCCCGTAATGCTGGCAGATTAAGACTGGAGAAGACCAGACCACGACTAGGCGATACATCCAGGAACTCTAGAGACATGGACTCCAGCGTGTAAGATATGCCAAGGTTTCGGAGTGGCACCAGGATATGCAATGTCAAGGACTTAAGGTTGGGCAGTGATTTGGTCAGGGTCTGCAAAGTGCTTGGGCTTACTCCTTTGAAGACCCAAAAGTACTTGAGTTCAAGGACACGGAGGTGCTGGAAATGAGTAAGGAGTGACACTGATGTCTCAGACCAGTCAAAGTGCAGGCGCATCTTGGTGATCCGAGGGCAGCTGTGGGAAAGTTTTCCCAGTAGCACCTGAAAGTTAGTGACCTGGTCCATCTTGATCTTGGTAATGCTGTCGTGGTGGGAATTGGAACCAACCCGCAGGTCCAGTGGTTCCAGTAGTGTGAATGTCCAGTTCAGGTCCAGATGACTGAGATCCCTGCAGTGGACATTTTCCAGCAGGTCGGAGAGAAGCTCCCCCCATTTGTTGCACTGGTCCCCCAGATCAAAGCTGGCTTTTAGGGTGAGCAGGCTTGCCCCACGGGATATAAGGTGGTGGGTGTAGTGCTGAACCCATGCTTTCCAACGCTCAAACTCTCGGTTGGACACCAGCAGTCCTTCCTGTCCAAGGTGGATCACCCCACGGCGAGAAAAGTCTGCCACTCTCCAAAGCTTCCCTGATCGCACAAGGCAACTCCAACTGGAGCATACAAGTGCAGAATTGCACTTGTCAACTTCACTCAGGAAGGAAAGCACATGGAGCTGGCATTCCACCGGCAGAAGATTGAAAGGAAATAAGTCATCCCCTGCTTTTGCCATTCTTCTTCTACTGACAGGGACAAGAAGCTTCTTCCTTGGGGACATGGTGTTCATTGGTGGAGGACAAAATCCCCACCAGGATAAGTCTGATTTAATTATGCCATATACATTCTGGTCCAGTTCTTCCCAAGTCTGAGAAAGATAATCAAGTGTTTGTCAGTAATCATCTAACGTTATAGTATAATATATAAATTATATTCTTAACCAAACAATTTAACCAATGCATACATGTCTGGTTACTGGTATCATATGTTATATTAATTGCATACCACGCATATTCCACAGAATGTGTAACGATACATAGCGTTTGCTAAATATTTGCTGGCTAGGTAGCTAACCCGTAGCAAGAGTGCTTGTAGACAGACAGACAAATGACACCAACATCGTAAATGTTGAGCTTGTCATCGATGTGGCAACGAAATAATGGAACAAATATGTTTCGTTTTTCAATCTGCTCTAAATCTAAAGTTAAATACCAACTGGTGTGTTGTGCTAGCGAGCGTTATAGTTAGTTATACATTTCACGTACCTTGTAATGATTGTATGCAACAAAAGGAAGAGAAGTAGCTATTTGCTAGCAACCGTGGTCGTTTTTTCTTGTCGATAATTATGTTTAATTACATAGGTTACGGAGAATAAATGTCTATAAGAACAATTTATGTAAAGAAAGTATTGGTTAGCCAGCTAGCTTACAAGGTTAACAGCTGAGTTGTTGTTGGAAATGTCGTCATCAAATCGCGCGTCAAGATTCTTAAATGTTCATGGGTTTCAAGTTTGAGTAAGCAATGCGCAGGCTAATGTTATTTACATTTATATGGCATTTATAAAGCGCCAGGTACTATGATGTTTTTTGTCTACAACAATGAAGTTAGCTAATACAACAGTTATTAAACTATGCAGTCCTTGGTTTATCTAACAAGCTGCCGTAAAATCAAACAATGTATATGTGTATATGTCCAGACAAGCCCCCCCCACCCCAATCTTCGCCTGGTCGCCATCTTCAATTTTAAATGTTTGTTTTCTCTGACGTTTAAACTAATGGTATTTCTATTTGTTCAGATCTCGGATTGCAGGATGAATCACGTAATAGTACAAATGCTTGAATAACAAAGTGAGTATTTTAGACAGTTTGTCTTATCAGCGACACTTTTTTTTACTGATATTTCATGTACTTTTTTTGTGGAACAATGTTAGCTTACTAACGTTAGCAAGCTAGCTAGCAATTGTTGTTGTGATGTTTTGCTGTAGCAATCGCGTGTTATTATTTAGCTAGCTAAGTGAGAAGAACACACTTTCAAAAGCAGAGCAAGTAACGTTAGTACTAATGGCATGCAATCCTAACTTCTGGCTATTTAATTAGATGTGAAGCCTCTGCTAGGTAACCAGAAAACGCATAGACTCTAAATCAGACCTCATGAGTCATGGGGGTGTTGGCATGCTAGCCTAACGTTAGTTACCCATTTATAATCTTTCAGGCATTAGTTAATTGATTATTGTGCCACATTACACTGGCTAACACGACCCTATTTCTGCAGGTGCATTGCTTGTTTTGCCTTTCGAGAAAGACTAAATTAATAACCACGATGAAATGCAATGCTATGGAAACTCAAAGTTGACAAGCAACCACAAGATGGCATCATTTGATAAACCATGAATTAGCTAGCTCCACTTTCTGCTTAATTTATTTGCTTACAGTGCCAACAAGTGCATTGCCTACAAGTCTTTACTCTCAAACCAGTTTGTTTCTTTGTTTAGGTCCAGAATGCATAGTGCTAAATTCTTGTCTATATCAACAGAAGATTAAACCACGCTAGCCTCCCCTCATCCTCACTCTACAGATCTTCAAGCACAGATTAGAGTATATGCGTCTGACTCTGGCGTAATGAAGTAGATGGGGGAATCAAAGAACATGGTGTTGAATGGCAGGCGGCATGGCAGCAGATTCTCCAGTGATCTATCCATAACCTCGGCCAGGTCGCTGCGACAGAGCAAGGGCTCCTTTAGAAGCAGGAGATGTAGTCCACGTAAGTGCTTTCCTTTGGCAATGCTCACCACACAATTACAGAACCATAAATGACCCCTTTCAGCTTCATAAATAAATTACACTGCAGTTTTTCCTGATTTTTAAATGGTTTAATTGTTCACGTTTTTTGTCTCTCCTCATCTCCTCCCTCTCTCACCTCAGGTGTCAGCAGTTCTGCCCTAGAGGCAGAGAGACGCCATACCCCATCATCTGGTATGACTGCAAAAGAGCTCTGTGAGAATGATGACTTGACTACAAGCCTTATTCTGGACCCCTACCTCGGCTTCCAGACCCATAAGATGAATCGGAGGTTTGTTTCTTTCTGGCTCACAATTGTACACATTTGTCATATAATGACTTGGGCATAAGTAAGCAGCCAAAGTTACGAAATTGACTGTCTATGGTGTACTTTTAGGTTTCGACCTGTCAAGGACCGACATAGACAGTTGAAGGAGGTGCTAGAGTGCTTTAAAAAACATGACAACCTTGAGAAGGCCTTCCATGCCTTGACTGCAGGGGACTGGTCAAGACACCACTTTCCGCACAAGACGAAGGCACAGGGCAAACTCTTCAAAGAGCATGTAAGTTATCTAGAAATATCCATTGTTGAGCAAAAAGCATGAACCATCAAAATGAAAATGTTAACACTATTTTTTTGTGTTTTGGCAGGTTTTTGTTTACCTACGAATGTTTGCAACGAACAGTGGGTTTGAAATACTTCCTTGCAATCGTTATTCCTCTGAGCAGAATGGAGCCAAAATTGTAGCAACAAAAGACTGGTAAGTATCCAAATTAAATTGTAGTAGTCTGCATTTAGTTATAACAAAACGTTGCACTAAATATATAGTCATTTTTACAAACTCAAATATTCCTTATTCACATTATCCCAAGGAAAACCAATGATAAGATAGAATACCTGGTGGGCTGCATCGCTGAGCTATCGCAGAATGAGGAAAGTGTGTTACTGCGACATGGAGAAAATGACTTCAGTGTGATGTACTCCACACGCAAGAACTGTGCTCAACTGTGGCTGGGACCTGCAGCCTTCATCAACCATGGTATGCATACCCATGAACTTGACACCAACTGGATCTGCCTCATTCAACACACATATACTATAATTAAAATAGCAGTATTAAGAGACTAAACAAATGTTTTCTTGTTTTGCAGATTGCAGGCCAAATTGCAAGGTAAGTCAAAATGATGCCTGCAAATCAAAGGTAATATGTAAAAAGGAAGTGAATTGTGGAAATAAATAACACCTTTTTCTGTATATGTTGTTACAGTTTGTTTCCACTGGGCGAGATACAGCTTGTGTCAAGGTTCTTGGGGATATTGAACCCGGAGAAGAGATCTCCTGTTATTATGGAGATGGCTTCTTTGGGGAAAATAATGAACTATGTGAATGTTACACATGTGAAAGGTATCATTAATTTCTTGCTTAAATATCAAACTTGTCGTTACTTTATATGTAGAATAATAAGTCATACATTGACTAGGATTTTGAGATTTCACATCTTTATAATTTCTACTCCCTTCAGACGAGGTGCTGGTGCTTTCAAATCGAAGACTGGACAGCCTACACCCACTCCAATTATCAACAGCATGTATGGCCTGAGAGAGACAGACAAACGTCTCAATCGGCTGAAGAAACTAGAAGACAGCAAATGCTCTGGCAGTCAGTTGGAAGGCTCTAATATGGATCCAGACTCTCAGGAAAATCATGACACACATCCATGTAAGTGCACCTTTGAGGTTGAGCAGGGATTGACATTAATGGTTGCCCTATTTCCTAGACTAGGCCAAGTGAATTGAGCAGTCACACAAGTTGAGCCTGCTCTGTGGTTGCCCCATTGGGCAACAACCAAAATACAAAGAATTCCAGTAGCCTGAAACTTATCTTATTGGTTCCTCCCCATTGTTTAAGTGAAAGACAGACAATTTAGGCATTTATGGCAGCTGGGCAAGTTGTGCTTGCACTGAAGTTTCCCCAGGAAATTCAGTACATTTTCTGTGATAACCAACATACAAAGAATTTGATTAGTGATTTTTCTGTATGTAGGAGAAAGGCATTTATTTCTGCATGTAAAAAGCTAGATTACATTTATTTATTTTATTTTTTGTTGTTGAATTTTTTGCCCTTTTCTCCCCAATTTCGTGGTATCCAATTGTTTTAGTAGCTATCTTGTCTCATCGCTACAACTCCCGTACGGGCTCGGGAGAGACGAAGGTGGAAGGTTGAAAGTCATGCGTCCTCCGATACACAACCCAACCAAGCCGCACTGCTTCTTAACACAGCGCGCATCCAACCCGGAAGCCAGCCACACCAATGTGTCGGAGGAAACACTGTGCACCTGGCAACCTTGGTTAGCGCACACTGCGCCCGGCCTGCCACAGGAGTCGCTGGTGCCTGATGAGGCAAGGACATCCCTAACACTAGGCCAATTGTGCGTCGCCCCACGGACCTCCCGGTCGCGGCCGGTCACGACAGAGCCTGGGCGCGAACCCAGAGTCTCTGATGGCACAGCTGGCACTGCAGTACAGCACCCTTAACCACTGCGCCACCCGGGAGGCCAAGATTACATTTTCGAGATCAAGTATTTGTCATGTGCATAAGTACAGTGAAATACCTGTCTTGCTTATTAGTCTTTCCCAACATTGAAGTCAAGTATGACAAAAACAAAATAGAAATAAGAAGAACCTGAGAAAGTAAGTAAGTGTTAGTTCCATGGTCAGGTAATTTACAATGTGTAGGGATACTGGAGTGGTAGGGTTAGATATGTAAAGGGGTAAGGTGACTAGGCATCAGGATATATGATAAGCAGAGTAGCAGCATACTGTATGATGATTGTGTTTGAGTGTGCGTGTGTGAGCAAATGAAGTGTGTTGGTGTGTCAGTTTGAGTATGCATAGAGTCAGTGCAAAAATAAAATAGAAGGGTCAATGCAGATCTTATGGCAACTAAAAAATACTCCTGAGCTACTATTGTAACAACAACGTAACAATTATAACACTTACGTAAAATGTTAAGAACTGTAACATTTTATGGTGCATACTAATATTATAATACATTGTAATTTTACAATGATTTTATGTAGGTTGTCCTGTTTCTCAAACATTTGAATGAATGTTCTGACGTTATTTCTTCTTTTCTGTTCACATCTTAGCAGTAGGGAGGACAGCCCGCTCTAGTGTGACAAGGCTCAGTGACTCACAAGCTCTAACCAGGCAAACTCTGTCCAAAATGCCTATCCCTACCTCATCGTTCAATCAAAGACACTCAAAGAACTCCAACGTGCCAAAGAGGCTAAAATCAAAGTCCATAAAGCCTTTGCTCAAGTTAGGAAGAAGGTGTCAGGTAACTGCCCACAAGTGCCCCATTGAGGTGGAAGCTATGGGTTTGTGCCTTAAAGACCCCACAGAATTTGTCAATAACAGGGTCTCACAAAAGAGAGAGATGGATAAGAAAGGGCCCGTGCAAGTGGTGGGAACAAGGGGTGATCTTGAGCACTATACTGCGAAGGAAAACCATCAGAAATCAGTGAAAGATGTTAATAGGTGCCCTGATGGTTTAGCATGCACTCACAGAACTCGCAGTTCAACCAGAGCATCAGTTGGCACACAGGAGTCTGACAACATTAAACTTGAACCAAACTTGCCACCCATCCACTGCAGTGTGGTTAGTAAGACCAAGCCTATGGACCTTGGAGATTGTGTCACAGACAGTCACTGGATGAACAGCTCAAGCCTGGATATCAGCTGTCCAAAGACTGAGAACTGTCACAGATATAAGCAAATGATAAAGCAGGAAGAGCACTCTTTCCGACCAGCATCCCTTCTCAAGGAGGAGGTTTCAGACCTGCACCATACAGCCTGCACCACAGACATAGCTGATGGCAGGAAAGAGCTGCAAGGCCTGCCTGATGGTCATGAGCCCTACAACCTGTCTACGGGAGACAAGCTTCTCCACCTTGGCAAGGGGAAGAAGAAACAGCAGATTACGCGCTATGATTCCCAGCTGATCCTAGCCAACAACAACTCAGGTGTCCCCAAGTTGACCCTGCGGAGACGAAGGGACAGCAGCAGCAGTAGATTTGAGCCTGGTGATGCAGACCCTGTCAAGTCCTCCAGCTCCACAAAGACCAGCATGAAATTTGTTAAGGACCATCATGCAAAGACCAAGAGGAGTTCTTATGCAGCCAGACTGAGTAATGGGACTTTCAGTCCTGTGGACCACATCCGCTCCTCCAAACATGGCCTCAGTCCTGTGGACCACATCCGCTCCTCCAAACATGGCCTCAGTCCTGTGGACCACATCCGCTCCTCCAAACATGGCCTCAGTCCTGTGGACCACATCCGCTCCTCCAAACATGGCCTCAGTCCTGTGGACCACATCCGCTCCTCCAAACATGGCCTCAGTCCTGTGGACCACATCCGCTCCTCCAAACATGGCCTCAGTCCTGTGGACCACATCCGCTCCTCCAAACATGGCCTCAGTCCTGTGGATCACATCTGCTCCTCCAAACATGGCCTCAGTCCTGTGGACCACATCCGCTCCTCCAAACATGGCCTCAGTCCTGTGGACCACATCCGCTCCTCCAAACATGGCCTCAGTCCTGTGGATCACATCTGCTCCTCCAAACATGGCCTCAGTCCTGTGGACCACATCCTCTCTTCCAAGCATGGCCTCGGTCCTGTGGACCACATCCGCTCCTCCAAACACGGCCTCAGTCCTGTGGACCACATCCGCTCTTCCAAACATGGCCTCAGTCCTGTGGACCACATCTGCTCCTCCAAACTGCATATTCAGCTGCAGCATGAGCAGGACAGCAGGAGGCTCAGCCAGTATCACCATGGTACTGGGCCCTTCACGGGTATAGTAGAGAGGGAAGCAGGGGAGGTCTTTGGGCCGACTGTGGCAACATTTGGGATGCATGATGACACAGAGGAAGACTCGTCCTCCTCCTCTGAAGAAGATGAAGACGACGTCTCTGACTCTGACCATGAAGAGTTTGACGATTTCATTCCACTTCCACCAACAAAACGGCTCCGCCTCATTGTTGGTAAAGACTCTATAGATATTGATATTGCATCAAGGAGACGTGAAAATCAGTCACGCACAGTCAATGCATGAGCTTTATGGATCTTTATTTGACTAGTTGATTTAAGTCAACAAAACAAAAAAATCCCATGCTGTTGTAAAATGTTAACTATTTTTGTACACGATGGAACTTGATTTGTTATTCATATAGTAGAATGTGTATATTTTACATAGCATATGTGTAGGCCTTTATTTTTATATCTTCAGCTTTATTTTGTACAATTGTTAATTATATTTAAAGCCTTTTCTTGTTTGTGGGGTAAACATGCTCAATTTTGCTTCACTGACATTCACAAGAATGGAACCTTTTGGGAACACACTTGATGTGCTTTTGTCCGCATGGCAGTGTATACATGCATATAAAAGAATGTGTTTTATATATTGTTTTGAGAGTTTGAAAGGAACAGAATTGTTTCTTGCTGGAAGTCTGTGAAAATGTGTTTGACTTCCAGTGATTCCTGGAAAGCTGGTCTTTTGACCCATTTTTAATAATTCCTTCATTAATCAAAATTTCTTGGTGATTATGTATTATGTTAACTTTTCAGTTTGTGAAGAGAGATTTTATTTTTATTCTATTCATTTCACAAAGTCACTCAATTCTCAAACTGTATCACTTCTCAGTCTCCGTTTTAACAATCACAAATTCATTACAACTTATTTGGTCTGGCATTGGTAGTGTAGATATTCAAACACTTTGAAAATCAGATTGTTTTCTTTGCTATTTTGTTCACCATTTATTCATCTGAATGACTTTGTCTGCTGTGCGTGAATTATGTGCATGCCTCAACTTCTTAAATTGCTCTATCATTTTTTTTGTTATACTAGGTTGATTTTAAAGTCAGTTATACAACTTTGGTGGACCTGTCACTGTATGCTGTCATTCGTAGGCTACTGTCTGTGGTCTTGATTAAGCTTACACTACATGGCCAAAAGTTCGTCGAACATCTCATTCCAAAATCATGGCCATTAATATGGAGTTGGTCGCTCCTTTGCTGCTATAACAGCCTCCACTTTTCTGGGAAGGCTTTCCACTAGATTTTGGAACATTACTGCGGGGACTTTCTTTCGGCGTTCCAATTCATCCCAAAGGTGTTTGAAGGGGTTGAGGTCAGGGCTCTGTGCAGGCCAGTCAAAGTTTTACACACCGATCTTGACAAACCATTTCTGTATGGACCTTGCTTTGTGCATGGGGGCATTATCGTGTTGAAACAGGAAAATACCTTCCTCAAACTGTTTCCACGAAGATGGAAGCACAGAATCGTCAAAAATGTAATTGTATGCTGTAGCGTTAAAATTTCCCTTCACTGGAACTAAGGGGCCTAGCCTGAATCATGGAAAAACAGCCCCAGATCATTATTCCTCCTCCACCAAACTTTACAGTTGGCACTATGCATTCGGGGCAGGTAGCGTTCTCCTGGCATCCGCCAAACCCACGTTCGTCCGTTGGACTGCCAGTTGGTAAAGCGTGATTCATCACTCCAGAGAACATGTTTTCGCTGCTCCAGAGTCCAATTGCAGCAAGTTTTACACCACTCCAGCCGACGCTTTGCGTTGCACCTGGTGATCTTAGGCATGTGTGCGGCTGCTCGGCAATGGAAACCCATTTCATGATGCTCCTGACAAACCGTTATTGTGCTTCCGTTGCTTGCAAAGGCAGTTTGGAACTCAGTAGTCAGTATCTCCTCGGTTGCAAAACTATTTTTATGCGCTTCAGCACTCAGCTGTCCCATTCTGTGAGCTTGTATGGCCTACCACTTTGCAATTGTTGCTCCTAGACATTTCCACTTCACAATAACAGCACTTACAGTTGCCCGGGGAAGCTCTAGCAGGGCAGAAATTTAATTAAATGATTCGTTGGAAAGGTGTAGGGTGCCATGTTGAAAGTCACTGAGCTCTTCAGTACAGGCCATTCTACTGTCAATGTTTGTCTATGGAGATTGCATGGCTATGCTCAATTCTATTCACCTGTCAGCAATGGGTGTGGCTGAAATAGCCAAATCCACCCACTATTTTGAAGGGGTGTCCACATACTTTTGGTAATGTAGTGTACCCTTTTGAGTTGCTTGTATAATGTTGAGAATTACAGTTGAATTTCATATATATGGCTGTGCATTCTATAACTTAATGTATGTCATTCTTAACATTTATCTCCATGTTTAATTGTTTTTCTACCTCAGAAAAAAACTGTACTAAACGTGTCATTATTTCTGGTGAATGTAGTTTATATAATGCAAATCACAAATGCTTGTTTTTATTTTACAGTTTTAAGTACTCAAATTAAAGGTTTCTTCCAAGTGTTTTGTCTTCATGACCTGCTGTGCTAAGCTGCTGTTTATTTGGGACGTTCTCTTTTGTGGTATTTAACTAAGGAAGGAACATTCTGTAACTTTCTAAAATAAACTTTTATTAATCGCATGCACCGAATGCAACAGGTGTAGACTTAACCGTGAAATGCTTGCTTACTAGCCCATCCCAACAATGCGGAGTTAAAGCTGCAATATGTGCTCTATTTCTATGCGTCCCGTTCTTAAGTTTCGTTTTTGCGTCTTACTTTCATTTTCGTAAACCGGCGTCAAATATTTCTGGTTATGGAAAATATATTTCACAGTGGTTTAGATGGTACGTTGATTCTCTACACTATACTGGCTTGTTTTGTCACAACTGAAATTAGGCGAACTATTAAGAGTTTTTGCAACCAGACAATGACGGAGTGATTTCTGCATAATATATTTCATGGTTGTTTAGATGGTACAATATTACATTCATAATAGCTGCCCCCCATAAATATCCTATTAATTCACTTATTATAGGTTTTAATCCAAACATTTTATGCAGATGAATGACTCGCTGATCTGACTAAACTCCACTCCATTGTGAAGGAAGCTTCTGGTGAACTCCACCAATGGAGTATAACAGAGGCCAGGCTTTGTGGAATTCAGCTCTGACCACATTGATTCGTCCAAGGTCAATACGCTAACCTTGTACCTATGTTTGTCCATTGGTGAAATCCACACTTTTACAATAAATGTTAATCATATACAATCACAGATTACTCATTGCAGTTGTTCTAAGATGGCAACTCCGTGCAAATGTACATGTGCCAATTGAATCTTAAGAAGGAAATAGTTGGTGGTTGTATTTGATTATGTTCATTGAAAAAGAATGGATTTCAGCAAACAAAGGCACACAACTACAGAAGACAAAACGTACAAGGTTAGTGATTCATAATACATATTTTTAAGTATTGATCATGAAAAACGTCATCACGCACTGATTTTTATCTGCAACAAGTCAATTTCGTGGAAACACCACTGGTAGGAAATTGTGTATATTTTCTTTATGCATATTCTAGAATATTCACACGAAAAATGTTGCCAATTGGATGAACACCTAGTTTATGGCTGCGCCTGCATTCTTTGAAAACTGTATGAGGTGTCTTGAAATAATATGTAGCCTTTTTAGTGAGACATTAAAGACATTAACCATGTTTCCATCCAACCATTTTAAAGATGATGAATGACCTGACTCATAAAAAAGTGTATAACCGGCCTTATGGAAACATCAAATTTGTCCGTAAAATTTCCGAACGTCGACAAAACAAAATGCTCGACAATTTTTCCCAGGGAAATAAATTATGCGAAAACTTAGGTGGAAACACTTTTATTTGCAAATATTGATAGAAAAACCATAATGTCGCAGTAAACGCAATGATGTTTTAGCCTACTACGACATGGAAAAGTATGAAGAGTTCGTAGGCATGTGCAATAAATTATTATGAATTTAAATTATTTTAATAACTTCAATTCATGCACAGTGATGAGCTTCATGCTAATTTCCAATAAATATTGAGGGTAGGCGATCATTTGAATGATTCTGGTGACACGATGATCGGTGCTTGGCTGCCAATTATAGAAAGAAAACAATGCAACAGTAAACCTTTCGTCCCCCACGAATGATGCAGCGCCCCCCATGGGGCAATCAATGTAATTTTGTAAATGCCGAATCTCTTTGGCAAGAGAAGTTTTGTCAAAATCGGGCCAGTGCTGTCTGAGATATTTCGTGTGAAGAACACACTAACGGATGAAAACAGATCCATAGTTCCCTCCCCGATTTCATTGTGGGGGACAATTGTCATGTTTTTATCCATAGTTTGACATATAGGCAAGGCTTAACCTACTCTGTCCACTTTATCAGCAAACGTGTCTGTAGAGCATGCACCAAAACCAGATTGGGCAATGTGTCTGTAGAGCATGCACCCAAACCAGATTGGGCAACGTGTCTGTAGAGCATGCACCAAAACCAGATTGGGCAACGTGTCTGTAGAGCATGCACCAAAACCAGATTGGGCAACGTGTCTGTAGAGCATGCACCAAAACCAGATTGGGCAACGTGTCTGTAGAGCATGCACCAAAACCAGATTGGGTAACGTGTCTGTAGAGCATGCACCAAAACCAGATTGGGCAACGTGTCAGTAGAGCATGGACCAAAACCAGATTGGGCAATGTGTCTGTAGAGCATGCACCAAAACCAGATTGGGCAATGTGTCTGTAGAGCATGCACCAAAACCAGATTGGGCAACGTGTCTGTAGAGCATGCACCAAAACCAGATTGGGCAATGTGTCTGTAGAGCATGCACCAAAACCAGATTGGGCAACGTGTCTGTAGAGCATGCACCAAAACCAGATTGGGCAACGTGTCTGTAGAGCATGCACCAAAACCAGATTGGGCAATGTGTCTGTAGAGCATGCACCAAAACCAGATTGGGCAATGTGTCTGTAGAGCATGCACCAAAACCAGATTGGGCAATGTGTCTGTCTGTAGAGCATGCACCAAAACCAGATTGGGCAACGTGTCTGTAGAGCATGCACCAAAAGCAGATTGGGCAAGTGTGTGTGATAAAACCATTGGTAGAGTTGAAAATTCGTTGGAAACACATTAAACTAATGTTTTTTTAAATTCTGTACATAAAAAAGTTAGCGCAAAATATATTTTATTGCACTATGTCCTCACACACAGCATTTTGAAATGTATCATATCCAATCTGTCGCCAATTGGATGGAATACTAGCTACCGATACTTGAGAGTGGGCAATGGGACAAAATAGCATTTGAAGTCTACTTGGGTACACAGACTTCACCTCAGCAGCTCAGCTTTTCCCATATTCAATTGCCATTTTGTGCACACTGATCAGCACAAACATTGCATAGTCAACACATTTGTAGGAAATGCATTGTGAAAATATAAAATCACATCTCTCATTGAGGTGGAAGTTGTTTTAGAGAAAGATAATTAGTCAATCTTGGGTAACAATAGCATAATCCATAGCATAGCCTAATGTAAACAATATTTTGGTCAGGTTTATCATAGCACCACAAAATAATATTTCTGATCAGCTACAAGAAGGCCTTTACCATGCATGGGAAATGGTGCTGGGCTGTCTCTATTTTGCTCCTAAAAGGACGTGCTTGTGCCAACCAATGAGGAAAGAGAATGGGTGTGGTAGTATGACGTCTAGATGCAAACCCTACGTGCAATCCGTGCAACCCCCGTCGATTTCAGCCTATTGACTGGAGTAACCAGTAGTGTTTCTTCAGTCGATTCACTCCTTGACATGTAACGGTCTTGTCTACTCTGCTGTTTGAATAAACCCGAGACGCATATTTTCTAGATTGATTAAAAACACATTGCTTGAAATCAAATCTGAGTATTTTTGTCGAAGCAAGCCTGATTCTACATTTCCTTTTATCTAATTAATTCAAACTGTAGGTTATTTAGTATTAATTTTAAGACAACATGAAGACGAAATTCATCAACGGGGTGTCATCCTCCCCTTCTATGTCGTTGGGTTTGTTGATCACTGAAAACGCACTTGAGGTGCAGCCAGATACTGAGGATGAATGCAAGGACATCATCCGGCCGGATGAGCCCGACCTGGACACGAAGCGCAAGGCATATTTATGGTGCAAAGAATTTCTCCACGGTGCGTGGAAAACGGTGACAGAAGAGGATTTTCAAATCAGTTTAATAAGGTAAATATAATCTTTGAGCCCAACCATTACTTATCAATATTTAATTTTCATACATTACACAGAGAAACCGTTATTTGCTGCGTTTGCAAATGCATAGCATAGCTTTTTCTCTCCCTAGTCATGATGGTGTGGAAGACCAAACCTACCATAATTATAAATAAATAAATGCTCACACGAATAGATAAATAATTCCACATAAATAAATGAGCAATGAAATGAATAAATACTGACCAAATTGCATTCATTTTTCTCTACATATCTGTATGTATTCAAGTCTATTATATAATTATTCACACATTCATTGTATTAATTTATATATTTATTAATTTAGGTATTTCTCCCTCCAATATGATAATGAGGGGGTGTCAATCAAACATCTGTGGGTGGTATCTAACACACCATTGGTTGATCAATTTCACTGTGTGTTGCTTTTTTCTGTCCGATGGTCCGAAATGTAAACAATCAAACTACACACATTTGAGAGATTTACAACCGGTAGATAACTACAGTAGCCCACTTCTTCTGACAAGTAGGGTGGCTGCAATCAGGCAGAGACTTGGCAGTGCTGGCTAACGCTGCTGAAAACAACACCTCTCCAGATTACCTGTTTTTCCGTGTGGAGGTGTAACGGAGGTTAGCTCTTGTGAACTCCTTACAGTTCTCAGCCATTAGCTTCGCCCACAACTGCCTCATGTGAACTACAATCCGGACGCTGTGTTTTAACATTTAAAAACATCAATAATCATTGCTTGCAGTACGGCTTTGGAAGCATATGGCCCTTGTCTTTCATCAGCGAGAAATAATCATTCAAATAAAAAAGATACACTTACTGTAGCAGTTTTGCACAGATCCATACAGCTATGGGTGCCTCCATCTGATGAAACTACACTTCCCGAATTACACTTACACGCTGTTGTTTGGAGAATGCTAGATATCTAATAATCACAGGTGGTAAACCTCTTGTCTTCCATCTGTTTTCAGTAAACAAGTGCTGTAACATGGAGATATAACCATGTGGGAACACTAACCCTATTAAGGTGCGTCAATTTAACCTTTTGTGTTTAAAAAAATATTTCTTGGTAAAATGAAAGATAAGGTCCTTATGCTTCCAAACCCGTACCGCAAGCAATACATCTTAATGTTCAGACGAATCTTAACAATGCTCCCCCATACAGAAGACGCCTTCGTCCAATGACACTTATGTGTAATGTAATGGAACTGAGAGTCATGATCAAGGGCTAAATGAAGGTAAGAACGTACCATAACCTCACTCCACAGCTAGCTTGAAATGTCACAGATGGAGCTATCCAATTGGTACCTATTGTATAGCTCATTCGGTTCACACATTGTCAAGCTGGCAGTCACATGTGTTGGTGAGGTATAGGACCCTCATTGAAGCCCAGTCAGTGGAATGTTCAAGGAGGCAGCGCTATATGCTAAGCTAGCACACTGACCCTGGTTATAGAGGCATGCATCGAAACTTGGGTCAGCTAGCTGTTACAATGGGCACAGAGGTGGAACCATTAGTTCTTTGGAGGAAGTTTCCCGACAAATTCACCAGAGTTCAGGTTATAACAGAGCGTCCTGGTGCAACACACCATATACAATCACCCTCTGGGCCACCATAATCACACCGTTTTTCAACTGATCATTCAGTACAGTATCGTTTCTGTTTAATTAAATGTTGATAACTGTTCTGTTGTACTGAATTTACCCCAGGCAAATTAAATCGAGCAATGCTCTGTGACTGTTACATCCGTGCAAAAACAACATCCCACAAACTCAGGTGGAAAACAGGCTGCCTAAGTATGATTTCCAATCAGAGACAACGATAGACAGCTGCCTCTGGTTGGGAACCATACCCGGCCAACAAAAAAATAGAAAACTAGAATGCCCACCCAAATCACACCCTGACCTAACCAAATAGAGAAATAAACAGGCTCTCTAAGGTCAGGGCATGACAGTGACATTGATTAACCAATGGTTTGCTAGATTCATAAATTTGCTTGACACCCCGTCATCATCATATTGGAGGAAGAAATACAGAAATAAATATATGAAAATATAATCTAAATTAATAAAATGAATGAATGAAAGTGTGACTCATTTAAATATTTTTTTAATTGATATGTGTGCATTCATTCATCCATTTATTTATCTAGTTATGTGTGCGTTTATTTATTTATTCATGTATTTGTTTATTTATGTGTGCATTTATTTAGGTATTTATTTATTATTATGGCATGCTTGGTCCTCCATATCATGGTGTCCAGTGGTATGATAGTTTAAACAGAGAATATGATACTGTGATAAACCTAAGTAATGTAATTTCAAATTAAAACGATTCCTTTGTCTATATGGGATTGTATTATGTGTTTTTGAATTTAAAGGCCCATTTAAAGGCCCAAAATTATGTTATGCCTGTTTTATATCATATTGTACAACAGCTGTTGAAACTTACACAAAAAAATGACCAGTGTTATTTCCTGATAGTTGCTGGTGGGAGTTTCGGTTTCCAATGGTGACATAACCATGTGGTAAATTGGTTAATAAACCAATAACAAAGAGTTCCAAACCTCTCTGCAAATAACAGATAATTTTCAGTTTCTCCCTCCTCACCCAGACAGTCCTAGCAGAAATCTTGCTTGAGAAACAGTTTTAGCTAAAAAGCTATATTTGCCCATTTGAATGGAAATCTATTGCAGTACGGTACTTAATTGTTACCCAGAAATGATTTGATGTAGATATAAAAATGTCTGTATTTGGCCTTTAAAGCATCACTTATTATTTATGGGCTTTATCCTAGAACAAAAATGTTATTTAGCCCGCCACATTCATTGACCTGGGGGAATGTGACTCTTCTATGAACTTGATTTGTTTTTTTTGTAATGTTGTGACAGAGGTGGCCTCAGCAACAAGCTCTTCCTCTGCGCCCTGCCCGACACCCAAACCAGTGTAGTTGATGAGCCCCGTAACGTCCTCCTGCGCCTGTATGGAGCTATTCTACAGGTGTGTATAACATCTATAAACAGACAATGAAATGTTGAGTGAGTCAGTCATATCTTACCAAACACATGTTTTTGTCACACAATGTCCAGTGTATAAAACATACATTTAATATATTATTTGTTTGAATTTCGTTGACGAAGCTGGTGATCATTATCATGTCTCAGTGAAATGCACCCATATACAGTGGAATTCAAAATTATTGACACCCTTTATAAGATTGAAAAACACCCTTCATAAAGATTTTATATGGTCATTTTTGATCATCGTTATTAAGGGTGTCAATCATTTCGGACCCCACTGTATGTGTTGTGTGTCCTTTGAATTCTCTATTCAGTTTAACTGAACAATTCCATCAATGTTCTTTAGGCTAAATACGTAGCCTACCAAAAGGCACAATCTTGGACCCTTGAAAAGTTCAATATGAATTAACCTGATTTTCTGGTCATGTTATGGTGATGTTATGTAAAAGTTTAGGAAAAACACAGCCTACATGTATTCCCTGATAGGTTCTAAGAAAGCTGAGCAGTGGTCTAGGCTTTGCTGCTGGAATTTGGGGTTTGACAGAAGGGGAAGGAGATATTTTCTTCCTCAAACATCTTGTTGTTGAAATGCCCTCTCGGCCAAATACCCAAATGATGGGTGGCTCAAGTCGTGTGTACATGTGTGTTGGTGTGTGTGTACGCTTGCTTGTGTGTGTTTGTGGGTGTGTTTGTGTGCGTGTGTGCGTGTGTGTGTGTGTGTTTCTGCTGTTGTGGTGTGATGTACCCCCATGGCTGTACATGCATATGTTCTTTGCCGTAGGCCTTCCAAAAGGAGCGTGCCTTGAGCACACTTGTTTCCAGGTGATTCCACCATACCATACACGGTAGAGTATGAGATCCCTGAAGTCTCGGTATTGTCCACAACAAAGTTCATCCACATTGTTATGGAAGGCAGCTTGTGAATTGATGCACTTGTGAAGATATGGAGGGTGGGGGGTTGTGTGTTAACCTTTCCTATCCTTTTCATATTGGAAAAAAGTTGTCAAATAACATAGTAATACAAAATAAGACAAATGAGAAAACTCACATTGCAAATAAATAAATAAATTGGTGCTCACCTGACAGCAATTCAAATGTGAGGTGTTGCACAGTAATTATAACAACTAGTAATAACAACATTTCGTAATCTAGTTTAGTTTTTGCGTCATGAGCTACTGCCAAATGACACAGGGGGATATCATTGCTGATGACGTGTCATTAGGTCCACATTACTTTGCTCATAGATCACATGATGGAATGCTAGTTAGGACAACTCCAAGATAAGCTCCTGGCTAAAATCAGATGACCAGAGAATCCAGGTCAAGAGTCCGTCAAGCTGACATTCTCCTTTAGTTGGATGGGAATGACAAAAGCAACAACTCTGATCTAAACCATTTTAGCGTAAAACAATTGAAGTAACACTATAGAATAGAAAATACAATGAGACATGCCACATATCTAATAAAAAGTCATACACCATTTGGAACCTGAGGACAAAGACCCATGAATTAAACATGTAGAATTAGTCACAAGATGTAAAGCAACAAAGATTATTGTAAGAATCAAATAAAATTGAATATTAATATCTATTTATTATGGTCTCATGCAGCTTAGGAGATTCTTTCTGATTGATAATGGCAGTGGGTACCCTTTAATGCCAATGTTCTCAGTGCAATATTAGCACACCTGTTGCTAGAGCAACACTATGTTCTTCACCAAAGTAACGTGCCCATTTTTACAGAAAATTACACAATACATTTTTCTCAAATGTTTCGACCATATCTACAGAGGAATTAGAATTGTCTTATCAACTACCGAATGTGATTAATATCTCTGAAATTCATGAGTAACTGGGTTTCCAAAGAGGAGAAAATATTTAAAGTGCTAGTTTATAGATAGGGCAGCCATGCCAATATCTGGTTTTTATGCCAGAGCATACTGTAAGTGATCTAGCTGGTGTTGAAGCCAAACCTTAACCTTCATGTCACCTGCCTTGATCAGGAGATAACAGATCCCTTTCATGGAGCTCATCTCTCTGTTTCTACGACTTTAATATCTCAAGTCGGTCTTTAAAAGGCACTGAGCGCTTTCCTATTGCCTTTTTGGCCGTTAACTTGGGGACTATACTGTACTCTGTCATTGTCTCTTTGTGAGGATGCTGTAGCATGATGAGTCTTTTGAAAATGTACATGAAACTCATGGTCATGCTTTTTCTTTCATTGATAGATGTCCTGTAATAAGGGGGAGCCCAGACAGTCAAACAAAGAAAATCTCTTTCAAGTAAGTAACTAATGGCAAAGGTGATCTACCCAGACTATTGGTTAGATTTGCCAACTGATTGTGAAAATCCCCACAATGTTTAATTTTTCTGGCCTGAAGACTGTTTTTGTATTCATTTTCTGGAGTCTGATCAAATAAGTCTTAGTTTATCATGAACGGTTTTAGTAATTGCCAATGGACGTAGTGATCACTTTGAAAAATGCCAGACCATTCACCAAACGGGATGGTATAAAAGTGTGTTAAGAAATAGCCATGTTGAGTCACCACTTTGGATGGAGGTCACCTGTGTTAGTTGATGACAGCAAGATAAAGAGAGGGTAATCCGACCAATGTGTTCATGTCACTCATCTGTCATTGCTATGCCATTAGTATCTTTTGCATGAGATTCACAGATTTATCCTAGAGGCTAATCCTACCTTGGCTAGCCAGTCTGTCCCCTCATAGACCTCACTGCTTCTTAACTGTGTGCATGTTTGTAGCCATTTTCTCATTACAGTGTGATTTAGGTTCACATGGACAACAATATTGCCCGTAAGGTTATTTAAATACGGTTTAAGGGCAACGTGGCATACTTTAATATAGACTCACATGACTAATTACAGTAATGTCGTCTTAACTCTAGCTTCAAGTGGAAAATCTCCACACCTGCTGTGCCATGGTCATGTGACCGTAGCCCTGGCACAAAGGGGGTAGAAGGATGGCAAGTGGTACCCATCGGATGGTACTGTGGCACTGAACACTGTTAATACATTGTATAGAGGTGCTGTCAATGGTGTGCGTACTGGGAGCGGAGTTAGGTGCAGGAGAGCAGAGAGTTGTGAACAGGCGCACACTTTATTTAGGCAGGAGAAACCAACAGAAGGATGCCACTGCGTCGAAACCTCCATCCAATATGACAAAGTGCAAAAACGCGCAAACAGTCACAACAATAAAGTACAAACAAATTAACATACCTTGTGAATATAAAACACTGAATAAACGCACACCAGAAATAGTGTGTCAAAAATGACACGTAACACAAAACAATCACACACAAAGACATGAGGGGGAACAGAGGAATAAATACATGTAGTGTGATTGGGTAATGTAAACCAGGTGTGCAGGGAACAAGACAAAACTAATGGATAAATGAAAAATGGAGCGGCGATGGCTCGAAAGCCGGTGATGTCAACCGCCGAACAAGGAGAAGAGCTGACTTCCGGCAGGAAGAAGTCACAGGGGCGGAGCTTCAGTGGCGTACCCGAGCGCTGAGAGAGCACTGCTCCTATCCCAGCTTCAGATGCTTCCACCTCCACTATGAATGGCAAAGAGGAGTCCGGATGAGCCAACACAGGAACCGAGGTAAACAGAGCCTTCAGGTGCCTAAAAGCTCTGTTCGCCTCAGCCGACCACTGCAAGCGCACTGGGGGCCCCTTTAGCAGTGAGGTAATGGGAGCAGCAACCTGATCAAAACCATGGATAAACCTCCGGTAGTAGTTGGCAAACCCTAAGAATCGCTGCACCTCCTTTACCGTGGTGGGAGTCGGCCAATTACGCACGGCTGCAATGCGGTCGCTCTCCATCTCCACTCCTGACATGGAAATCCAATGCCCTAGGAAAGAGACGGATTGTTGGAAGAACAAGCATATCTCAGCCTTAACGTATAGATCATGCTCCAACAGGCGACCAAGCACTTTGCGCACCAGGGACATGCTCGGCGCGTGTAGCGGAGTATATCAGGATATCATCGATATACACCACTACACCCTGCTCGTGCAGGTCTCTGAAAATCTTGTCTACAAATGATTGGAAGACTGATGGAGCATTCGTCAACGCATATGGCATGACGAGGTACTCATAATGACCTGAGTTGATGCTAAATGCCGTCTTCCACTCGTCTCCCTTACGAATACGCACCAGATTGTATGCCATCCTGAGATCCAGTTTAGTGACGAAGCGTGCCCCGTGCATTGACTCAATCGCCGTGGTGTTAAAAGGTAGCAGGTAACTATACCTCACCATGATTTTATTGAGACCTCGATAATCAATGCATGGG
This sequence comes from Oncorhynchus keta, assembly GCF_023373465.1. Classification (NCBI taxonomy): domain Eukaryota; kingdom Metazoa; phylum Chordata; class Actinopteri; order Salmoniformes; family Salmonidae; genus Oncorhynchus; species Oncorhynchus keta. The sequence goes on from NC_068442.1 coordinate 27,075,227, forward strand.
CACAAACTGCCATCCTTCTTCACAAAAAATAAACTCAAGGAGACGGGTGACATGGAGGGCTGAATGTACCCCTGACGCAGGGATTCAGAGACATATGTCTCCATAGCCACCGTCTCCGCTTGCGACAGGGGATACACGTGACTCCTGGGAAATGCAGCTTCTACCAGGAGATCTATCGCACAATCCCCCCGTCGATGGGGTGGTAATTAAGTTGCCAAATTGTCATATTCTGGGGGAATGCGCACGGTGGAGACCTGGTCTGGACTTTCCACCATGGTAGCACCAACATAAACCCTGTGAGAGCCCTCAGTGGCCAAGAAACAGTGGGGTTATGACAAGCTAACCAGGGTAGGCCTAGCAACACAGAATACGCAGGAGAATCAATAAGGAAAAGACAAATATTTTCCTTGTGACCCTCCTGCGTTACCATACACAAAGGACCGGTGGCCTCCCTGATAAACCCTGACCCTAATGGTCGACTATCTAAGGCATGAATAGGGAAAGGCATATCCACAGCTACAATGGGGATCCCTCAACTATGAACTAAACTTTTATTAATGAAATTCCCAGCCGCACATGAATCTACTAACACCTTATACTGGGAACGCAGGGAAAATTCAGGAAAAGTGACAGAGACAAACATATCTACAAGAGAGGGCTCTGGATGAGAATGGTGCCTACTCACCTGGGGTGACGCCAGAGTGCCCTGCCTGCTGCCTTGATTCCCAGAGGAACCAACCCGGCACCGACCAGCAGTGTGACCTCTGCGACTACATATGGTGCTCGAGCGGGAACCCCCTCCGGTCTTCCTGCGCCCATTCCTCCCAACTCCATGGGTACAGGAGAGAGGGTGCGGGAGGATGGAACAACCAGATCCCGATCTAGACGTCCACGAGTAGCCAGCATGTTGTCCAGCCTGATGGACATGTCCACCAGCTGGTCGAAGTTGATGGTGGTGTCTCTACAGACCAGCTCCCGATGGACGTCCTCGCGTAGACTACAGCGGTAATGGTCGATCAGGGCCCTGTCGCTCCATCCAGCACCGTTAGCCAGGGTCCTAAACTCCAGAGCAAATTCCTGTGCGCCCCTCGTCTCCTGCCTCAGATGGTAGAGGCGCTCACCAGACGCTCTGCCTTTGGGTGGGTGGTCGAATTCTGTCCTGAAATGGCGGGTGAACTCCTCAAAATGGTCTAACGCCGCAACCTCCTCTACACACAGCGCTGGCCCACTCCAGGGCTTTCCCGGTGAGGCATGAGATGAGGGCGTAACTCTTCTAACGGTCCGATGGAGCTGGGTGGACCGTGGCCAGATACAAGCTTAGTTTGAGGAGAAAACCCTGGCAGCCGGCAGTATCTCCGTCGTACCCCTTAGGCAGGGATAAATGGATCCTGCTGGGTTCAGGCGGGGAAAGGGGCACTCAGGGGAGACCCCGGTTGTGCTGGTGAAGGCACTGGAAAAACTCAGTCTCTCCCAGCGGTCCATATTCTGGACAACGCAATCCATGGCGGCGGTCAGATTGTCAATCATCTCTGTGTGTTCCATGACGCGCTCCTCCACCTCCATGGCCGGGTACCTTCTCCTGCTGACTTCATTTTTTGGTCAGAGATTCTGTCAGAGTCGTGTGTATAGGTGGCAGGGAAGTCAGGTGCAGGAGAATCAAACTGAGAGTTATTTAATAACAATAAACAAAACATACTCCAAACACTAACTGTAACAATAAACAAAGTGGGTACGAGGACCCATCGCGCACCAGTACAAAAACAACACAACACTGAAATACAAACAATCTCTGACAAAGACATGAGGGGAAACAGAGGGTCAAATACACAACAGGTAATGAATGGGATTGAAACCAGGTGTGTAAGAAGACAAGACAAAACCAATGAAAAATGAAAAATGGATCAATGATGGCTAGAAGACCTGTGACGTCGACCGCCGAGCACCGCCCGAACAAGTCGAGGCTTCGACTTCGATAGAAGTCGTGACAACAGGGAAGTAATTTTCCAAAGACAGTATTTCAGACTGCACTAGTTACGGTGGACATTTTCCCCATTCAAGTCTATGACCATTGAAAAGCATTGGGATTTATGCAAATGTAGTTGCAGTGTGAAAAGTATAAGTAGTATCAACATGTTTTTTTCAAGCACACTAACCAATGGTAGTCTGGACGTTTTAAAGCTGTTTTGGTGTTTGTAGCTTTTACGGTTTTGGCGCTAGAGGTTCCAGCTAAATTATTATTATTTATTATTATTATAATAAGCATGAACAGTTTCTAAAGTTGTGCTTTACTTTCAGCAAGCACACTTAATTAGGAAATGTGGACCACAGTAGTGTTTTTGAGGAATTGTGATTTAGCAGTCAGAATAGTAGTGTTCACACCTGGACAGCCCACAGTGGACCTCAGTATCCTGATAAAAGGGACATCACATTGTATCACTTTCTGTTCCACAGATTAGTTGTAATCATGTATTTAAATTGACAAATCATACTGCATATTGAGTTTCAACAGAGGAAATGGTAGCCATTAAAAAAAGCCCTTTTTCTTTTTTTCAATACTGGGGAAGGTTGGATGAATGGAGTGCTGAACAGTTGCACGACAAAGTGGTCATCAACAGACCAGGATGTGGATGATAGATAGCATTGTTGATTATTAACCTGAAAATTAGGCTACTTAGCCAATTGAATTTGAAAAGCCTTGCTCAACAACCTGTTGTGATAGGTTGTAAAATAAATGTCGTTGGACTGCTGACCCACTTTTAGAGTGATTTCATGGACATGGAAATGCATTGTACATGTAGACCTACATACAGGCTGCAAGGCCACAATGTTCGTCAGGATGATTATGATAACAGGTTGAGCAGATTTCCATTTGGCATCCATCAGCACCACAGAGATATGTTATTAATATCATCGGAGCAGAACCCATCTGTGAATGTTTTGAATATGAATACTTGCAGAGTTTAAAATTGGCTTAGTTGTTTTTAATAGGTCTGCCACACTAAGGATCATTATGGCTTCATATGTACAAATCTATGGTCTCACCCATTTTATGGCATGAAATCTACACAGTGGATAGACCTAAAGATGATATCTCTATTTTGAATAGTGGGAAAGCCATTCAAAAATGAGTACTGTAGAAGTTCCCCATGTTGTCAGTGATTATTTACTTAGTGTTGAGGAGTAACGGATTACATGTAACGGATTACATGTAATGGTAACTATAATCCGTTACATTACCAGCAAAAATATTGTAATCAGATTACAGATACTTTTGAAAAACTAGATGATTACTTTGAGGATTACTTTTAAATTCAGAAAATATGTTTGCGGAAAAAAATTGTTGACACCTCTCTGTTTTCTCAATGACATTGAAATCAGCATTGAAAAAACGCGCAATTTTAAATTTGTTCCACCTGAGCGAGTCTGACCACAAGTCAGAGACCACTATGATAACACACCAGATGTGTTTGATGGATCAAGGGAAATTATCAGGAATAGGCTTTTGTAGGATACAGTTCAAGCTGTCTTCCAAAGGTGAGAGGTCAGCATCCAAAGATTATCCAACTTGAATAAACGCTTATAGGTAAGGATGACAGCACTGGTGTAGTCTACGGCGATACTTATTATTGATATCTACATAGCGCATTGATGTGAATCCCATTGCTGCTCTCTCATTTAGCTATTTGCGCCTTACACGGAACTCAAACCGGCTGAGCGTGTGCGCCATCATGCATACATTTATTTTGTCCCCCTACACCAAACACGATCACGACACTCAGGTTAAAATATAAAAACAAACTCTGAACCAATTACATTAATTTGGGGACAGGTCGAAAAGCATTAAACATTTATGGCAATTTAGCTAGTTAGCTTGCACTTGCTAGCTAATTTGTCCTTTTTAGCTAGCTTGCTGTTGCTAGCTAATTTGTCCTGGGATATAAACATTGAGTTGTTATTTTACCTGAAATGCACAAGGTCCTCTACTCCGACAATTAATCCACACATAAAACAGTCAACCGAATCGTTTCTAGTCATCTCTCCTCCTTCCAGGCTTTTTCATCTTTGAACTTATATGGTGATTGGCATCTTCATAGTATTACCATGACGACCGGCAACACAGTTCGTCTTTCAATCACCCACGTGGGTATAACCAATGTGGAGATGGCACGTGGGTACCTGCTTCTATAAACCAATGAGGAGATGGGAGAGGCAGGAATTGCAGCACAATCTGTGTCAGAAATAGAAAGGACTTCTATTTTAGCCCTTGGCAACGCAGACGCTCGTTGATGCGCGAGCAGTGTGGGTGCAATAATTGAATAACATAGATTTCTACATTTATTTTGCAACGCTCGCAGACCGTGTAGTCACGATATTACGGATTGTGGTTGTTGTGGATGGCTGTTCACAAATGTGTATTTGAACCAAATAATGGTTGAATTCAAGAAGTTTAAGCTGCCTATCAATAATTGTTTTTGAAACCAGTGGACAGCCAGTGAAAAATGTGCTCTTGCAACAGCTGCATAGTGTGGATCCAAGCCTATGGAAGAAAAGTGCGTCTTTTTTTGCTCAATATAATTAATGCTGATTTTCTTTTAAGTCCATAGGCCTAGTGGACACATGCTCAAACTCGCACACTTTTGATAGACTTAAATGGGGCAATCTGTAGATGCTACATCCATTTTTGGATTCAGAAATTATATATATATATCCATTGATTCTTGAAGGATATAACTTAGAAATGCCTCATGAGTTTAGTTCAACTGTTACACCCAAAAGCTTGTTTTTCAACATTTATTAGAATGTCTGGAATTCTGATATACTTTGGTTGTTAATGTAAAGATATAATTTAATCATTATTATATGTAGTAGAAATTGATTGATTAGAAGAAGCCTACATAACCAAACCATAAAGAAAAGGCCAGCTATGTAAACTTTAACATTGATTTATCCTGCAATAAAAGTAACTGGATGAAATCGGAGTACGTTGCTGAGTTTGGGTAATCCAAAAGTTACGTTACCGATTACAATTTTGGACATGTAACTAGTAACTGTAATGGATTACATTTATAAAGTAACCTACCCAACCCTGTTTACTAATAATGTTTTCCCTATGTCTATAGTCATATGAGGTCAGTCCAATGTGCATTCAACACGCCATTAGCAAAGCACTACTATGGTTTATTTTCCTCCTATTTGGCTTCCGACAGAAAGAGCTGAGTCACTTTGAAGTGCACACTTAGCAAATTTCTTGCCCGATAGTCAGAGTCCACAGACCACTGCCAGCTCATAGCCGTTACAGTCGATAAGGGCACCTGTTCATATCCGCAGGAAGTAGGGGTGCTGATGAATCAAAATCCCCCAAAATATATTTCAAGAAAAAATAATATATGTATAAAATAAACTTTTTCCCACCAAATTAGTGCACTAGGCCTATTACTCCTGTATGAGCAGAGAAAAATACCTCTTGACAGCACCTCCAACCCAAAACATTTTCAAATCAAATTTATTTATATAGCCCTTCGTACAGTACATCAGCTGATATCTCAAAGTGCTGTACGGAAACCCAGCCTAAAACCCCAAACAGCAAGCAATGCAGGTGATGAAGCACATTTGCTAGGAAAAACTCCCTAGAAAGGCCAAAACCTAGGAAGAAACCGAGAGGAACCAGGCTATGAGGGGTGGCCAGTCCTCTTCTGGCTGTGCCGGGTGGAGATTATAACAGAACATGGCCAAGATGTTCAAATGTTCATAAATGACCAGCATGGTCAAATAATAGGTCTGGGACAGGTAGCACGTCCGGTGAACAGGTCAGGAATCCATAGCCGCAGGCAGAACAGTTGAAACTGGAGCAGCAGTACGGCCAGATGGACTGGGGATAGCAAGGAGTCATCATGCCAGGTAGTCCTGAGGCATGGTCCTACGGCTCAGGTCCTCTGAGAGAGAGAAAGAAAGTGAGAATTAGAGAGAGCATACTTAAATTCACACAGGACAACGGATAAGACAGGAGAAGTACTCCAGATATAACAAACTGACCCTAGCCCCCGGCACACAAACTGCTGCAGCATAAATACTGGAGGCTGAGACAGGAGGGGTCCATCCAATGATACCCCCAGACAGGGCCAAACAGGAAGGATATAACCCCACCCACTTTGCCAAAGCACAGCCCCCACACCACTAGAGGGATATCTTCAACCACCAACTTACCATCCTGAGACAAGGCCGAGTATAGCCCACAAAGATCTCCGCCACGGCACAACCCAAGGGGGGGCGCCAACCCAGACAGGAACCCACTCAAGTGACGCACCCCTCCTAGGGACGGCATGAAAGAGCACCAGTAAGCCAGTGACTCAGCCCCTGTAATAGGGTTAGAGGCAGAGAATCCCAGTGGAAAGAGGGGAACCTGCCAGGCAAAGACAGCAAGGGCGGTTCATTGCTCCAGAGCCTTTCTGTTCACCTTCACACTCCTGGGCCAGACTACACTCAATCATATGACCCACTGAAGAGATGAGTCTTCAGAAAAGACTTAAAGGTTGAGACCGAGTTTGCGTCTCTCACATGGGTAGGCAGACCAGTCCACAAAAATGGAGCTCTATAGGAGAAAGCCCTGCCCCCAGCTGTTTGCTTAGAAATTCTAGGGACAATTACGAGGCCTGCGTCTTGTGACCGTAGCGTAGCATACGTGTAGGTAGGTACGGCAGGACATACCAAATCAGAGAGATAGGTAGGAACAAGCCCATGTAATGCTTTGTAGGTTAGCAGTAAAACCTTGAAATCAGTCCTTGCCTTGTCAGGAAGCCAGTGTAGGGAGGCTAGCACTGGAGTAATATGATCAACTTTTTTGGTTCTAGTCAGGATTCTAGCAGCCATATTTAGCACTAACTGAAGTTTATTTAGTGCTTTATCCGGGTAGCCGGAAAGTAGAGCATTGCAGTAGTCTAACCTAGAAGTAACAAAAGCATGGATTCATTTTTCTGCATCATTTTTGGACAGAAAGTTTCTGATTTTTGCAATGGTACGTAGATGGAAAAAAGCTGTCCTTGAAACAGTCTTGATATGTTCGTCAAATGAGAGATCAAAAGAGAGTAATGCCAAGGTCTTTCACAGTTGTATTTGAGACGACTGTACAACCATTAAGAGTAATTGTCAGATTCAACAGAAGATCTCTTTGTTTGTTGGGACCTAGAACAAGCATCTCTGTTTTGCAGCCATCCACTTCTTTATGTCTGAAACACAGGCTTCTAGCGAGGGCAATTTTGGGGCTTCACCATGTTTCATTGAAATGTACAGCTGTGTGTCATCCGCATTGCAGTGAAAGTTAACATTCTGTTTTCGAATGACATCCCCAAGAGGTAAAATATATAGTGAAAACAATAGTAGTCCTAAAACGGAACCTTGAGGAACACCGGAATTGTCAGAGGACAAACCATTCACAGAGACAAACTGATATATTTCCGACAGATAAGATCTAAACCAGGCCAGAACTTGTCCGTGTAGACCAATTTGGGTTTCCAATCTCTCCAAAAGAATGTGGCGATCGATGGTATCAAAAGCAGCACTAAGGTTTTCCCGCGGCCATGCACCTATAGGCTATATGGGTTACTACTGTATAGTACTGTATATAAAGTGTAATAATGGCGATTATTTTTAATGTACTTAGCTACATTAATATGCAATAATAAGAACCCTTTATTTTTAAGTAACAACATATATTTATCTGTAAGTTAACAGACTTTTCTAATAAATTGTGTCAGACTGTATAGGCCTATCTTTGAATTCTAGCTATTTTAGAGCTCTGGGCTCAGATAATTGCTCCTGACACCATTTTACTCCACAGTTGAAAGCCCTGGTATCTTCTTTGGTTAAGCAGCCACAATTACTAATTGATGCTGTTGGCAGGCTCTGCCTCTCTCAGTACAATTGGCCCCTTGTTTTATTATTCTCCTCATGTGGAACGCAACTCACTTCTTCCCTTTCTGGTCCAAATCTGCTTTTAAACTTACCACCATGATGGATGAAATACCTGCCAAATCACTGACAGAGTTGTGAACGTAATTTGTTTGAGGTAGCCATTTTACAGTTCTCATGACTCAAATATCTGGACCTGTGTATCATTGATTTATAAATTGTGAATGCTAGATCCCTGGAAAAATGATCCTATCTCTTCCAGACAGCCTAAGCTTGTTTCATGTGTTGTACGGTCATGTGCCTCATCATCAGCTTCCGCTGTCTAAGCTGTTCTCAACTAATCCTATAGAATTTAATGAGTTTCTGTCCTACTAACCCCCACTTGATGAAAGATCACAGCTAACATTGGACCACAGGTTGGCTGCAGTCGTTTTTAGCTTATCCTATTAATTGTCTTCTCTTCCAGTTACCATGTAAACATCAACCAATGACTAAGTAATTTTCCCTCCTAATTTCTAAGGTTGGTTGTGGCAACAGTGACTGACAATCCTGAAGTTCAATAGAAGTTAACAACGTTCTGTTCTTTGTGTCTGCAGGGTGCTGAGGCCATGGTGCTGGAGAGTGTGATGTTTGCCATTCTGGCAGAGCGGGAGCTTGGGCCCAAACTCTATGGCATCTTCCCCCAGGGTAGACTGGAGCAGTTTGTCCCTGTAAGTGACTCTGTGGAGTGATAATCATTGATAGAGAAAACAAATATTCACGACTGTGTGCCTGTGTGTGCCTGAGTACGTGTATGTGTGTACAGGTGTACTATCTTAATTTAATCACTCTGCTGTCTCAGAAAATGATCCTGCGCTGCAGTAAATGCAAACTTGTAGTGTATTCAAGGTTTAAAAAGTATTCTAAAGTTTGATATTTCCACTTTAAATGTCAGACTTGATTTCCCCTAACAAAAAATGTATCAACCTCTACAAAAAGGTCCATTAATTATAATCCATAGAGTATATTGATTATACTTTATTTTTATACATGAATTATTATCCACAATTCCTGTAGGATTATTTTCCTGCTGTGAGAAATTGTTCAAATGAAGATAGGAAACCTGTAGGATCTGTGCATGTTCTGTTCAGTGATGTGTGTTTCATTTACAGTATGTACAAAGGGAATACATTTGACATTTTAGTAATTTAGCAGACACTCTTATCCAGAGCAACTTACAGGAGCAATTAAGTTTGAGTGCCTTGCTCAAGGGCACATTGACAGATTTTTCACTTAGCCGGATTTGAGCCAGCGACCTTTCGGTTACTGGACCAACGCTCTTAACTGCTAGGCTACCTGCTGCCCTAACCATACTAAATATCTTCCCTTTTTAAAGTGGCAAAAAATAGCTTGAAGTGATAAGTAAATTGATTCCATGTCCATGTTGCCCAGGCATTGTCCTAACAAGAGTTATCTTGCAAAATTCAACGCACACCTCAGGCTAGACAATTTAATCAATTGAAATAGGTACAGACCAAGAGTATAGTCATGTTCTATCTGAATCACCAGTTTTGCTTGTATGATGTACATTACCAATCCAAAGTTTAGAAACACCTACTCATTACAAGGTTTTTCTTTATTTTACATTGTAGAATAACAGTGAAGACATCAAAACTATTAAATAACACATATGGAATCATGTTGTAACCAAGAAAAGTGTCCCAGGTGGTCACCTCGTGAAGCTGGTTGACAGAATGATGTCTTCATTATTTATCCCTTATTTTACCAGGTAAGTTGTCAGAGAACACATTCTCATTTACTGCAACAACCTGGGGAATAGTTACAGGGGAAAGAATGAGCCAATTGTAAGCTGGGGATGATTAGGTGACCATATGAGGGCCAGATTGGGAATTTAGCCAGGACACCAGGGTTAAAACCCTTACTCTTACAATAAGTGCAATGGGATCTTTAGTGAGCACTGAGAGCCAGGACACCCATTTAACAACCCATCTGCACCCTATATAGGGCAATGTCCCAAATCACTGCCCTGGGGCATTGGGATATTTTTTGTTTTAGACCAGCGGAAAGGGTGCCTCCTACTGGCCCTCCAACACCACTTCCAGCAGCATCTGGTCTCCCATCCAGGGACCAACCCTGCTTAGCTTCAGAAAAAAGCCAGCAGTGGTATGCAGGGTGGTATGCTGCTGGCAATGTAGAAAATAGTAAAAAAGAAAGAAAGAAAAACCTTTGAATGAGTAGGTGTATCCAAACTTTTGACTGGTACATCTTAATAAAAGTTTTAGAACAGCAGTAAAGATGTTTTAGTTATCCACTTAAAGTCCTCGGAGACCAAGAAACCACAGAGGTCAAGCAAATGGCCTTTAAGCAGCTTCTGCTGTGATAAGATCTTAAACTGTTAGTGTTGACAGTGGCCAGAGTGGAGGGAAGAATGCATTGAAGCTAGTTATATCCTCCATTCTTTTTGACAACCCTGTCAGCAGTTGATAATGTTGTCTCTGTTTATTGTTGCATAAAAAGTTGTCAGCTTGATGGGATTTAAGACAAGCTGTATTCAGCTAAGACTTGAAACCCTGATGTCCTTTGTGTTAATAGAGTCGCAAATTGGACACAGATGAGCTGAGCATGCCAAGCATATCTGCTGAAATAGCTGAGAAGATGGCCAAGTTCCATGGTATGAGAATGCCTTTCAACAAGGAGCCCAAATGGCTGTTTGGAACTATCGACAAGTGAGTTGGTCTCTTATAATGCAATTTCCAATAGAAACTGTAAACCCTCTTTGCCTAACCTGACCTCACTGAAATCTCCAAACAAACATTAGCTATCACACATATCTCCTCTTACAAAATGGTTGCTAGTTTGCTTTTGTTGGTCAATCCTCAAGTCACCTGGTTTGAGAATAACAGAGAGGTTAGGAGGACCTGAAATATTCTGCTTTTACAAAATGTGATGCTGTTTTCAAATGAAACACAATACCTTGCTCTTGTTAAAGCTTTTAGAATTGATTTGTTTTTTCCACGTTTTGTTGCGTTGCATCCTTATTCTAGAGGTAATTGAATAGTTTTTTCTCTCTAATGATCTAATATCATTTCATGCAATAGCCCTCAAGTAGAAATAAATAGAGCTTGTGGAGAAAGCAGCGGTAGAGCACTAACGTGTGGAATGCAAAGGAGTGACAAACGGTACACCAAATTCCGTGGGTTAAAATTGATTTGATTACATGTTAAAATTGAAACAGTATGTTTCCCAAAGTATTTGAAGAATAAAACACGCCAATAACAGACTTAGTGAATGTTCTTTGCCTTCCTTTTGATTATGTGTTTTATGAATGGCCTAGTGAATTGACTTACAGTATTTACTTACAGTTAAAACAGGGCATATAAGTTGTTTAATGGATTAGCTTATCGGAGTGAAATATTGACTTGTTGACCTGCTTCGTGGCCTAAGGATAGTTTCAAGGAAATCACAGAGAAAAAGTTGCTTGTCCTCACAGATAATGCGTCATTTGTACGAGTATAGACAAGAAGTTCATTATCATCATCGCTGTGATAAAATAGTGATATCTCTCTTATCTTTAAACTCTACAACTTCTTGTATCCCATACATACCCTGACTGTCCTAATGTTTCCCCTATCCACAGGTACCTGAACCAGGTGATGAGACTAACCTTCACCAGGGAGTCACACATTCGCAAGTTTGCCCGTCTGAGGAGCTATAATCTGCCCCAGGAGATGGAGAGTCTCAAGTAAGGCCACCCTGGTTCCTGAATCACGTACATAACACCTTTTAGACTAAGCACACAGGAACAGACATGATTACATGTATATGCAGTAATTCAGATATGTAATAGTCACGTGGTGTTTTCCAATAAAATGGTGTGGAATCCAGTCAACAATAATAAGCCAATAATTCCATACAAAGACTCTGTTGTCTGAGTGGTTGAAATATGTGTTGGAATTTGGCATTCTGTTTTTTGGGGGGTAAACAGTGAATTAGTGGACATATACAGTGCATTCGGTGCAAAGTATTCAGACCCCTTGACTTTTTCCACATTTTGTTACGTTACAGTGTTATTCTGAAATGGATTACATAATTTCCCCCCCTCATAAATCTATACAAAATACCCCATAATGACAAAGCGAAAACAGGTTTTTAGAAATGTTAGCAAATGTATTAAAAATATAAACAACAGAAATACCTTATTTACATAAGTATTCAGACCCTTTGCTATGAGACTCGAAATTGAGCTCAGGTTCATCCTGTTTCCATTGATCATCCTTGAAATGTTTCTACAATTTAATTGGAGTCCACCTGTAGTAAATTCAATTGATTGGACATGATTTGGAAAGGCACACACCTTGACAGTACATGTCAGAGCAAAAATCCAAGCCATGAGGTCGAAGCAATTGTACGTAGAGCTCAGAGACAGGATTGTGTCGAGGCACACATCTGGGGAAGGGTACCAAAAATGTTCTGCAGCATTGAAGGTCCCCAAGAACACAGTAGCCTCCATCATTATTAAATGTACAAAGTTTGGAACCACCAAGAATCTTCCTAGAGCTGGCCGCCCGGCCAAACTGAGCAATTGGGGGAGAAGGGCCTTGGTCAGGGAGGTGACTAAGAATCCAATGGTCACGCTGACAGAGCTCCAGAGTTCCTCTGTGGAGATGGTTGTCCTTCTGGAAGGTTCTCCCATATTTGCAGCACTCCACCAATCAGGCCTTTATGGTAGAGTGGCCACGCCTTTGTAAAAGGCACACGACAGCCCGCTTGGAGTTTGCCAAAAGGCACCTAAAGGACTCTCAGACAATGAGAAACAAGATTTTCTGGACTGCCAAGATTGAACTATTTTGCCTGAATGCCAAACGCCACATCTGGAGGAAACCTGGCACCATCCCTACGTTGAAGCATGGTGTTGCCAGCATCATGCTGTGGGGAGGTTTTTCTGCGGCATAAACTGGGAGACTAGTCAGGATCTAGGGAAAGATGAAAGGAGCAAAGTACAGAGAGATCCGTAAAAAAACTATATTAAAAAAAACCTGCTCCAGAGTGCTCAGGATCTCAGACTGGGGCGAAGGTTCACCTTCCAACAGGACAACAACCCTAAGCACACAGCCAAGACACCGCAGGATTGGCTTCGGACAAGTCTCTGAATGTCCTTGATTGGCCCAGCCAGAGCTCGGATTTGAACCCAATCTCTGGAGACACCTGAAAATAGCTATGCAGCGACGCTTCCCATCCAACCTGACAGAGCTTGAGAGGATCTGCAGAGAAGAATGGGAGAAACTCCCCAAATACAGGTGTGCCATACCCAAGACTCAAGGCTGTAATTGCTGCCAAAGGTACTTCAACAAAGTACTGAGTAAAGGGTCTGAATACTTACGTAAAGGTGACATTTCATACCTAAAAAACAGTTTTCTCTTTGTCATTAGGGGGTATTGTGTGTAAATTGATTAGGGGGAAAACTATTTAATTCATGTTAGAATAAGGCTGTAACGTAACAAAAGGTGGAAAAAGTCATGGGGTCTGAATACTTTCCGAATGCATTCTAACTTCTGCTTCTTACCTGCTGAAATATGGCTTGTTTTTCTTTGTAGATCTTTGCTGGACTCCACTCACTCCCCTGTTGTTTTCTGCCACAATGACTGTCAAGAGGGTAAGGATCTTAGGCATAGTATTGCTTTCTGTAAAGCTAGTGAAGATAGTATTTTAAATACAAGGTAATGTAATAATTATTCCTGTCATCCTTTAGGAAATGTCCTGCTCCTCAGTGGTCGTGAGGGCTCTGACGGACAGAAGCTCATGCTGATTGACTTTGAATACAGCAGTTATAACTACAGGTCTGTAACTCAGGCCCTAGTGCATACTGTAATCATCCCCTTTATTACTGTAATCGTCCCCTTTATTACCGTAATCATCCGCTTTACTTCCGAGTCATAGACGAGTCATGTATACTGAATGTACAGTATTTCTTTGGGTTTCTGAGAGCTGAGGCACATTCCTCAGAAAAGGAGCTAGATCCAGCAGTAAACACTGTCTGTCCAAGGTGACACTTTCTCTGCAGAATGTAAATCGTATTTAACACAGAGAGGGATGGAAGGAATTTACCCAGGTAGTTTGTATTTGTCATGTTTTTTACAACATTTAAGACAAGAACGTAGCCGCACATATTTGTGATCCAAAACATCTGGGTTTCTGAGTCTTATTTCATCATGTAAACAAGCCAGCTAGACCAAACAATCCATCCAGTCTCTTACTGTAGTTTTTCCTGTACCACTTAGTATTGAGTTTGTTTTGTAAAGTGTGGAATTCATGAGTGCCCCATTTCTCGGAAAGGACTTTCACTGTTGTTGGCCTTGGTTCACAGCTAAGTTAGTACCGTCAAAACAGCCCACCCCTGCCGTCCTGACCCTCAGGCTCTCTCATGGTCATTGTACGTCACCACACGTGCTCCTCATTCTCCTAGCCGGATCAGGTTTCACTGGGATCTCCTGTGTCCTCCCCAAAGCTTTGATTGTATGGGGGTCTAGGGTAAAACATAGATCATGTTTAGGAAGCTGGTTGCTCATAATAAAACAGTATTAGGTCTAATGGACATCTGTACGCTATGACAAAAGTCCAAGGAGGTCTATATTAGACTCACATTTTGTTTGTTTTCCCACTGTTTTTCTTCCAAGTCGGGTTCATTGGCAGCTAGTGTGGCTCGCTTGAAAGGGCTTGAACTGTACAGGTTTTCAACATTGACCCATATTGCCGCAGCCACGGGTAGAGAACGGTTGGAATGGAGTTTAGCCTCCAAGTTGTTCCTTTTGTCTGGTTTCCACAGCAACTGTGATTCCCTTCGCAAAGAGCTACCTATTTTCACTCCCTTTGTGAGAACGTCTCTTCCTTTGCTATGGGAACATTTTACTGAAGGTCTAGTTTTCATTTGGCCAAGCAAGGAAAGAGCCCAAGGAATCATAATCCTGAATACATGTGGCAATACAATGTCAGTCAAATTAAATCTTATTTGTCACAGGGGCTGAATACAACAAGTGTAGACCATTCAATGAAATGCTTACTTTACATGCCTTTCCCGACAGTGCAGAAGAAGAAACTAAAAACACAATAGAAATAAAACATAAGAATGAAGCTACAGTGCCTTCAGAAAGTATTCAGACCCCTTGACTTTTTCCACATTTTGTTAGGCTTCAGCCTTAATCTACAGTTTATTAAATTGTTGTTTTTCCCTCATCAATCTGTGTTGCTATCATGTTATCATGTTGTGTTGCTGCCATGCTATGTTATCTTAGGTCAAATCAAATTGTATTTGTCACATCCACATGGTTAGCAGATGTTATTGCGAGTGTAGCGAAATGCTTGTGGTTCTAGTTCCGACAGTGCAGTAATATCTAACAAGTAATCTAACAAATTCACAACAACTACCTTACACACACACAAGTGTAAAGGAATGGAATAAGATATAACATATAAATAAATATATAATATATGGATGAGCGATGGCCGTGCGGGATAGGCAAAATGCAATAGATGGTATGAAATACAGTATATACATATGAGATGATTAATGTAGGATATGTAAACATTATTAAAGTGGAATTATTTAAAGTGAGCCTCTATGTTAGTGATGGCTGTTTAACAGTCTGATGGCATTGAGATAGAAGCTGTTTTTTTGCACCAGCACTGACCTCGCCTTCTGGATGATAGCAGGGTGAACAGGCAGTGGCTCGGGTGGTTGTTGTCCTTGATGATCTTTTTGGCCTTCCTGTTACATCGGGTGCTGTCGGTGTCCTGGAGGGAAGGTAGTTTTCCCACGGTGATGCGTTGTGCAGACCTCACTACCCTCTGGAGAGCCTTGCGGTTGAGGGTGTGCAGTTGCCGTACCGGTGATACAATCTGACAGGATGCTTTCGATTGTGCATCTGTGAAAGTTTGAGCGTTTTAGGTGACAAGCCAAATTTCTTCAGCCTCCTGAAGAGGCGCAACAGCACACTGTCTGCATGGGTGGACCATTTCAGTTTGTCTGTGATGTGTACGCTGAGGAACTGAAAACTTTCCACCTTCTCCACTACTGTCCCGTCGATGTGGATAGGGGGGTGTTCCCTCTGCTGTTTCCTGAAGTTCACGATCATCTCCGATGTTTTGTTGATGTTGAGTGAGAGGTTATTTTCCTGACACCACACTCCGAGTGCCCTCACCACCTCCCTGTAGCCTGTCTCGTCGTTGTTGGTAATCAAGCCCACTACTGTTGTGTCATCTGCAAATATGATGATTGTGTTGGAGGCATGCATGGCCACGCAGTCATGGGTGAACAGAGAGTACAGGAAGAGGCTGAGCATGCACCCTTGTGGGACCCCAGTGTTGAGGATCAGCGAAGTGGAGATGTTGTTTCCTACCTTCACCACCTGGGGAATGTCAGAATGTCCAGAACCCAATTGCACAGGATGGGGTTGAGACCCAGGGCCTCAAGCTTAATGATAATCTTGGAGTGTACTATGGTGTTGAATGCTGAGCTGTCGTCAATGAACAGCATTCTTACGTAAATATTCCTCTTGTCCAGATGGGATAGGGCAGTGTGATGGCGATTGCACCGTCTGTGGACCTGTTGGGGCGGTATGAAAACTGAAGTGGGTCTAGGGTGGCAGGTAAGGGGGAGGTGATTTGATCCTTGACTAGTCTCTCAAAGCTCTTCATGATGACAGAAGTGAGTGCTCTGGCAGTAGTCATTTAGTTCAGTTATCTTTGCCTTTTCGGGTACAGGAACAATGGTGGCCATCTTGAAGCATGTGGGGACAGCAGACTGGGATAGGGAGCGATTGAAAATGTCCGTAAACACCAGCCAGCCAACTGGTCTGCGCATGCTCTGAGGACGCGGCTAGGGATGCCGTCTGGGCCACCAGCCCTGCAAAGGATAACACGTTTAAATGTCGTACTGATGTCGGCCAAGGAGAAGGAGCGGGGTGGCCCCAAGTCCTTGGTAGTGGGACGCGCTGGTGCCACTGTATTATCCTCAAAGCGGGCGAAGAAGGTGTTTAGCTTGTCTGGAAGCAAGACGTCGGTGTCCATGACATGGCTGGTTTTAGTCCGTAATTGCCTGTAGACCCTGCCACATACGTCTCGTGTCTGGGCCGTTGAATTGCGACTTTGCTTGTTTGATTGCCTTACGGAGGGAATAACTACACGGTTTATATTCAGACATATTCCCCGACCTCTTTCCATGGTTGAATGCGGTGATTCGCGCTTTCAGTTTTGCCAGAATGCCGTCATCAAATCCACGGTTTCTGGTTGGGGTAGGTTTTAATAGTCACTGGGTACAACACTGCACCAATGCACTTCCTAATAAACTCACTCACCAAGTCAGTATATAAATCGATGTTGTCTGAGGCTTCCCAGAACTTTTTCCAGTCCACGTGATCAAAACAGTCTTGAAGCGTGGATTCCATTTGGTCAGACCAGCGTTGAATGGTTCTAGTCATGGGTTCATCCTGTTTGATTTTCTACCTATAGGATGGTACAAGCAAGATGGAGTTGTGGTCGGATTTGCCGAAGGGAGGGCAGGGGAGGGCCTTGTATGCATCGCGGAAGTTACAGCAGCAGTGGTCCAGTCAATGTGCTGGTAGAATTTAGGTAGCCTTCTTCTCAAATTAGCTTTGTTAAAATCCCCAGCTACAATAAATGCAGCTTCAGGATATATGGTTTCCAGTTTACTTAGAGTCCGGAGAAATTCTTTCAGGGCCATTGAGGTATTTGCTTGGGGGGGATATACACGGCTGTGACTATAATTGAAGACAATTCTCTTGGGAGATAATGCATTTGATTGTAAGGAATTCTAGGTCAGACGAACAAATGGATTTGAGTTCCTGTATGTTATTATTGTTACACCAGTAGTAGTTAATCATGAGGCATACATCCCCGCCCTTCTTCTTACCAGAGAGATGTTTGTTTCTGTCGGTGCGACGATTGAAGAAACCCGGTGGCTGTACCGACTCTGACAACATATATTCCGAGTGAGCCATGTTTCCGTGAAACAGAGAATGTTACAATCTCTGTCTCTCTGGAAGGCAATTTGTGCCCTAATTTCGCCCACAAAGTTGTCTAGAGCCTGGACATTGGTGACTAAAATGCTTGGAAGCGGAGGGTGGTGTGCTCGCCTTCTAAGTCTGACCAGGAGGCCACTCCGTCTGCCTCTCCTGCGGCGACGACATTGTTTTTGGTCGGCCTCTGGGATTAGATCCAATGTCCAGGGTGGAGGTCTGAACAAAGGAGCCGCTTCAGAAAAGTCATATTCCTGGTCGTAATGTTGGTAAGTTGACGTCGCTCTTACAGTTGAAGTCGGAAGTTTACATACACTTAGGTTGGACTCATTAAAACTTGTTTTTCAACCACTCCACAAATTTCTTGTTGACATACTATAGTTTTGGCTAGTCGGTTAGGACATCCACTTTGTGTATGACACAAGCCATTACAAAAATTGTTTACAGACCGATTATTTCACTTATAATTCACTGTATCACAATTCCAGTGGGTCAGACGTTTACATACACTAGGTTGACTGTGCCTGTGGATGTATTACAAGGCCTACCTTCAAACTCAGTGCCTCTTTGCTTGACATCATGGCAAAATCAAAAGAAATCAGCCAAGACCTCAGAAAAAAAATTGTAGACCTCCACAAGTCTGGTTCATCCTTGGGAGCAATTTCCAAACGCCTGAAGGTACCACGTTCATCAGTACAAAAAATACTACGCAAGTATAAACACCATGGGACCACGCAGCCGTCATACCACTCAGGAAGGAGACGCATTCTGTCTCCCAGAGATGAACGTACTTTGGTGCAAATCAATCCCAGATCAACAGCAAAATACCTTGTGAAGATGCTGGAGGAAACAAGTACAGAAGTATCTTTATCCACAGTAAAACAAGTCCTATATCGACACAACCTGAAAGGCCGCTCAGCAAAGGAAGAAGCCACTGCTCCAAAACCGCCATAAAAAAGCCAGACTACGGTTTGCAACTGCACATGGGGACAAAGAATGTACTTTTTGGAGAAATGTCCTCTGGTCTAATGAAACAAGAATAGAACTGTTTGGCCATAATGACCATCGTTATGTTTGGGGGAGGCTTGCAAGTCGAAGAACACCATCACAACCGTGAAGGGGGGGCAGCATCATGTTGTGGGGTGCTTTGCTGCAGGAGGGACTATTGTACTTCACAAAATAGATGGCATCATGAGGGTGGAATATTATGTGGGTATATTGAAGCAACATCTCAAGACATCAGTCAGGATTTACTTGGTTGTAAATGGATCTTCCAAATGGACAATGACCCCAAGCATACTTCCAAAGTTGTGGAAAAATGGCTTAAGGACAACAAAGTCAAGGTATTGGAGTGGCCATCACAAAGCCCTGACCTCGATCCTATATAACATTTGTGGGCAGAACTGAAAAAGCATGTGCGAGCAAGGAGGCCAACAAACCTGACTCAGTTACACCAGCTCTGTCAGGAGGAATGGGCCAAACTTCACCCAACTTATTGTGGGAAGCTTGTGGAAGGCTACCCAAAACGTTTGACCCAAGTTAAACAATTTAATGGCAATGCTACCAAATACGAATTGAGTGTATGTAAACTTCTGACCCACTAGGAATGTGGTGAAAGAAATAATAATAAAAGCTGAAATAAATAGTTCTCTCTACTATTATTCTGACATTTCACATTCTTAAAATAAAGTGGTGATCCTAACTGCCCTAAGACAGGTAATTTTGACGAGGATTAAATGTCAGGAATTGTGAAAAACAAAGTTTAAATGTATTTGGTAAAGGTGTATATAAACTTCCCTTCTTCAACTGTATATCCAATAGTTCTTCCCAGCTGTGTGTAATAACACTTAAGATTTTCTTGCCTAACAATGTAAGAAATAATACATAAAAAAACAAATTCCTGGATAGTTTCCTAAGGACTTGAAGCGAGGCGATCTCTATCGGCGCCATCTTGCTATCTGTGGTGTCTTTTTTTGTAGTGTTCGGGTGTCTCTCTTGTTGTGATGTGTGTTTTGTCCTAAATTTCAAATAAAAAAATCCCAGCCCGTCCCTAGTTATATAAAGGTTAAATAAAAATAATATAAAAAAATAGTTTTAAGATTGTTTTGCTAATTTATATAAATAAAAAAACCTGATGTATCACATTTACCTAACTATTCAGACCCTTTTCTCAGTCCTTTATTGAAGCACCTTCGGCTGCAATTACAGCCTCAAGTCTTTGAAATGACGCTACAAGCTTGGCACACCTGTATTTGGAAGAGTTTCTCCCATTAATTTCTGCAGATCCTCTCAAGCTCTGTCAGGTTGGATGGGGAGCATCACTGCTTAGCTATTTTCACATGTTCGATCGAGTTCATGTCCCGGGCTCTAGCTGGGCCACTCAAGGACATTTAGTGACTTGTCCCGAAGCCACTCCTGCGTTGTCTTGGCTGTTTGCTTTGGGTCGTTGTCCTGTTGGAAGGTGAACCTTCACCTCAGTCTGAAGTCCTGAGTGCTCTAGAGAAGGTTTTCATCAAGGATCTCTCTCTCTACTTTGCTCCGTTCATCTTTTCTTCGATCCTGACAAGATGTCCAGTCCCTGCCGCTGAAAAACATCCCACAGCATAATGCTGCCACCACCATGCTTCACCGTAGGGATGGTGCCAGGTTTCCTGCAGACATGACCCTTGGCATTCAGACAAAATCGTTCAATCTTGGTTTCATCAGACAAGAGAATCTTGTTTCTCATGGTCTGAGATTCTTTAGGTGTCTTTTGGTCAACTCCAAGCGGGCTTTCATGTGCCTTTTACTGAGGAGTGGCTTCTGTCTGGCCACTCTGCCATAATAGCCTAATTGGTGAAGTGCTGCAGAGATGGTTGTCCTTCTCCAGTCTCCACAGAGGAACTCTAGAGCTCTATTAGAGTGGCCATCGGAATCTCTGACCAAGGCCCTTCTCCCACGATTGCTCAGTTTTGCTGGGTCAGCCAGCTCTAGGAAGAGTCTTGGTGTTTACAAACTTCTTACATTTTAGAATGATGGAGACCACTGTGTTCTTGGGGACCTTCAATGTTGCAGAAATGTTTTGGTACTCTTCCACAGATCTGTTCCTCGACACAGTCCTGTCTCGGAGCTCTACGGACAGTTCCTTCGACCTCATGGCTTGGTTTTTGCTCTGACGTGCACTGTCAACTTTGGGACCTTATATTGACATGTGCCTTTCCAAATTATGTTCAATCAATTGAATTTACCACCGGTGGACCCCAAGTTGTAGACACATCTCAAGGATGATCAATGGAAACAGCTCAATTTCGAGTCTCATAGCAAAGGGTTTGAATACTTATGTAAATAAGGTATTTCTGTTTTTCGTTTTTTTACAAAACATTTTCTAAACCAGTTTTTGCTTTGTCATTATTGGGTATTGTGTGTAGATTGTGGAAATTGTTTTATTGAATCGATTTTAGAATAACGCTGTAACGTAACAAAATTTTGAAAAAGTAAATGGGTCTGAATACTTTCTGTAGGCACTGTATATACAGGGAGTACCAGTGATGTACTGGGCTGTCAGGGCCTGAATAATACAGGGGCTGGGGCCCAATACCTATGGGGTCCCCTTGATGCAGAGATTTTCTTTTTTTTACTGCAACCTCCAACCACAGGAACCCATTATCAATGAGTGTAGATAGTCTACTTCCGCTATACTAATCATCAGATGGTGGAGTAGAGGATTTAGGGGGCCCACGTGGGTAACTGGGGGGCACTGCCTTGGTTGTGTAATTGATTAATAAAAAAACAAAGGCTCTGGGCCTATGATTTGTTACTCCGACCCTGTGGGCTTTCCACACGCCTTTCTCGTGAAAATAAGCTTATAAAATATCTGGTGTTACAGACAGGACTGCTGACGTGACCAATGTGATGTCATTGTTAATGTTGTTTTTTTCTCTCCATATTGTGTGCTTTCAGGGGATTCGACATAGGAAACCACTTCTGTGAATGGATGTATGACTACACAAATGACAAGTTCCCATTTTTCCATGTCAACTCAAAGAATTATCCCACTAAAGCCCAACAGGTGAGTAAGGATGACAAAATGAAGGCTTTTTGTCCTCTGAATCTGAATGAGTGGCTTTTTAGGAAAAAGCCATCTAATAACCTTGATGTTTCTCTTTGCAGCTGCATTTCATTGGAAGCTACCTGTCAGAGACTGACCAGGGATTTCAGAATCTGAGCACTGAAGATCAGATTAAACTCAAAGAGGAGCTGTTTGTGGAAGTCAACAGGTAAGGGCCCCAAGGCATTCCTCTTGAATGTGGGGCACTGTGTCTCAGACACACAGTATTTACACCTCATGAGTCATTATTTAAATGTTTTATTTTAGCGGATGCTCTTATCCAGGGTGTCTTATGAGTGCATACATTTTTTGTACTGGTCTCACATGGGAATCAAACCCACAACCCAAGCATTACAAGCACTGTGCTCTACCAACTGAACCACACAGGACATATGAGGACAAGTTGACTTACTGTTTTTTTTTTTTTTTTTTTTTCAAATCTGAGGATACTTGTGGTTTAGTACTTATAATGGCCTCCTGTTGAGAGAGCAGCAGTAAATCATAACAATAATGAACCCTTAAGACTGGGCCTCTTGGTTACTATAAAATGCTCCCTGGGAAATAAAATCCTGGAATCAGTCCAGTAGTGATGAAATAGCATATTTCCATGTGGCCGTTGCTGTGGACCAAAGGTTTGCTCAGTTCACCCAGCTGTATGTTTAATGGACCATACTGTCAATGTGCTTGTCCGCGGTTTTATTGAAACATTTGCCTGTTGGTAATTACACAGGTTTGCTCTGGCTTCGCACTTCTTCTGGGGTCTGTGGTCGATGATTCAGGCGAGAATCTCCACCATTGAGTTTGGGTACATGGTAGGTGTCCATTATCTGGTTGTCATGCTTTTGTTTTAAGCATTTGTATTTGTGATATAAACAAAACAGCCATTCTCCCTAAGTTCCCTTACATTGATTACTTTTTTTCAAACCCAATCAGTTTTCCACGGTGATTCAACATTATTACATATAATTTTTTTGTTGACATGGAAACAACATTGATTCAACAAGTTTTTCCCAGTGGTGTATGTTATATACAGATGTAGAATCTTAATTTGATCACTCTTTTGTTGCTGAGAATTTCCCAGCACAGCAGGAAATGCAAATGTGTTGTGTATTTGAGGTTTAAAAGGAATGTCTGACTTGATTTGTCCTAATAATAAATGTATCAACCCCTACAAAAAAATGTCCAATAATTAGAATCCACATAATAATTTCCTGTTGCTCCAGAATTATTTTCCTGCTGTAGCAAACTGTTTCAAATTAAGATCCTACATCTTTAAGACAGGATATTTAGATGAGCTTATATTAACAGTATTGACTTTTCATATATCCTACTATTGTCTAGCTAATAGCCTAACCACCAATCATGCCACATTATGGACTAAACCTTCTTATCCTGTTGCTGCAGGCTTATTTTGCTATGACAATACTGGTCAAATTAAGATTCTAAGACCAGTGTGTTCCTTGCCATGTTTTGTCTCACAGATGACTCTGAAACTATACACAAGTATTTTCCATGGTCAGGGCAACCTGATAACCACTGGGAATGTGTCTGAGAATGATTATTTCTGTTATAGTTCCTTTCTATGCCGAACTATATACAGTATACATACCTTTTCTTTCTCTTTATCTATTGTCTGAAATCCATTCTGTGCAAATGTTCCAATATTTTTCTTTCCTCTGTCTGTCCACAGGAGTATGCCATGGCCAGGTTTGATGCATACTTTGAGCAGAAGCGGAGCCTGGGTGTCTAAGTGAGGGACCACATATAGTAACAAGGAGGTGGAAGATAAATGGATTAATAGCGCTTTACCTGAAATGAATGCAGACAGGGTGTAGGACCATGCTTAATGGTGATCCCCTGCTTTGGGAATGAAATGCTCACTACAGTTGTTATTGCATGGACCAAAGTGAAACCATGAATATCTGGTTTGGTGTTAAATTATGCCCCATGCATTGCTGCTCAGTATTTACACAATATTAAGCTCCTAATATTACACATACTCACAGGACACAGTTGGTTCTTGGCTTGTCTTTTCAACAAAATATCAGAAAGATTAAGACGGGATAAAAATCTTCATTCTGAAAGGAGGTCTGAGTTACATCTCTGGGAAGTCTATTACTGTTTGGAAATGTACTGGGATAGTGGGAAAGAAAGGAAGTCTCAATGACCCTTGCTAATTGAAAAGCCAGTAATCTGTGACCTAACTGTGATAAGCCAAATGGCCATGTCGACTCAGTGTCTCAACTTCAATTGATTATGTTTGGTTCTTTGCATCCATGCTCCGTTTTCCTCCATTCTTTATCAACTGAAATTCTTCTAAAATGACTTGTATATGGAAATATCTAGAACCGCCAATGAGATGGGAGCATCTCTGGCCAACAGCATTTTTTTCCACCTGCAGTACTGTGAATATAATGTGCAAAATGTGACCTGAAATACACTAGTGAAGGTAACCTCACAACTCTACTCTGTACTCACTCTTACTTTACACAGTCCCCAGAAATGGTTTCAGCTCTGAATATGTCATTGAACCAGTAATGATATTTAAACAGATATATTCATCAAGAACACATTGGATAATACATTGGTAAGGAAATAGCAAGCAGCAAAGCTTGCTATTCAGCTGGGTTAAGCAGTTGTAGATGAAGTTGTGAGAAGAACTCTTAGCAAGGTGTTACAAAAATCCTCATGTAGAGGTTTTGAATGTTTATAATGATATCTTTAGAATATGTTTGGGAACTGGAAATATTTACTTGACTTTTTTTCCAATTCATAACCAAACTGTGAGAATTATTGATGTTTTATATATGAATTTGTATTCTGTATTTCATCATATTCGTTTTATGTAAAAATGTTTATTTCATCTTGTTACAATGTTATTGAGACCGTTATGAGCCTTCACTTTGAAATGTCATCGTTATGTATAATGTCAGTGTCACTTTTTTTCGTCACTTCTTCCCAATGCTTGGATGCAATTAGCCTAGGGCGAGGTTAGTGGCACTTTCCTGACCCAGTTTATTTTTTAAGATAAACTTTTTCTATTTTTTCCTCAAATGAAATAAGTATTTTTCATAATAAGAAAGTTGTCTCTTTCCTATGAAATATGTCTCACTCCTGTTTTCTCCACAGCTCCTACAGAATTGTGTGATCAACTACATTCCATTCTCATGTATACGTATATATTTGTATATACCTTAAACCTCTCTTTCATGCTATATTATTAGTTTGAGACAAAATAAGAATTGACCCAACTGTTTTCAAATGTAATTGACAGTGTCACATTCAAATTTCTGAGTACATCCTTGGTGTATTTCATGTCTTGCCATCCAATACAGTGATCAAATAAAATGTACATGTAATTGATTATCAAACATGGTAAGAAGGAGCTCCTCTACATTACACTGAATATTGTTGATAATGTATATTGTATACTTATGGATAGTTGAATTGAGTGTCCAAATTTGTTTATGCTGTGAAAGGAACCCAACTACTCTATTTTGTGCAAACATTTAGCCTTGCTTAGCTATACAGGTATGCAAATACTATAAAAGAAGAAACGATGTACTGTAAAAAATAGTACGGGTTAAGTGCTTTGTAAATGTACCACTATTGCAAGTGCATACATTTACTGTACCTTCTACTGCATTGTATAAATACTACAGCAAAGAGAAAATGTGTAGTCTTGCATTTGTGAGTGTCTCACTGGATTCAATGAAAATATTTTACAACATATTATTGAAAACATCAAGCAGTAAATTATTTCAGTGCACACACCTGATTCGAGAAATAATATTAGTCTGTGTGACTGCTCTTACAATAAGACATGTCAAATTTGCAGTTTCACATATGAAAATCACATTTTCAAGCAGTTTTCACATGTTCACATTTGAAACTATATTTTCACATGTATTACTTTGAGTTCACACCAACTATTCACATGTGAGGATAAAAACATGTTTTCGCCTAACATGTAAATTGCAGTTTCACGTGAAAATCAAATGTTGTACATGTGGAATTGCGAGTTCACATGAAAATCAATCACGTGAAAATCAAATTTGCAGATTCACATGGAAGAAAATGCCATATGTGAAAATCTCACTTTCATATGTGAAATTGCAGATTCACATTTGGGGTAAAAATATGTTTTCTCCTCACATGTGAAAAGATGGTGTTAACATGCCGCAGTAGCAATGTTTCCACTGGTGAAATTCCACCAGGGTGACCACATCTAAAAAGCCCAAATGCGTGACACGGGAACGTTTTTGCGGGACATTTACAGAACAGTGGATAGAATAAAGTGTTACCATACACTTTCTGGGGGCAGGTTAATGGATCACGTTCAAATGGTGACATGCACTCAGTGGCCAGTTTATTAGGTACACCACCCTGTTCCCGAAAATCATTAGATCCTACAGTTAGTGAGTCACAAGGGCGTGGCTTGCTATATAAAGCAGGCAGACAGGCATCGAGGCATTCAGTTACTGTACGATTGAATGGGCAAACGAGTGACCTAAGCAACTATGATCATTGGTGCCAGGGGCGCCGGTTCCAGTATCTCAGAAATGGACGTCCTCCTGGGCTTTTCATGCACGACAGTGTCTAGGGTTTACCGATGGCACTTATGGCACTTTTCCCATGGAACTTGGTGTTAACCCTGGTGTCCTGGCTAAATTCCCAATCTGTCCCTCATTCCATCATGGCCAACTAATCAGAGCTATGGTCTTTCCCCCGGTTAGGTATAGTGGTGTTTCCCCACTGGGAGAACATTGTGCGTCATTTGTTGTTTTTGCGTGGCGATTGTGGCCAGAGCAGTTGTCTCGGGAGCACATCTGTGGTTTGGGGTTACCAGTGAGCTGGTTCCTCCTTTGTGCCCGCTAGTGTAACAATACCCGCAGCAATGCCACCGACAACTAGGTTTTAACAATAGGATTCGGGGGAACTTACGTAATACACCCGTATTACGGGGGTTTGACTTTGCAACCTTCCGGTTACTAGTCCAACACTCTAACCACTAGGCTACCCTGCCAACCTGATTTTCAGTCTGTTTGCTGACACCTTCTCATATACATTTGTCAGTGCATGATATTGATTTTGGGGATGCTTTCCCCATTAAACGTTTTTATCGCGCGTCATTGGAGACCCGATGTCACCTGGACTCAGATGAAGTACATGCCTGTTAATGAAATCGCTGTACCATTCTCCAGGTGGGCCTCCCTGTGTTTCTTGGTGAACAAGCCAGATGGTTCTCTTTGATTTTGCACTGACTACCGGAAGGTTAATAGTGTGACAACCTGACTGTTACTCAGTCCCATGGCTGGAAGATTGTGTTGATCAGGTTGGTGCCCTTTTTCCTGCACACCATGCTTTCCCCAAATCGCAGGATTATGCGCTGGTTTGTTCCTGCAGGCGTTCCATTCGGATGTACGACGTGTGAAAGTTGTGGATGTGCTTTCCCATGCACCGATTTAATAGATCTTCGGATGCCTTTGTTGTGCATGTGGTTTTCGGTTGGTGGTCTGTACAGGTTTTGGTCTTGTCCTTCCTGTTGCTCTGGCTTCTGCTCTCCTATCTCTCGTTCTCCATTTCTTTCTCTTAAATGGTTGCTTCCAGGTACCATGGTTGGATGGGGTCAGTCGATTTGGTTGGGTTGGTGTCATGGGCATCCGGTGGGCTTCTTACCTTTTATGGTTTGTATCGAATTTTGTCTGAACCTTTATTAGTTATGGTTATTGATCAGTTGTATTTGTGTGGGTTTTGTTATCTAGTCCTTAGTCCCTGATTTTTATTGGAGGGGGATGTTATGCCCACTCACTCTCCCTGCCTCTTCTGTTTGTGCTTTCATTTGCAGATTGGGGACAGGTGGAACTGTTGGGGTGACAAGTTGCACCTGGGTTTGGGATCAACTAGGAGACAAGTTCCTGGTGCCCAGTCCTGGCTCTCTCCACAAGCACTTTTCTTGTGATCTGGTTGAGTATGTTTTTGATTAGATGCACCCTTTAACACTGACACACATTTTACCTTCATCCATGCATCTCCATCACACCGCTCACATGCCTACTTTCACACTTCACAGGTTATTTTTCCTTTGTAGTTTTATACTTTAGTTACTTAATATTTGTTACTCCTAACTGCATACGTGGACTCCCTCTCTTGTCACCATCTAAGATCCAGGTTGTGTCAACTGCAGGGGGAGTGGGAGACATGGTAGTGAGCCAAAGACAGCTTTTATTGTGGGGGAGGTGGGTCTTTGGCTTGTCTCTAACGCTGACTCAAAGATGCAAATGTGTGTAAATTGTATTTCAACTGGGAGGACAAATAAGAGCAGACAGGACAACAGTGAGAATGAGAACTGATGTGTAGTCCTCACAGGAACTTGAGGTATGTCAGGGGCTTGGAAACTTCTAGAATTTAGAAGTCTGGAGATGGCGCATGGAATGTGGAATTTGTCAGGGGGAGGGGCTGACGGGTAAGAGACCTCTCTGCTTTGTTAGGATTTCCTGTGCTGAGGTCAGATGGCTGCAACACGAACTTCACACAACTTCGATGGTGCCACACTCAATGTCACTATTTGAGTAATTGTCTTTTCTTCTGACAAAGAAGAAATACTCATATCCCACCTGTTGAGAGTCATGTTTGTTAGTTTTCAGAAATTAAATAAAAACTAAGAATGGATGATCCTACATGGTAAATTCAAACAGCTTAGCTCTGAAACTCAGGACAATAAACTTACACACAACCTTTTCCTATGTAACCCAACATTCCACACTATTGACTTCATCAGAGCCATTTGACAGTGGGAATATATATTTTTATTTAACTAGGCAAGTCAGTTAAGAAAAAATCTTATTATCGCGACCGGATGTGATACACCTTCGGAATATGTATAGCAAGCGTACACCACATGGAATTTACATTTTGTTTTTCTACACACAATTTACGTTTCTATAAAGCCACAGGTGAAGTTCTCAGCTGTATTCACTGTGGGAGATCCCAGGAGGTTTAGTAGAGCGGTAAACAACAGTGGCTAAATGTTTACGTCTAATTTCACACTGAGCAATAAACCAAATGGCAGGGCAGCTAATGACTGACGTAACTGCACTTTTTCTAACTGCACCTTACTACAGTCTGAATCAAATGTGACGAGAGATACTTTTCATTGTTCAAACAGAAGGGAACTATGAGATTGAAAGCTGCATGACCACTTAAAGAGCATTATGTCTGTTCATACTGTGCATTCCACTGTGTAAACCCCTCAGTAGACTGGACAGAATCTCCCCTCTCTAACAGCTGTACAACATGAAGAGTGTGGACAGTAATTGCAGGCAGACTGCCGCCCCTCTAAAGGCTTGGCAGTAAGCCCCTTCCACTGCAAGGTCTCTGGGTTTATTTTCTCATGCCTCTGTTCACGGACAGACAAATGAGGAGATAGTGGGCAGGGGGTATCAGCCAGCTAACAGCACATTGCCCTGGAGAAGGGGTGGGCACTGCCTGGGAATGGCCTTGAAAGGGTGAGATGCAAGCTGGCTGCTAATCTCACATCAGCAGCTCACAGTGTTGAGAGGAGTTTTGTGGTGTTTCATTTTGTGATTGGGGATGGACATGTATTGGGGTTGCAGTCTGAACTCAAAGAACTCTCTTCTGTTCTGATTGTTCTTTGCTCTTCATTCTCTAGTCTTGAGTAAGGTTGGGGTTTGACTCAGCTGCCACATTTCAGTTTTTCCTCATGATTGTTGCAGCACAGCCACATCAAGGACAAACACTGCATGATAGAATATGTGATGACTGATCTCGCAAAGCCAGACATGTCTATGAATATTGCATATCCTCAGACTACCGTCATAGCTGTATAGTCTGGCATGGGAGTCTTGTTGACAGTTATGTCTTAGCATTATAGACACATGTGTGGACAGAACTGACTAGATAATAAATAATGTATAATTTATTTCACCTTTATTTCACCTTTATCTACATACAGTAGCTGGTAAACTGGGGAAAGTACAGTAATAGAACCACTGAGCTACAGTGTGTATATATATATGAATGATTATAAACTGGGTGGTTTGAATGCTGATTGGCTGTAAGCTGTGGTATATCAGACCGTATACTACATGTATGACAAACATTCTCTTTACTGCTTTAATTACGTTGGTATCCAGTTCATAATAGCAATAAGGCACCTCTGGAGTTTGTGGTATATGGCCAATATACTACGGCTAATGACTATATCCAGGCACTCTGCGTTGCGTCGTGCAAAAGAACAACCCTTAATCGTGTGACACATGACGCATATGTGGCCTTTATGCTTCATCCAAAACAACTGGGAACTCGGAAATCACCCAATTCGGAATTCCAAGTCGTGATGCATTCTCTACCTTCTTGCCCTTTGTGCTGTTGTCTGTGCCCAATGTTTTTACCATGTTTTGTGCTGCTATCATGTGTTGCTGCCTTGCTATGTTGTCTTCGGTCTCTTTATGTAGTGTTGTCTCTCTTGATATGATGTGTGTTTTGTCCTATATTTTATTTTTTAATCCCCGTAGGAGGTATTTTGCCTTTCGGTAGGCCGTCATTGTAAATAAGAATTTGTTCTTAACTGACTTGCCTAGTTAAATAAAAATAAATACTTTTTTTTTATTCTAAAGCTCCGACTTGCTGATCTGAAAATCACTGATGTCAAAATTTGACTTCGTTTTTTTCCGAGTTCCAAGTTGTCTTGAAAGCAGCATTACCAATAAGTAGTGATGGGTCGAACAAATGGCTCTTTGAATGGTAAAAGAGCTGTTCATTTGGCTCCCTAAATGGCATACTGCTACCCCTGCATGTAGAGCTTAAAACAACGTTTTTCTGCAGATAAATTACAAAATGATTAAATAGTGGGGACAGCGCGTCAATCTGGTCGACGGGCATTCCGAGACTTTTTGGCACACCGAAAATAGCCGAAGCTCATCACTACTAATAAGTTACAGCAGAGCACCCTCATGTGGTCAACAAAGGTACACGCTGGACCAGGATGAACATACATAAACTGCTTGTGGGAGTCCAACTTCAGAGCTGAGACTGTATAAATATGTGAATGTTTTTACTAAACATGGATTTCTTCAAGGTTCTAGTGATGCTGACATGCAACAATTACCATAAATTAAGAATATTTGTGCACTTGATTCAAATGGACACAACAGTGGTAGGCTTGATTACCAACAACGACGAGACGGCCTACAGGGAGGAGGTGAGGGCCCTCGGAGTGTGGTGTCAGGAAAATAACCTCACACTCAACGTCAACAAAACTAAGGAGATGATTGTGGACTTCAGGAAACAGCAGAGGGAACACCCCCCTATCCACATCGATGGAACAGTAGTGGAGAGGGTAGTAAGTTTTAAGTTCCTCGGCGTACACATCACAGACAAACTGAATTGGTCCACCCACACAGACAGCATCGTGAAGAATGCGCAGCAGCGCCTCTTCAACCTCAGGAGGCTGAAGAAATTTGGCTTGTCACCAAAAGCACTCAAACTTCTACAGATGCACAATCGAGAGCATCCTGTCGGGCTGTATCACCGCCTGGTACGGCAACTGCTCCGCCCACAACCGTAAGGCTCTCCAGAGGGTAGTGAGGTCTGCACAACGCATCACCGGGGGCAAACTACCTGCCCTCCAGGACACCTACACCACCCGATGTCACAGGAAGGACATAAAGATCATCAAGGACAACAACCACCCGAGCCACTGCCTGTTCACCCCGCTATCATCCAGAAGGCGAGGTCAGTACAGGTGCATCAAAGCTGGGACCGAGAGACTGAAAAACAGCTTCTATCTCAACGCCATCAGACTGTTAAACAGCCACCACTAACATTGAGTGGCTGCTGCCAACACACTGACTCAACTCCAGCCACTTTAATAATGGGAATTGATGGGAAATGATGTAAAATATATCACTAGCCACTTTAAACAATGCTACCTAATATAATGTTTACATACCCTACATTATTCATCTCATAGGTATACGTATATACTGTACTCTATATCATCTATTGCATCTTTATGTAATACATGTATCACTAGCCACTTTAACTATGCCACTTTGTTTACATACTCATCTCATATGTATATACTGTACTCAATACGATCTACTGTATCTTGCCTATGCTGCTCTGTACCATCACTCATTCATATATCTTTATGTACATATTCTTTATCCCCTTACACTTGTGTTTATAAGGTAGTAGTTTTGGAATTGTTAGCTAGATTACTTGTTGGCTATTACTGCATTGTCGGAACAAGAAGCACAAGCATTTCGCTACACTCGCATTAACATCTGCTAACCATGTGTATGTGACAAATGCAATTTGATTTGATTTGATTTGGTCCCCCCTTTGCTGCTATGACAGCCTCCACTCTTCTGGGAAGGCTTTCCACCAGATGCTGGAACATTGCTGCGGGGACTTACTTCTATTCAGCCACGAGCATCAGTGAGGTCAAGCACTGATGTTGGGCGATTAGGCCTGGATCGCAGTCAGCGTTCCAATTCATCCCAAAGGTGTTTGATGGGGTCGAAGTCAGGGATCTGTGCAGGCCAGTCAAGTTCTTCCACACCAATCTCTACAAACAAGTTCTGTATGGACCTCGCTTTGTGCACGGGGGCATTGTCATGCTGAAACAAGAAAGGGCCTTCCCCAAACTGTTGCCACAAAGTTGGAAGGACAGAATCGTCTAGAATGTCATTGCATGCTGTAGTGTTAATGTTTCCCTTCAATGGAACTAAGGGGCCTAGCCCAAATGATGAAAAACAGCCCCAGACCATTATTCCTCCTCACTATGCATTGGGGTAGGTAGCGTTCTCCTGGCAACCGCCAAACCTAAATTTGTCCGTCGGACTGCCAGATGGTGAAGTGTGATTAATCACACATCAGAACATGGTTCCAATTCTCCTGAGTCTGAAGGCGACGAGCTTTACATCCCTCCAGCCAACTCTTGGCATAGCACATGGTTATCTTAGGCTTGTCTGCGGCTGCTCGGGCATGGAAACCCATTTCATGAATCTCCCGACGAACAGTTATTGTGCTGAAGTTGCTTCCAGAGGCCGTTTGGAACTCGGTAGTGAGTGTTGCAACCGAGGAGAGACGATTTTTACTCACTAAGCTGATCAGCATTCGGTGGTCCCGTTCTGTGAGCTTGTGTGTCCTACTGCATATAGTGTTTAATATTCACAGGTGATCAGGCACTGCTCATATCAGGTGAGCAGCTGGAACTTATGATTTACCACATTTCAGTATAGTATAATAGTAAAGCATAGTCTATTTCACAGAGGTGATATCAATTTTGAGAAATAGCTTGAAAAACTAAATGTTAATAATCCTGGTCCTCCACACATTTCCATTTTTTATTTTACCTTTATTTTACCAGTTCGGTCTCATTGAGATGATTTAAACTCTTTTACCATAGAGACATGGCCAAAATAGCAGCACACAGAGTTGCAGACACGTTTACAACGTAAAACACAAATAACTACAGTTTAAAAAACACCAATTTACACACTTAACAGCAAGATGATTTGGGAAAGTGTGGTGCAACTAGGAGTCAAAATATTGACAGCCCCCCACTTCATTTTCCAAAACTTTCCATAATTTCCCATTATAGTGTTAACCTAGCTTTTAACTAATATAAAGGGACAAGCTCCTTTAATTTGGAACTGGAATGTTTTTCTCCCTTTCTCCGTACGGGCCTTAGACACAATCACCAAAACACAGTCAAGTGAGCACAGGCGATAGTTTTCATTTGTCTGTTGGACAAAAATGGGAGCTGTTTCAATATGGCCTTATAAATACCAATGATGTAATCGCCGAAGAGCTAATGAAGGCCAGCCCACTCTCATATAGAGGATACAGTGATGTGTGAGCGCTTTAGAGTCAGTAATAAACCTCAGCGCCCCATTGTACACAGTGTCCAGCATACATAATGACTCCACAGGGGCATACATGTACAAGATATCACCATAATCAATTACAGAGACAAAAGTATCGGAAACAAGCCTCTTTCGCACTTCAAAAGAAAAACATGACTTATTATGAAAATAAAAACTTAACTTGAGCCTTAGCTTTTTCACAAGACCTTCGACTTGGGGTTTAAAGGCGAGACACATCTATCAAGATAACAAATTCTTGTAAGTTGCCACTTTCTATTTGCTTGTCCTGCATAGTCACTATACATGGAAGAGTATGAGGTTTCATCTTAGATTTTGTGAAAACCATCTGTACATTACAAGAACATAGTCAAAGTAGGGGGCCTGGCTGACCTCAGATCAACAACGGATGCCACTTTGCTATTGGCTGACAAAATGATCGCATCATCAAACACCAGTGTTCCTCCTCTGACCTCTTTCCCTTTCCAAAGGTGACCTGGCCAACCAGGCATTTTGATGACTTCCTGGCTGCATTGATCTTGTACACAGAGACCACAATGCAGCACGCCCTGATCTGTGGGTCTGGCAGGGTGAACATCATGACTTCGTTGAAGACGGTCACTTCACACAGGGTCTTAGCAGTGGACTTCTGGTGTCGCAGCTTAAACTGGTTGCAGAGGACACTGATCCGGGCATACAACCGAACTAGAAAAATGAAACTAACTTTTTTTAAACAATCACCAATCAATCCTACCTGTATCTACAACGCAACAGTATGCAACGTCTGCTCAATAATGAGTTTATCACACAAGAAACGTGGCATTCACCTTTGTCTTTTTCACTTTGCTGAGACAGTGCCCTGATCTTCAGCAGACCCACCTCCAGTCTCTGGAGGGTGTGGAGGTACTTTAGAGAGAGAAGCACCTCTCCAACCATGTCCTGGAAATGGTAATACTGTATTATTAAAGTCATGACAGTACACCGACAGGTTTGATATCATTTGAACATACACTCCCATGTGTATTTATTTGGACAGTGAAGCATTTTGGATTTGAGATCAAACGTTTTATATTTTTTATTTAAATAACCTTTATTTAACTAGGCAAGTCATGAGGCGACAGTACATAATGCCAGCTTTAATTTGAGGGTTTCTGTATACGTATCAGTTTTACTGTTTAGAAGTGAAAGCACTTTATGTATCTAGTCCCCCCATCTGAATAAGTATTTTGAACAATTTACTTACAGTGTATTCAATTTAGTCAATGATTAGTATTTGATCCCAAATTCCTAGCACACAATGACTACATCACACGTGTGACTCTACAAACTTGTTCGATGCATTTTCAGTTTTTGTTGTAGTTTGTGTTTCGGATAATGTTTTTCCCGATATAAATGAATGCTAAATAATGTATTGCATCAAGTTGGAGTCACTTTTATTGTAAATAAGAATATAATACACTACCGGTCAAAAGTTTTAGAACACCTACTCAT
The DNA here is from genome assembly GCF_023373465.1 of Oncorhynchus keta. Taxonomy (NCBI): domain Eukaryota; kingdom Metazoa; phylum Chordata; class Actinopteri; order Salmoniformes; family Salmonidae; genus Oncorhynchus; species Oncorhynchus keta. The sequence goes on from NC_068442.1 coordinate 27,110,635, forward strand.
TCAAGGGTTTTTCTTTATTTTTACCATTTTCTACATTGTAGAATAACTATGAAATAACACATATGGAATGATGTGGTAACCAAAAAAGAGTTAAACAAATAGATTCTTCAAAGTAGCCACCCATTGCCTTGATGACAGCTTGCACACTCTTACCAGTCAAAAGGTTGGACACACCTACTCATTCAAGGGTTTTTCTTTATTTGTATTATTTTCTACATTATAGAATAATAGTGAAGACATCAAAACTATGAAATAACACATGGAATCATGTAGTAACCTAAAGTGTTAAACAAAAATACATTTTGATTTGTTTAACACTTCTCTAGTTACCACATGATTCCATGTGTTATTTCATAGTTTTGATGTCTTCACTATTATTCTACAATGTAGAAAATAGTAAAACAAATTAAGAAAAACCCTTGAATGAGTAGGTGGATCCAAACCTTTGAATGGTACTGTGTATGTAGCAGAAAAGCTGGAAAAATAAAATAAAAAAACAAGATGTGTCCTCCGAAGAGTGGATGGGTTCAAAAAATAACAAATATATATATAACACACTATAAGTGAATTTGTCCAAATACTTCAAATTGGGGGACTAGACACATAAAGTGCTTTCATTTCTAAACGGTAAAACGTATGTATGAAAATACCTTAAAATAGAAGATGACATTCTGAGCTGTCGCCTCATAAACATTTGATCTCAAATCCAAAATGCTGGAGTATAAAGCCAAAATCAATGTTTTAGCTTCACTGTCCAAATAAATACGTAGCGGAGTGTAGGTCCAGATAGAGTGTATCATCCACCTTTTGTGGTGTCTGTAGATCCTCCAGTACTTCAAGAGGGTATGAGATGTTCATATCACACAGAGAAACTCTGACCTCTCCCAATAACCCATGCCTGGAGAACTTATCAAAGTCTCTGACCTGCAGAAAAGAGGACAATATTTTGGTTATCTGATTTAATTAGCTAATCAATGTAACACTACGTTATGTACCTCAAACCTGACGGTGGTGTGAGGGACATCCTCCTCCTCCATAGAGCAGGAGAACTGGTCCCCAAACGTAGGGCTGCTGCTGTCCTTCACCATACGGGACTGCCACTCATGGAGCACACACTGCAGTGAAGGAGAGGACTGCTCCTCCTTCTCCTCCTCATTATCATGCTTGGCCCATAGCAGCCGAACCCTCACAAAGGGGTCCACACTGCGGCTGAAGTCCCTGACCGGCAGGCCCCGGGCCTCCAGGACGGTGACCACCAGTCTGGACTGCAGCTGGTCATAGTAGAGGGAGAAGCGCAGGGAGCCCTTCAGCTGGTTCCCCAGGCCGGGCAGCTCCATATGGCTGCCCATGTACAGGCAACGGCTCAACCTCTGTGCCTCTTCATGGAGCTTCTCCACCTGGGGAACAGATATGGTCATACTGTCTATTTCAGTGCGTTCTCTAAACCACAACTCACTGAGATAAGCCCTCTGTTTGATTTACGTCCATTCAAGAACAGCACGACTGCAAAGATACACACAGAATGTTAGCAATTCATCATAGTAGAAGCTTGTTGCTCCATATTTCAGTGTAGACATAAGACAAGATGGGAGAGCGTTCCTTGTGAGAAACCAAAGGAATTAATAGTTACAAGTAATAGAGTTCTCTAACCTTAAAATTAGGCCTCTGGGTTTCCATGTAGAGGTCTTCTGTCTTTGCTGGCTTGCCATCAGATGAAAGTAAGTTATCCACTGCATTGAATAGAGAATTAAAGCAGCATCCAAAAAATATAGGAATTTGCAATAAAGAATGTTCAGTACTTTAATTATTATTCCATCCAGTTCTACTGTACGTTGGTGCTTGACCCATATATGGTTTAACCAACAACCAACTGATAACTTATTTAGTTAACTTACCAGGTTCCTTTGGAGCCTGTGAGCAGTAGCGGTATAACTGCCACACCAGAATGCCCATAGCAATCAGGAAGAGGGTTACAGAGATTCCCAGGATACAGTACTTGACCTCTTCATTGAAGGGCATGCGTAGGTCCCCAATAGACAGGTCTACAGTGGGAAGGACACGCATGTCTCTCTGCCATCTAAAACCCTGCAGAGCAGGATGCCATATGATTTCAGCACTTGTAATGTTCTATTCAAATCATATATTGACCCTGGTGTCCTACAGTATATGCAAAATTGGTGCAATTCTCAATGGTTAAACAACATTCATGAGATCCAGTAACAAACTTTAGACCACAGTCTCCTCTATGGAATGTTACTTGAACAATTTCATGTTCGACCCATCATAGGTTCTTAATGCATATTTACATTTTAGAGATACATTTTTTCGTTAGTGTTGCTGTATAACAACTCTGTTATAACAGTCATAACAAGGAGATTACATCAGATAAGTAAACTAAATATATCTATCATGTCATCTGGCTCCCCAATAACATTTCATAGTATTACACAATGTACAAGCACTGTACATATCAATAAAGTCACCCTATATCCTTAATCACTCTATTCTGTCCATTAATTTACAATTGGCAGATACAAATATACAGTGACACACTGGCAAACATCATCTGATAGAACTACAGTTATGGCAAAAGACTAAACACAATGTGATATGTGTGAAGTAAGAAAATAAGACTTAATACCATATGACATCATCCGTCTGTCCCTCTCCATTCACTGTCTGTCACCTGTGTTTCCATTACCATACATTAATCCTCTGACAAAATGACTTACTGATCCTATCAGTACCTGCCTATCCACCACCTGGTTTAACAGGTCTGATTAGTTTCTAAGGAAGTTTCCAGACTGCCTCGTCTTATTGTACTTTCTCCACAAGCAGCCTTGACATTTGTAAATAGACGGTTTCACATTACTCTCTGGCTCATTGTTCCACCAGCACTATTTGCAAAGCCACTGTTAGATAAGGTTTATCACATGCAGTATCCAAATAGCTGCCAGAAGAATGATAAGATAGTGCAAATAAAATAAAACAGGGCTTAAATTATTTCAGCATTTACCTAACAGTGTTTGTATAACTAAAGAGCAAACTAAAGCATTCTTAACATACGGATGAAAACGTTTTTTTTAATCATATCCACTTCCTTGTTCCTCATTTTCTAAAAACTTTTGTGTACAACTTGTATTTCAGATTGATCTAACATCAGAAAAACTCCTACTATTCGTCATAGGGGATAACACATGGGATAAATTTTATTTTGCAGGATTCTTACAAAATGTTCTAAAGACAGGTAGTGCAAATAAATACTCTCCATTACTATATTATGTAATAACACCAAAATGCTTTTCATTGGAAAAGAGAGCCGTAAAATGCATCACCCTTTCAGACATAACAGTGGAATATTTCTATATAATGAGATAAAGAACTGGATCATTCACTGCTCAGAAATAAAATATTATAATTGAATATCCTCTTAGAATTTGTGGTTTACAAAGAAGTCACATATGCACATATGCAAAAAAGCTTATTTCATGCACAAATTTGTCTACATTCCTGTTAGTGAGCATTTCTCCTTTGCCAAGATAATCCATCCACCTGACAGTGGCATATCAAGAAGCTGATTAAACAGCATGATTATTACACAGGTGCACCTTGTGCGGGGGACAATAAAAGGCCACTCTAAAATGTGCAGTTTTGTCACACAACACAATGCCACAGATGTCTCAGGTTTTGAGGGAGCGTGCAATTGGCATGCTGACTGCAGGAATGTCCACCAGAGCTGAATGTTGATTTCTCTACCATAAGCCACCTCCAAGGTTGTTTTAGAGAATTTGGCAGTACGTTCAACCAGCCACATCCGGCTTCTTCACTTGTGGGATCATCTGCGATCAGCCACCCTGACAGCTGATGGGTTTGCGCAACCAAAGAATTTCTGCACAAACTGTCAGAACCCCCCTCAGAGAAGCACATCTGCGTGCTCGTCGTCCTCATATTTCTCCAGTTTTTTTCTCCACCTTCTTGCCATTAAATCGAGTTAAGGAGGAAATCAACGCCTTTGCAGCCTGAATGGAGAATGTGTCATGTATGAACTGGTCCACGGGAAGTGTAGAAGTGTGTATTATCAGCTGCATGCATTCGCCGTCTTCCAGCCTTTGTGCTAGGTTTCTGGCAATAATCTTACCCGGAGCAGAGCTCACATCACCAGAATTCCACTATTTGCAGACTGAGGCCTCGCCTGGGTCCTGTCACCTTTAACGTTAGTCCCCAAAAATTAAGCGTAACTCATGGTTATTATGAAAAGCCATTAGATATTTTGGCCTATTTCTTCATATGCACTGTAGTGACTACTGACTCTACAGTACACAAAGATTTACTTCAGTGGTTTAGCCTAGTCACCTAATTAAAGGCAGAGGGCGCAATACCCACATCAACAGTAGGCCTACATAGCACATCATAGAAAATAAATGTAGCCTAATGTGTGTAGTCATTTAGTTCAAAAAAAGTATTAGGCCTAAAGCACCTTATCCCTTTGCCTACCCGACTATGGTAAGACAAGTTTACCTTCTCACTAATACAGTTCACTTTGTGGTCCTTCTGTAGCACAGTTGGTAGAGCATGGCGCTTGTAACGCCAGGGTAGTGGGTTCGATTCCCGGGACCACCCATACGTAGAATGTATGCACACATGACTGTAAGTCGCTTTGGATAAAAGCGTCTGCTAAATGGCATATATATTGCTGAAAAGGAAGAATCTGACATTTACAAACTGTGCAACCATTTTTATTTTACAGAGAACTTACACTGGTCTGACATTACCGAAATCTGAGAAACTCAGAAGATTACAGTGCACAATCACGATGGTCAGATTTGTACCATTCAAATTAACTTTGGTTTAATGAATCTATGAAACAAATGTGGATAGTGATGTTGGCCAGAAAAATATCAGGGGTACAGTAGTTAAAAATCAGTGTCTATTCGGAACAGAAACAGATGCTTCCACCTAATGTGCAAAATAAAATAATTCTAACTCCTGACACCACATGGTGTCAGAGTCCTGGAACCTCAGAGCAGGAGATTGAAAACCCATTCAAAGCTTCTACTGACATGCTTTAGAACATTTTTGACCCTGCATTCCATAATGTACAAGGTGGAGTCCACCATTAATCTTGTTCTTTCACAACAAAGTAAAAACCAGTGCTTGGCTTTGAGGGAAAGTGTGTTACAGGGCGCCTGAACTGTGCTTTCCATGGCCCCTCAGAAACATACACCACAGGAGGCTACTGAGGGGAGGACGGCTCATAATAATGGCTGGAATGGAGTGAATGAAATGGAATCAAACATAGAAAACATGTGTTTGCTGCATTCGATACCATTTCATTTATTCTGTTCTAGTGATGACTATGAGCCCGTCCTCACCAATTAAGGTGCCACCAGCAGCCTGTGATGTACAGTACACACTGAAAATCAGGGGGCATGGGAGTAAACGGCAATGTGCAAGCAACAAAACACCTTTCATGCTCCTGAAAATGAGAGTCAAAAGAGTCCATACAGTATACAGCATATATTACACACACTACCGTTCAAAAGTTTGGGCTCACTTAGAAATGTCCTTGTGTTTTCTTTCAATAACATGTTTTTTGTCCATTAAAATAACATCAAAATGATCAGAAATACAGTGTAGACATGGTTAATGTTGTAAATTACTTTTGTAGCTGGAAACGGCAGATTTTTTATGGAATATCTACATATGCGTACAGAGACCCATTATCAGCAACCATCACTCCTGTGTTCCAATGGCACGTTGTGTTAGCTAATCCAAGTTTATAATTTTAAAAGGCTAATTGATCATCAGAAAAACCTTTTGCAATCATGTGCGCACAGCTGAAAACTGTTGTTCTCATTAAAGAAGCAATAAAATGAGCCTTCGTTAGTCTAGTTGAGTATCTGGAGCATCAGCATTTGTGGGTTTGATTACAGGCTCAAAATGTCCAGAAACAAAGACTTTCTTCTGAAACTCGTCAGTCTATTCTTGTTCTGAGAAATTAAGGCTATTCCATGCGAGAAATTGCCAAGAAACTGAAGAACCTCGTAAAACGCTGTGTACTACTCCCTTAACTTAACAGCACAAACGGTCTCTAACCAGAATAGAAACAGGAATGGGAGGCCCCGGTGCACAACTGAGCAAGAGGACAAGTATGTTAGCGTCTAGTTTGAGAAACAGATGCCTCACAAGTCCTCAACTGGCAGCTTCATTAAATAGTACCCGCAAAACACGCCTCTTCATTGTTGACATTGAGACGACTTCGGGATCCAGGCCTTCTAGACAGAGTTGCAAAGAAAAAGCCATATCTCAGACTGGCCAATAAAAATAAAAGTATAAGATGGGCAAAATAACACAGACACTGGACAGAGGAACTGGACAGACGGCCAGCATCCCAGAGTCACCTCTTCACGTTGAGACTGGTGTTTTGCAGGTACTATTTAATGAAGCTGCCAGTTGAGGACTTGAGGCATCTGTTTCTCAAACTAGACACTAATGTACTTGTCCTCTTGCTCAGTTGTGCACCGGGGCCTCCCATTCCTGTTTCTATTCTGGTTTGAGCCAGTTTGCGCTGTTCTGTGAAGGGAGTAGTACACAGCGCTGTTCCAGATCTTCAGTTTCTTGGCAATTTCTCACATGGAATAGCCTTCACTTCTCAGAACAAGAATAGGCTGATGAGTTTCAGAAGAAAGTCTTTGTTTCTGGCCATTTTGAGCCTGAAATCAACCCACAAATGCTGATGCTCCAGATATTCAACTAGTCTAAAGGCCAGTTTTAATACTTCTTTAAATCAGAACAGTTTTCAGCTGTGCTAACATAATTGCAAAAGGGTTTTCTAATGATCAACTAGCCTTTTAAAATGATAAACTTGGATTAGCTAACAACGTGCCATTGGAGCACAGGAGTAATGATTGCTGATAATGGGCCTCTGTACACCTATGTAGATATCCCATTAAAAATCAGCCGTTTCCAGCTACAATTATTTACAACCCTAACAATTTCTACATTGTATGTCTGATCAATTTGATGTTATTTTAGTGGACAAAAAAAACTTTTGAACGGTAGTGTATATAAATAATCAGTTTAATTAAATGGTACAGTATCCATGGGAGATGTGGCAGTTGTTGATTGTTAGACAGTGCTCTTCCGTTACAACAGCAAAATAACATCCTTAACACACATTGTGGCTGGCGGATCATCACAACCAGAGACTCCATGCAGCACATATCATCCCACATAAAACAAGTGCCATGACCCCAGTACCATCACCTAGAAAGGTTCCACTGGCATTAAAGTTGAAACAAAAATTTGCAGCACCTGACATTTTTTTGAAAAAGGTTTTGTAAATTAATCCTTAATAAATTAGACGCACATTTCAATACAATTACCTTAAACCAGTATTTTTAGTAAAGAATTTTCTAGAAAAATGTCTTAACCATTATTACTTTTGGTGTTCCATATCACAGCCAATAGTTGAGCACAGTTCTTAGAGACAGGGTGTGCTCAGGCCAAGTGAGAGGACATGCTGCAATATAAGACATGATTCCAAACAGTGATATTGTGCTTGTTAGTTTTCATTGTCAAGTATGACTTACACAAGATATTTTGAGCTCATGACCACAGCATGCATGTCTGAGGGAGGGTAAAAAAAAAAGATTCAAGAATTCCATGGATATTTTTTCAGGGAACCACACATTAAAAACCTAGTCACAGATAGTCCAACATACAATATCTAGACAATATCTAGACAATGCCAACAGAAAATTAAAAATAAAATAACCCTATGGTATCTTATTATGTTTGATTCTTTCCCTAAAGGAAAGCAGAGGAGAGGGTTAATTTACATAAGTTGTTTTGTTTTTCCTGTCTGACGCTACCGCCCCTCCTTCCTCTGGTGGTGACTACGGTGTGACTCCTGGTTAGCTGTCTCACTTGGTCACTGCATGGATACCTTGTGCAAGGTAACCCACATTGCCAGAGGTGACGCCAGCCATGGAGATACGCCCATCCTTTGTCATGTAGACGGAGAACTCCTTTGTGAGGCGCGCCACCTGCACAAGTTGGAATAGTTACTCATTACGACTCATCAACTGCATATTAAGCTATTTAATATCTAGACAGATACTTATAAGTATAGCCACGTTCGATGTTTCATCCAATGATTCCTTACAAGTAAGTAACCCAATGGAAATCACATACTATATTATATTATGAGACAGTGTAGAGTCTCAGCAACAGTTACTCTACCTGTTCAGGCTTCAGCCCTGTGAAGCAGAACATGCCAATCTGATCAATGACGTGCTGCCAGTTCTGAGTGGAGCCCTCCTTCTTCAGGTTGGCCACTAACAGCTCCCTCATTGTGATGATGCGGTTAGCCATGCCATGCACCTCCCCCAGCCTAGGGAGAGAATAGCCGTCACTCAACTGGGCTCGTATCATGTTGGCTATGCGACAATTGAAATACGACATTTCGTGGATGACTTACTCACCACTCTTTGTACAGGTCTGGTGTATTGAGGATGGTGGCAGCGATGCGCGCCCCGTTCATGGGAGGGTTGGAGTAGATGGGCCGAATGAGGATCTTCAGCTGGGACTCCACACGCTTGGCCTCCTCAGCATCCTTACACACGACAGTGAAGCCCCCAACACGCTCACCTGAAGACATCACACAAGGCATGTTGCTTAGCTTAAATAATAAATATGGTATTTTGTTTCCCCCAAAACATTATCCTCAAATTTGACCAATGCAATTATCATAACTCACCATAGAGACCCATGTTCTTAGCAAAGGACTGAGAGAGCACAATGTTGTGGCCTTGCTCAATGAAATAACGGACAGCCCATGCATCACGGTCAATATCACCACTAGCAAAGCCCTGGTAGGCCATGTCAAAGAACACTAGGAGGTTCCTTTTCTGGAAGAGAAAAACATAACTTGTTATGTACAGTACCTTCAGAAAGTATTCACAAACCCTGGACTTTAAAAATAAAACAAACAACTTTGAATATCCCTTTGAGCAGTTATTAATTACACTTTAGATGGTGTATCAATACACTCAGTCACTACAAAGATAGAGGCGTCCTTCCTAAGGAGAGGAAGGACACCACTCAGGGATTTCACCAAGAGGCCATTAGAACAGTTAGAGTTTAATGGCTGTGACAGGAGAAAACTAAGGATGGATCAACAACATTGTAGTTACTACACATTTTTTTATTTGACCTTTATTTAACTAGGCAGGTCCGTTAAGAACAAATTCATATTTTCAATGACGGTCTAGGAACAGTGGGTTAACTATACTAATCTAAATGACAGTGAAAAGAAGGATGCCTATACAAAATAAAAACATTCCAAAACATGCATCCTGTTTGCAATAAGGGACTAAAATAAAACTGCAAAAATGTGGCAAACAAATTAACTATGTCCTGAATACAAAGCGTTATGTTTGGGGCAAATCCAAACACAGCACATCACTAATTACCACTCCTCATATATTCAAGCATGGTGGATATGCTTGTCAAGAACTAGGGACTTTTTTATTTTATAAAAAGAAAAAGAATAGGGCTAAGCACAGCCAAAATCCTAGAGGGAAACCTGTCTCAGTCTGCTTTCCAACAGACACTGGGAGACAAATTCACTTTTCAGCAGGACAATAACCCACAACATAAAGGCCAAAATATACAATAGAGTTGCTCATCAAGATGACATTGAACATTCCTGAGTGCCATAGTTACAGTTTTCACTTAAATCTACTAGCAAATCTATGGCAAGACTTGAAAATGGCCGTCTAACAATGGTCAACCACCAACTTGACAGAAATTTTAAAAGAATAATGTGCAAATATTGTACATTCCAGGTGTGTAAAGCTCTTAGAGACTCACAGCTGTAAACTGCTAGTGCTGAGCAATTAACTTAAATTTCGGTAATTTTTTCCGTTTTTAAAACAACTAATTGACCAAATGTCGGTTAAATGATTTGAATTCCATTTCGTTCTGTTTTTTTTCCTGTGAGCTCAATGCGCACATTGCAGTAAAGAAGGTCGACGACATCCGATCCTCGTTTGCTAAGTCAAACGACACCGCTGGTTCTGCTCACACTGCCCTACCCTGTGCTCTGACCTCTTTCTCCCCTCTCTCTCCAGATGAAATCTCGCGTCTTGTGACGGCCGGCCGCCCAACAACCTGCCTGCTTGACCCTATCCCCTCCTCTCTTCTCCAGACCATTTCCGGAGACCTTCTCCCTTACCTCACCCCGCTCATCAACTCATCCCTGACCGCTGGCTACGTCCCTTCCGTCTTCAAGACAGCGAGAGTTGCACCCCTTCTGAAAAAACCTACACTCGATCCCTCCGATGTCAACAACTACAGACCAGTATCCCTTCTTTCTTTTCTCTCCAAAACTCTTGAACGTGCCGTCCTTGGCCAGCTCTCCCGCTATCTCTCTCAGAATGACCTTCTTGATCCAAAAATCAGTCAGGTTTCAAGACTAGTCATTCAACTGAGACTGCTCTTCTCTGTATCACGGAGGCGCTCCGCACTGCTAAAGCTAACTCTCTCTCCTCTGCTCTCATCCTTCTAGACCTATCGGCTGCCTTCGATACTGTGAACCATCAGATCCTCCTCTCCACCCTCTCCGAGTTGGGCATCTCCGGCGCGGCCCACGCTTGGATTGCGTCCTACCTGACAGGTCGCTCCTACCAGGTGGCGTGGCGAGAATCTGTCTCCTCACCACGCGCTCTCACCACTGGTGTCCCCCAGGGCTCTGTTCTAGGCCCTCTCCTATTCTCGCTATACACCAAGTCACTTGGCTCTGTCATAACCTCACATGGTCTCTCCTATCATTGCTATGCAGACGACACACAATTAATCTTCTCCTTTCCCCCTTCTGATGACCAGGTGGCGAATCGCATCTCTGCATGTCTGGCAGACATATCAGTGTGGATGACGGATCACCACCTCAAGCTGAACCTCGGCAAGACAGAGCTGCTCTTCCTCCCGGGGAAGGACTGCCCGTTCCATGATCTCGCCATCACGGTTGACAACTCCATTGTGTCCTCCTCCCAGAGCGCTAAGAACCTTGGCGTGATCCTGGACAACACCCTGTCGTTCTCAACTAACATCAAGGCGGTGGCCCGTTCCTGTAGGTTCATGCTCTACAACATCCGCAGAGTACGACCCTGCCTCACACAGGAAGCGGCGCAGGTCCTAATCCAGGCACTTGTCATCTCCCGTCTGGATTACTGCAACTCGCTGTTGGCTGGGCTCCCTGCCTGTGCCATTAAACCCCTACAACTCATCCAGAACGCCGCAGCCCGTCTGGTGTTCAACCTTCCCAAGTTCTCTCACGTCACCCCGCTCCTCCGCTCTCTCCACTGGCTTCCAGTTGAAGCTCGCATCCGCTACAAGACCATGGTGCTTGCCTACGGAGCTGTGAGGGGAACGGCACCTCAGTACCTCCAGGCTCTGATCAGGCCCTACACCCAAACAAGGGCACTGCGTTCATCCACCTCTGGCCTGCTCGCCTCCCTACCACTGAGGAAGTACAGTTTCCGCTCAGCCCAGTCAAAACTGTTCGCTGCTCTGGCCCCCCAATGGTGGAACAAACTCCCTCACGACGCCAGGACAGCGGAGTCAATCACCACCTTCCGGAGACACCTGAAACCCCACCTCTTTAAGGAATACCTAGGATAGGATAAAGTAATCCTTCTCACCCCCCTTAAAAGATTTAGATGCACTATTGTAAAGTGGCTGTTCCACTGGATGTCATAAGGTGAATGCACCAATTTGTAAGTCGCTCTGGATAAGAGCGTCTGCTAAATGACTTAAATGTAGTGTAAATGCAGTTTCTCTGGAGATAAATCAGATCCAGCCTGAACTGTGCGATGTAGTAGGGAGTTGTATCCAACAGGGCAATATTCTATGGTTTCGTGTATAAAACGTGGTAATTAATATATCGCCACAACCACATGAAAAAAAAGCACTAACTTACTATTATTCATCACTACCTTACAAGTTCTATTCAATATGTTTCACTACATACATGAGTGGTAAGTCAGTACTGATGATGTTGACTGATTTTGAAATTGTTGTGTTTATATTTTTGTTCAGTGTAGATCAGTGGTTCTTAACCTGAGGTACTGAACCCCACCAGTTTCATATGCGCATTCACCGAACCCTTCTTAATTGGAAAAATAAAACTTTTTTTTTTCAAATTCAAAAACATAGGTATATATTTTACTGGTTGTTACGGATACAGTTATCCTGTGTCTGTGTGTATCCTGTGTGTGTGTGTTTCTTTTCTCTCCTTCTCCCCTCACAGGTGAAAATCATCACTCCCCAATCAATCAATCAGAAGACACCTCCTCCTATTTCCTGACCTATCACAGTTCCTTCCCCATGGTTTAAAAAAACCCATCATTTGTTTGTTCTAGAGCTCAGCTCAGCTCAATCTCTCTGTAAATGCCATGTCTGTAGGTCTCTGTGTTTCACTCTCGCTTTGTGTCTTAAACCTCTCTTTTGTTTAAAGCACTTCATAGCACTTTGTCATCACCTGTGAGTATTATTTTTGGTTATGGTATTTGTTTGTTGCTGGTGGGAAAAAGGGGAAACCAAGACAAGTCGCCCATGGGCATACACTACCCGTAGGTGAACTTTGTTAAATACACTAGTTAGAACTGGGCGGACCACCCACTGTATTTTTGGTTAGTTAGTTAGCTGTTGTTAAAGTAGGCTAGTCTAGCTTAGGGGTGTGTTTTTGTATACTTATTGTTTCTTTCCTTGGGTCCAGCTCAGCCCCTTTTCCTGCTCCCCCCCATTACCGTGTGTTTATAAATAAACCTAGAGTTTGACGGTAGATTTCTGTTGTCGTGGTTATTTCGTGCACACTTTTACTTTGTCACAATAATAATTTGCATGAGTTATGTTACGGGTCTCATTACCATCCCCCCTAGACTGTCGGGCCAAAAGGGATTCGTAACACTGGTGCACAAAATTAACCGTGCATCAACATCACTGTGTTCAAAGAACAAAATCATCAAAAAATGATTCACACAAACAAAATAATGAATATTTACTGCGGTTGCCTTTGAGACCAGTTCAGAAATGCGCGGCTTCACCTTGGCAAGTGCCACTCATGTCATTTTCGCAACAAAGTCGGTTCCTTTTCTTCGTTTTTATGTCCATCCTCAAAGGATTGCTCGCAAAGATATATTGTTACAAACGGTATGAAAATCTCCAGAGCTTTCTTAGCAATAACAGGGTACGTTACCATCTGACACAAACGTTAAAAGTGTTGTTGTTCTGAAGAGTTGCTGTTGAACCTGGCTCTACTGAATTTCAATGATTTCCTCAAAGTATTCATCATTGACATCTGTTGTCTCAACACTAAACGTGAACGGCTGTCTCACCCATGCTGGATATGACTCTCTTGTAGGGAAGTATTCGTGGAGAGACTTTGCAAGCTCATCTAAGTGCGTGGCAATTGCTTGCTTCAGTTCCGCGGGTACAGAAATGTCTCCGATTCCAGATACATCTTCGATCTTACTTACACAGTCGTCCAGCAGGGGAAAGTTTGCGAAGTTATCGTTCTCTGTTCGTCGTTTCCATAACGGTAGCTTTTTTTGAAAAGCCTTCAGGTTTTCCTCCACTTCGATGATGTTGACTCCACCGCCCGGCATCTTTTGATTGAGAGCTGTGAAGATATCAGCCATATACGCTAAAATGAGAATGAACTCAGAATTTTTTAAGCAATCTGCATGACAATGTTGGTGCTCTTGCAAAAACAGGGCTAATTCCACACGCACGGCAAAAACACGATTCAGCACCTGTCCCCGGGATAACCACCGAACGTTAGAATGGTACAGAAGTACCTCGAATTCAGAGCCCATTTCTTTACACAGCTCACTGAAGATGTGGTGCCTCAGCACTAGTTCGCACATAGTTCACGCATTCCACTGCAATTTTTAATACTTCTGCCAGTTTTGGAGGCACGGTTTTTGTTGCCAACGCATGCCTGTGCAGAATATAATGCATAACAATGATGTGTGGTGCATCGGCTTTCACTAGCGCACCAAAACCAGACTTTCTTCCCAGCATGACTGGAGCTCCAGCCGAACAAACTGCAGAAACCATATCCCATGAAAGATTGTTGTCTTTGAAGAAGTCATCCACAAGTTTCTGTACATCGGCTGCCTTAGTTGTTGTTGTAAGAGGCTTACAAAATAAAAAAAATCTTCCTTTATCACGTCGTCTTTCACAGTGCACGAATACAGCAAGCTGGCTTAGATTAGAAACGTCTGTGGTCTCATCGAGTTGAAGGCTGAATTTTGCCGGGCTTGAAATCGGATCTGCAACTACTTGAGCCAAGATGTCTGCTCATGTCCTCTATTCTGTCGCTGATGGTGTCATTTGAAAGAGGAATTTGGGATAACTTAACTTCAGCCTCTTTTCCCAGCATGATATTCGCCATCTTCAACACAGCTGGTTTTATGAGTGTTTCACCAATGGTGTGTGGTTTGCCCTGCTTTGCGATCAGGTAAGCAACTTCGTATGATGCTGTGAGGATCGGTTTGTTGATGGCTACAAAGCCGAGAACAGGCAGAGTAGCCTTTTCATCGAATCTGGCTCTTCACCTTGAATTCAGCGAGCGTTGTGTTCTTGTATTTTCCATCTCCATGCAGCTTGTTCTCTTAGTTTTGCCGGTGCTAGACTAGAATTGCTCAACTTGGCATTGCAAATCATGCAGTTAGGACGCTGACTCCCATCACGTTCCGTTATACATGTGAATCCATATTGTACATATTTGTCCGACCACTTTCTTTTTTTGCTCGACATAGTAAGTATGAAGGGATTAAAATATTAAGAAAGAAATCACAAGACGTACCATCACGACAGTCACAAGTCGACTAATGAGCGCACCAAATTCCCTGCAGCACAGATAGGCCAAGCAATGTAGCGTGATCACCTGCAGCCAATGATGGCCAAGCGGGGCGTGTCATCACGAATCATATGAGTCGGATGTGTGTCTTGACCTCCGCCGAACCGATCGATCGAACCCAGGTTAAGAACCACTGGTGTAGATATTACATTTTTTATATTTAAATCATCTTAATATTTCACTACATTTTAGGTCCCCCAGGCTGTCCCAACATGACATGAAAGTGAATTCTGACAGTGTAAAAGAACCGTAGTTAACTATAGAATGTTGTATTCAATACCCATTTGAAGAGAAAAACATTGTGTTTGATAAAATTAAAGATTCTCTCAGGGGACACTATTTCAATTTAAGGGGACAACACATGGGGCCCAGACCCTGAGTTGGGGAACCATCGTACTACTAACCTCTCTGCCTGCTTGCTTCAATGTTTCCTCTCTCTGTGTATCTGCTTTGCCTCCTTCAGCCTGACTCACCACTGTCTGTCTCACTACTCACTGTAAAGAAAAGGTATTTTGTTATGAGAATTTATACTAGCCAATCTTTTGATTAGAGCTAGCTTAATTTCAGTCAACTGCTCCTGCTGAGGTCAGGCTCCGTTCAACGTTAGCTTCTAACTTCACCCTTCTAGCCAGCTAGTTATAGCTAGCTAACTTGCTAACAGCCAGAGCCCTTAACCTACCTAGCCAGCTAGACATCAGAATGAAATATCATCGACTATTTACCAGTTGTACACTCACTCTCATAGAGTGAGGTTTTTTTTGTTTTGTGGGATGTCTGTTGACACGGCAGGAGGCGAGGGAAGTTTTTTTTTTTTTTTTTTTTTTTTTACTACAAAAACCACTGTCGGCGGCGTCTCCCTTACCACTTGCCACAGTAGGTCTGAGCGGAGGTAGGCCGAGAAGTGAAACGAACTATGTCGTGGTCGGAGTTTCCCATCGGACAGAGTGGTGAGTGAATGCACTGCTGAAAAGGCAAATCCGGGGGAGCAGGAAACATAACGAGCATACATGAATCATTTATGATTCCACTCGTTCACAAAGGTAAGTACGATTAGAACTCAGATCAAGAATCCTTCTGAGCGTTGCTCAACGCTGGGAATGCAATAAGAAGTGAGTAAATGAAAATTAAATAAAGAAATGCGAGTAAATGCTATTTCACAAATAAAAAGGTGCGTAAGCGGAATTTATCCTCTACTACATCCCTGGATGGGTCTGGCAAAACCATTCATAAAAATCTATCCTGCAGGCAGGGTTGAATCTACATTTGCCTGGCATTTAAGCACCTCAAGCAACTTGCGAACCCTGCTCTACCTGAAAATACATGATCTAAGTGATTGATAGCTGTTATTCAGCAGTCATAAAAGTATGCTTTATTTAGTTTGAAGAACTACAAAATAGCGACTTTGTCAGACAGCATATGCAGCAGCTCTAGAGATGAGATGATGACTTGGAATGAAATAAATAACCAAATGTAATACAGACAACTGAAATATGTTAAGCAGTAAAGAGCAGTCACTATCATCATGGGAGTTTTATTAATTGTGTTGTTACAGCATTCAACCTAAATAATCTAAATCCGTGATAATTTTTTTAAATAATCGAACTGACCTCAAAAAGCACTGATCGCTGCCAAAGGTGACTAACATATATTGATTGACTCAAGGTGTGAATAATTATGTAAATTAGATATTTGTATTTCATTTAATACATTTGTAAAAATGTCTAAAAACATATTTTAACTTTGTCGTTAAGGGGTATTGAATATAGATGGGTGAGAATTTGGTAAAATATTGAATCCATTTTAAATTCAGTTTAACAACAAAATTTGGATTCAGTCAAGGGGTATGAATACTATCTGAAGGCACTGTATTTTGGCCTGGTTGGTGGATAATTAGGTTTCATCTGGCTACTGGGTCGTTCCACCAATTTAATACATTTTTTTTGTAGTAGAAAACATTTGTTTCACCTAATTTTAACATTGTCATAAAGAGCACATGTTCAACATAATAAAAAAACAAATTTCAGTGTAAACTTAAAACGACTAAAACCAGATATAAAGTATGTAGAAAAGATTATGACCTATAATCTTTTTAATAATATAATCTTTGAGAACTAACAATCACCAAATTAAAATCTAGACAGTCAGGGAGAATGGAAAATTCTCCGTAGCCGTATTGATTTTGTTTTATGTTTAAGCAAAAACAGCAATATCCATGGAAAATGTAATAAAATTGCAGGAAATTAGCTTTAAAACTGCTAAATGAAGTATTGCCGCTCTATGGAGAAATGTGTCGAATTGCAGGAAATGTATTTTAAAATGCTAAATATTCTACACAGCCAAGATAGGGGCCTCTAAAATGTGTTCTAAAATTCAGCAGCGTCAATGGGCCAGCCGCACCAATTGCCATGCCCACCCCCTAAAACTGTAACAGGGTTGACGTAAATATCAGCCATAAATCCCCTTGTGATAGAAACTTGTGTGCAACAGAGAGGGGCAATTGAATGAAAGCTTCATCACCCCAAAATTATTGTTAAACATTTCTAGCCTGTTAATCTATGGGTAACAGGGTTGATGTGTTATTGTCGACCCGTTCAGTTTCCCTCCACAAAAAAAAAACAGAAAATGGCCAAAAAGAGTAGAATCAGCTCACCTGCTTTTACACTATGATTTGACTATCAGATGTTCAAGTTTCTTTTAAAACAATTTTTAAAGGAATAGTTTTACCATATTAAAAGGAGAGTTCAGTTCATTTAACAGGGTTGACCTTAAAATTAGGGACAGGTTTGTTTGTTTTCATGTTGTCTAAATTAAAAAGGGCACTTCATTTAATATAACAGGCTTCTCAAATTCAATATTTGTGCACAATTTCTACCTAAAATATCAAAGGGATGCAAAAGGCACTCATTTCATGGAACGACCCTACTACATCACTTTATATTCAGTTGCGTTTACCTTCACCAGGTTAGCAATCTCCTTCCACTGCTCTGGCTGAGGGTCCACTCCTGTGGGGTTGTGGGCACAGGCATGAAGCATGATGATACTTTTCTCAGGTATTTTCTGAATAAGAGGAAACATTAACACATGTTAATCTATAATCCAGCAGTTACTTTAAGTACACATTGATAGGGAGAGTACAATGTGTACACATTGGTAGGGGAAGATTAGGCTTCTGTGCCATGTCTTACAGAGATGTCATTCAGGGCTCCCTGGAAGTCAAAGCCACAGGTCTTTGGGTCATAGTAGGTGTAGGCCTTCAGTTGCATCCCAGCGTCTCTGAAGATGGGTGTATGGTTCCCCCAGGAGGGCTTGGGCAGGTACACATCCCGGGCCTCTGTATGGAAACGGGACTGAGGGAGGGGAGCAGGAACAAAGACAGTGGGGAAAAGAAGAGACTTTCATTCATTAGCATTCATGATGAAGGTTGGATTTGTAAAAAATAATAAAATAACAACAAGCAAAAGGAACAGGGCTCTTACCAGGAAGTTGGCTCCGATTCTCAAGGACCCAGTTCCAGAAATTGTTTGGACAGTGATGTTCTGGGAACAAGGAATAAACAACAAACGGTCAAAAAAAGGCTTCTAAAGCTGTGCTGTAGAATCAGGATGTCTGAGGTTCCAGGAAAGGCTCGACTTACCCTGCCACTCTTGATAACCTCATTGTTGTCTCCCAAAGCCAGCTTGGCGCATGCCTTGGTAAAGTCCCCCAGACCACCAATAGCCAGGTATTCTTTGTCCAGCTTCTTTGCAGCAATCTGAGCTTCAGCCTAAGAATACAGAGGGTGAATGTCCAGCCAAAGTCTGTTGTTCTCTGTGTCCAAGTGATTGTAAGCAGCTAGGCTGATGTCTTTTTAACTTAGTCTCTCATAAAATTAGGTTGTTTCTCATGTTATGAGGTTTATAATGAGAGTCATCATCATCATAATCATCAAGCAATGATTACACACCTTGCGAACACAGCTGAGGACATATGGTTTTCCCTGGTCATCACGGTATGCTCCTACACCCAGATTCATCTTCTTAGGGTTGGTGTCACGCTTGTAGGCCTCTGACACCCCCAGGATGGGGTCAGGGGGACCCATCTGCACCTCGGACCACCATGAGCTGATACAGTTGGGGAAGGCGATTGAACCATCCCGTAGAAGATAGAAAGGGTAAATTACAGACTTGCATCAACTCAATTTACACCCGATTAAGTAGTCTGATACCTTTGCACTAAGTAGGATTTGATCCAAATTAGGTGATAATCCCCTAACAGTCTGAAGTTGATTAAGCTAGTCTGCTTTCACACACAGGAATGTTGGATGTGGCAGCATGCATGTGGCAGCAACAACCAACCACTAATGTTGCAAGGATGACATTCTGACATACACTTAAATCATAATCTATTGCATCAATGGCTTCATTTGATGGGCCTACCTTTCTTTCAGTGGTCAGCCAGTCACCAGCAGTACAGTAATGAAACATGCTTGACCAGTCATGTGGAGGGGGAAAAGCACTGCATGCCCAGCTAAGCTCGTTAGTGTTTTGTGACCTTGTTAGTTTGCTACACATTAAAGTCCAATATTTCTAACAGTGCTAAAGCTGTTTCAACTCCTCCAACTGCATGTAGCTACTATAGCTGTGGCTATCTGGTTACCAGTTAGCTGCCAAAACACATCGTTGGATCCTAGTTAAGTAACGTTAGGTCAGTTTGGCAGCTAGCTACTGAACAACCTTGGTTGGTGGCGAGGTTGCAAATAGCCAACCAGCCACACAAAGCCTATGAAATCAGTTACCTAACGTTGTATCATTGGCTACTTTGCTAATTACCCGAAAATGGCTGCGAAAACAAACTAGCTAACATGCTAGTTGTACATTTGTCTTGAGATAGCTAGCAACCAACCTGCTCCCGTTGAGGGAAAAGACAAAGGGTCGTTCGTCTGCTAGCTAGCTCTGCACTGACTAGTTGTCTATGGCTGTCAGCTAACGTGGTAGCTAGTCAATAAAGCAGTTCTCTCGGGGCACATCTTACCTGGCACGAATGGAGAGCGCACCCAACGGAGGGTGTACCCCGACCGTAGAGATGATCTTGCTAGATTTCAACAGGGCCATTGCTGGTACTCAACACAACACGCACGGAAAACCGTCTCCCGAGTTCCCACACACTGTACTACGTAGCTATGCTGTCAATTGCAGCACACCCCCACGTGCTCAACAGCGCCACGAAGAAGAGTTCAGTCTTTTTGAGTGCACTGTAGGCTTGGGAGTAGCATGTGATAAATATTATTGGCCACTTGGTAGCAATACAGCCCCATAGTAGTTTATCAAATACAAGGTCTCCATGCAGAAGATTCCACAGCCCATACGGCTTTGTAAATGCTATTGTATTTATTAGCCCACCCAGTGTACTTACTATAAATGTTGACATCTTAAATAAGTTGATAATCAGCTCTTTATTGTCATTAAATATGTCACATTCAAAGATTGATTAGGTTGTACAGACCACAGTCCCAACGGCAATCAAGCATGCACAGCCTTACCTGGAATGCTTTATTTGTTGGTTGCATTCACTGAAAGTGTTACCATTGAAAAATAAGGTTTCTACCAATGCATGCAAATGGTTACTGTAGCTTACCATGTCCAGTCATTGCAGTGTCTTTCAGTGCTTTATCACTCCATTTTACAACAAAAAATGTATCCTTATGATATAGAATATTAGATGCAATATTAGTCCATCGTTTATAAATGTGAAATAGATGTGTGGGAATGTTTGTAAATGCAATAAATGTAGAGATTCTCTCAATTCAAGGGAGAGATGTTTGGTGGGCTTTTTCTATGACTGAGTGATGAAATTGCAGATAACATTTTCATGCAGGAAGGACTAAGTGCATTCCGATGTGTATAGCAAAAGTGAGGTGTGAGTTAGGGTTAGTGAAGCAAGAGTAAGTGTACTTCTATCTCCGAGAAGCCTCTCCCTTTCTTCCTCCATCTTGTATTTCTAGCTTACCATCACCCACACGACTTCCTCTCCTGTCTGCTTCTATATTAGTCTGCCTTTCCTCTCTGATTGAAACAGCAAGTCTGATGAAAAGGCCATTTTAATATTGTCATCTACAATCTATGTGGAAAATGGAATGGATTTGAGTAAGTATAGCATTGAAATGCTCTGATACCACAATCAATGAATGTGTAAACATAATTGAAGTTGAGAAAATATAGACTACTCCTGTTATATTATTGTATTTCCTTGTTGCCTTTGTACGGCACCATTATTATTTTGAATCTTGTATCTCACCACACAAGAAGCTATGTGTTGGGATGGCCTAAGTCCATAGCAAATGTATTACATTGCATTATGGGTTTGTGGGAGGATAGTCCCTTAGGATAAAGACTGGTTTGCCTGTGTGCAATTATCAACGATGCAGTGGGATGCTTAGAAATGCCTCTGTCATGTGCTGATGGCATGTTGTCAGTGTTAGATAACATTATTGACTTAATTTACAGTTTGTTAGTTGTCCTGTGCCGGTTCAGTGATTATCACTGGAATTGGGCCAGGCCTCAAAATGTTCCCAATATGGTTTTGTTTTAATTGGGCATTGCCTGCATCTGTCTATCAGCTTGCCCCTTCCCTGTACATATGGACGTATTTCATTATTTAAACCATCTTGAGATTAAGATTTTCAAACTTGTTTGTTTTACTCACAGGACCATCCATGTGTAGATCACAGGCGGCCGGCCGGTGGCACCTTAATAAGGTGAGGACGGACCATATTAATGGCTGGAATGGCATAAGTGGAATGGTATCGAACACATCAAGTTTATACTATTCCATTAACTCCATTCCAGCCATTACTATGAGCTGTTCTCCACTCAGCAGCCTCCTATGCATATATTCATTATTTTGTAGTATATTGCACAGTAAAAAGGCTCATTTGTAAATAGGTTCAGTATTTATGTCTTAGTCACCAGAGTGTGTATTGGTGTTTGTGTGTGTGGCACTCAGTGGATATACTGTAGGGAATCTAGGCAGAGACATCCATTCAATTAGTTATTTAATTCACAGGAGCTATATTTAAAGAGTACATCAATAAAACACCAAGTTTCCTTTCATACAATATATGTTTAAATAATGAAAGGTATCGTCATGTATGAAACTGTTCTCCCTTGTTCTCCTCTCCATGTGTCTGATATCTAGTCATAATATCAGTTATTAGTTAAGATCAGGATGGTGATTGCAGATTCAACAAAGCTAAAACACGTCTATGTGAATCTTAATGATAGATTGTTACTTTTGTTCACTCTTTTCATTGACATCCTTACATGTGAAACCTGTATGGAGATAAACATGGTCATCATGAATTTGGAATGCCTCTTTCCAAAGGAGACCTTGATGGGAGGTTCCCATGCAGATAGTAAATTGAGGTAGCACTCTGACTAAAAAATATACAGTATACTAATATGGTCTGTTAATAAGCATCTCATAGAAATTACTACGACATAACGCAAATGCTCATCTCTGTGCATTGCACATTGGATAAAAAAAAAGCCAGTCTTTTCCTGCAAAACATGGCTTTCAATTAAATATTTAAATAGTGATTATTAATTGATAGGAATTTCTACAAGCTCTGTTGTGAGAGGGAAGTTTTACTGCTGAATTATTGAACTTGTTTTAAAAGCATCTGCACACAATTAGAGGGGATTTTTACTAGAAATATGAAGTCGTGCTTCAGAAATACTGATAGAGGAAATTTAGGAATTTATACAAGTATTCTATTGTCTGGTTACCAGTCTTTTTAGCTAACATTCCACTCCATGCCACTCCTGTCATTTGCCAAAAACTGGAGTGGCAAGGGGTGGAACGTAATACCTGAACAGAGACTGCAACCAGGCTAGGTATTCTCTTGTAATTATAAAAAATGTGTGAGTGTTTCTGTGTGTGGTTGCAGTACCTCCCTGATATCTGGTAATGACAGGGCTCTCTTTATTTGCTACTCATACACCAACTTAATCTTTATTAATACTAATTGATGTACTTTTTTCCAAAATCAATATTCAATTTAATGGATTATCAACAACATTTTTAACAACCGGAGTACTATGCCAGATATTCTTTGTGTAAATTGCAAGCACAAGGAGGTGTAGAGAGAGAGTAAGGTGTAGACCCCAAAATAACTGAGATAATCTTAATCGTAATATATATTTTTTTATGCTTTCTATCACATCCTCATTATAACAGTATCAGCCAGAAAATGCAACATAAAAAATCTAAATGTAACAGGGTAATAATATAAGGATGAAACACCAGATATATACATAGACGAACTAGATGGTAATTTTCCATGAAGAAAACTTGTGGGACTTGCTTTAACTCTTTAAAAGTATTTTTGTGGTAGTGGAAGAAGTTTAAAACATTTTAATTAAGCTAATCAATTAAATATAGTCAAAGCTAAATGTAGTAAAATAATCGGTCTGCTTACTGTGATATACTACTTTATCAACCTTATTACCTTGGATTGTGGGGCAGTTAGATCACACATTTCATCAGAAATAACTACATGTGGCGGCAGCGTAGCCTAGTGGTTAGAGCGTTGGACTAGTAACCGGAAGGTTGCGAGTTCAAACCCCCGAGCTGACAAGGTACAAATCTGTCGTTCTGCCCCTGAACAGGCAGTTAACCCACTGTTCCCAGGCCGTCATTGAAAATAAGAATCTGTTCTTAACTGACTTGCCTGGTTAAATAAAGGTAAAAAAAAAAAAAAAAATTAAAAACATCCAGACTAAACTTTTATACACTCTCCCACTTGAATATCACAGTATATGACAACTGTAATAACAGATTACAGAAGGTAATGAGGCATTGTTGAAGTTTTAAATAAGACATAACTGTATTTTTTCACAACATATTTGGACGACAGCAGGATGTTCATTAAATCCTCTCTGGGCTAGAGGAGGATAAATGGGAAGAGGGACCCACCGGCCAGAAAGGGGGAACCCCTTCCTTCAGAGCCCCTCTGCTCCCAGGGGGGGACACAAGTTAACTGTGCATAGCATACATCTGATAATCATTATTTGAAATGCAATTGTAGTTTAGTTTTTTTTTACCATGAGCATGTAAACTTTTAAAAATGTATTTTGCTTTCACAACGTATTTTGACTTTCTTTTTTACACTAACATGAAGGAAGAACTAATGCAAGCAGTGAAATGTGATACCAATGTTTTGGTCAAGATTCATACCTGAGAGATGTCTGAAGTGAAAATGCAGTACACATGGTTGTGATAGCTGTAGTACGTCTGCAGCACACCTGAATGGAGGCAATGTTGTGGATGAGAAATTAACACTGGATTCAGCCTGGTATTCTTTTCTGTGGTAGCAGCTTGTATCAACCATGCATACCCTCTATCATGAAACAATGTCAAGATGGGCTTGCTTGACCTGGATAGCAGATCCTTGTTGAAGTTGCCACAGACGGTGATCGGTTCAGTGCCTTTAAACTATGACAATGGAAGGAGTGTGTGTGCGTACTGGTTTTAATGTGTTTATTACTTCTTACCTGTAGAAAATTATAATTTTGGCACTTCAAACAGACTAAGAAAGCAGGGGTATTAATGCTCAGTGAAATCATATGTTGCTGTGGTAACCAGGGAGCTTTCAATAACAAAGTTACATGCCAGTGGGAAGTTAGATGAAAGGAAAATACAACTCAAAAATATATTTTGGTATTTGTTTCATTAGTCCACTGTTGATAGTCTTTGTTTTGCATGTCAGCAATCAAGTTTTCAAGATATAAAACTTTCAAAATACAGAAAGTGTCACAGTATGATAGTATGGTATGACATAAAACACATGACACTTTATGCATTTTGAAAGTTCTATATCTTGAAAACTTGATTGCTGATATGCAAAACACTTTGGGACTGTATCAACAGTGGACTAAAGAAACAGATCCAAAAATATACAGTCGTTTTTGAGTGGAATTTTCCTTAATGAAAGCAGTTGATACAATTACTTAAACAGCTTTACCTCATGATTGGTAGAAGCTATTCCTGTTCTGATTTCAGATTTGATAAACAGAGAATTAGAGGAAGTTTTCATATGCTCTGCGTTTTTGTCTAATTTGTTGGAACCTCGGTTACTGAAACACATGTACGTTTGATTGGTAGAATATAATTATGTCCTAATTTCAGTTTTGAATGTCAGAAAAGCAGACTTAGATATTTCATGTGCTATGTTTTTTTTCAAATTGGTTGGGAAAGTGGCCTGAGTAGCTGATTGTGTCAAAAGCGACATTGTTTACGCCGAATAGAATACGTCTTTATCAATAAAACGTCACAAAGAGGTGCAGAGCGTTCAATTTTCCTGCTGGGGGGCAAGGAGACCCCCGGCTCCGGAATTGTGAAATACATGTTAACTATTTGGCTGTAATGTCATCACCTCTTGAAGAGTATAGTCAGAACTACACATTTCCGATGATTCCATGCAAAACAATTACGCACATTTTAGCTCTATCATCAGAGTTATACAGCAAGTAACTGCATCCTTTTCGTGATCAGTGTTAGCTGATGTTTAATTTGCAAGCTATCGTACTGATATAAATGTTGTACAGTTGTCTAAACATAGTGTGTAAGTGGACCTAATGTACTTTTTTTCTCCAACCAACATAGTCCTATCTAGCGAAGTAAGCTAACGTTATCCCCTTTTCAACATTGTTTTTAAGAATGTTAAATCACGATTGCTGCTGACAGACATGATAGGCTACATTGACTGATGGACAACGTCAAATTGGTTAGCTAGCTAATAACACATCACGTGAATATGGCTAGTTAACGAGCTAACTTTCAGGGGATAAACTAGATGGCTATATCCAAATATTGTTTGATTTGCTTGCCATCTATAGGGTGATGACAGTAGTCCAACTGACAACTTTACCACGACGAGGACTTACCGATCTAAAGCTCGTTCCAAAAGCCTAATTTCTGATGAAGAAAGGCTAAATGACACGTTGTTTGCTTAGCTAGCTAGCCTAGCTACTTGCCAAATGGATAGGCTACCCTCATGTATCTGAACATACATGATCGATTGATGTTTACTGATCATGAAAAACATGCAGTTACTTTCTATATAACTCTGATGATACAGCTTAACGTGGGATAATCGGAAATGTGTAGATCTGACTATGCTCTCTCTTCAAGAGGAGATTATATTAAAACCAAATACTTATAGCATTTATCCCTTGAAACCGGCACGCAGTTGTCAATGGTTTTAGCGGAGTTGAGGGCTCCTTGGCCCCCAGCAGCCAAATCGAATGCTCTGCACCCTATTGTGTGTGACGTTTTATTGATAATGACCTAAAGACTACTGGTGTCATAATGTCACAATGGGCCCATTTAGAATGTTGAGGAAATCCCTTGAACGTTGATGGAGGAGGATAAGAAAAACAAAAAGCTTAATAGTTTAAACAAGTATAAATGTTATCAAAAAGTTGTATAATAGCACACTATTCCAGGTCTGTCTAAGCATTTTAAAGTTTCTAGCTTAAACTGTGTAAGAGGTGTAGCGTTCTAAAAATAACTAGAAGTTAGAAATAATTATTGCTGTCGCAAGTCCCATTATGCATGTTCCATTAATAAAAAGTCAGAAGTATGACAAAGATTTAGAGTGGGACGTTTGCTGTCGCAAGTCCCAATTAAAGGGTGGATTTGGGAGAAAAAGAGAAGAGGAAAGTCAAACCAAGCATTGAGAATAAATCATCTTATATTCATTTTCATTCCGCTCCTGTTCACATTGCAATCATAATTAGCAGAAGTACCTTTTATTATCTTTATTCATTTTGTTAAATGTAGAGTTTAGGGATTGAGCCGAAGGCAACGTCAGTCTGTAGGGAAGAGTGTCGACAGGGGTCGTGAGGGAGAGCTGGTGTGTGCCTCTCAGTGCACATTCATTCAAAACTCATAAAGGGAATGCCCGGCACATGCACCTGGTTACAGTCGTCAGGCAGCTGGAGGTGGGTGTGATCTGGGGATGGGCAGATAGGGTCATGAAGGTCAAAAAACAGACAGCGATGGTTGTCAGGGTTCACAGCATGGGCTCCCTGCAGAGCACAATCTCCAGCTCGGAGCGATACAGCTTGCCCCCGTCCGACAGGGCCATGATGCTCTTCTTGTAGCCAGTCAGGTTTTTGGTGTCCACCTCCTGAGAGAAGACAAGACACCCTTATCCATACAGGTGCTTCTGTAATGATGCATTAGAATGAGAGATTCAGCATTATGGGGAATTGAGAGTTAAACTCCAAACCTTCAATATTATCTCACCTTTTTGTTCTTTTCATAGAGGTCACGCAACAGAGCATCGAGCTCCTGCTCATCAATGTAGCCGTTTCCATCCTGGAAGGAAGAGGGGAAACGTATAATTTTATTTTATTTATTTATTTCACCTTTATATAACCAGGTAAGCTAGTTGAGAACAAGTTCTCATTTGCATCTGTGACCTGGCCAAGATAAAGCAAAGCAGTGTGACACAGACAACAACAGAGTTACACATGGAGTAAACAATAAACAAGCCAATAACATTTAACATTACATTTAAGTCATTTAGCAGACGCTCTTATCCAGAGCGACTTACAAATTGGTGCATTCACCTTATGACATCCAGTGGAACAGCCACTTTACAATAGTAATAACACAAACAAGTCAATGACACAGTAGAAAAAAGAAAGTCTATATACAGTGTGTGCAAAAGGAATGAGGAGGTATTCAATAAATAGGCCATAGGAGCAAATAATTACAATTTAGCAGACTAACACTGGAGTGATAAATGAGCAGATGATGATGTGCAAGTAGAGATACTAGTGTGCAAAAGAGCAGAAAAGTAAATAAAATAAAAACAGTATTGGGATGAGGTAGGTAGATTGGGTGGGCTATTTACAGATGGACTATGTACAGCTGCAGCGATCGGTTAGCTGCTCAGATAGTTGATGTTTAAAGTTGGTGAGGGAAATAAAAGTATCGAACTTCAGCGATTTTTGCAATTCGTTCCAGTCACTGGCAGCAAAGAACTGGAAGGAAAGGCAGCTGAATGAGGTGTTGGCTTTGGGGATGATCAGTGAGATATACCTGCTGGAACGTGTGATACGGGTGGGTGTTGTTATCGTGACCAGTGAACTGAGATAAGGCGGAGCTTTACCTAGCATAGACTTATAGATGACCTGGAGCCAGTGGGTCTGGCGACGAATATGTAGCGAGGGCCAGCCGAATAGAGCATACAGGTCGCAGTGGTGGGTGGTATAAGGTGATTTGTTAACAAAAAGGATGGCACTGTGATAGACTCTATCCATTTTGCTGAGTAGAGTGTTGGAAGCTCTGCGCACCAGAGCTCCAGTGCTCCCCCACAGCCCGGTCCATCCGGTGCCTCCTCCACGCACCAGGCCTCCTGTAGGTCTCCCCAGCCTGGTGGGTCCTGTGGCAGCCCCATGCACCAGGCTGTCTCTCCATCTCTTCCCTCCAGGATTTCTCTCCAGGCCAGAGCCGCCCGTCTGTCCTGAGCTGCCCGAGCCGCCCGTCTGTCCTGAGCTGTCAGACCCGCCTGTCTGTCCTGAGCTACCAGAGCCGCCCGTCTGTCAGGCGCTGCCAGAGCTGCCCATCAGTCAGGAGCTACCGGAGCCGCCCGTCAGTCAGGAGATGTCGGAGCCTCCCGTCAGTCAGGAGCTGCCGGAGCCGCCCGTCAGTCAGGAGCTGCAGGAGCCGCCCGTCAGTCAGGAGCTGCAGAAGCCGCCCGTCAGTCAGGAGCTGCAGGAGCCGCCCGTCAGTCAGGAGCTGCCGGAGTCGCCCGTCAGTCAGGAGCTGCAGGAGCCACCCGTCAGTCAGGAGCTGCAGGAGCCGCCCGTCAGTCAGGAGCTGCCGGAGCCGCCCTTCACTCCATCGCTGCCGGAGTCGCGCTTCACTACGGTGTTGGGGGAGTCTCCCGCCTGTCTGGCGCTGCCGGAGTCTCCGGTCTATTTGGGGCCCGCTGTTAGGGTTCCCAGTACGAGGTCAGCTCGAGGGTCGCCGCTCCAAAGGCGCCACTTAAGTGGGCCAAGACTATGGTGGAGTGGGGTCCACGTCCCGCGCCAGAGCCGCCACCGCAGACAGACGCCCACCCAGACCCTCCCCTATAGGTTCAGGTTTTGCGGCCGGAGTCCGCACCTTTGGGGGGGGGGGGGTACTGTCACGTTCTGACCTTAGTTCCTTTTTTATGTCTTTGTGTTAGTTTGGTCAGGGCGTGAGTTGGGGTGGGTAGTCTATGTTCTTTTTGCTATGTTGTATTTCTGTGTTTGGCCTGGTATGGTTCTCAATCAGAGGTAGCTGTCGATCGTTGTCTCTGATTGAGAATCATACTTAGGTAGCCTGTTTTCCCCATTTTGGGTGTGGGTTATTATTTTCCGTCAGTGTTTGCTCCATACGGGACTGTGTCGGTTTCCATTTATTCTCTTATTCTTTTGTTTTCTGTGTTCAGTTATATTTCATTAAAATTATATTATGGACACTTACCACGCTGTGCATTGGTCCGATCCTTCCTACTCCTCCTCAGAAGAGGAGGACGAAAACTGTTACAACGCCCCTTGACATTTCACTCATGAATCCAAAATATGTCTTGTATATATATGGCTGCTCAAGAGCAATAACTTTAAATGCATAAGGAGATATTATGGAGAGGAAGGGCCATGGCACTGAAGATACCGTGGTGTTGTGTTTCTTTGGGAATGTGGGGGAAACAGGCTGTCTTGGTTGCGGGCTGTCCAAAAGGTTTTATTTCTCAAAGCTCTGTGCATTTACAGTTTGGCACTGTAGCCATGTTAGTTTTCAGTTGACCTGGTGTGCTTCTTACTATCGCCAGTCTTTTTACCCATAATCCCATAACAGTGACAGCGGCTGCCAGTGATTCAGCTGCAGGGGGAGGTTGAAACAAACACTGAAATAATTATGCACGTAAATGTTTGATGCATATCATGTATACACTGGCGGTGTTTCATTTCTAATTGAGTGTCTACCCCAGTCCTCTCAGCAAGCCTCTAGTCCAGACATCGGCACGCAAATATTTGTTCAACTTAAATACCTCTATAGCAAACTGTATCCTTTTAGAATATCCAATCACATCTCTAAATGTACCTTGTCGTAGAATGTGAAGATAGCACTGAACTGCTCAGAGGTCAGCTTGATATCCTGTAAAACACATTCGGAAATAACAGAGCACCATCATTTTACTGAGTTAAATAGCAAATTAATGATTGTGTTAGGAAATATCTAATTATCATGTTGCTGGTATGTTTATTAGCCAAAATTACTGTGAAAACTACATTTGTTTGAAGGGATTATCAGTTCCTCTTGCATACTCCTCACCTGGAATTTCAGTAAGAAATTTTCCTGAACTGGGAGAAGCCTTAAAAGAGAAGAACAGAGAATAATTTCCATTAAAAAACTTGTTAGGAGTGTTGGATGCTGAAGGCACACATGAAATATAAAAATGTCTTCTTAGTTGCTGACAGTCACCTCGCCATTTCAGACAGGCCCAGCTTCCCATCTCCGTTTAGATCAAACATCTTGAGCTGCAGAGAGAGAGAGAGAGAGAGAGAGAGAGAGAGAGAGAGAGAGAGAGAGAGAGAGAGAGAGAGAGAGAGAGAGAGAGAGAGAGAGAGAGAGAGAGAGAGAGAGAGAGAGAGAGAGAGAGAGAGAGAGAGAGAGAGAGAGAGAGAGAGAGAGAGAGAGAGACTTGTCTCTCAGATCGTTCACAGCTTTGTGGAAGTTACCTGTGGTGCTGATGTTTAGGCCAAGGTATGTATAGTTTTTTGTGTGCTCTAGGGCAACAGTGTCTAGATGGAATTTGTATTTGTGGTCCTGGTGACTGGACCTTTTTTGGAACACCATTATTTTGGTCTTACTGAGATTTACTGTCAGGGCCCAGGTCTGACAGAATCTGTGCATAAGATCTAGGTGCTGCTGTAGGCCCTCCTTGGTTGGTGACAGAAGTACCAGATCATCAGCAAACAGCAGACATTTGACTTCGGATTCTAGTAGGGTGAGGCCGGGTGCTGCAGACTTTTCTAGTGCCCGCGCCAGTTCGTTGATATATATGTTGAAGAGGGTGGGGCTTAAGCTGCATCCCTGTCTAACCCCACGACCCTGTGTGAAGAAATGTGTGTTTTTTGCCAATTTTAACCACACACTTGTTGTTTGTGTACATGGATTTTATGATGTCGTATGTTTTACCCCCAACACCACTTTCCATCAGTTTGTATAGCAGACCCTCATGCCAAATTGAGTCGAAGGCTTTTTTGAAATCAACAAAGCATGAGAAGACTTTGCCTTTGTTTTGGTTTGTTTGGTTGTCAATTAGGGTGTGCAGGGTGAATACATGGTCTGTTGTACGGTAATTTGATAAAAAGCCAATTTGACATTTGCTCAGTACATTGTTTTCATTGAGGAAGTGTACGAGTCTGCTGTTAATGATAATGCAGAGGATTCTCCCAAGGTTACTGTTGACGCATATTCCACGGTAGTTATTGGGGTCAAATTTGTCTCCATTTTTGTGGATTGGGGTGATCAGTCCTTGGTTCCAAATATTGGGGGAGATGCCAGAGCTAAGGATGATGTTAAAGAGTTTTAGTATAGCCAATTGGAATTTGTTGACTGTATATTTGATAATTTCATTGAGGATACCATCAACACCACAGGCCTTTTTGGGTTGGAGGGTTTTTATTTTGTCCTGTAACTCATTCAGACATTAAAGCATTGGGCCTTCCGCAGTTGTGACGGCAAGTTTGACTCTTCACACATTATTATTTTGATTTACCTCTGTTGGCAGTCTGTTGTACATACAAGTTGCAAGTCAACTCTAAGATTGGTAAAGATTGGTTTTCTCCCCAGAGTAATTCAGGTCAAGCTTTAGGCCTTGAGGTTGAAACAGGTGTTTGCACATCTGCTGTAGGAACACACAACCCATAGGACATTGTGAGTCCCACTCCCAACCACTCAACCACATAGCAACCACCAGCTTGACGGGACAAGAGTTACATACAGTACACTCTTAGAAAAAAGGGTTTCAAAAGGGTTCTTTGGCTGTCCCCATAGGTGAGCCCTTTTTGTTTCCAGGCAGAACTCTTTTTGGTTCCACGTAGAACCCCTTTGGGTTGCATGTAGAACCTGTGGTTGCATGCGGTGCAGGATGTTGGTTACTTCTCAAATAAGTCTGTGAGGAAGGGCTTGGGTACAATACAGGAAGGGATTAATTTAGACTGAAAAGACTCACTATTGTCTGTGTGTACTCGTGAAGCTTCTGGTCATCGTAATGTCTGTTGGCTTTCTTCAGCAGGTCTGAGAGGAATCCCTGTGGAGTGGAGAAATATGAATAAACTATAATTGACTAATAGGTCAAAAACAATCCTATGACCTTAGCGAGCCTGGCTTGTCTATACTTTAGCCCAGAGGCCTCAGTTATTGGTTTCCGTCAGTTATATAAGTATTGGCTTACATAGAGTTGGAGGTATCACATACTTTCTCAGGTCCTTTATTGACAGAAAGGGTAATGTTATCTATCACTACCAGCTTGTTTTACAGTAGGACCCTGCTGATAAGACAGCAGAAAATACTTTAGAAATGAATTACAGTTTCAGACAATAGCATAATGGGTGGTATTACAAGTCATGATTTGTATAGTGTCCTCGTCTGACAGCCACTGAGAAGAGAGGAATTTGCATTGTCCCCATTTGCCTCACTGCATCAACACAACAACTATACCTGCAAGCATTTGGGTGTTGGTTTCTAAAGCTTAATTTACATTGTAAAGCATAATGATGCATCTATCTCCTTGTTTTCTTATAGCTGGATCGAATGACAAGGAGAGATAACTATTGACTATGGTTGGAACTCTACCATAGTTTGTAAAAGGACCTACTGTAAATGTCTCTTATGGATGGGTAGTCATTTCCTGCAGTCAAATGACTCATGGGTGGAATGTTATTCATATTCTTCATAATTTCATAATTAATAGAAGAGCTGAAAATCTGTTTTTTCTATGTCAAATGGTTTTGTCTTCTGTGATGTATATGAAGTGTAATATTGGGTTGCAAACTCAAAATGTAACACATTTCAACTGTATCTGACATGGTACTTGTGTCTTCTTTTTCTAAGCCCCTTTGGTTTCAAATTAGATTTGTTTAAGACTACCAAGAAACACTCTGTGTGACCCTGATTTAGCCCACTGCAGTGAAACGTTAACAAGTGAGAAACCATACCTTCAGTTCATTAGCTTCAATGTACCCACTGCGATCTGTATCGTATCGTCGCCATGCCTGTATATGCAAATACAAAGTCACACTCATTAGAAAGAAAGAAAATAGACATAGCCAATCACTTTCTCCCACAGTAGTACCAATCACTTTTTAAATGAGCCACCTCATTCCTCCACTCACAATCAAGCACACTCTAATGTTCTGTGACACCAAAGCAATCGAACTGGATTGCATTAATAGGATTGCATGGGACATGCATTAATTACTCTCTGGCGGGACAGAACATTTTTAAAAGAAGAGGAAGAGCACAAAAAAATCATATCCAATTTCTGTGGCTGGTAATTGTTAGCTTTTTCTTCCTGTAATCACACTATGATTCTCATGATACTTTCCAGATTTTCAATTCTGTTCTCCTACACATTTTGAGAGGGCAAGGAGAGAGAACTGCGTTTTAATGAATGTTTTAATCTAGCAGCTGTCCCTGATTCCAGAAAGTGCTCTTATCAAAGATAGATGCCCTCCCTCTCCAGGTCTATGGAGAATTACAGCAGCACATCTATAATATATGACTCTGAAAATAGAAGTTTGTACTTCCTCAATCTATCCTTTTAAAAGCCTTCCCTGCCACATCTGGTGATTAAAAAATACTCATTTTCTCTTTCTCATTTCAATTTTTCTGCCTTTGACATAATGGGTGTCCATTGGGTGACTGGGTGGTCCCTCCTGTTATTACTGATAATCAAACTCTCTCCATTCACACTATGAGGACTAATCTGACAGAGCTGTCATGTGTCTCTGAAATTGTCTGCTCCATGAGTGAGTGATTGTGGCTTTCCACTTGGCAGAGGACACATACAGTATGACAGAAAAAAAATAATCTTTGAGTATGATTTGTTTTTGCAATGTAATTGCAGTGCAATTCAGTAATATGATTTATGTATGATTTGGGCAAGGCCAGGAATCCTACATTTGGATTGTTATTGGTTTTAATTGCTGTGTCTAATTGTTGTTTTTCATTCTGCCTTATTACAGTAGCTCTATATTATCAACCACAACAACTCACATAAACAGCCTGTACCCGTCTTCAAATTCTTAATACTCAAACCATCTATTTTCACCACTTACTGCCATGAATTCAGAACTGGATCCCACAAACTCTCTGAAGCAAAGCAGGAAGTTTTCCTCTGTGGGCAAAATCTGAGCGAGCTGGAGAAAGAAAGAAAGATTAACGAGGGGGAAAAAATTTGAAAACTTTTGTTTCTCTGTGTTTGATAGTGTGAAAAATACTGTGTTAGATGATAGAATCTTATCTCTTAGACAAAGATTACTTGAATAAAGCATCGAGTCATCAACAGTTTCAGAACACATCTACCATAATGTCTGATTGTTTCTGCATTGATATGCAAACTGTCTGAGATCATTAGGAATAATCCTCACTGGTTTATTCAAATCCTCAATGACCTGAAATAGGAAATGGAAAAATGTCAGCTCACCTCAGACATCTCAATTCTCCCATCTGCATTCTTGTCAAACTTTTGCATGAACTCCTTCATCTTCTCTTTGAAAGTGGAGTTTGATGGGTCCTGTAAAACATGCACAAATACATCCAAATACAGTTTGTCATGACATAAACATCAGTAAAGATCAGTTGTTTTTTTAATGCAAACCGTCCTCTCATGTTATAGGGCTGTGGTCACTCACATTGTTGTGACAGAGCTAGTTTTAGATGTTAGTGGTTGTTACACTGGGCAGACAGAGATTGTCGCTCTTAAACAGACAACCCTCCCCTCCCCAGCTAAAGGGCTTGTCATGTTCTAGTCACAGACTTTATGCAGCTCCATGGAGTTTATGTAACATGATTACTGATGCTCTCTGATTCCTTTGTTGTACACACACAAGATGCGGTGACAGAAACATTATTGTGCTCACTCCTCCCCCCCAAAATTATATTTTCTATCTGTGGGAGAACTCCCTGGAGAACTTTATTTTGATGTTGCTTGAATAATTAATTAGCACTTGGTTGGACAAATCAGTCACATTTTAATTACTGCTAGTGGTACAAACTCAGTCCTCGGGACCTAAAGTGGTGCACGTTTTGGTTTTTCCCCTAGCACTATGCAGCTGATTCAAATAATCAACTAATCATCAAGCTTTGATCATTTGTGGTGCTAGGACAAAAACAAAAACATACACCCCTTGGGGTCCGGAGGACCGAGTTTGGGAAACTCTCTCCTAGACGGACTGGACAGCTTACAGGCATGAGTTCATATCTCTAGGGCTTGTTACGGAACTCAATTAACCACCTACCAGAATAGGCCACAACCTTGATTAGTGAGGAGATGCCAACATGTGATTGTTGGATTTAAAGAACAATCAAAACACTACCCTCACTGTTGTCAGTAAACAATTTTTGGTAGAATTCCTTTGTGCCATTGCTTGTTATCCTGGTACGGGAAACTCACATGACACAGATTACTATATCAAATATGTTTTTGCAAGAGGTTGTGGTCCTTTGGTTTCACCTGATAAAACTCCAAACATCGTCAACTTTCTGTTATAATTAAAGACCAGAGCCATGTCACGTTCCTTCACTCAATTCAATCAAACCAGCATTACAGTATATCTGCTGTAGCATACTGTATAATAGCCCTAGAGAAATTATGTAAAAAAAATAGTTTTGGATTGAGTACTGTAAAACATCCACATAGACCCATCAGAGACAGAATAGGCCTCAGACATACCATAATGGCAGTAGTTATGTAAACAGAAATACTGTATGAACATTGCATTGACATGTTTGATTGAATTGAGCCTTTAGTCAAGGTCCAGGGATCATTCCCTTACCACTCTGGCCCCTTTCCGTGAAATCTCCAACTCCCTGAAGAAGTTCTCCAGTTCCTTGCCCTCGATATAGCCATTGCCTGCAACAGAAAAAAAATGTGATTTGACCAATCATCCCAAGATTGTATCTAACATATAGGTAGACTGTGAAGCATCAAATATCCCCATGTTATATACAGTATAGGACCACTGTGAAATGTGCTAAGTGAGATTGTACATACTCTTACATTTTATAGCAAATTAGGCCAATACTTCCCTGTTTTACAGAAATGTTTTCAAGTTTATCTTGCTTACTGGCTGATTGGATGGCTGGCTCAATGACTGACATTATAACTAGCTAATTTGTTGTCCAGGTGGTTAACATGCTGCGAAGTTGGCTCTGGCTGACGTAATTGGCGAGATAGCTTGCACCCAAACCATGGAAATTGCTTAATTAAATCCCTTGAAGGGGTCTCCCAGTCTTGAAATGCACCACTACTCTCTCTCTCTCTCTCTCTCTCTCTCTCTCTCTCTCTCTCTCTCTCTCTCTCTCTCTCTCTCTCTCTCTCTCTCTCTCTCTCTCACTCCGTCTCTCTCTCTCCGTCACTCTCCGTCTCTCTCTCTCTCCGTCTCTCTCTCTCCGTCTCTCTCTCTCTCTCTCTCTCTCTCTCTCTCTCTCTCTCTCTCTCTCCGTCTCTCTCCGTCTCTCTCTCTCTCAGTCTCTCTACGTCTCTCTCCATCTCTCTCTCTCTTTCTCTCTGTGCCTCTAATTGCGTCTTCCAAAGTCTTTTAAGTCCAGTTATTTGAAAAGACAATGGGGAAATCTCTGCCTGGCATGAAAGTGTAAGAAATCAATACAGTAATCTCAACTTCAAATAAATGAGGATTTCCCATCTGTGCCTAGTTGCACCCTTGCCAGGACTAATGGTTAATGGTTAAGGAAATTGTAGCTTTAAAAAAAGCAACACCAGTGAGATGGTTATTATAGTGGCTTTTGACAAAAACCAACTATGCATTTCTTATCAGTGTCACGATTTAAATGTCTTACAAATGCCTGTGTATTAATTTGCCTGTGGATTCTAGTGACATTTGCAAGTGGCTGAGTAGCGACGTCTCTGGGGAAGCAGCCAGTATGATATTTACCAGAAGAACAAGTATATGTCATTATGAACAAAGAACACATGACCAGTCCCCTGGGTGGTCACCCCCTGCTCCGGCAAAGAAAACAACCTACTAACATAAACTCCTAATTAAAATATACTATTTTTGCAATTCATCCTTTCCAATTGTTCATGCACTGGTGCTTTTCTTTATGAACATTTTTACATTCCGGGTTGGAGCGAGCGGTCGGTCGCATCTGCACTTCGGTCCGCAGGTAGTATAACTTTTCATTACATTTCATTACATTTCATTGTAGTACAACGGTTTGATTTGTCTAATCTTAGCAATTTCTTCTTAGCTAGCTACATAGCCGTCTTTGTATCAAAGGTAATCAACACTGCTAGCTAGCCAGCTAGCCCCCGAATAGCAGCACTGTAGAAACTATTACACTCAACGGAACGACTTGATTAGTGTAGTGTCAACAACGCAGCCACTGCCAGCTAGCCTACAAAGTCAACAACGCAGCCACTGCCAGCTAGCCTACTTCAGCAGTACTGTATCATTTTAATCATTTTAGTCAATAAGATTCTTGCTACGTAAGCTTAACTTTCTGAACATTCGAGACGTGTAGTCCACTTGTCATTCCAATCTCCTTGCATTAGCGTAGCCTCTTCTGTAGCCTGTCAACTATGTGTCTGTCTATCCCTGTTCTCTCCTCTCTGCACAGACCATACAAACGCTCCACACCGCGTGGCCGCGGCCACCTAATTTGGTGGTCCCAGCGCGCACGACCCACGTGGAGTTCCAGGTCTCCGGTAGCCTCTGGAACTGCCGATCTGCGGCCAACAAGGCAGAGTTCATCTCAGCCTATGCCTCCCTCCAGTCCCTCGACTTCTTGGCACTGACGGAAACATGGATCACCACAGATAACACTGCTACTCCTACTGCTCTCTCTTCGTCCGCCCACGTGTTCTCGCACACCCCGAGAGCTTCTGGTCAGCGGGGTGGTGGCACCGGGATCCTCATCTCTCCCAAGTGGTCATTCTCTCTTTCTCCCCTTACCCATCTGTCTATCGCCTCCTTTGAATTCCATGCTGTCACAGTTACCAGCCCTTTCAAGCTTAACATCCTTATCATTTATCGCCCTCCAGGTCCCCTCGGAGAGTTCATCAATGAGCTTGATGCCTTGATAAGCTCCTTTCCTGAGGACGGCTCACCTCTCACAGTTCTGGGCGACTTTAACCTCCCCACGTCTACCTTTGACTCATTCCTCTCTGCCTCCTTCTTTCCACTCCTCTCCTCTTTTGACCTCACCCTCTCACCTTCCCCCTACTCACAAGGCAGGCAATACGCTCGACCTCATCTTTACTAGATGCTGTTCTTCCACTAACCTCATTGCAACTCCCCTCCAAGTCTCCGACCACTACCTTGTATCCTTTTCCCTCTCGCTCTCATCCAACACTTCCCACACTCCCCCTACTCGGATGGTATCGCGCCGTCCCAACCTTCGCTCTCTCTCCCCGCTACTCTCTCCTCTTCCATCCTATCATCTCTTCCCTCTGCTCAAACCTTCTCCAACCTATCTCCTGATTCTGCCTCCTCAACCCTCCTCTCCTCCCTTTCTGCATCCTTTGACTCTCTATGTCCCCTATCCTCCAGGCCGGCTCGGTCCTCCCCTCCCGCTCCGTGGCTCGACGACACATTGCGAGCTCACAGAACAGGGCTCCGGGCAGCCGGCGGAAATGGAGGAAAACTCGCCTCCCTGCGGACCTGGCATCCTTTCACTCCCTCCTCTCTACATTTTCCTCCTCTGTCTCTGCTGCTAAAGTCACTTTCTACCACTCTAAATTCCAAGCATCTGCCTCTAACCCTAGGAAGCTCTTTGCCACCTTCTCCTCCCTCCTGAATCCTCCTCCCCCTCCCCCTCTCTGCAGATGACTTCGTCAACCATTTTGAAAAGAAGGTCGACGACATCCGATCCTCGTTTGCTAAGTCAAACGACACCGCTGGTTCTGCTCACACTGCCCTACCCTGTGCTCTGACCTCTTTCTCCCCTCTCTCTCCAGATGAAATCTCGCGTCTTGTGACGGCCGGCCGCCCAACAACCTGCCCGCTTGAACCTATCCCCTCCTCTCTTCTCCAGACCATTTCCGGAGACCTTTCCCTTACCTCACCTCGCTCATCAACTCATCCCTGACCGCTGGCTACGTCCCTTCCGTCTTCAAGAGAGCGAGAGTTGCACCCCTTCTGAAAAAACCTACACTCGATCCCTCCGATGTCAACAACTACAGACCAGTATCCCTTCTTTCTTTTCTCTCCAAAACTCTTGAACGTGCCGTCCTTGGCCAGCTCTCCCGCTATCTCTCTCAGAATGACCTTCTTGATCCAAATCAGTCAGGTTTCAAGACTAGTCATTCAACTGAGACTGCTCTTCTCTGTATCACGGAGGCGCTCCGCACTGCTAAAGCTAACTCTCTCTCCTCTGCTCTCATCCTTCTAGACCTATCGGCTGCCTTCGATACTGTGAACCATCAGATCCTCCTTTCCGCCCTCTCCGAGTTGGGCATCTCCGGCGCGGCCCACGCTTGGATTGCGTCCTACCTTACAGGTCGCTCCTACCAGGTGACGTGGCGAGAATCTGTCTCCTCACCACGCGCTCTCACCACTGGTGTCCCCCAGGGCTCTGTTCTAGGCCCTCTCCTATTCTCGCTATACACCAAGTCACTTGGCTCTGTCATAACCTCACATGGTCTCTCCTATCATTGCTATGCAGACGACACACAATTAATCTTCTCCTTTCCCCCTTCTGATGACCAGGTGGCGAATCGCATCTCTGCATGTCTGGCAGACCTGCCTCACACAGGTAGCGGCGCAGGTCCTAATCCAGGCACTTGTCATCTCCCGTCTGGATTACTGCAACTCGCTGTTGGCTGGGCTCCCTGCCTGTGCCATTAAACCCCTACAACTCATCCAGAACGCCGCAGCCCGTCTGGTGTTCAACCTTCCCAAGTTCTCTCACGTCACCCCGCTCCTCCGCTCTCTCCACTGGCTTCCAGTTGAAGCTCGCATCCGCTACAAGACCATGGTGCTTGCCTACGGAGCTGTGAGGGGAACGGCACCTCAGTACCTCCAGGCTCTGATCAGGCCCTACACCCAAACAAGGGCACTGCGTTCATCCACCTCTGGTCTGCTCGCCTCCCTACCATTGAGGAAGTACAGTTCCCGCTCAGCCCAGTCAAAACTGTTCGCTCCTCTGGCCCCCCAATGGTGGAACAAACTCCCTCACGACGCCAGGACAGCGGAGTCAATCACCACCTTCCGGAGACACCTGAAACCCCACCTCTTTAAGGAATACCTAGGATAGGATAAAGTAATCCTTCTCACCCCCCCCCCCTAAAAGATTTAGATGCACTATTGTAAAGTGGCTGTTCCACTGGATGTCATAAGGTGAATGCACCAATTTGTAAGTCGCTCTGGATAAGAGCGTCTGCTAAATGACTTAAATGTAATGTTAAATGATTTGCATTTTGTGACAGCCCTGAATTTGTCTGAACCTTCTCAGTGCTTCTCCTCCCGATGGGATTACACAGAAAACATGACTTACTCCATATAGTGCGGATTTAATCCTACCAATATCATCATGAATATGAACTTTGTATAGCTATGTGTTAGTAAATCCCTTAAGCACCAACAAGCTGGAGTTGAGCATGTACAGCTGAAGTCGGAAGTTTACATACACCTTAGCCACCTACATTTAAACTCAGTTTTCCACAATTCCTGACATTTAATCCTAGTGAAAATCCCTGTCTTAGGTCAGTTAGGATCACCACTTTGTTATCAAAATGTGAAATGTCAGAATAATAGTAGAGAGAATGATTTATTTCAGCTTTTATTTCTTTCATCACATTCCCAGTGGGTCAGACGTTTACATACACTCAATTAGTATTTGGTAGCATTGCCTTTAAATTGTTTAACTTGGGTCAAACGTTTCGGGTAGCCTTCCACAAGCTTCCCACAATAAGTTGGGTGAATTTTGGCCCATTCCTCCTGACAGAGCTGGTGTAACTGAGTCAGGGTTTTAAGGCCTCCTTGCTCACACACGCTTTTTCAGTTCTGCCCACAAATGTTCTATAGGATTGAGGTCAGGGCTTTGTAATGGCCACTCCAATACATTGACTCTATTGTCCTTAAGCCCTTTTGCCACACATTTGGATGTATGCTTGGGGTCATTGTCCATTTGGAAGACCCATTTGCGACCAAGCTTTAACTTCCTGACTGATGTCTTGAGATGTTGCTTCAATATGTCCACATAATTTTCCTACTCATGATGCCATCTATTTTGTGAAGTGCACCAGTCCCTCCTGAAGCAAAGCACCCCCACAACATGATGCTGCCTCCCCTGTGCTTCACGTTTGGGATGGTGTTCTTCGGCTTGCAAGCTTCCCCCTTTTTCCTCCAAACATAACGATGGTCATTATGACCAAGCAGTTCTATTTTTGTTTCATCAGACCTCGGGACATTTCTCCAAAAAGTACAATCTTTGTCCCCATGTGCAGTTGCAAATCGTAGTCTGGCTTTTTTATGGCGATTTTGGAGCAGTGGCTCCTTCCTTGCTGAGCGGCCTTTCAGGTTATGTCGATATAGGACATGTTTTACTGTGGATATAGATACTTTTGTACCTGTTTCCTCCAGAATCTTCACACGCTCCTTTGCTGTTGTTCTGGGATTGATTTACACTTCTCGCAGCAAAGTACGTTCAACTCTAGGAGACAGAACGCATCTCCTTCCTGAGCGGTATGACAGTTGCGTGGTCCCATGGTGTTTATACTTGCGTACTATTGTTTGTACAGATGAACGTGGTACCTTCAGACGTTTGGAAATTGCTCCCAAGGATGAAGCAGACTTGTGGAGGTCTAAAAAACAAATCTGAGGTCTTGGCTGATTTCTTTTGATTTTCCCATGATGTCAAGCAAAGAGGCACTGAGTTTGAAGGTAGGTCTTGAAATACATCCACAGGTACACCTCCAATTGACTAAAATTATGTCAATTAGCCTATCAGAAGCTTCTAAAGCCATGACATAATTTTCTGGAATTTTCCAAGCTGTTTAAAGGCACAGTCAACTTACAGTATGTAAACTCCTGACTCACTGAAATTGTGAATTATAAGTGAAATAATCTGTCTGTAAACAATTGTTGGAAAAATGACTTGTGTCATGCACCAAGTAGATGTTCTAACCGACTTGCCAAAACTATAGTTTGTTAACAAGACATTTGTGGAGTGGTTGAAAAACGGGTTTTAATGACTTCGACCTAAGTGTATGTAAAGTTCTGACTTCAACAGTATATTGCAGAGAATTCTGTGTATGATAATGTGACATATACAGTACACTAGCCCAGAGTATGTAATGCAATGTCCCATGATCTTTCAATCATCTACTCATTTGCTTTTGGGGTCTATTTCATTGGAGA
Source organism: Oncorhynchus keta (assembly GCF_023373465.1). Classification (NCBI taxonomy): domain Eukaryota; kingdom Metazoa; phylum Chordata; class Actinopteri; order Salmoniformes; family Salmonidae; genus Oncorhynchus; species Oncorhynchus keta. The sequence goes on from NC_068442.1 coordinate 27,153,193, forward strand.
ATTTCCATCCACAATGAATGAATCCTGAATGTTTGTCTAAACAATTGTGGCAATAGAATGTGGCCAACTGTATTGGTTTAGGTTCCACTTTGTGGCCACAGACATGTCCAACATTACCTGATATTAGCTTCCTATTTATTCTTAAAAGTAAAGGTATCCCTCAGAATGTAACAACTTAATAGTAGCATTCTACTGTTATGCAATCAGAATGCATTATAGGACTTAGTTTGACCCATATGTCTTATCCTCTCATTATGATCTTATCCTATCAGCCATTTTGAGTCTTTTTTTTAAACATATAGAATGATATGCTATTAGTTTACAATTACTAGGCTAATATCATTAACACATGCTGAGAAACATTGGCAATCATTATGGTGTTATGTGTTTCACGTGCCAGTACATTTGATGAACTGTTCAAAAATACTATCTGATTACCTAATCCCCACAAGACTGGTGGATTCTGATTTCGAAGCCATGCAGAATCTACAAAATAGTACATTATAACGGGACTACACTACCATGTCAAGTCTTACATTTATAACTGCATCATAATACACACCTGAAATGTCAATATCAGACACACATTCGTTAGGTATATACAGTAACTCTGTGTGTTCTCCATAACAAAAATATGAATTTAACATTTTTGTGCGCCTAATAATTTCAGCACCATGGACAACGGCGAAATCGGTATCCAAAATTATCTGGCCAAGCCCGTTAGGCATATTTGCACCGAAAAGCACCCCGTAGGCCTACTCTATCCGTATGTCATGTTGTCTTTGCAGCAAATGCTCAAGCCAGAGAGACAGTGCAGTATATGCCCTATAGGGTGGAACCACAGCACCAATCCCTGTTTGCGCTCAGAGAACATAAACACCCAGAGGGAACGTATAGTGAGTGAGTGATCCAAGAGACTCCTCGCGTTTTGAGGATTCTCATTCCGCTTCAACAACTGGTCGGGACGGAATGGGCAGTTAACACTATTAATGGGGGAGGATGCCCAGATGATGCGAAGGGTAATGAGTGTGGAGGGGCGTGGGCTCGTGCGCTTGAAATGAGCTGAGAACTCATTTTATACCATATAATACTGGAAGTATACAGTAGCCTGTCTCCGTTTTAGTTGGGATTTAATCTGTATCGTGAATTACACTAATTTAATACTATTGAATCAAACTTTTTTTATGCCGAAAATGTACGTATACAGTAGGAATTTGATTGACCAACTTCCTCCTCTTTTCAAACATTTTGTTATATTTTAGACGCAACTTTCTAAAGCAGGATTCCAACCATCAATAACCATCAATGATGATGCCTATGGAAACTGTCCTGGGTCCTGACACCATCATCCATTTTTTTATTTAGTTTAATCCTTTATAAAGCAATACAGTTGGATAATATGGCTAGTTTATTTCAGTATTCAGTTAGGTTGTATAAATGATTAGGCTAAGGCCTATACAAAAGTGTAACTTATTGTGTGGTTAGGCTACATATGTTTTATATGGACGACGGACCGTGGCACACGCCCATCCATCCTTTAGCGCACCGTGCACTGAGGTATGGACTAGCCGTCAGATGCGTATTGATCCGCCAAACAGACTGTACGTTGTAATACTGATGTACTACATTTATCTGATTGGATTATTGTAATAACAGAATAAAAGCCATGCATCCATACAATCAACCTTTTTAAATTAAACATTTACACGAGCAATTCATACACAGTAACCTATTCTAACCTTTCTAAGGATATAATATAGTGGCCACAATTAATTGCCTTTATTTATAAATAATATTTTTTAACAATCTCAACAGTAACACCAGGAGTTTTCTAGCTGCTTTCCTAACTGTCAAGCACTTCTTTTCTTTTCCACACAAAACAAAACAAAAAATCGACATTCAAAACATCCAGCGGATTAGACCGTACGATTTTTCATCTTGGACAAAAGTTATGATATACAACACTTTTTAGATAACGCTATCCTAATATCCAAGCTGCATCTTAAAAAAAACGAAAAGCCTTGATAAGCCTATGATATTTTCTTCTTGTAAACCAAAATATGTGATGGACTATTTATATCCTATGTAACCTACTCTATTCGACATGTTAGCTTACATTTATATCTGCATTTGAAACAATACCTATTTTTTTTTAAATGCTGCGTAAAATTCAAAGTAACATTTTGGACAACTTTGCTCTCCGGTACTGACCGTCGGTATCGAAATGGTTCCAGATGTCGATGAACTGGGTGGCGCTCAATTCCGCCAGATGAAGATGTGGAGGCTGCTGTAGTTTGTTTGCCATCTTCCCAACAACTTTTCCTCCTGTGCGCTAGAATATCCCGTGCAAACTTTTTCTCTGTAGGTCCACAATCCACACTGTAACAACCCTGCGCGCTGCCGGAGCTTTTAAACCAAAGTAGAGACTGCAGTTCCCATATAGCCATGCGGGTGGCGCAGTGACACCAATATCAACGCCCCCACACATCCATTCGTCTGTGTGTTCGGCTGCTTCTGCGAGGTATCATGCGGAGAGGATAGGGATATTTAATTAATAGTCCGAATGCATCCAAAGAACTTCAATGGACTGAACCTTCTGTTGCTGTTCGGGTTTTGAACTCTGCCACCTCGAACCAGATTTCTAGGCTATTTGGTTTAAATTATGTAAATCACAGTGAGAGTCTGTGCAGGAATTGTATTGCTCCATGTGCAGAAAGTGCATCAAATTCCCTCAATGTATAATTTCCTTCTTTTATTTTAATTGTCAATGTGCATGCATGTCGAAGATGGATTGGCAGTGAAAATGGTATTAATCCTTACTGTGTGTTTAATTGTTTTCAATAGACTTCATGGACACATCTGTGTTTACAATCACAGTAGGAGAATCTGGTAGCAAGGAATTTCCAAAAGGCTTGGGTATTATCCTCAGTCAGGAGAACCAGAGCCCAGGGAGGAGCCATGTCTGTGCAGTAGGACTGAGGAGTATAGTAGTAATTATGGCAGTCTTATTTCTGCTGTACAGCCACTGCACTGCATGAAGCTGTTGCATGCACAACTCACTCAGCTTTAATGCCAATTACTAGGGCTTCGGTGAAAGGATTCAGATTAATTAGAAATCCACACTCTAATTATATTTCATATGGCCCTGGAGGATTCAGTGATAAGGCTGAAATTCTTTGAGGACCAGAGCGTCCAACAAACATATTCCTTTACAATTATGAAACCGCATTTACCATGCAAATCTTAACACACTTGTTATGAGTGGTCATATCAAGGGTAATGGTAGATCTGGTTTAGGCGACAGCTAGTCAGTCCGACACATTAAAAAAAGACATTACAGACAAAAATACTTTACAATTTACGTACATTCATTACCATTTACATACATTTACATACATTTAAACATCCTTGGACATGCAGATCGAGTTTCAAAGGTCAAGAATGACATATCTGGCGTGAGCTCAGAAATGAGGACACACCTTGCTGTAATAATCTAGTCCATGACTTATAAGTCCAGACTCTGTCTGGACTGAGCTGCCCTGGCTTTGTGGCAAAGCGTCACAATATGACTAGTGGTGAAAATTGTGAATTCAGTTACTGAGAAATATGTCCAGTAAATCAATGCAATCAACCTGGCAGTCTCACACTTCCTCTTATCTCCTCATGACATACTGTGTGTTTTCCTCTCAAGGCCACTGGGGAGCTTATTACTGTACACCCTCATTGAGAATAAAGCAGAGGGACTACACTGGCTCTGACACTGACTATTTATTTTACCTTTATTTAACTAGGCAAGTCAGTTAAGAACCAATTCTTATTTTCAATGACGGCCTAGGAACAGTGGGTTAACTGCCTGTTCAGGGGCAGAACGACAGATTTGTACCTTGTCAGCTCAGGGGTTTGAACTTGCAACCTTCTGGTTACTAGTCCAACTCTCTAACCACTAGGCTACGCTGCCGCCCCACTATGAGACTCAATACAGAACAAAAAACCCTCTGAAGCATCAATGTAATGTATCCTATTTTGTGCGGAACACCCACCAACCAGGATGGCTCATGAGAACATGTTTAGTGCAACAGACACCATTTAAATGTCACAAAGGCTCAATAACCCATAACTTTATATGGAATGTCAGCTAACATAATCTAAAATTAGCGGTTAGCTAATATGATCTATAACAGACAGTCAGCCAATACCATTTGAACAGGCCCATCCTCCATCAGATCCAGTGCTGTCAGACCGGTTTGGAAATATTGAAAGTCTTTATTCAGCAACAATGTCTCAGTCTATTTCCTCCGCAGGTCTTTTCACAGTGGAATAGTCTCCCGTTTATTGGCAAGACAGGGTCAGATAGATCATCATTCTGAGATGAGAGCTGTCACCATGCATAGAGGTTTAAAGCATTGACCTTAAGACAATAGCACTGGTGTTCTTTTCCTTCACCCCTCCATTCTTTTGGTTATCACTCTGGTTTTCTCTATTCAGGAAATGTTTTTGTCCCCTTCATGAATATAGATTGATTGACACGCAAACAGGGAATAGCAGTTGTTCATATACATATTAAAACCGCCTCTGACTGATAATGTTGTTTTCAATTGTGGTTCCCATCTCTGCTGCTCATGTATCTCTTTTCTTTCTTTCTTCCTCTACTATTTAGAGATTTTAATGAGCAAAAAAGAAAAACTTAACAAACTTTCAAAAGAGTGTGTGTTGTTCCACGGTGCACTGGTGTGTGTGTAGGCGGGAATCTCCCAAAATAATTTTAAATCCCTCTCTTATTATTACACTGTATTTTACAGACTCTCCCTCTGGTAGCTTCGAACATTTGATGCAAGAGAGTAAAAAAAGTCTCTCCGTCAACAGTTGGATTGCTATTTACTGATTACACCAAAATGTGTGTGTGTGTGTCTGTGTTGTTAAGAGATATCTGGGTAGGAGAGACAGGGAGAGCGTGCCTCTTGATCTAAAAATGGGCACAGTTTTTTTTTTTAGCTTGGTTGTGTGTTTATTTAGAAGAGAAATAACATATTGTCCAAACTAGTATCACGTTCATCAATCATTATCGCATTTTATTGTGAGTGATTTACAAGTTTAGTGACTCATATGGGTTTACTGTTAACTGAAATCTGTTATCCACATAGAGATCTTGGAAAGTGTCCCTGAAATATGGGGCCTGAGAGAACATAGTTGCAGTGACATTAATGTGTAGTGAGCCAAAATGGTTTTGGGATCTTTAGGATGATTTAGCAGTTGGTAGCAGTTGGTGTTTGAGAGATGGGGGGCTGCAAAAAGGGATGGAAGATGTGCCTGGAAAAGAGAAAAGAGGGAAAAGACAGGAGGAAACAAAACCAATATCTGACATCTGACCCAAAATGAAACAAAGTGTGCAATGTATGATTAACACAATGTATCTACCGTAGCTTACTCCCAGAGACATCATGATATCATGCAATAAACTATGAGATTGTTACACGCCTGCAAGTGGCTAAATTAAATACTGTGATAATATAATAATAATAATATAATAATAATAATAATTATTATTATTATTAAATACTGTGATGTAGCACTATCGCTCATAGCAATGCCAATGTTGCCTTCTCTGTTATAACACAGCACTGTTCCAGACATGTGGTTTTTAATCTAACCTTTGTGTGGTGGTCAAATAGATTTGAATGATAGGAATTCAGTCATGTTTATGCAGGGTTCTCACCAAAGAATGTGAGAGGCGCTGCAGACTGGTTGCACCACGATGCACCATTATGCTCAAAATTTTACCAGTATCATACCACCCTGCATCCCACTGCTGGCTTGCCTCTGAAACTAAGTAGGGTTGGTCCTGGTCAGTCCCTCCCTGGATGGGAGACCAGATGGTGCTGGACGTGGTGTTGGAGGGCATGTAAAAGGCATTTGGGTGAAAGAGAAATGGGGGAGGTTTGGGCAAGTTGCCGTGGGGGGTGCAGGGCTGTTGGCCGAGTTAGGGGTAGCCAGGTGGAAAGCATGGCCAGCTGTAGAAAAATGCTTATTGAAATTCTCAATTATCATGGATTTATCGGTGGTGACAGTGTTTCCTAGCCTCAGTGCAGTGGGCAGCTGGGAGGAGGTGCTCTTATTCTCCACGGACTTTACAGTGTCCCAGAACTTTTTGGAGTTTGTGCTACAGGATGCACATTTCTGTTTGAAAAAGCTAGCCTTTGCTTTCCTAACTGCCTGTATATTGGTTCCTAACTTCCCTGAAAAGTTGCATATCGCAGAGGCTATTCGATGCTAATGCAGTACGCCACAGGATGTTTTTGTGCTGGTCAAGGGCAGTCAGGTTTGGAGTGTACCAAGGGCTATATCTGTTCCCGGTTCTACATTTTTTGAATGGGACATGCTTATTTAAAATGGTGAGGAAAGCACTTTTAAAGAATAACCAGGCATCCTCTACTGTCGGAATGAGGTCATTATCCTTCGAGGATACCCGGGCCTGGTCGATTAGAAAGGTTTGCTGAAGTGTTTTAGGGAGCGTTTGACAGTGATGAGGGGTGGTCATTTGACTGCAGACCCATTACGGACGCAGGCAATGAGTCAGTGATCACTGAGATCCTGGTTGAAGACAGCAGAGGTGTATTTGGAGGGCAGGTTGGTTAGGATGATATCTATGAGGGTGCCGGTGTTTAAGGATTTGGGGTTGTACCTGGTAGGTTCATTGATCATTTGTGTGAGATTGAGGGCATCAAGCTTAGATTGTACTCTGTATGACACATAATGTTGTTCTTAACCATTTTTAAAAAGTGTTATTTTCTTGGTCTTCATTTTGTTGCATATTTGCAATGGTATGCCATAGATAGAAGCATCTTTGGAGATATTTCTTTATTTCTGGTGGCAGGCTGCTGGGCTCACTGTGTTAATATTTCATCTCAGCTCCACTTCTACAGTGTGTTGGCAGAACTATTGAATTATGTAATGGATTGGGGATGGGAAATTCCTTTTCATTCACCACATTTTGGAGCATGTTTAGTGTATATGTTGATGTGTCTAGATCTACAGTTGAAGTCGGAAGTTTACATACACTAAGGCTGGAGTCATTAAAACTCATTTTTCAACCACTTTAACAAACTATAGTTTTGCAAGTCGGTTAGGAAATTTACTTTGTGCATGACACAAGTCATCTTTCCAAAATGTAGACCTCCACAAGTCTGGTTCATCCTTGGGAGTAATTTCCAAATGCCTGAAGGTACCACGTTCATCTGTACAAACAATAGTACCAAGTATAAACACCATGGGACCACGCAGCCACCATACCGCTCAGGAAGGAGATGTGTTCTGTCTCCTAGAGATGAACGTACTTTAATTCGAAAAATGCAAATCAACAGCAAATTACCTTGTGAAGATGCTGGAGGAAACATGTACAAAAGTATCTATATCCACAGTAAAACGAGTCCAATATCGGCATAATCTGAAAGGCAGTTCACCAAGGAAGAAGCCATTGCTCCAAAACTGGCATAAAAAAGCCAGACTACGGTTTGCAACTGCACATGGGGACAAAGATCGCACTTTTTGGAGAAATGCCCTCTGGTTTGAATAAATAAAAATATATCTGTTTGGCTATCATGTTGTGGGGGTGCTTTGCTCCAGGAGGAACTGGTGTACTTCACAAAATAGATGGCATCACGAGGGAGGAAAATTATGTGGAAATATTGAAGCAACATCTCAAGAAATTGGTCAGGAAGTTAAAGCTTGGTCACAAATGGGTCTTCCAAATGGACAATGACCCGAAGCATACTTCTGAAGTTGTGGCAAAATGCCTTAAGGACAACAAAGTCAAGGTTTTGGAGTGGCCATCATAAATCTTTGACCTCAATCCTATAGAACATGTGTGGGCATAACTGAAAAAGCGTGTGCGAGCAAGGAGGCCTTCAAACCTCACTCAGTTACACCAGCTCTCTCAGGAGGAATGGGCCAAAATTCACCCAATTTATTGTTGGAAGCTTGTGGAATGCTACCCAAAATATTTGACCCAAGTTAAACAATTTAAAGGCAATGCTACCAAATACTAATTGAGTGTATGTAAACTTCCGACCCACTGGGAATGTGATGAAAGAAATAAAAGCTGAAATAAATCATTCTCTCTACTATTATTCTGACATTTCACATTTTTAAAATAAAGTGGTGATCCTAACTGACCTAAGACAGGGAATTTTTACTGAGATTAAATGTCAGGAATTGTGAAAAACTGAGTTTAAATAATAGGTGGCTAAGGTGTATGTAAACTTCCGACTTCAACTGTATGTTTTCAGTGCTGTGACAAAGTTATTTCAAAATACTGATAGGGATGGGAAGGAGGGATGTTGCGTGATCTTTTTATTGATCAACATTATTGATGATAATCATCTCACTTGCCCTTTTATTTTTCCCCAATTGGTAGTTACAGTCTTGTCTCATCACTGCAACTCCCGTATGGACTTGGGAGAGGCGAAGTTTGAGAGCCGTGTGTCCCCCGAAACACAACCCAACCAAGCCGCACTGCTTCTTGACACAATGCCCACTTAACCCGTAAGCCAGCTGCACCAATGTGTCGGAGGAAATAGCGTACACCTGGCAACTGTGTCAGCATGCACTGTGCCTGGCCCGCCACAGGAGTCACTAGTACGCATTGGGACAAGACATCCCTGCCGGCCAAACCCTCCCCTAACCTGGACAAGGCTGGGCCAATTGTGCACCGCCCCATGGGTTTCCAGGTCGTGGCCGGTCTTCGACAGAGCCTGGACTCGAACCCAGAATCTCTAGTGGCACAGCGCCACTCGGGAGGCCCACTTGCCCTTTTAAAACAAAGCATAACATAAATGTACTACTCTATGAAACACATTAAAAGACTGTTCTCTTCCCATATTGCTCATGAGTCAATATGAACATAAACGAGAGGTAATAAACCATTCCATTCAAAGGATTTTCACTACCTGTAATCTCACACTAACATTGCTCCTGCACAAACAAACACACACAACCTCCTACTCAAGGTGCTCAGTATTGTTTTGCCTTTACTGCATGTGACTCTCACAATAACAGTACACAATTTTATAAGTGTAATTTTCTGGTTTTAAACCGTATATTATGTGAAAACACATTCGATTTTAGGTCAACTGAAATTAAAGTAAAGAAGTTAATCTCTTACATACAGTACATTACTACTCCTCAACTGTGAAAAACATCTGACAACAACAGTCTCCTTTTTATGATTACGAAAATAACTGGTCCCCAATATACAAAACATTAAGGACACCTGCTCTTTCCATGACATAGAATGACCAGGTGAATCCAGGTGAAAGCTACGATCCCTTATTGATGTCACTTGTTAACTCCACTTCAATCAGTGTAGATGAAGGGGAGGAGAGTTAAAGAAGGGATTTTAAGCCTTGTGCCATTCAGAGGGTGAATGGGCAAGACAAAAGATTTACGTGCCTTCGAACGGGGTATGGTAGTAGGTGACAGGCGCACCGGTTTGTGTCAAGAACTGTAAGGCTGATGGATTTTTCACGCTCAACAGCTTCCCATGTGTATAAAGAATGATCCACCACCCAAAGGCCATCTAGCCAATTAGACACAACTGTGGAAAGCATTGGAGTCAACATGGGCCAGCATCCCTGTAGAACGCTTTAAACACCTTGTAGAATCCATGCCCCGACTCAATATTAGGAAGGTGTTCCTAATGTTTGGTATATTCAGTGTATGTTAGAGTTTAAAAAAAAAGTTTTACTTCTCATCACTCTGAGAAATTTGATTATTCTTATAACCATGATGAGTTTTGGCGATCTCTCCATCAAGGAGCAGTCGGATTCTAGAAAGGTAGAATAATAAGTCTAACAAGGAAGAAATATACATTGTTAATCATTACTAATGAGCAACAACACAATGATTGTTGGTCCACGTGATATACAGACCATTGATTTGTCTTTCAGTGCTTGATCCCATGATCACATTGACCATGAGATTAATTTGTACTTAATAATTGTGCAATACATTAATGTACATGAAGGCTACATATCTTACACTTCAGTGTGATGCATTTTCAGTTTTGTTTTAATTCAAAGGAATATATTATTTTCAAGTATTACATTACTTTATAGCCATATGGACAACCCCTTTTTGAAGAGGTGAGTTTGGTTAGTATGCCTCTTTACAGTGCTTCAGTTTAGAGATTACACAATGAAGACAAATCCTAGCCTATAAAATGTCAAATCAAACTGAAGTAGCAATACTAGCATTAGCCTCTGTGCTGAGAAATGTAAACAAATAAGACATCATTTAAAGCGATCTAGCCTTTCCTTCAAATTACGTATATCATGTGATTGCAATGATCTGTCTGCTAGCTATTTCTCTAGAATATATGCATCTGTGCTTTCTGTATAACATCACCTTACAGTAGCTATGTTCCTGGGCAGTTAACACAGACAGACTGGGGCTGATCTACATCTTAGCCAGCAGGTTACTGATCAGCCTCTGTAGGTCCTGAGTGCGCATTCTTGTGGTATCCAGTACCTCCTCATGGTTGGCCTTCTCCTGGCTGTTGTAGTCTGTGACCACCTTGTTGGTGATGAGAGACAGGCCAAAGACACGAAGACCACAGTGACGAGCCACCACCACCTCAGGGACTGTACTCATACCTACAGAGCACAGAGAGGGTGAAAAAGAAGACAAGCACTAGAGTTCTGTAGAAGAAATGGACATCTATTGAAAGATTTCAGGGCATTGATAAAGCCCAATGAACCATACTAACCCACAGCATCTGCGCCTAGTTTCTGGAGAGCTCTGCACTCTGCGATGGTCTCAAAGTTGGGACCTGCCACCATGCAGTACACGCCTTGCTGGATGAAGGAGGAACAGCCCTGCTCCTCAGCAGTCTCTTTGGCCAGTATAGAAAGGTCTTTGTCATAGGCGTCCGACATGCAGGGAAAACGGACTCCAAACCTGAAGAGATACATAAAGTCCTGTGTCATATCAGAGACCCTCAATGTCAGGTAAAGGATAAAGTACAATCCAAGAAGTCCACAAGTATAATACCCATGCGCTTTACTGTAATATAATGCCAGTAATCAGGCTTCTCAGACAGCAGGAACGTGCAACATGACCCTTCCTTCCAAAGATCAAGGGACTATACTAGACTGCTATTCTAACCAGGAGTGATGGAAGGCTCACCTTTCATCGTTGTGACCACACAGTGGGTTCTGGCCTGCAAAGCCTGGCATGTTGATGTGATCCTTGATCAGCATGATGTCACCGACTTTAAAGTTGGGGTTCAGCCCCCCAGCAGCATTTGTGACAATCAGGGTCTCCACCCCGAGCAGGAAGAACACTCGCACCGGGTATGTCACCTAGAGAGAAAGAAGAACTAGAGATAAGAGATCACATGCTCAGTACTAAAAATGTTTAATAGCAAGCCTGCACTGTTTTCATTTAGTGTGTTCCCTCAGGCTACTACTCCACTATCACATATTTACAATACAACATCCATGTGTAGGTGTGTGTAGAGTGTGTGTCTTATCATGTCAGAGTGCAGATTCTATTGTGTCCAAAGATGTACGATGAAAATTCAACTCACACTGTCAAAGGTTAACCCAACTTGCCTGGTATGCTACTTTTACAGAGGTTAAAAGCTAACTCAAGACACTAACTGTGTTATTCTAACATTATGGGACTTATGTTCTTCATAAAAGTACAAACTGGAGAAGTATCATTGAGTATCTTCACTACTCATTTGAAAGAATATAGTAGCTGCATTTAAAATTAAATATCATCCCATAAAACAGGTGTCAGGTTTACCATGGGATATACAAGCATTTCAATTACACTTCCACAACATATATTAAAATGTAATGAGGATATGGCTCTGGTGTGTGGAGAGAGTGGAGCTCACTGTGGCAATGTTGTAGCCTTCGTAGAAGTGGAAGCGGCCCTGCATGCAGACACACTGCTTCCCCTGCAGCTCCCCAAAGACCAGCTGACTGGCATGTCCTTGTACTGCAGTGGTGCAACAAGAAAAAAAGGTGGAGCATTTTTATAGAATTACTGAATGTAAATATTTCAGTCAGGTCCCAAGGACAGGAAGCAGCAGCCAGCATTGGGTGAAGGTCTGGTTCTGGGTCACAGTGAAAGATTGGTGTTCTTACTTCAACTTTCAAAACATCCACCTAAATATTTCTTATCTAACATTAAATGATTAAATGCATAAGTTATCAATGATCATTATAACATATATTGAGCTTTGGTCAAGTGTTCACTAAGCATAACACTGTAAGATAGTATGTAATGTCTACAGGATGATGTAATGATGCATGTACAAACTGAAGACAGAGTGTTGCTGTACATTTTCCGGTGGGACAGTACAGGATAAGGATATTGTCTGACCTGTGCTGTTGGGGAAGCATGGGATGTCCTTGTAGGGAAACACGGTCTTGTTGTCCAGCAGGTCAGCCAGGCCGCCCAGGCCAGAGCCACAGATGATGGCTACTTTAGGCCTCTGCTCAGTGTGGGACAGCAACCAATCAGCTGTTTCTCTATAATCCTCATATTTGTAACTGAGGAAAGAAACATAGTAAGTGCATGCTATTCAGTGAAATATAATAATAATAATATATGCCATTCAGCAGAAGATTCTATCCAAAGTGACTTACATTAATTTGTGCATATATTTTTACATATGGGTGGTCACAGGAATCGAACCCACAATCCTGACGTTAATTTAAATCATCAAAGGTAATATGTGTTTCAGCTGAGATAGGTTACTATATACCTTTCATCTGAACACAACCAATAGTAACTTTTCTTAGTTGATGAGCTCAACCTGTCAATTACAGAAGGGTGATCTTCAAAAGTATCTTAGCAACTTCTACAGCTGGTAACAACAGAATCACAGACACAACACACCCTGTAACCCCCTCTCTTGGTTGTGTGTGTGTGTGTGTGTGTGTGTGTGTGTGTGTGTGTGTGTGTGTGTGTGTGTGTGTGTGTGTGTGTGTGTGTGTGTGTGTGTGTGTGTGTGTGTGTGTGTGTGTGTGTGAGAGAGAGAGAGAGAGAGAGATCGATAGATAGATAGATAGAGAGAGAGAGAGAGAGAGAGAGAGAGAGAGAGAGAGAGAGAGAGAGAGAGAGAGAGAGAGAGAGAGAGAGAGAGAGAGAGATTATCTACTTGAATTAAATTGAATCGTGAGTTCAACAAAATGTAATTAACTTCTACACATTCAAACTCTACAAGCACATCGACTTCATTTGAGACACATCACTGTTGTCGGCAAACTCATCGGGTGAATGATTGATTGCAAGTCCTGTAATTTAAAAGCAGGCTTACACAGCTTTTATAAGTTACCATAAACCCAATTAGATCACTTGACTAGAGGTCACTCTAACAAACATTAGCTGCAGAAGGCAGTTTGAGTTCTGCTAGTAAAAAAATAAATATCATCCTCCTATTCGATGTTAGCAATAAACCTCCAGTCACCATAAACTTTTATATCGGCAGGGCATGTTTTATGGGTTGTATACGCTTCATAATAAAGCTGGATTTAAAACGGAAAATAGTGGCAATTCAACCTTCTGCTCGCTGTAGTAAAATGGTGGGAGCTACAAAGGCTCAGTGAGCAAGTGAAATAAGCAGCAGGATTGGATGATTCAGTGGCAGCGCAGTGCGGAGGTGTCCGTGGTGCTGCTGCCTGCTGCGGGATCAGCGCATTCCATTCAGGATGGTCCACAGAGCCGCGCGAATGCACACTCCTACTGAACCAGGCGCACAATGAACACGCACAATGGCCACTCATTTTGTATTTATTGACAGACAACGGCGAGTCCCTTTCCTTTCAAATGAGCTGGCAAAAGCTAGGGCTACTTTCAATGCTTGAATTCGTTTTGAATAGAGTTTGCATGAAAAGGAAGCATGTTTCTTTAAGTGCTGCCCACGCTAACGTGTATCTACGTATGAGGATGTAGGCAGCCTAGTTACTAACAATGATAGGGAGATAAAAAGCTTAAATTGTTAACCTTATAAATAACATACATTTTTGATATGTAAATCAACTATTTGTATTGATATCTATCAAATAGAGCCACGATAATCTCTTGCCATATGTGAAAATATGCCTATTTCATGTAGCCTAATCAACCGACACATTGCTACCCACGATATGACGATTTTACTGACCTAAACTGGCATTTTGGCAGAACTTTCATGGGTTACTGTGAAAATTATTATAGGCTCTACTATGTAGCCTATCGGGAGGACAACCGTTCACTTATATATATATATATATATATATATATATATATATATATATATATATATATATATGCCATTTACTTCGTTTTACATCGATATAGACCAATATGTTATTTTACCTGCATTTGTTTGAGGATGACTTGTTCATTGCTGATGATGAGGTAAAGCTACAGTAGAAATGGTTTGTTCGTCAGCCACAGCGTTTAGCTACAAACGGTACTCGTAGGACAAGGTCAGTGATGGGAGGGTGGCGTGACGGAGGAGGAGTCGTTGGACTTGCGGTTCCTTTGAAAGGTCTCGTTGTTCTAATCCAATTGTCTAACAGACTGGGGCGCTCACTGACCCGCGCAATAAACCTTGAGGACTGACACTGACAGCGGGCTAGCCGTTGACAACATAGGGAACTGAAAGGATCCTATGACTAATGCAGAACAAATAATACACAACTCTACATTAAAGCTTAACCACAAAACAATGATTTACTGACAGTGAAGGTGCATGAAGGGGAACTTTTGTCTACCTGAAACCACGCTCTCACACTGAAAATACCCACGTTAATAGTTTGGTTAACACTCAGAGCAGAGACCTCAATTAGTCAACTATGATTTGGGCTGGGGGGGTAATCCCCCCCAAAAAATATAAATATAATATGCCCACTCTTTTGAATGTCTCCATGTGCTCTGACTCATGTGAAATGCAAAAAGTGTGGTTAGACGTCAGGTTTTGGCCTGGTTGTGTAGGACTACATCGAGAAATATTGCAGTTTGCTGGCTACTTCAAGGTCTTTCTCGGCCCTTTTGCTGAAGTCAAACCTCTACATTTACATTTACATTTAAGTCATTTAGCAGACGCTCTTATCCAGAGCGACTTACAAATTGGTGCATACACCTTATGACATCCAGTGGAACAGCCACTTGCATCTAAATCTTTTTTTTTTTGGGGGAGAAGGGGGGTGAGAAGGATTACTTACCCTTACTTACCCTATCCTAGGTATTCCTTGAAGAGGTGGGGTTTCAGGTGTCTCCGGAAGGTGGTGATTGACTCCCTACACTGTTGTAATATTCTAACTCAACCTGACATATGATATCTTATCAATTAATGTGGCATAGGGAGTTAGGCCTGGACTCATACTGTAATTTTTTGGTGATGCAGAATAGGCATGTGCATTTTGAGAGAAATCCCCTGGTATCAGGGTCTTCAGGACAAAATAGTCTGCTACTCTATTATTCATGATCTTTCACACGTTCTACTACCTAGTGCATACTCATGCATATGTCTACTGGGATAAAATAACTGTTAAAGAAACATTAAACATTTTTGATAGCAAACATTACAAATATGCTGGCACCACAATTTATAGATTAATACCCCAAATGTAGCATACATATTGTCTAACAAGACTTCCAAACTGTTTCACATGTAGTTTGAGTGCTCAGAAAGGAATGCATACATAGCCTACTAATGAAGCCTAGTTAGATAAATCTAACATTTGTCATCTTGATACCCAATTAGAATTATTAACTTTGATCATATCTATTGAAACCCACCCTTTTATTCCCGCTTTGGACACGTGACCAATGATCAATGAGGACCACGTGACCAATGAGAAGCAACCAGCACGCCCGTAGAGTCGGTGCCATGGTAACGGCTAAATGCGCTACAAACTGAAAGGAGAGAAAGAGAGGGACATCTATTGGTGACTATTCTGTAAGTTTAAAAACAAATGCCAATGCCTGGTTAGTAGGAATATAAAGAACCTAGAACTGAATATAAAATGTTTGAACTGGCTTGATAATGTAGACACATTTACTGAAGTTTATAGCTAACGTTAGCTAGTTGCTAACGTTAGTTGGTTGCTAGTATAACGTTATTGTACTGTTTGCAGATTTGAACGCAAGACGAAATATTGACAAATTTGGATGGATTCAATATACCTTCGTTACCAATAATAATAAATTACTGTTATCTCTGCGCACAGGCTGTAATTGATCCAAAACACGAAATAAATTACTTTTGAGCACTGTTTACCACCAGACTTGCCAAGTAACATAACTTCAGCAGGGAGGAAGAGAGGCCCAACTCCGCGGGAAATCTCTCATTCAAGCAGGTTTCGTTTTTTCGCCCACAATGAATTCGTTTTTTGTATGGCGATTAACGAGAGAGTGATGAATTTGGTCAACAAAAAATGAATGGTTTATTTGCTAAGTTATTGAGGTTTATTTGATCGAATAGAAGTTTCGTAATGCTTAAGTTGTTTACGAGTGTATAAGTAGGATACGAGACATCCAGGTGTTGTGCCGAAAATCTCCCATGTGCCAGAATTCTCCACCCTTCGCGTTCTTCATTGCTGCGACTTGCTTGCTAGTTGATTTCTGCTCTTCACTCCGTTGTCAGTTTAGCTTACATTTCACTGATCTAAGTAGCAGAAAGCATTTTTGGCTGCAGTTTTACATTTACATTTAAGTCATTTAGCAGACGCTCTTATCCAGAGCGACTTACAAATTGGTGCATTCACCTTATGACATCCAGTGGAACAGCCACTTTACAATAGTGCATCTAAATCTTTTAAGGGGGGGGTGAGAAGGATTACTTTATCCTATCCTAGGTATTCCTTAAAGAGGTGGGGTTTCAGGTGTCTCCGGAAGGTGGTGATTGACTCGGATTTTCGGATTGGAGATTTGTTTCAAGTGTATGTGGCGGATCAAGTGCGCCCTGGGCGAACTCCCCTTCAGTGCCCGCATCCCGGGGCGCTCGTGTCCCGCCCCCGGCAACAGACGCCTCACAAGTCCTCAACTTGCAGCTCCAACCAGTCTCAACGTAAACAGTGAAGAGGCGACTCCAGGATGCGGGCCTTCTCGGCAGAGTTGCAAAGAAAACGCCATATCTCAGACTGGCCAATAAAAATAAAAGATTAAGATGGGCAAAAGAACACAGACACTGGACAGAGGAACTCTGCCTAGAAGGCCATCATCTTCACTGTTGATGTTGAGACTGGTGTTTTGCGGGTACTATTTAATGAACCTGCCAGTTGAGGACTTGTGAGAGATCTGTTTCTTAAACGAGACACCCTTATGTACTTGTCCTCTTGCTCAGTTGTGCACCGGGGCCTCCCACTCCTCTTTCTATTCTGGTTAGAGCCAGTTTGCGCTGTTTTGTGAAGGGAGTAGTACACAGAACTGTCTGAAGAAAGGTGTTTGTTTCTGCCCATTTTGAGCCTGTAATTTAACCCACAAATGCCAATGCTCCAGATATTCAACTAGTCTAAAGAACACAGCGTTGTTTCAGAAAAAAGGTATTTGTTTCTGGCCATTTTGAGCCTGTAATCAAATTCACAAATGCTGATGCTCCAGATACTCAACTAGTCTAAAGAAGGCCAGTTTTATTGCTGCTTTAATCACCACAACAGTTTTCAGCTGTGCTAACATAATTCCAAAAGGGGTTTCTAATGATCAATTAGCCTTTTACATGATAAACTTGGATTATCTAACACAACGTGCCATTGGAACACAGTAGTGATGGTTGCTGAAAATGGGCCTCTCTACTCCTATGTAGATATTCTATTAAAAATCTGCAGTTTTTAGCTACAATAGTGATTTACAACATTAACAATGTTTACACTGTATTTCTGATCGATTTTATGTTATTTTAATGGACAAAAAAATGGCTTAAAAAAACACGGACATTACTAAGTGATAAAATCATTGATATGTTTAAAGATAATGATTCAATAATTGTACCCTGAAACGTAACCATTAGCGAGTATAGTTTATGTTGCATGTATAAGGAATACTTAAAGTATTAAACACAAGTCGAATTAGGTTGGACTGGGAGAGAGAGAAATGTGTGTGTGCCTAAGTAAACACAGAAGAACAGTGGTGAGAACTATGGAGAAGGATAAAACTCACCTACTGTTTGTGTGTATGTACAGTATGTGCGTAGGATACCTACTGTTTGTGTGGAAGTATGTGCGTAGCTATAAAATGGATGTCTTTGTATAATGGACTTCAGAACGTTGTCGTGAATAAACTGTACTATCTTTTTGCATAAGCTGAGTCTTTGACTAATTGTTATTAAACCCATGGTCTTACAGATCTCAGGGATTGGTCAGAGCTATTGATTGTCAGTTATTATCATTGGGATTGAAAATTCTCGTGACACTAAGTGAACCCAAACTTTTGAAGGGTAGTGTATCTACTAGAATAAAGACTCTTAGTGAGTCTGTCTTGTTGATTTCTAAATAAATGAATGTGTTCATATTCAACAGGATCCGCTGTATTCTCAAATGAACTAAACAAAGAAAGATCCAACTTTGCAATGCCCACCTCCAAGGTTCAGGCATCCCATGCGGCTCTGCCAAGCCTGCCTCTGAAAATACCAGAGGGATTCAAGAGCAAAGTGGTGGCACCCAGGAATCCCAAACTAGTTAGAAGAGAGGATATGCCTAAAAAAGTGAGTACATTCATATGGAGTGTATGTTTTTAATATACACATGACTTGCAGCTATTATTGAATATATCCTCCTACTTCATTATTCATTTATATATATATAAAAATGTGTCCCTGACTTTGAAATGAGTGCAGTTCTATGTTTACTTATTAATGAACTAACTGATGGAGAGATGTTATTATGGGGAAAATTAAGCAGAATGTGTTTGAGTTGACCTATTCTAAAAGGGGAGAATAATAACATTCCAGGAATATGTCTGTGGTCAAGAATGGACATTTTTATTTAATGATCACTCATGGATTCTGTTCATTGAATTCCCTTTCTCAATGTAGTTGACACCATCCGCTTTTGCACAAGAGATGTCTCAATCTACGGAGGAGCGTCTGGCAAATACACATGCGATGCACCCACCACGCATTCTAGAGCTGATAGACATGACTGAGACCACTCACCAGAAGGTAAAGTCTATGCAAATGCACTACAACAGGATTTCCCAACTTGCGGCCTACAGGCCGAGTTTGGTGATTCTACAAGTTTTCTGAGCAAAAATAAATACATTTCCAAAGTATTCCCACACATACTAGAAGGATACAGTATATGTGATTGTATACAAATGTAAGCAAGGTTTGAAATTATTATGTTTTAGTCTAATATTATATATGTTTAGGCTCAGGGGTCACGTTAATGCAGAATTTAGTTTTTCACATAGAACAAAATATATAAAACGCATAAGAAATATCTTGCTGGCCTCCTGAGTGGCGCAGTGGTCTAAGGCACTGAATCGCAGTGCTAGCTGTGCCACTAGAGATTCTGGGTTTGAGTCAAGACTCTGTCACAGCGGGCCGCGACCAGGAGACCCATGGGGCGGTGCACAATTGGCTCATCGTCATCCGGGTTAGGGGAGGGTTTGGCCGGCAGGGATGTCCTTGTCCCATCGCGCACTAGTGACTCCTGTGGCGGGCCGGGCGCAGTGCACACTGACACAGTCGCTAGGTGTACCGTGTTTCCTCTGACACATTGGTGTGGCTGGCTTCCGGGTTAAGTGGGCATTGTGTCAAGAAGCAGTGCAGTCTCTTGGTTGGGTTGTGTTTCGGAGGACACACGGCTCACGACCTTCGGCTCTCCTGAGTCTGTACGGGAGTTGCAGCGATGAGACAAGACTGTAACTACCAATTGGGGAGAAAAAGCGGTAAAAGAAGGGGTGGGGGGAAATAATATCTTGAAGCGTTTTGTAAAGGCAGATCTAAAATGCTTCTTATTGTAATTTCTGCTCGTCATCAGACCAACGTTAATTTTTTCCACTCTGATGAGAATTCATGAACAGGCATTCTATGAGCAGATGTGTAGCTACCTTTCTCCTGTACTTTTGGTGCAAGATTAACTTTCAGCAAAACATTAGGAAATGTAGCTGGCTACATTAATTCTAAGATAAACATTAGAAATATGATGGCCATGCAACGTTTTTGAAAAAAATACCTTGCTTTTTCATTGTAAGCTCATTTACTTGTGTGGCTGCTAGCCGAATAGCATTGCACTTCTGTTATCATCTGATGAAAATGAAGATATTGTCTGTCGAATGTGTTGTACTAATATATTTTTTGTGAAGGAAAACCATAGTTGCATGCCACGATCACTCGATTGTATTTTCTGTGAAGGAAAACCATAGTTGTTATAATTATTTTCCAACCAGCTTGTCCTTAAATCAGAGCCCATCTTCTGAAATTGTATACAAAATTAAGTCAAATAGGATGAAGGGGGTTCAAATCAAGGCATTCTCTTTTTCACTTACAAGCTGGCCGATTGTGTGGAGTAAATTTCCACAGTTGCAGAATACAGAATGCATCATCATTACGAGATGAAGGTCATTTTGACAGAATTGATATTAAGTTTATGAACCCTTCCCTTAGTCAGCATTGTCTGATGTGACCTCCTACTGTAGTAGTAGAGACCATCTAATGTAACTTAAACAATTGCAATTGTTATGTAATAATTATTATGTAATATTATTTTGTAATATGTGTGTTACTAAAGGCACAATGTGGCTTGCTCAAAAAAGTATGTTATTGTTCCTACCCTAAGAATCCTGTCTTTTTTACTTTTCCTCTGTGCTGTTCTCAGTTCTCTACCATTGATGTGGACCAGGCCATGTTCCAGCCATACCCCTCAGAGATTGTGTTCCAGAATTATACGCCCTCAGAGACCTATGAGATTTCACTGATTCTCCGTAACAATGACAAGGTAGGGCAGGGCGGGTTTGGGTACCAGGGAAGCGTGGAAAGTTGATGTGAGGCTGAGCGAGCAGCCATGTGGAGAGTGGTTAGTTCTGGAGGTTTTCTTGATCCATCTGAATTCCCAGTGATAATTGTATGGCGTACGTTATTAGGACACAATGCCCACTGGTCATTAGTTACAACCCCATATGTGCCACACCAATATGTGATTGGATTCTTCATTAAAAAGTGCTCCACTGCAAACACTCAATAAACTGTAATTAATCAGATGAAAGGGCTGAATCATGCATGGATCTATCATTTAAATGGGCTCGATTACAGTTAGAAAGTATGTCTCTCCTAAAACCCTGTCATGGTGTCAGAGATAAGTCAAGGAAATATATTGATAGCCGTAGTCTATACATTTAATGCATAACCTACCAAGGATTTAGAAGAAATATCCAAATGTAACTGTCAGTCCATTATAAAAAGGTGTAAGTGCATGAAATCTGGAGAAGTTCTGTTTTCGACACATGAAAAGGCATAACAATGTTTTTACAACTCTACAATGATTGATATGCTTTTAACTTGCCTCTCAGTTATGTTACCATTGATCAACGATGATGTTATGTCTCTTCTTTCACATGTTGATAATGCATTGTGGAAGTCACAGAGGTACAGTAATTTTACTATGTAATGCAATAGTAATTCCCAACATAATAAAATCTCTGGCCCAGCTATGTGCATTGTTACCCATTTTCTTATAGGCTACAGTGCATTATTACCCTTTTCCTTACAGGCCACAGTGCATTATTACCCTTTTTCTTATAGGCTACAGTGCATTATTACCCTTTTTCTTATAGGCTACAGTGCATTATTACCCTTTTTCTTACAGGCCACAGTGCATTATTACCCTTTTTCTTACAGGCCACAGTGCATTATTACCCTTTTTCTTATAGGCTACAGTGCATTATTACCATTTTTCTTATAGGCTACAGTGCATTATTACCCTTTTTCTTATAGGCTACAGTGCATTATTACCCTTTTTCTTACAGGCCACAGTGCATTATTACCCTTTTTCTTACAGGCCACAGTGCATTATTACCCTTTTTCTTATAGGCTACAGTGCATTATTACCCTTTTCCTTACAGGCCACAGTGCATTATTACCCTTTTTCTTATAGGCTACAGTGCATTATTACCCTTTTTCTTATAGGCTACAGTGCATTATTACCCTTTTTCTTACAGGCCACAGTGCATTATTACCATTTTTCTTACAGGCCACAGTGCATTATTACCCTTTTTCTTATAGGCTACAGTGCATTATTACCATTTTTCTTATAGGCTACAGTGCATTATTACCCTTTTTCTTATAGGCTACAGTGCATTATTACCCTTTTTCTTACAGGCCACAGTGCATTATTACCCTTTTCTTACAGGCCACAGTGCATTATTACCCTTTTTCTTATAGGCTACAGTGCATTATTACCATTTTTCTTATAGGCTACAGTGCATTATTACCATTTTTCTTATAGGCTACAGTGCATTATTACCTTTTTTCTTATAGGCTACAGTGCATTATTACCATTTTTCTTATAGGCTACAGTGCATTATTACCCCTTTTCTTATAGGCTATAGTGCATTATTACCCCTTTTCTTATAGGCTATAGTGCATTATTACCCCTTTTCTTATAGGCTACAGTGCATTATTACCCCTTTTCTTATAGGCTACAGTGCATTATTACCCCTTTTCTTATAGGCTACAGTGCATTCGCAATATTCCTCACACAATAACATGTGGTCCTTCTGTAGCTCAGTTGGTAGAGCATGGCGCTTGTAACGCCAGGGTAGTGGGTTCGATCCCTGGGACCACCCATACGTAGAATGTATGCACACATGACTGTAAGTCGCTTTGGATAAAAGCGTCTGCTAAATGGCATATATATATATATATATATTATATTATATATATAACATACCTCTCTTTCCCCTACACTCATCCTTTCAAATACCAACTATTTCTACCGGTTTCATCCTTTCAGAACAGTGAAACTCATTAGTAACTACATTATGTGTTTTTTAATTAGGTCTTTTTTTAGTTTGAACAAAAAGCATTGTGATGAAAGGATTATATAGTGTCAACTGATTTGGTAGTCTACAACCTACATATTTTCTCCCAACCATTTACCTTTCAGGGAGATGGGGTAGACATACTGTAATAAATATGTATATTAATTCCATAGAAAAACAACCTCTTTATTCAATTTATTCATGACTGTAATGCATACAGTAGTTGGATTTAAAATGCAAGGAGAAAATATATGAAAGATTTAGCTTCGTAGTCAAATGTCTCACTTTCTCACTGCAGTCCCATGTTGATGGCAAATAGATAGGCCTAGAAAAAGTTATTGGCAGTAGAGTCAAAGCCACAATTCCTCTTATTTATTGGCCATTTAAATTCTACATTTCTAAATATACTATGTTGCATGCCTGTCCAAACCCCAAACTCTTTTTTTAGGATGTATTGCATTTGGCTGATTTTTATATCAAACAGAAGTTACACAAGTGAACTTTTACATTGATGCATTTGGTGACGCACTGTTTTGTTCCAGTGTTAATTTCATCAACAATAACTATGATGAAAAATATTTGTCAACAACCTATTTTTCCTCACGAAAACTAATGACGATAGCGAGACGAGATGCCGTGAAAAACACAATAACTTTAGTAACAAATTCGTTTTCATTTTAGTTGACGAAAATGTGACGAGACTAGAATTCCACATGAGACTAATGGACATTCAATTAGACATTCATATTTTTTGTCCAATCATAAGCATTCATATCTTTGCAGAATATTTAATGCCATCCTCTCATTGGCAGAATTAACGGCTTTTCAGTCACACAGCTTCCGGGCAGTCTCTTCAGTCACTCAGAAATATTTTGAACTGATGCATAGCCAGCGAACCAGGACACTTTAATTGTAACTAACCTCAACTAAAAACTATAATGTTTACTCTCTTACTTTCATGTTGGCTATTTTCGCTTTGATCACATCACATGCTCCATTTTCCCATGTGTGCTGTTATTCATCTGTACTGCTGCTCTTGCAGTCGGCAAATACGAGTCACTGTTATTTAGCCCCATCCCAAGGTTATGATTGGGAGAAAAGAGCTGTACGCTTAAATTGTTAAACCTGTTGCCAAGGCTATGTAGCCTATGGTAAGTCATGGCTGGCATTGGTTACTATCTTCCATAATAGCAATGTGCCAGCTATATGAGGGGATAGTAGGCCTCGTTGGACAAGGCTATCTTAATGTGCACATGATGGAAGTTACAAGTCAATTATTTCATGGGAAAAAAATGCACTGACGAATATTTGACAAAAATGACTGTGACTAAAACTACAATAAAATTATCCTGAGTTTAAGTCGACTGATAATAACTAAAACTAAGAAGGATGAAATGACTAAAATGTGACTGAGACTAAAACTAAATCTAAAATAGCTGCCAAAGTGAACACAGTTCTGTACCTTAGTATGGTCTGCCAAACTGCCACCAGCTGTTGAAATATATATATTTTTAAAACAAAGGAAAGGAATATAATTTCTTATGTTCTTCTTGCAGTTATTTCTCTTAAATATGTTTGTTGTCTTTGAGCTTCTTTTGGGGCTTAGGAGAGTAGGGAGTAGGGATGTTGCAAAGAAAGTGGAGAGTTAGTCATTATGTCCCTCTCTCTCTTTCTCTCTTTTTCTTTCTCTCTCTTTGTCTCTCTCTCTCTTTGTTTCATGTGCGTGCGTGCATGTGCATATGTGTGTGTGTGTGTGTCTTTCTGGTCTTTAGATCCCACGGCTGGTGAAGGTGGTGGAGGGAGACTCTCTGTATTTTAAAGTGGTCAGTCCAGTGGATGTGTGTAGCAAAGTGGCCCCTGGGATGGCGTCCACATTCAGTGTCCTCTTTACACCTCAGGAGAACAAGGTACTGTCAACACAAATCAAATTAAAATTATATGGCAACACACTTAACAAACAGTTGGAACACTGTAAAGTGCAATAAACTATTACTTTTTCTTTTAATGCTATGGATCAAAGCAAACAAGTGTTTCGAACTTTATTCCAACTTTATTCAATCTGTTCATGAAATTTCCTCTTTCTGATTTCAAAAGAAAACAGCTTTCTTATGTTCTGAAAATTACTGAAAGGAATGTCGGCCTAGTTAAGAAACCAGTCTCATTCATTACCCTTGGTCTGAAGGAAAGATTTCAATGCTTCAGGTTTTCCTCTTCAGTAATGACAACACGGTGAAACATCAATGTCAAAGCTCATATTCCTTGTTAATGCACCTCTGCACTGTAATTCTATCAGAGAGTGTGCTTTGATGAGCATGGGCATGACAGGGATTGTTTCCACCACCGCCTACTCTCACTCCATTAGCTGCCATTCTCCAGGCTCTAATATGGCCTGGTAATCTGCTTTGCTCTGCTTGCACATTAATACAGAGTGTAGTTGTTAGAGAGATTCAGGGGCCGTGGCAACATAATCAGGCCTGCAGCCAACTCATCTGTATGGAGACAATAGGGAGAGATGACTGTTTGGATGACAGACCCCTGAAAAAACAACATATTTGACAAGATGTGAACATTTGGAGCAGTAGTGAACCTTTGGTTTTGCATGTGTTATAGTTCCAAAACATTGTTGATCAGGACATGTCCTTCATGCACCACATGAGACAGAATCCAATAAGAAATTGATCAAAGTTGAATCTGAAGTCTACCTCTGTGCTGTCCTGTCCTTGTGAACTTCAAAAAGTAACCTCTCCTCCCCCGTCTCCCAGGACTACATCCACAGGCTCATCTGTGTGACAGAGAGGGAGAGGTTTGAGGTTCCTATCCGGGCGATTGGGGCACGGGCCATCCTAGACTTCCCTGACCACCTGCACTTCTCTCTGTGCCCTGTGAAATGCTCCTCACAGAAGACCCTGCTGGTGCGCAACATTGGCAACTGTGAGGCCAAGTTTCAGCTAAGCACACACAGGTGAGAGATGATCTATGAAAGGAGTCTGTTCTAGCCTTTAGTCTGTTCTAGCCCAAGTACTCTATGCTAAACCAACCATTTCTACCTGTCCATGCCTTTGTTCTGTCAAGACCTTTTTCAGTGGAGCCCCCTCTTGGAACTATTGGAGTTGGAGAGAGCATGCAGGTGACAGTTGACTTTCTACCCAAGACTGCAGGAGACCACAGCCAGGATCTGTTTCTTCACTACCATACAGGTGCAAGACCATAACTATAAAGCAGCAGCTACACCGCACAGGTCTGGCTAGACAAGATTCAGTATCCTTGGAGCTTTATGGCAACATTATACAGATGGTACACATGCATCTATACTCTACAATCATCTACATCCAAAATTCCCCCCACAAAGGACAAACCATATACAATATACCCCCAGTGTATAAAACATTAGGAACACCTTCCTTAT
This sequence comes from Oncorhynchus keta, assembly GCF_023373465.1. Classification (NCBI taxonomy): domain Eukaryota; kingdom Metazoa; phylum Chordata; class Actinopteri; order Salmoniformes; family Salmonidae; genus Oncorhynchus; species Oncorhynchus keta. Next base: position 27,179,573 of record NC_068442.1, read on the forward strand.
ATTGAGATGCACCCTTCCCTTTTGCCCTCAGAACAGCCTCAATTAGTTGGGAAATGGACTCTACAAGGTGTCAAAAGCATTCCACAGGGATGATGGCCCATGTTGACTCCAATGCTTCCCACAGTTGTGTCAAGATGGCTGGATGTTATTTGGGTGGTGGACGTTTCTTGATAAACACGGGATACTGTTGAGCATGAAAAACCCATCAGCGTTGCAGTTCTTGACAAACCGGTGTGCCTGGCACCTACTACCATACCCTGTTCAAAGACACAAATCTTTTGTCTTGCCCATTCAACCTCTGAATGGAACACATACACAATCCATGTCTCAATTGTTTCAATGCTTCAAAATGATTCTTTAACCTGTCTCCTCCCCTTCATCTACACTGATTGAAGTGGATTTAACAAGTGACATCAATAAGGGATCGTAGTTTTCACCTGGATTCACCTGGTCATTCTATGTCATGGAAAGAGCAGGAGTTCTTAATGTTTTGTACACTCAGTGTACATGTCTCCCCAGAGTCCCCACCGATAGACCCACTCACTTTGCATTAAGCGAGCACACAAGTACTTGCTCTACACCAGTAAGGTACTTCATAGAAACAGATGCATGCACACATTCACATTACATACATTTTTTGCATAAGATAATCAACTACATCAAATGGAGTGGAACTAAAAGGATGAATCTGTTTACCATACATTCACTGTGAACACAATAATAAAATATCCCCTTCGTAATGACCCTGCAGCAGGAATGGTAAAACAGTGTTAATCATTTCAGGGGCATTTATTCACAGTCTTTAATCTCTGCTCTTTCACACAGGTTGCACCTAGCGTATAGGGAAAACACCCTAATTAGCATATATCCTATTAACAGATGTATGAGTGTGGATGGCTGGGTGTGCTGGTGTTATCTGTTGCCTATAGCAGTGTCGTCAGCCCAGTTAGAATGGACAGCCCCTGGAGACACGCCTGTCTTGTTTTGTTTATGTGATTATACCAGCTAATGGTTTGAGATATTGATAGAACTCCATTGGAAACCCCAATATGTTTTCTTTTTGGAATGTAAGCGGATGTGCAATTATTTTTGGCTCAATTCAAGATCTTAAACTGTCCCACGTTTGTGATTGTGATGATGGATAGTGCTGGCAAAGGGACCTTATAGGATTCCAAGGTGATTGCAGTGTTAAAGATTGATAAAAGTGTTTTTATGCTGTGGTGAAATCCAGATTTGATGGAGGATTTAGAGTAGACCCCTTTATCACTTAATTATTTTGACACGCCTATGGTAGAATTGCAAGTTAATAAAAGGTGAATTTGCAATGTGATGGAGAACTATATCTGCGTGAGATACAGTAAACCAATTAAGAGCCAGAGGAGTATTTGAGTGTGTGTGTGTGCATGTTTATCTGTGTGCTTGTGTGTGTGTGTGTGTGTGTGCGTGTGCATCCGTGCGTGCATGCGTGTTTGTGTGCGTGTAATCGCATGTGTGTGTGTGTTTGGCTCAGGTGGTGCTTGGTGGTCTGCTGTCTCACTACATACACACACAGGTCTAGTGAAGGGCAGCAGCATTAACATGTTATAATGTGCTCTACTCTAAAAAGACCACTCACTGTAAGCCCATCAGGGTTGTATCATTTTTAATTCAGCACCTTTCCCTGTCTCCTTCTCATGTATGCATCAGATGAAGCTGCTCTGGAAGTTACCCTCTGGAACCAGTGAACGCAGCAAATCATGAGTATCTTGTCAAGTAGTACTGTACATTTTTGACCCATGAACATGTCATTTCAAACATGGTCAAATTTTTGCAGGGATGGTTAAGCAGTGATTCTACTGTACATACAGTGTCCATCTATTCTAATCAATCCATCTATTGGTGTATTAATTTGCCCTTTAGTAGCCTTCATCTAGGACACATTTACATATTGTATATTTTATTGGATAGTAGCCGAAGCGTGACAAATTAGGCTCCTTTGCTCAAGGGTGTGACTGCTAATACTGAGATTATATATGACAACTAAATAGCTATATATGAATCCAGCTCCCCAGTCACTGCTATGTCATTTCCTAAAATTAACACAATAATGCAAACAGATGTCAGGTTTCTTTCATTGCTCCTGCCTGGATACTCGGCTTCTACTTGACAGGAGACAAGAAGTGCTACCTACGTACTCTCTCTCGTTCTTGAAGTGCAAGATCAGGGGTCCCCAATTACATTCAGCCGTGGGCCGGTTTTTCCTTGAGTGGATGGTCGGGAGGGCAGAATATAGTTATAAATATTTTATACACTGCAAATTGAACGCAAACAGATATAGTATCTGACAAAAACAGAATAATTTCAAACCTTGATTACATTGGGATACGATCACATACTGTATGCCTCTCTATTTATACTTGGGAATACTTGTTTTAGTATCCTTAACGCCAAATCCCTAACTCCTTACCCTAAACCTAACCAGTAACCACTAACCATAATTCTAACCCTAATCCTAATTGTATCCCTAACCATAAACCTAACCCCTTAGCTCTGCTGACCCTCTCCTCACCAGCAGCACTCCAGCAGAATCTTCAGAATTTTTTCAAGAGCTGTTCACTGAGGGCTCAAGTCTCCTGTCAAATGCAGCATGGGCAATCAAAGGGAGAACTTCCAACAGCAGTATCGGCTGAGGTTAAAATGTCCTCTGCGTAGCCTGGAAACTGATGGCCGTGCAGAATTAATCTCTTGAGGAAATTAGATGATGAAAGCATGATATTGGCTCGACCAGTGGGGGAGAGAGGCACATTTTTCTTGCCCATCAACCGTTGTCATAGCATCAGGATCTCAGCGATAATTATGGTCCCTCCATTTTCCCCTATTTTATATTCTTTATTTTTTGTATGACACATCTTACAGCTTTATTGCACATGACAGGCTTGTCGTCATTAATATGTGCTGGTTTTAAGTGTATCTTTGCTTTGGTGATGCTGCTAATCATCTACGGAGACAACATTAGGTTCTTTAACTGGGCAGCAACTACCTTAGTGAGCATGCCCACCCACCTTGCGTTGTCCCTTGGTCCCAAAAGAGTGCTGTTCACCGAGATATCACAGTCACACCACTAATAGGTCTACTTGGTGTTCCACAAGAGAAATCGGTGGATAAAAGGAAAAGTGGATAGATTTATGAGGTTGTGACATTGATATTCATGTCTTAAAGAAAAAGCTTATTTCCCTGGATTTTGTACTTCATCTTACTTTGATGAAGACTTATTTACTTTGACTTTATCTGCAACACCTATTTAAGAGGCATACTGTCAAGCCAATCCTATATAGTAAGGTCTTTGAAGTGATTTTGTTATAATGTGATTATTGTACAGTACTGTATAGCCTAATCCAAGGATGTATGGTTCCAGGAGGCCTATATAATGGTTTATGTGCATCTATCTTTCTTTGACTAATCTTTTGAAGAGGTAGAGTACTGTATACATACTTATTTGATAGAGACCGACTGTTTTCCAGCATTGGACTTACTGTAGTACCAGGCTAGACTGGGTACCAGTCTTTTTAGCTAACACTCCTTGCCACTCCTGTCATTTGCCAAAGAGACTGCAGGGTGGTGACCAAGAACACAAAGGTCACTCTGACAGAGCTCCAGAGTTCCTCTGTGGAGATGGGAGAACCTTCCAGAAGGACAACCATCTCAGCAGCACTCCACCAATCAGGCCTTTGTGGTGGAGTGGCCAGACAGAAGCCACTCCTCAGTAAAAGGCACACGACAGCCCGCTTGGAGTTTTCCAAAAGGCACCTGTAGACTCTCGGACCATGAGAAAAAATGTTTCTCTGGTCTGATGCAACCAAGATTGAACTCTTTAGCCTGATTGCCAAGCGTCACATCTGGAGGAAACCTGGCACCATCCCTACGGTGAAGCATGGTTGTAGCAGCATCATGCTGTGGGGATATTTTTCAGTGGCAGGGACTGGGAGACTAGTAAGGATCGAAGGAAAGATGAACGGAGCAAAGTAAAGAGAGATCCTTGATGAAAACCTGCTCCAGAGCGCTCAGGACCTCATACTGGGGCGAAGGTTCACCTTCCAACAGGACAACGACCCTAAGCACACAGCCAAGACAACGCAGTAGTAGTCTCTGAATTTCCTTGAGTGGCCCAGCGCAAAGCCCGGACTTGAACCCGATCGAACATTTCTTGAGAGACCGAAAATAACTGTTCAGCGGTGCTCCCCATCCAGCCTGACAGAGCTTGAGATGTCCTGCATAGAAGAATGGGAGAAACTGCACAAATACAGGTGCTCCAAGCTTGTAGCGTCTATATATATGTATACACTACCGGTCAACAGTTTTAGAACATGTAACAGCATTCCTCCTTCTCTTCTGAGGAGGAGAAGCGAGAAGGATCGGAGGACCAATGCGCAGTGTGGTAAGTGTCCATAAAGTTTTATTTTAGGATATAAACTGAACACTATGAAAATACAAAACAATAAACGTGAACATGAACGAACCCGAAACAGTACCGTGTGGCAACAACAACATAGAACAACACACATAGACTGCCCACCCCAACTCACGCCCTGACCATACTAAATAAAGACAAAACAAAGGAAATAAAGGTCAGAACGTGACAGAACATCTACTCATTCAAGGGTTTTTCTTTATTTGTACTATTTTCTACATTGTGTATATAGTGTAATGTATATACAGTGTATTTGCATAAACATTGTGGTTGGATGATAGGTTATCGAATCAGGATCACATACTCTGATATCCTAGAACTCATTAATGATAGAATGTTATTTGAAGATTGCCGGAAGGCCAGTCTATTTCGCAATGACAAGGAGTGGCAAGGAGTATAATTTTAGCTAAAGAGACTGGTACCCAGGCTACCCAGTATCAAGCTACTTGAAAGAAAAGAAAGAAAAAAAATATTTAAAATGTTGTTTGTATATATGTGCTGGGCTTCATGGATTGTTTGTTTGTATGTTATGGGCTTTAGTTGAGATTATTCTTTACGGAGTCAGGCATATTTGTCCTGGCCTCAATTGTTCCTTGACTAGCATTAATTCTTGCTGTCTATAATTCAAACCTTTTAAATTCTAATAGTAACTGTATCTACTGGCAAATTGAGAGAGAGTGGGGTGATTGCCCTCTAAGGACCAACATCTTTTTTTGCAGCAGCAGTTCTGCCTGCCAGCAGTAATCATCTCTGATTGACTGAGAGATTTAAGAAGCTATCATCGTTAATTAACATAGTAGATGCAACACATTAAATATTTACATTTGCACTTCGTAATGAATTTTATAACTTTGTCCCGGAAGCATTTAACTGCAGGGCAAGTCCACATCATATGAAGGAATGTGCCCATCAGATTTAGGGGACAGAGTGAACAGTTGGGAGTTTGGGCCAATTTCATCCTACACTTTTCCTTGGTTTTACAGTCTGTGAACAAAACAAAGTTGATGGTTCGGATTACAGGATGCCAAAGTTATATTTTTCCATATTTTGTTCCACTTAAAGGGATGTTCAGATTAATTTAGCTCTGTGGCCCATACTTATTTAATGGCTAGCTCAGAATATGAGCTTTCCAAAAGTTGTTTATATATTAGAGATCAGTCCTTTTGGGAGCCCAGATCATTTATTTACAAATCCCAACATTAGATGGTTTGGTAGTTGGGTTTCCCAAGGGAATCCATATGCCAGCATAGCTGTTAATGTGTATGTGTCTTTCAAATCTTAGAATGTTCTCAAACCATTACTGTCCATGATATCGGCAAGGGTAAGGATTCCAAATTTGGACCACTGGGGGGATGGAAAAGGCTGCCCTCCAGATCGCAAGGCATGCCATTTTGATTCCCAGTTACATTGTTTTTCAAATTTGCGCCACATAAAAATTGTGTGAGCAATAACAGGACCAAAGCGTAGTTTACATTGTTTAAGGGATATACAGTATCAGTGTAGACCACCTCTTACACGGGAATAAGATACACCATTTTTCTCTATATACTCAGCCAGAGAGTGGAAAAATCCTGTCTAAAGCAAATTAGGATGGGACAAAATGCTAGTTCCTGGAAATACAATTTAAAGTTTGGTACAAATAGTCCTCCTACGTCTATCCCTCATTGTAAGTTTTTTATCCAGGGTCACTTACCTTGCCATATATATAACCATATGTATTTCGAAACCACACTATGGATTTTATCCCTATAGCCAGAAAGGGGAGACAAGGGAAGCATAGAACTATCTGTGGCAATATATTCATTTTAAAAATAGATATTCTGCCTTCCTCTGAGGTCAGATTGAATTGATTTAAGCATTCTGTAAAAGTTTTGATGAAAATACGAATAATGTAATGTACGACTATACTGTTGTGGAAAAATTGTTAGAATAATACACCTTATTGGGTAATGATCCACAGCGTCACATTGTGTTTACTTGTGGTGTATTACTCTGAATTTAACATGAACCATGTTTTTGCTTAATGAAGTTTGATGGCTGCCTAGTGCTTACTGCCTGTTTAAAACTCAGGATGCAATTTGAATACCAGCCTATTTCATTTTGGGTTACATTTTTTCTCGGTTCACTCATTAGGGTAAGGTCAGGATCTCTTCTACAGCACCATGGCTCTGCTTTGAATGTAACCAAACTAGCCAAACAAAAAGCTAGAGGTATTTACATATTCCACATGCTGATTTATGCAATGATTTTGCATTGTATTTTTTTTTTTGCATTCTGTTGGCTGCTCCGGTGGGAACCATGTGACTTGTGCTAATGTCACTGGGTCCCAGAGAGACTCTGTTATTGTTGTGGATGGCTCAGACAGTATAGTCTACATGTCATGCTAATCCAACAGCGCCATCTCCATGACCAATTATGAAGCACTGACCAATAATAGCACGCTGACTAAGCTATAGCATCACATTTTGGGGCTTTATCATAAAGTCCTGAAAAATAAAATAAATAAATGGAAAAGTCTGTATTTTAGAACTACCCACATGTACTTTTGACTTTCTATAAATATATTGGACAGCTACAGTGCTCTTGAATAATTCAGTTGCTGTTTGTGTCTGGGCTTTGTTGTTTCTCCTAAGGGGAGGATGTTGGCATCAGTCTGTATGGAGCGTCTGCAGACGTGAATGTGAGGCTGGACAGGAACTCTGTCATAGTGGAGAAAACCTACATCTCCATGGCCAACCAACGTTCAGTCTCCATAGTGAACAGGAGTGATACTCTAGTCCACTACCAGTGGAAGAGCTTGGCCACTAAAGAGGAGGAAGAGCAGCAGAAGCTAAGGTGGGATGTCTGTTCATACTCATCTCCATGATGTACATAATATAAACATGATCAACACGTCAACAGACATTGATTTCCTGTAAACAAACATCCGAAGTGACCCTTAGCTAATGGATCATCGTAAAAATTTGAGTATCAGTCCACATCAATGCTGTTTTATGTAGCCTGTTCAGATGCTCCTCTGTTCCCCATCCCCCACCTCATCCCCATACTCTCTCTCTCTGTGTGTATCTCTGCTCTGCTCTAGGTTCTGTTCCGAACTGCAGCGGGAGGAGGAGGATGACATGGATCAGTTCCTGACAGAGTGTGACGCAGACCCCACTCTACGTGACCGTCTCTCCCTGCTCTCACGCACCTTCCAGGACCGACGCAGGCAGCTGAAGGAGGAACGACTGTCCTTCTCAGACAACTACATCACAGTGGAACCTCTGGTGTGTGATGTAGAGTGGGGGTGGAGGGAGGGAATTTACTGTGTACTGATAGCAAATGTTTTGATATACACTGTAGAGTCCAATTTTCCTGTCATACAGGACTTTGTGCACGCACACAGTCAAACAAAAGAGGAATTACATGATATAATCACTCCTGGTGATCCTCCTCTAGGAAACCTACAGTATGTGTTGAGTCACAAAGTACAGTGCATTGAAGGTACAGTTTTCTCAAATATCATCATATTTTCTTATACAGCAGTAGCCATGCCAACTTGCATGCCAAAATCCTCAATAATCATTAGTATGCATTGCAATGCCTAAGGAAACTTTATACACTAAATTAATGGATGCACTTTATTACACCACACCATGTACTAGTATTCTGTACCAACCACTATAACCCAGTGTGGTGTCTGGTCACACCTCCAGCCTCAGGTGACAGTGACAGATCTGGCTCTGTGGATTACTCAGCTGTGGTGGAAGACAAACCGCAGCCTTTAAAGCACATTTAAAATGATCTGCTTATAATTCTGCCACCTAGCAGTGAGTCACTGCTCCACAGCAGCTATAGAAGTCCCATGAATATTTCTATATTTCATTTCATATTCTTCAACCCCATTTTTGTTTGTGGCAATGCACTTATGAGGGGCCATGTGTTCTTGTGTGTGTGAGAAGTATCAGTGTGGGAGACTGCCTGCTGAGTCAGAGGCATGGCCACGTGGATCTAATTAGCCTCTAACCTGATTTCACCTGCTGTCTCGGAGTCTGACCGATGGGCTGAGACGCCCCTGGGGAGACAGCCACTCATTCTCTCATCCATCCTGACGAAACCCAACTCGCCCTAGGCATCTGTTAAGCACACTAGGTCCTAAGGGAACTCTCACAATCATTTGACCTTGATGCCTCAATGTCGGAGAGATGGAAAACAGAGGGGAAAACAAACTCAACCCTCCCTACCAAAAAAAAGCAAGGCATCCAAAAAAGCATTGCTTTCCAGGGACAAACTGCACCCAAATATTCTGTAAAGCACCTTGAAGAGCTGTGCTCCATCAGCACAGAGTGAGGCCAGAACCCCACCGTTACCCTTAGGCAAACTTTTCCTTCTGCTCTCCAGAGCTCTGCTGATTATGATTGCATTAGTGTCTTTCTAACTAATAAGTACTACATCCATTAGCACTCAGCTGCTTTTATTTTCCACTTGATGACTTTATCTATTTGACAGACACTATCATTTAGACAGAAGCTTTAAACATATCTTTCATCAGTGTTGAGTTGTCTTTGCTCTTGCATAATCACAAGTGTATAAGGGGAAGTATTATAATATATCATTTTTAATTATATATCAAAAGTATATAATTTAGCTACTCTACACTGTCTTGACACATTTGACACATGATGGACTGTACCACTTTCTCCTCCAGCAGGATTTCAGTAATCGTGTTGCTACTGTAAGATGCACATTGTTTAAAGTTACCTCCTCTTTTGCCTTTGTGTTACCTGCAGGAGGGGGACATTTGGCCAAACACCACCTCAGAGGTCAACATAATTTTCAAACCACAGGAGGCAAAGATTTATCAACAGACGGTCTATTGCGACATCACAGGTGAAGTTTGATGTAATTTGATCAGAGAGAGGGCTCGTGTATTTACTACAGTATTAGCTAAGTTGTGTTTGATGTTACAAACAGAAGTATGATGAACAGAAATAAAATGGTGCATTGATGAGAAAGCCCCACCTTGGATTTGATCAAAAGTGACAAGGCCTGAAAATGTATTATATTTATGCATTTTGTAAAAGGTGGTTTCCTGGTATTATAGTCAAATCATATAGCCTACAAGCCATAAGGCAAAAAACATGTGTTAGTTCACAATTATAATTCTATCATCTCATACTGACAAAGCAGTTGTTGGTTGATTTGCATTTGGTATCCATCTATATTTCCGGTGCCGGAGGTCAGATTTCCATTAATTTCCATGACTGACAGAGTTTCATGGGCAGGTGGTGACCTCAATAACACAAGTCATAGAGAGTTGATTTTTGCCTAAAGGGCAATGTACAGTATGTCTAGATGTTTTCATTACACACCTGTGTTCTGCAGATGTGCTTGATTCCTGCTCATTTGTTTACATATATTCAGTTTGTTTATTTAATTCCGTCTTTGTATTCTCTGCCTTTGTGCTCTTCGTTATCCACATTAGGCCGTGAGTCTCGCCTACCACTACGGATAAAGGGGGAGGGGTTAGGCCCCAAATTACAATTCAACTTTGACCTCCTTGACATGGGTACCATCTTTATTGGCTCCAAACACAGCTATGAGGTACTTAACCTTAGTTAGGAGATGTACTAACAATATTAAACAAAGCTAAGACACAAATATTTCTACACTTACACTGAATGAGTGTTTTACACCTTTGTTCCAGATTATCAGCCCTCCCAACAAATGATACTCATAATGTGCAAGGTCCCAGCTGTTGGAGGTGCAGAAGAGTTAGACAGGAAATAGAGATGTACTAGAAATAACAGCACTGTGATTATCCCCTGTAATAAGATGTGTCTCACATGAAAATAAATCACATTATTGCTGCTGGTAGTCTGCAGATACCCATACTTTTGAGTAATTGAGTAATTGAAGTATAATTGTTATAACTGTTAGTCTTATAATAGAACAGTACATGGCAGGCTCTCTATGAATTCACTGTTAGATTAATTATTTAAGGTATGCCTACCCAGTCAGCCCCTTTTGTTTTTAGTGCATTCATGGCATCCTTGCTGTAAAACACTGTGATACTGGTTCCCACAGAACAAGACTGTTGGATCATGCATTGTTAGCGTATTGCTAGCTTTCCAAAGCCAGCAAACAAGTATAGATAAGACCATGGAATATACACTGCAGTCACAATACACATTAATTCTGATTAGGCTAAATAAAAAAGTGAGAATATGAACACACAGAAAACAGTGCTTGGTTAATCAAATTCTACATTTACATAGTTTGGTTTTCCCTACAAATGTCCCCTCACCCTGTTTAAACCTGATTTGACTCCACTATCCATCCATGCACTCTCTTCTCAGGTGCTTCTGTCTAATAATGGGCTCATCGAGGCCACCTTCAAGCTGGTGCCTCCCAGCTCAGGGTTTGGCCAGTGTTTCTCCTTCAGCCCTACTGAGGGGATGGTTCCCGCTGGGGCCTGCCAAGCCATGGAGGTCTGCTTCTCCTCCAGCACCCTGGGGGTCTTCTCTGAGGAGTTTATCTTCACTGTGGGGGGAAACCCACAACCTATCAGCCTCACGTTTAGGTAACACTCGCCCTATCACCCCTCTCATCCATCCCAGCACAGTCCTCAACCTCTCCATCATTGTCTTGTTAGGGTCTGTACAGTACATCACCACTGCGGTAGATAAAGCATTGGCGAGCATGTCCAGACACATATATCACCCCATACCACAGCAGCTGGGTGATTCTCATGAAACCAGTTTTAAACATGTCTGTTACAAAACCATGAAGCATCTGCAAAAATCAAATATCATTGGAAAGACTAAGATGTCTAGTGTTTGGCAAATTGTCTAATTTTAAATACATTTTACATTTTCGCCAGAATTTAGAAATCTTCACCCCAAATTCTCATTACCAACATTTGTCCGGATTAAATTCTCGGATCATTTTATACAATTTTACATAACTTATTTGAATAAAACAAAACATATGTAACGCATAATAAACGAGGGGTTATGCATTATATGGAACGTCATTAATGACGTGGAAGGTGTGTTCCACGACACGCTAATGGAGTAGAACTTACCTTCCACGGAGTTGCATTATTTTCCATAGAACGCTTAGAGCCCGGAGTTGATTATCCCTTTTTTACAGTGGCTATAATTGAACACATTTGCCGTTTGCGGGTAGAAATGTGTTCAACATCCACTGAAGTAGCTAGCAAGTTTACTAGATAGCTACAGTAGTTTCCAAGGTAACCAAACAAACAGACTTGGTTTACCAAACCATCAGTCCTAGCTTGCCACGATAAAAATCGAATTCAACAATGCCAATAACGTTTTCAATTCGACTTTTGCTTTCAAAAGCAGCTCAAACACAACGTGGAAGAATTAACTTTGCCATTGAATTCTACTGTCCAAATATACCATGTGCTATAGGGAAATAATTTACACTCTAGAATACCAATGCCATGGTATATGTTACTGTAGTTTAATCATAAATAATAAAAAATAGTATACTAGTTGAAGTTTACATTAAACTATAATATGTATTACGTAAAAACACAGTGTCTGTGGATATGTGCCTCATTACTATACCACCTTTTCAAGTTCCTGAAAAAACTTTAAGCGCTTTTTAAATAAAGTTTTATTCAACCATTTTTTTTATTTAACTAGGCAAGTCAGTTAAGAAAAATTATTCTTTACAATGACGGCCTACCCCGGCCAAACCCTAACGACGCTGGGCCAATTGTGCGCCGCCTTCAAAATGATGTTCTTATTCTCAAACGCCCCCTTTACCCATCTGTGCCTTCTCATGACCAAAATGTCTAAAAAGCTCAGATTGGGAAAAAGTCAGAGAACCATTACCTTACCAACATGGAGTGTATGAATGGGCTTAGTGATGTGGTCAATTGCTTGCTCACTCATTACATCTGTCTCCTATTACTTGCAGATTAAGCTAAGGTCCTCTCATTACGAAACACAAATGTCTCATTACCGTGTCATTTTTCGGGCCGTTTCAGTAATGAGAACCTTAATTTCTGTATTGATTATATGCTAATTGTAATGTATAGTCAATGGGTGTGCTGTGCTGGTAACTTATTTATTTACTAGGACCACTAATACCTATTGTATAGATTTTTAATAAAACAACAGTTATTTGACTAAGTAGGGTTTGTCAAGAAATATGGGATGTTTAAACCCCATTTAACTTACTTTAAGCCACAATCTGCAATTTGTGTTTCAGCAAAGAGTTACCCCACTACTTAAAGGAGGATATCCCCCATTGTGACATGTGTACCTGTTTTCACACTTAAGTACACTGAGTGTACAAACATGAGGAACACCTACCTAATATTGAGTTGCACTCCCTTTTACCCTCAGAACAGCCTCAATTTGTCGGGGCATGGACTCTACAAAAGTGTTCTACAGGGATGCTGGCCCATGTTGACTCCAATGCTTCCCACAGTTGTGTCAAGTTGGCTAGATGTCCTTTGGGTGGTGGACCATTCTTGATACACTCAGGACACTGTTGAGTGTGAAAAACCCAGCAGCATTGCAGTTTTTGGCACACTCAAACCAGTGCGCCTGGCACCTACTACCATACCCCGTTCAAAGGCACTTAAATATTTTGTCTTGCCCATTCACCCCCTGAATGGCACACATACACAATCCATGTATCAATTGTCTCAAGGCTTAAAAATCATTCTTTAACCTTTCTCCTCCCCTTCATCTACACTAATTGAAGTGGATTTATCAATAAGGATCATACCTTTCACCTGGATTCACCTGGTCAGTCTAGGTCATGGAAAGAGCAGGTGTTCCTAATGTTTTGTACACTCAGTGTATTTTTAATTTTAATTTATTTAACTAGGCAAGTCAGTTAAGAACAAATTCTTATTTTACAATGACGGCCTACCCCGGCCAAATCCCCCCCTAACCCAGACAACGCTGGGCCTATTGTGCATCTCCCTATGGCGGGCCCGGATCATAGCCGGTTGTGATACAACCCAGGATTGAACCAGGGTCTGTAGTGACGCCTCTAGCACTGAGATGCAGTGCCTTAGAGTACTGCTCCACTCGGGAGCCTAAAAATACTGTTGTTGTTTGATGTCCCAAGAAAAATGTTGGTCCATATCGCACGTATTTACAGTAGGTACTTTATAGGCATATTGTGTTATGCTTTTTGCCCATAGGAACCCATTCAATCCAGAAATATATATAAAATTCTTTACAACCATAAATATCCATGTACTAATACACCAATATTACCTGTAAAGACCTTGGATATTTTTTTTTGTCACTTTGTTACGTTTTAGTCTACTTTTGACTTTTGAAAATACTGTACGTGCATGTACTTACATTACTTATACTGAAATAAGGGGTATTTTAGTAAATTCCATTAAGATCAGTGATTTTAGTATCATGCAAGTCATTTGGGATTAACAAATGGCACACTTTGATGATTTGTTGGCTTACTGAATCTCTGATAGAGATCAGTCAAATTTTGCTAAACGATGCAACACTCATTATCAAAACATGTAGTCTTATCTCCGAAACCTGCTTATCATTACCGTAATCCACCAATATTTAGGAAATATTAAGAAAAATTGTACTTTAATTTAGCAATTTTGGCTTAAATCGGATTGTGTGATTTTTGTTCTTTATCCAAATATGTGTGCATAAATAAAATGCATAAATAACATGCATACATACACAAGTGATTATGACAAAAAAAATTCTATAAAGGTTATGTGTTAAAGGTAATGAGATAAATTACGAAATAAATGTTAATAATTTATTTGTAAATATTTTTATTTTCAGAGTTATGTTTAACTTAGGTCTTTTCATTAGACTTTGAAAACATTTGTGGTAATGAGAATTGTTGCATTGTTACGGTATTTGTGGAAATTGTGGTAAAATACATCATATCTGATCAAAAAACATAATAATAATAATAATTAAATAAATTACTACAGATCCTAATCTCAGTGATCCGAGAGGAAATTTCATGGAAAATCACAGTTTCATGAGAATGACCAAATTACCTACATTAATCCACCGAATGCTTCGTCTCCTGAATGCTTGAATACTTGCTCTCCCTGACTTACATGTTTTATTAGCACATTTTCATACTCTAGGTTTGAGTAAGTGACTCCCTTAACGTTGTGTTTAAACTACAGAATTACCCTTCCACGCTGTCATCCAAGATATTGACTGATCTTGTTTTTTTCTTCAGTTGCTCTATACTTTCCCAACCCAGTGTAATTATTATGCATTACCCAGTGACCTTCATGCTTGCTGGTCAGCACAAATGTATTCTGTATTTCCTGTCTCTTTTATCTCTTGTAGGGGTTGCGTAATAGGCCCCACTTTTCACTTCAGTGTTTCAGAGCTCAATTTTGGGGATGTGTCCTTTGGTGAGTTAAGATATGGTTTGTTTTTCATTAATCCTCATTGATGATGCCTGTTACTCACGCTAGATGCTTGTGTTAGGCTTGGGGGCAGATTTATCAAACAGTGCATTTGAGACACACTGATAATACCTACTGCTTTTGTATTTACAGTATAAAGCACAAGCATAACAATGAATGACAGATGCAAATAAACAACCATTACTGCAAGTCTATGAAATAGATGTAGCCCACAATATACACTGAGTGTACAAAACATTAGGAACACCTTCCTAATATTGAGTTGCACCTCCTTTTGCCCTCAGAACAGCTTCAATTCGTCAGTTATGGACTCTAAAAGGTGTCAAAAGCGTTCTACAGGTATGCTGGCCCATGCTGACGCCAATGCTTCCCACAGTTGTGTCAAGTTAGCTGGATGTCCTTTGGATGGTGGACCATTCTTGATACACACAGGAAACTTTTGAGCGTGAAAAACCCAGCAGTGTAGTAGTTCTTGACACACTCAAACCGGTGTGCCTGGCATCTACTACCATACCCTGTTCAAAGGCACTTAAATATTTTCACCTTCTGAATGGCACACATACACAGTCCATACACAGTCCATGTCCTTCTTTAACCTGTTTCCTCCCCTTCATGTACACTGATTGAAGTGGATTTAACAAGTGACATCAAAAAGTTATCAAAGCTTTCACCTGGATTCACCTGGTCAGTCTATGTCATGGAAAGAACAGGTTTCCCTAATATGTTGTACACTCAGTGTATAATTAAGCAATAATACCCGAGGGGGTGTGGTAGATGGCCAATATACCACGGCTAAGGGCTGTTCTTACACACCACGCAATGACACAGCCCTTAACTCTGGTATATTAGCCATATATCATAAACCCTCGAGGTGCGTTATTGCTGTTATAAACTGGTTACCAACGTAATTAGATTTGTAAAAATAAATGTTTTGTCATGCTTGTGGTATATGGTCTGATATACTACGGCTTTCAGCCAATCAGCATTCAGGGCTCTAACCACCCAGTTTATAATTGGCAATGTGTATTGTTTTGCAGTAATAGTCCCATACAAACAGTATTGGAACCCTATACCTTCTTGCAACAATTACTGCACACATTTACTCCCACAGTTGTCATTTTGGATCTCCTAAAATAGGCCTTACACACTATTTGACCCTTCCAAAAATTGTCCAAGTTGATACATTTGGCATTGGATGTATTTTGAGCAGGCCTATCTCTCCTACATTTTTATGGTCCACTCAATTCTCTGCCTGCAATGCATCATGCATGTGCATGGCTTACAAATGGCTTACTGTAGAATGAGACTAACACACTATTAGCCACGCTAGAATGCACATTTTTCTTGTGATCAATAACAGCAAAGGTCTTTGCAGACAGATAATATTTAAGTATACCATGACACTTTTTTAATCTCAGTGGTTATTTGTGTGGCAATTCTCCCCACACAAACCATACATTTTAAAACCTTACAGATAAATCAAAGTCTCGATTATGAGTTGCCCTGTGGTATTGCAGCTGTATATCAGATAATAGTGTTTGGAATTATCTCTGCACTAACCCTTAGAACTGTAACATTGCTTGCTCTCTGTTTCATTCCTTATCCCTCCTTTCCTACAGGTTTCCCTCACACACTGACCTGCAGTCTGAACAATACTTCTCTGGTTCCTATCAACTTTGGGCTGAGGGTTCCAGGGGATGGCAGTGGCCCTTCCAGCATCACCAGTGTCTCCCAGGTGTCAGACCTGAGTAGGACAGAGTGGAGCTCCAGTACTGTACCAGACCGGCCCATTGAGTTCACCCTGACACCCAACTCAGGAACTGTGCGTCCTCAGGGACTGGTTGACATCCAGGTGTGTTAGAGGAGCAGGGAGCATTACCAGAAAGTAATCAAACATTATTCAAATGAAAATGTGCTTATGTACTCACTGTAGAAGAGTACCATTTAATTATGTTATTAAATGTAGGTGCTGTTGGGTCATGCTGAGTCAGCTAGCTTTCCAATTAGTGCTAAAGTGTATGCTGTAGGTTTTTCATTTGAGATTTAGAATAAACTAATCATTCGATTAATTACCTCTGATCGAAACGGATATAATCAATGATAGCCCCTGAGGGGGGCAGAGCGTAATTGTAATCATCCTGTGGAGAAGTTGAATTTAAAAAAAATCTGTTGCAGATAAATGCCTGGGGAAGCTGCCTTTCTCCTTGTGGCTCTGCAGAGCTCTGATTATTACATCAGCCTGCTCTGGTTGCCTCTGGTTACTGAGTGTCATACGCTGGTCTTTTCCTATCAATGGGAGACTGTTTGGTCTTTTCCCATCACTTTAAGCTGTCAGCAGCCCCGCCATGGGCATATCAAGGAATCTGTGCAGCTGTCTTCGGTGCTTTGTATAGGGTGTCTCCTGTCTGCCGCCCTCCCTCTGGCTGTCTGCAGCATGCTGCTCTGCTCTCCAGCCTAGTGACAGCACAGTGCCACTCCGGGGCTCTAATGAGATCTCTTACAAGACCAGAATAATGTATGTAGAAGAGGTCAGGGGAAGTCAAATGTGCTGGAGGGAGATAATCTTCATCACCTAGACCAGAAAACGGGCCCTGGCTAACCTTTCAAAGTATAGGAAGTTACTCATGGATGGATGGTGCAGAGATAACTGTTTCTCCCCATATGCAGGTACCTTTGACCATGCAGTCTACTCTACTTCCTCTGATGAAAGTAGCTTAGTAGGGTTCTACTGTATGTAGTATAGGCTATGTCAAGAAGTGTAAAGAAAAAACAAAAGGAACATGATTGCAAATTATTGCAAATTAAAAAAGTAGTGTAAACTGTAAATATATTTGCAGGGTTCTCCCCCAGATATTTGAAGAAGGTGGTGCTGCTGAGTACGGCCGGGGGAAGGCCCAGAGGGCGGAAGTTTATGAACACCTGTAACTGCCATTTCCTGCCATCTAGAGCAAAAAGTGGTCTTATATGATAACACATAAGTAAAAAAAAAAAAATGTTTACATAGTGGTGCAGCCAGTCCACAAGTTGGAGCAGCGC
The DNA here is from genome assembly GCF_023373465.1 of Oncorhynchus keta. Lineage (NCBI taxonomy): Eukaryota > Metazoa > Chordata > Actinopteri > Salmoniformes > Salmonidae > Oncorhynchus > Oncorhynchus keta. The sequence continues at coordinate 27,197,470 of NC_068442.1, forward strand.
CTCTCTTACATTCTTTGGGGAGAACCCTGATTTGCCAAACAAGCACAGTAGAGGTGCCATGGTTATGTCATGGTTATGTTTGACTGTTTAACCAGTATGTCTGCTGTGTACCTCCATCTGTAGGTGACTCTGTGCTCCAACAGTGTGCAGCGCTACAGCCTGGCTTTAGTAGTGGACGTACAAGGGGTTGGGGAGGATGTGCTGGCCCTACCCATCAATGCCAGGTTAGAGGTCTAGATCCAGGGTCAAAACACACCTCTTAGCTACAATAATGTCCCGATTTATGATCAGGGGGGGAACTCCTCATTCAGAGCAGATGATTAATAGTCCTTTCATTCATTTCAATGTCAGAGACCCCTTATAGAAAACTACTTCATAACCTCAACACATCAATGTAGAGCTTACATTACATTTACATTTAAGTCATTTAGCAGACGCTCTTATCCAGAGCGACTTACAAATTGGTGCGTTCACCTTATGACATCCAGAGCTGTAAGCACATAGGGATAATTATTCTACTGTGCAGGCCAATATGTGTGTAACCTAAAAGGTGAGTGGTGTATTAAGCTTGGGTAAATGTCTGTGTCCGTAGGTGTGTTATACCAAATGTTCTTCTGGATACCCCAGTACTACAGTTCCAGAGATGTTTCCTGAGTTACCCTTACGAGCAGTCAGTGAAGCTTACTAATGACAGTGACCTGCCTGCATGCTATGGCCTTCTGTTCCAGGTTAGATTTGAAGTGTTACTGTTTTATAATGTTTCAGTGTCTCTGACTTTCTGGTCTCTCTACCATCCATTTGTCTTTGCTCTACGCTTGGCTTCCCTTGATCACTGCCAAGGGGCCATTCTATTGTCTTTGACAGACAAGTTTATCAGGCCACTTACTGTTTGGGTGTTTCAGTGCTTCAGGCATTTCTCTAACACTGTCTGTGGTCCCTCTCTCCAGGAGTATGAGGAGTACCCGTCTCTGCTCTACTCCAGTGCCCACCCACGAGGGGTCATTCAGCCCCACAGTGCTGTGGACATCCCCCTGGCTCTGCGGGCTAAGACTGTTGGCAGGCTTCAACAAACTGCACAGATTGCTATATTTGGGAAGAAGGAGCCTCCTCTGGTGAGTTCATATCTGTGCTAGTGTGTGTGTGTGTGTGTGTGTGTGTGTGTGTGTGTGTGTGTGTGTGTGTGTGTGTGTGTGTGTGTGTGTGTGTGTGTGTGTGTGTGTGTGTGTGTGTGTAGCCTTGCATTTATACCCCTGGTCCCTCTAATTTCTTGGAATTCCATAGAACCTGCAACTGTCCTGCATTGGGGAGGGTCCGGTAGTCCATGTGATGACCACAGAGGTGGCATTTGGCAGCATACCAGTTCTGACCGATGTCTCCAGAACACTGCAGCTCTCAAACCAGTCCCCGATACCAGCACGCTTTGTGGCTCAAATGGTGGGTCAAACTTAACAAGGGGAAATTCTCTCTCCCTTAAATTCTCTCTCCCATTGGCTCTGTTTACCTCTGCTCATTTTCTGATACATGCTGCCTCTGATTAATTTCTAACCTAATTCATTGTGTAATTAATTAGTTAATTGGTTGAATTCTTTGTTAGCTTTCTGGATTTATTTATTTATTTTATTTCACCTTTATTTAACCAGGTAGGATATCAGGCTGCCAGTGCAATCTAATCCCAATAGCAACTCATCAGACTTTTACATTTGCTCCATGACCCTTCCTTTATTACCGTGTTACATCTGTCCTCCTAAATCTTCATAGTCTTTACCAATAGGCACAAATTAGAAACATAACAATCAGAATTTCATCGTCTTCAATTAATTAATTCTGCAGACCTTTTGCGATAGATGGGGCTTTGTTTTCTCTCGCCTTAAGATGTTTTACACAGTAATGTGGGTTTGTTCTATTACACATACTGTACATTGTGTTACTAATGAATCCACTGAGTATAGTGTTTGCTCTGTCTCTATTTCTGTTTGATGCCTCTTTTTTGATTGGAACCCTGCTATGCTGGGGCCTTCTAGTACTGCAGTCTACACAAACACACACACACACACACACGCACACACACGCACACGCACACACACACACACATGGTATCTTGGATTGCGCTTAAATCCTTAAAGTGCAGTGCTGTGGAAATGAGCGAACACTCTTTTGTCCTCCAAGGCTAAAGAGATGTGTGTTGATAAGGCAGGCATTTTTATAGAGCAATTTCAAGCATCAATCGTTGGTGATTCTTCCAGAATTATATTAGAGTCGATCGATAGCATGGCAAAGAGCCAACCTACTGGGCACAGACGTCAGTTCACCATCTAGTTTTGATTTACATTTGGTTGAGTTGTCAACTAGCGTGAATCCAACAGGAAATCAAAAGAATTGTCGTCATGTCATTGGCTTAAGATTCAAAGTTGGGTGAAAAGAAATACGAAATTCCTTTACATTGATTACTTTTTTAAAAAAGATCAATGTCATCACAATGAATGTATTTGCTAAAATAACATGGAAACAACATTGATTCAACCAGTCTTTGCCCAGTGGGAAGTAATACTGGATAGCAAATAATGTGAAAGATTTCAAAACAAAGTATACATTCTATTTGTACTTTGTCATTAGTATATTCTAGACTGTTCATGATTGCACTATACTGTTCAATCTACTGAGTTTTGCAATGGTTTCCATTCTAAACCTCATTGGCTGTGTTTACACAGGCAGCCCAATTCTGATCTTTTTCCCAATCACATTAGATCTTTCACATCAGATCTTTTTCAGAGCTGATCTGCTTGGTCAAAATACCAATTAGTGAAAAAAAGATCAGAATTGGGCTGCCTGTGTTTAAATGCAGCATTTGACATGCCATGGTTCAAAACAATCAATTTTATTAAGCCTCTCTAATGAAAGTCTGAACTGATTATTGAAATTTCAGCTGGGTTGTTCTTCACTCAGTTCCCCATCTCAGCGAAGACACCCCTCCATGATCACCTTTGTATCGACCGGCGGCTCATCTCTCACTAGCTCTCTGCCACATAAAGCCTGAGAAAGTGAACTCTGACGCTCAGGCTGTGTTTACACAGGCAGACCAATTCTGATGTTTCTTTCACTAATTGGTCTTTTGACCAATCGTATCAGCTCTGAAAAACATCTGATGTGATTGGTCAAAAGACCAATTAGTGGAAAAAATATCAGATGACTCCAGAATTCACACAACGCTCACATGGATGGTTAGCGTGTGTCTTATATGTGAGGTGTACTGGATCATTCTTTCAAGGGCAGTTTACTCCCCTTTCTCTGCAGGTCTATCTGTAATGAGCTGACATCCCACTTTGAACTGCAAGTGAATATGAAATACACTGTAGTGTACACTCTTAGAAAAAAAGGTGCTATGTAGAACCTAAAAGGCTTCTTTGGCTGTCCCCATAGGAGAACCCTTTGAATAATCATTTTTGGTTGCAGGTGTTCCATGTCCAATCCTTTCTACAGAGGGTTCAACATGAAACCCAAAACTGTTCTACCTGGAACCAAAAATGGTTCTCCTATGGGGGCAGCCAAAGAACCCTTTTGGAACCATTTTTTTTGGGTTCCAAAAGAGTGTAGAGAGTCTATTAGAATATATTCATTATGACTAGACATCTTCCTACAAATCTACCCTCATTCTGTCTTACAGGCTGACAGAATATGTTTATGTCTGAATGATCGGTTGGTTCTACATGACTGCTAGTAACATTAAGATCTTCTGTCTCCAGCAGACCATGCTCTGTTCAATAAGGTCTCCTCCACACTCCAACACACACTGAAACTCCAATTAAATCCAGTGCATTGCACAATGTCAGTGTAAGGAAGTTGCATGTTGTAAAAAAAGTGAGTATTACTGCCCTTGCTTATCTAGTTTGTAGACTAGCGAGTTTGTTAGGTAAGATAAGGCCCCTGCAAACACTGAGCTCATTCAGGTTCTTTGGTTGCTGTTCAAAAGCAAACGTCATGATGGCAGTCAATTGTGATGATTCTGCTTAGTCCATGGAAGCATCCAGATAGTTGGATGATGCCTCCAGTGTGGTGGTGAAATAAAGCATCAGCAATCAGAAAGCCCAATCCAGTGTCCCAGAGCTGGATTCAGTCAGAATATCCCAATTAAAGCACTATGTGTATCAATCAGGATGCTGCTGCATGAATTGATTTTAGTCCTCTTTCAGCTAATAGCTAAGATATAGAGAGCTGCTGATGCACTTTGGGCTTATCTCCTGATGTGAACAAGGCTGAAGATGTGGTTGTAGAGAAGATTAATGTGTCTTCTTTTTAGATGAGTTCCTTATTGAATGTAAATTCATTCAAATCGATCAGAAATCTGTAATGGAGCAGAATAGGATGGGGAAAGTAGGTTTCTCATCTTTTTTTATTTAGATGAAACATACTTTCAGATAAAGATCCAATTCTCAAACTGAATTAGAAGGAAGGCTATTAGTGAAAAACAAGCACAGTGGAGTGATCCTTGTATCTATATCAACACAGCTTTTGGGCCGTTGATCTGATAAAACCTCAGCCTGTCTGTTATTGTTTCAATTAGCAGCTTCACATTCTCTGTAAAACTGATAGACGAGTGAGCTTCCCCACTGCAGCCTTCCTCTGCCTCCACCAGGCTACCAAGAGGCCCACAGATAAGACAGTATAAGTAGGGAAGAGACTGGAGGGAGCCCGGACATGCTATTACTACATGGCCTCTCATTCTAAAACACTGCATGGCTCTAGAGCCAGATAAGGTTCTGCTAAAGGTGTCAAATTGCTTCTTGTGTGCTGCCCTCGTTTTATTTCTCAATCTAAAGCACTCAGACACTCTGTAAGAATGGGCCAATAATAGAGTTTAATAGAACATATGATCTCTATTGGCCTAATCATAAAAGGGTTCAATGCCTGTTGTTGCCTTTGGCTAACCTCCTGGGTGTTTGGCTAACCTGAGGATGTTTAATCAAAATTACAAACATACTCTTACAAAGCCCCTCAGTGAATCTATCGTGCATTTGTTTTGGCTCACTGCATACTTTATACTGTATTCTTTTTCTATTACCACCTAAAATGTTAGAACCTATGTAACAGAGGTCCACTGTATTTTTCCAGGTGCGCAGCAGGTCTCTTTGGCGGGTGGAGCCAAGTGAGGGAGAGGTTCCACCCCAGGGGAAGCTGGAGCTGAGGCTAGTGGCTCACCTGGATGACACCCTGCATTTCCAGGACAAGCTGCACCTGTCCATCCAGAATAGTGAAACACACACCATCCCTTTTTCTGCTACTGGCAAGGGCACTACTATTGTCACCAACCGCCCTTTTGCCCCCAGTCTGGACTTGGGAGCTCATTTCAGGTAGGCATAGCTACGAGTGAGGAAATACTGAAAGTGCATACTTTACATATTCAATCAAGTCAGTCATTCAAATCATTTTTATTCTTTCCCCCTGAAACCTTGTCTTCTGTCCTCTCATCCCCAGCTCTGGTCCATGTCAGTACCATTTTAGAGTGACCAACCGAGGTCGCCGCTCCCACCAGCTGTACTGGACAACGGATGGGTACCCCCAGTTTCGCCGAAGAGTTCCCCCACCCGCCAACACAACCAGGGAGGGAAAGGGTCGCAGCTCCCTGGTACCCCCACCTGTAGATGGGCCAGTCTTCAGCCTGCACCCCATGCGTATGGAGCTGGCCCCGGGACACACTGCCGACATGGTGCTGGAGGGCTCCTCTGACTCTCCCAAGGTGGGAACATGAGACAATGGTTGAAAACACTCCTCTGTCAGACACAACCTAGATATTCAGTTGAGATCTAGAAACATACACACTCCCTCAAGATACACATACGGTAGGTATGCTTCTATGCGGATCATGCATTGTGTGTTTCATGGAAAAAATGCGTTGGAGTCGACATTGGCGACAATGTTCTTCCTCAACACCTAAAGTTGTTGAACTTTGAATAAATTATTACATTTTCTTCCCAAGACCTACTATGTTTCACCATATTATACCTTTATGAACTCCAGTTTGTTCAGCCAAACCAGTTCCATTTAGTGGAGCATTACCAGTGTTTGGTGATCGTAATCACAGCTGGTTATTAACATTTGCTAACATTTGAACAAACATGTGAAATACAGTCAGTGCACTCTTAGCTAGCATATTAGATCACGACACAGGGGGTTCAAGGTTGAATTCTACAGAGATAAAGGTGTAGAATCTTCCCAAAGTAACACTGCCCGGTATAAAGGTTGTGTTAGCAGTTGATGTTATTCTTCAATAACACAGGCCTCAAAGCAAATCAGTGGTAGAAAAATAGGTTTATTCAATGAGAAAAAAAATCAACGTTGTTATGTTGGGAAGTAGATGACAGTTGTTCTTTCTTCTCTGTCCTCAGGTGGTTAACCTTGTGGTTAACTAATTAGATTTCCTTGCAGTAAAATTGGGCCAATGGTCAAGTACCAAGTATCCTGTTTCAGGTTCAATGTATAGACCATTCGAACCAATGAGAACTTGCCACATGTAGCTATGAGTCCAGGACTGAAACCCCTACACAGATTCTAAACAGATGTTGAACTGAAAAACAGCTATTTCCATTGATCGTTAATTCCCTATTGACCTCTAGTCCACTGTGTTGTGTATTATCTTAAAATATTCTTACAGTTGTCTTGAGTTAATGGGATGTGTGAACTGAATACCTGTGTTTCTAACCCAGGTGGTCCGAGAGAGGCTGGTGTGTCACGCCATCCTAGGTCACCAGAGTGGGAAGGAGCGCATCATGACAGTGGACGTCACATGTCGGTTTGTCTCACCCATCCTGGACATCTCCTCCCAGCAGCTCAGCTTCTATGTGGAGAAGGTGTGTGACACCAATCACCCATCACCCACATTTGCTGCCTCTCTGCTCACAATGCAAGTGCATCGAAGCCTTAGTGCATGGAATTCTTCTCATAAGCTTCTACAGTCATGGTGTAGCCATCCATGCCCAATGACACATATTTCATAATGCTTGCAGTGTTTCCCCTATATGCATTTAGCAGCGGCGTACCATCACTGCTAAATCATGGCCGCCACTGTAAAAAATGTTTTATATATAATGTAGCTGTATAGATGTATGCCACAGGATGACCCCGTCCGCCGCCCCGCAGGAAGACCCATCCCCCCTACTAACTCTGTCAGCGCTGCTGAAAAAAATCCTATGGGAAACACTGGCTTGAAACATTAGACCTCACATCAGTCATTTGTTCATTGAAGGCATTCAGTGTTCAGCAGATCAATGATTGAGTTCTGTTGAGACATTGTGTTTATTCGATGTTCTCCAGCTCCAGTGTCAGGAGTCCATTGCTCCATGAAGCTGGATCATAGTGATTATCTCCTAAGGAAATTAAACTGTATACTTCTGCACCAGTACGTTCCTGATTTATGATGTGAAGATGGCAATGGTTCTGACAGAGCACAAAGCTTTGCCCCAGATTATGTTAGTGTAACCAATAATATATGGACCCAGTGGACATGAGAGGAAGTTGTTGACCAGAGGGGTTCGGCTCAAATCCAAAATTAGTCCACTTATTGCAGTATGCTTAAACCTGAATACACATTATGCCTATTGGATGATGAACTTGGGTTTAAGCTATTTTCAAGGATTCTATGGGGATAGCAAAAAGCACTTTGCACTCTCCATCTCATATCATCAGAATGATTGAATTCTGAATGAGAGAAAGAATGAGGCGTCACCTCTATCATCATAATGAAACTATTTTACTTTTATTATCACCAGCACAAACTCTATTGCAATGTTTGTATTAACGCCCCTTTTCATGCTGAACCTGTGCATATTTTTACACATACCGAACATCTCCTGGAAGCTGCTTTCAGGTTCTGTTGCTGATCAGCCTTTCAGAAATAAAAATAATAATTTATTTCAGTGGAATTCATTTATCTGACTCTGTCCCATTCATCTATGTGTTGACAGCCTTTCCTCTAGATTTACAGGCTGCTTGTGCAGCAGACTTCTCCGGGATAAAGCAATTAGAGAGAGGGAAATGGAATGGGGGAAGGAATGGAGAGGGAGAGGGAGAGGGGGGGAAAGGAATGGGTAAGGAGAGACAGCAAGAAATAAAGGGATAAGAAATGCAGTAGAGTTGAGAGGAGGAGGGAGAGAGGCTGAGAATGAATTGCAGATGTATAAGGCCTGCTGTAAATTGTGTTGCCCACACAAGAAAGTGATGGATAGAGATTATAGATTGAGTTATTTCTGCTTTGCTTAACCTTTAAGAAGTTATTAACTACAGGGCAGCTTTTATATGGGCATTATAGTCAATTGACTTCCAGTCTCTAGAGTTTACTGTATTGAATACCAGTAGTTACTCTTAACTTATTTAATTCATCTTCCCAATCAGTCTTATCTTTCATTTTCTAATGTGTGTTTATGTGTTAGAATTCTAAACGTGTGACTGTTGGTGCCCCCACTGCAGGCTCCAGGTGTCTCACTGCTTCCTCTCTACCAAAAGCTGCTCCTGAGGAATGTGTCGTCTCTGGCCCTCTCTCTGCAGCTCACTCTGGCTGAGCCCTTTGGTCTGTCTGACCACGATGGTGATCACACATGTGTCACTTCTAAGGTACATCTTTCTGCAGGCAGTACTTGTACAATACATCGCAGGGATTATAGCCTTGGTTCATATATAACATAATCTGACACGTTTGATTATTTAAATTTTTTAGGTGGGTATCTGTACCTAGTATTGAGGGGCAGGTACCATATTATGTCCATGTCTCTGTTGGTAGACTTTGGTACTGGCTGTAGGAGTGCAGACGGAGCAGTGGGTACGCTTCGATCCCTTATACCGCCAGGACAGTATCACGCGGGTGGCTGAGGAGGTACTGGAGGTGCGCTACTCAGACCATCCTCAGCAGGACACGGTGGGCCTGAGGGGAGAGGTCCACTTCCCCAACCTGCACTTCTCAAGTGCGGCTCTGGACTTTGGCTGTGTACTGAACCACACCGAGGTTCAGCACCAGCTCACCATGACCAACTGCAGCCCTCTGTCTGTGTCCTACCACTGGGCCTTCCTGGTCGACCAGCTACAGTACAATATCAGGTAGAGAGCCTAGTCCACCTCAACAACGTCACTGTTAGACTTGTTTAGCCACCATCCCTGGGAAAGAAAACTTAAGATTTAAGCAGAGAATATCCCTGACCTTTGTATGTGTATTCCTAAACACTTCATTACCTTCCCTATATTGGATGGCATATTGTTATAAATATTTGGGGATATTGTTTATTGTGGTTCCACCGTTTATTTGAGATTCTATTGAGGCATAGGAGGGCTCCACTTTTCATGTAGTTCCAGGAGGGGACAGATGGTGCAGAAGCCGCTGGCAAATCCGAGGAAAGGAACTCCTTATTAAGAATCCATTTAATCAAGCTGTTCATTTCCCCTTCAACTGAAAAGATGCTGAGCATCAGACTGCTCATCAAGCCACTTTCCTTCCTCCTAAGAGGCTGATACGAAGTTCCACTCCTGTAAACTGTGTGTTTGAAATGTGTAAGCACATACCATACTGTACTGTACTGGAATGGCCACCTCTGGGATTATGGATTTAAAGTTGTCTGAGATGGGAAAAGCAAGATGATTGCACCTTTAGTAAAGCCAAATCCAGCCATTCTCTAAGGAAACCAACAGGAAAATATTTATCTGAGACGCTTCAATAAAAAGTTTGATCTACTGACGGTGCACACGTATTGCTATTTTCATCTACATCTCTACCTTGGCAGCCATTCCTTGGATCCATCTTGAGAACACAATGTACACCAGTCCAAAAGCCTGTCCTTGGAAGTGGCTACTCAGCACCACACTCCCTTAATCTCCTAACACCAGTCAAGAAGGGATCCAATCTGTTACACAACAACTCTTTGGCTACTATTTCAAGCTATCTATTTTGAGGGAATATGAACCTCAAGCAGCTCCACAATATGGAGTTGCCTTCAGTAGATATCAGTTCATTATGCACCGAGATATATAGACTCCATATCAATGATGTCCTGCTTTTTGTGATCACAGCAGGGTTTCTGTAGTGTGTACAGATATTAGATTTTCTGCAAAATAATTTGATTGTAGAAATTATTATAAGTTAACTAGAAAATAAAAAATACTACACTCTAAGCACTCAAAGTAGTCAATGCCCATGTTGGCTCTGATGTTAAATCTGAGCTGTCAATACAGCTCCAATCTCTGGCAGCGTATTGTTGAGTTTTTATAGTTTTTAATTGTTCTTCAGCTGCTGCCATGTCCTGCCTCAGAGGAATCAATAGTGCTGTACGTGGGGCTAAAGTGCAGGCCAGTGAAGATTTATCACCCAGCCTCCTGCTTTTCATTTCTCCAGACCCACCCCCTTAGAAGTGGATGACCCTTCCTATCAATATTCACTTGGTTTATACAATGCATAGGCCAACCTGCTAATTAAATACCTATCAGTAATTCAATCATTGGTGATCCTGCTATTATTATTGTACCATTTTCATCCGCTTAGCTAACTGATTTATGGTGTATATGTTTCTGACGGACAGTTTGCCTTGCTGTCCATTTCTGATTTGGTGCTGATATATTTCACTTCCCCAGGTTTCCTGAGCAGACCAACATGAGTGAGGGAAGAGTGACCACACATGAGGAGGAGAGGGATACGCGATGGGACCTGTCCAAAAATAGAAACATTGACATCAGAGTTGACTCAAACAGGTCTGATCCTGCCGTTCACCAAGCTCCAGCACTTGCACCCTGTATCTGAATAGAATGAGCAATATAATGTATTTACATCATGCCAACATATAGAGAGATATTTGAGATCAGAGATTCACAGCAGGCTTATTTCATACGATAGTGGCCGCATATGGAATCCAATTTTTGTAACTTTACATTAACTGGAAATAATTCCAAATGGTTGAAGAACTGGATTGTCAGCATCTAGCCCAATTATAGCAGAGTATAATAATTTCAGGCATCTCCCATGAGGGTCTTCACTTCAGACAATCTTTGAAAAGGCATTGGGCTTCGTGGGGTACATTAACAATAAAAAAAAAAAATCTACATTTCTCTCTGCTGACAGTTTTGTGTAATTGAAATGTTATTTGTTCCAGAAACTTCTGAGGTGTCTGGGGATTAGTGTGATGGAATGTCAGCACATACACACACTCGTGCACAGACACATACATGCACACACACACACGCACACACACGCACACACACACACACACACACACACACACACACACACACACACACACACACACACACACACACACACACACACACACACACACACACACACACACACACACACACACACACACACACACAAATGCTTACAAATGAGAGCAATTGGACAAGATAGAAAGCTTAAAATCCTATATTGTATAGTGAGACAAAATATGGTGGTTCCTCCTGACAGTGGTCCTCTGGGGTATATTAATTTAACCTGTTACATTATCTTTGCTGGTGGCACGAACTGCCATAGAATTCCCCATACAACACTGCCCCCTGCTGTTACTCCTCAGAACACCTACTCTTACTATAGTCTGCAGGCGTGACCTGCTTTGTCTCTTTCATCACCATGTCTCCTTCTATTTTGTATCTCTGTATGTATCTGTGTGTTTCTCTATGTCGCCATTTCACTACATTTCTCTCAATGTGCATGTCTGTCTCTCATTTTTTATCTGGCAACATCTGTCCGGTCCCCTTTCTTGCAAAATATGTTTTCAGTCCATTGGAGCATTTTTATTAAAATGCCATTAATTAATTAGCATTCTGTAAGGAATTAACCTCATGGAAGTACCATGCGTGTAGCTACCGATTACTTTGTTAATGTGTCTGTTAATTGGATCCCTTACTTGATCCAAGATTAAATATCCAGTGAGTTGTCTTTATTACAGTTCAATACTGTAGATATAACATAACACATTATATACTTATTCTTCAGGGAAATTGAGGTTCCCAAACTGTTCCTGGATGAGAAGGTGGAGGACGAGAAGGGAGACCAAGAGAATGAGACTAAGGAGGGTAAGGGCTCTCCCAAAGATCTCCTGTCAGCTCCAGTCACCCTCACTCTCATCACAGAGGGGAGGAAGAGCCAGGGGCGAGGCAGCTACAACCCCAGCAGACAGGAGATCAACAGGACCTCATCAGCACAGTGGCCAGACAGTACTGATCAGAACACAGGCACAGCATGCCGCACTACCAAGGACCATCCCAGTGTTGGAGTGGAGGAGGTACAGTACACACTATCAGGTGCCCAGCTGATAAGCTTTCTTCTCTGTTTTGGTAAGATGGAGTTTTGGCCTTCCATGGTGACATCACCAGGTGGTACATTAATTAATAGACTAATACGAAAGAGTTCCGAACCTCTCTGCCAATAACAGCTAGTTTTCAGTTTCCCCCTTCCCTCCCCACCCAGACCAGACAGTCCTAGCAGAATTCTTGTTTGAGAAATTGATCTTTGCTAAGAAGCTATTTTCGTTTATTTTTCACCATTTTAATTGAAATCAGTCACTGTAAGGTACTTAATTGTTACTCAGAAATAATTTAATATTGAGATAAAATGGCTGCATTGGACCAACAGAGAACATTGTTGAATTGAATTACAGTATTGTATCAAAGTTTCTCACCTCTTTATCAACTATTCCTTTGTGCATCCCCTACCCTCTCACTATTGTTCTATCCATATGTCCTTGCCTTTCTCTATCGGTCTATCATTTTTCTGACCTACTGTGTACCTCCTTATATGTCTCTCCTCTTCTCTCCTTGATGCAGGTGTTTGATATCCTACCTATATATGGGGTGCTGCAGCCAGGTGAAAGCCAGCTGGTGTCCTTCTCCTTTTACGGTCATGCTGACATCAGTGGTCAGGTTCTGGCTCTGTGTGAGGTCGAGGAGGGCCCCACATATGAAATCACACTCAAAGGAGAGGCTTCAGTAGTCACCTACAGCCTGAACAGAACAGAGATAGACTTTGGCCTTCAGGTATTTGTACTATGGTCACCCTGAGGCTGTGTTAGTTGAGTCCAGTTCACTTGTGAAGGATAGAGATATCTGTGTTGGCTTTCTTTGCTTGTGTTTTTCATTCGTCCCTGTTTGGGTATGCAATGAATGCACTCAAGGCAATTGTCATTGATATTCAAACAAGGACTTATTGATTTTTTTATTTTTAAAGGAGTGAATCAGCAGAATCTTATCCTTGCGGGTTCAGCATACATTGTTTGGATCCATTCCCGCTCTTCTTCTTCTTCCCTTCTTTCTCCTGCAGTTGTTTGACCATGTGGCCGAGGCAGAGATCACCCTGAGGAACACAGGGAAGGTGGGCTTTCAGTTCAGTGCTCTTTTGGGGGAGAAGGATGTGTGTGAGGACCCTCGGCCTGGACATCCCCTGGTCATCCCCAGAATGGTGAGACAGCCCACAGCACAGGGGATCCCTCCCTTTTACAGTCTGCTTTCTCTACCAATCCTTTAGTGTAACTACATACACCCTTTATGGAGTTACTTTCAAGGGATTTTGGCAGAGCCAGATGAACTTGTGGATACCATTTTTATGTATTTTATGTAACCCTTTGTTTGTCTCTCATTACTCAAAGGGTTACATTGAGGCGAATGCAGAGCAGAAGCTTTCAGTGTACTATCTCCCTGGGGTCCCTGAGGTCTTCCACAAGACTTTCCAGCTGCAGGTGGCTTTCTTTGAGCCAGAGAGCCTCACTCTCAGAGGAGAGGGCATCTTCCCCAGGGTGTGCCTGGACCTACCCAGAGAGCTCAGTATGTGCCTTTGGTCATTGTGGAGGTCTATCGCGATACTCTAAAACTGTTTTGTTGCAGTGTGTAACTCGCTATTCTTGTATTGTGTAGATGATGAGAGGTATACTGCAGTGGTGAAGGAGGCCAAGGAGGCTCTGGAGGAGGACAGGAGGGATGTGGGCATCAGCCGGCCTGCTACTGGAAATGGCCTCCTGTCAGACAAGGACTACATCCCTACAGTCAGTACCTACTGTATCACAATCACTCAGCACTTTCACCTTGATTCATGTACAGTGCATTTGGAAAGTATTCAGACCCTTGACTTTTTCCACATTTTGTTACATTACAGCCTTATTCTAAAATGTATTAAAATGTTTTTTTTTTTTACATAGATCTCACCATTATGATTGTCTTCATAAGACGAAACAAAGCTAATATGTTCAGTTTGTATGGCAGACATGATACCTGTGCTGTGTGGACAGATGTGTGTGAAAATTGATTTCTGTCTCTCTGTGTGCAGTATGATGCCCTGCTGCAGATGGAGGTAGAGAGGCTCTTGGTGAAACAGAATGCCATGGCTGTTGAGAACAGACAAGTGGGTAATAGAGACACACCTGCGTCTACTAGCAAGTGGCGCAAGAAGCTTAGCAGGTAGGCTCACATGCAAATGCACCATCTCTCCTCCATGGCTATGCATACTGTATATGTGACTCATTACTGAAAGTGGGATCTCATTGTGTCTCATGTTTAGATTCCTCCTACCGGAGTACACACTGGATTTTGGCTATGTGATCCATGGTAGTGTTCCTAACCACATAGTCAAAGTGACAAACACTGGACCCATGTCTGTGTCCTTCCGGGCTGACCGCCGCCCACTCACAGGCACAGGTAGGTTCTCCAGTATTCCTTAAAGTAGCTACATATGGAGCTGTGTGGCTGTTTGGGGAATATTATGGATCATTTTTAACAATAGATTTGTTTTTTTTGTCCAGGATTTGTTGTAGAGCTGGATAGAGTAAAGAATCTGCCATATTGTGAGACTGAGACCTTTGAAGTGAAGTTTGACCCACGTGGAGCAAATCTGAATTTAGGGGAGATCAACACTGTCATGCCTATACAGGTACAGCAGGGAAACTGTACCTTTAGTTCTCTACTTCATTATATCCTATTTATTTTCTTTAGCTTCTTGAGTGTATTTTAAGTTTTATTGTTTTTCCACCACATTAAATATTTAGACCCATCTTTTTTAAAGTCAAACAGGCTGAATGTGCCATGGTGTCATTATGCTGTGTGTTGTGATTACCAGGTGGTTGGGGGCCCTGTAGTGCAGGTCCATCTGTGTGCCGTAGTTACCATGCCCTCCCTCACAGTCTCCACGGATACGCTGCAGTTTGACAGCATCCAGTGTGGGCTGTGTCAGGTAACCACCGTCCAGCTGTTCAACCCCGAGCCTGTCCCCTGTGAGTGGAGCATCGCAGAGGAGCAACGGCCCAGGAAGAAGGTACACTACCCAACTTATGCACCAATATACTGTACTCTATTGCCTCCTGCTATTTTAGATACTTGTGCTTTTGAACCTTTTACTGCAGTGGGCTAAATCAGGGTCACACAGAGTGTTTCTTGGTAGTCTTAAAATCTAATTTGAAGCAAAAGTATACACCTCACACACATGGTTATGGACTTAGAAAAAGCAGACAAGTACCATGTTAGATACAGAGTTGAAATGTGTTACATTTTGAGTTTGCATCCCAATATTACACTTTATATACATCACAGAATACTGAAATGTAACAAAACCGTTTAAATAGAAACATCGGATTTTCAGCGTTGTATTTTATGAATACAACATATTAAAAACATTCCACCTGTGAGGCCACTAGAGGGCGATTTGGTCATTTGACTGCAGGATAAGTCAAACGGTAGGCAGCAACACTGTAGAGTAAAAAAGAACATGACCTTCAAATAGAGTGTGTTTAACCTAAATGATGTGCTGTTACCGTTAACACAAATAGCTAACTAAGTGCATTTTTGTTCATTATCTCGTGTTTTATGATGGATTAAAGCTTTTAAAATGGGATATTAAGGGCATTAGCTGCAAGGCTTTGGCTCATTTTTCTTCTTGTCCTGTGTCTTCAGAGGATAATTATAGACCCCAGGCCCCACACTGAGTCTAATGAGGGGCAGTCAAGCTCATCTCATTCATATTTTGGGCTTTATCTTTACCAATAAGACGTCCTAGTATTACAGAACATACCGACATCATGATACATATATTCCTCTTCAGTAATGAAGTTATCCACATAGTTATTAATTTGGGATTCTCTAATTAGTCTAGGGTATAGATATTGTATCTCTGTTATTTATGACCTGTTAATAATTGTTAAAAACTCAAGGAATATGTGTCTATGGCCTGTGTGTAGATTGACAAACATGTCCCCCTCCACCTGAGACGGAAGGCCAGATTGGAACAGTGTCCTCCTCCAGTGGTATTTGAAATGCTACCTTCAACAGGCGTGCTGTATCCTGGAGATAGAGTCAACGTCCAGGTCAAATTCAGCCCAGCCGAGGGGGTAAGGAAGACCAGGGGCCCATAACATTTCAATATATTTAAGCTGTCATGACTACAAGGAACACTGTTCTCTCATAATGACAGAAACAGTTTGACCCTGTCTCTGTCTCTTGTCTGTTCTGTTAACACTGCATGTTCACATTTGCACAATATTTCCAGAGCTCATCTTTCTCATGAATGATGGAGTCAGGTTGAGCTGGGAGATACAGATAAGAGACTAGACTCACAGAGGGCATTATCTCTCTCTGCTACAGTATGGATCTCCTCCATCAGATACACACACACCACACACACCCCAATGACAGGTCTGCTGCCTTAGAGTCTTGATGGTGTCTCATGGAGATTAGCTGAACTAAACTAAAAGCTTGGTGAAGCCTCTACAGTACATGACTTGTTGGTCTAAGTAATGTTCTAGAGTCCGGGAAAGACACACCACAGGGATTACTGCGAGAGAGACTGTTGGCTGGGCTGCAGATGGTGTCTGGTTGCTTCCTTGGGATGTACTGTAACTGTCATCTTGGCTGTGTTGTTCGCCATAGAGGGCGTACAGCCAGAGGCTGGTGGTGTCAGTGGCCCAAAGCACCCAGAGGATGTTGCTGCTGGCCCAGGGGCAGGGAGAGGAGCCCCAGCTGGAGTTCTCCTCCTCTGTGCTGGAGCTGGGACCCACCCTGCCATTCAGTGCTGGAGAGGAGGCTGAAGTGATCGTACGGAACCCCTGCCCCTTTCCCATTGAGTTCTACTCCCTGGAGTTTGACAAGAAATACCTGGAGGAAGATAAGGTGAAATCAATTGACTGCCTCTAATGGTGCACTCTGGAAGACGTGGTTCTTTTAACTCATTAAGTTATCTCCTTTGTTCCGTTTCTGTTTTCGTACCTTTCAAGAACTAAAAAAGAATGTTTGGATTTAATTTCTCCCTCTTTCTTAAGATTCTGCGTATGATGAAGGGCTATGATGTCCAGAACGTCCTGCTGTTGCCCCCACGCGCCCCAGGAGAGTCACTACCTCCTGAGATAATCGACTATTACAATGAACATAACTGTGAAGAGGAGGATGGTAGGTCTGCTCTGCAGTGGAACCACACTCTCATTCTGCAACCAGACTGTTCAATTATCTCTTATCAGGATGGATAAGACATATCTACAAAATGGGAGCCTCTGCAGAGCAGTAGATTAATATTTACTGATGGCTTACTTATTTAGAGGTCATGTATAATCCATAGGGGTGAGATCTGGGACTTACTGTGTAAAGGGCATAGTTTGAGCTACAGTGTAAGCTTTGATTTGATCTGGGATCATCTGTAATGGAAGTTCTCACTGACGCAGAGCTTTGTCTGGTTTCCCAGAGTCCAAGGCTAGCTACCCTAAAGATGAGGAGGCATCTGAGGCAGGGGACAAGGGAGAGCAGGAGGAGGAGCTAGCCACCCCACCCCTTCCAGAACGACTCGTGGAGGAGGAGAAAGAGGCAGCTCCCTCCAAGGATGGGACTCCATGTGGAGGTACTGAACAAGACCAAATATATAACATTAACATCACAACACTCAGAACAGTACAGATTACCTTGAAGAAACAGACAGAATAGCTGAACAGCTCTCACACTGCTCACAGTACACAACTTTGCCACAGGATACCTCAGACACTGTAAAAGTTATAGAGATCAAAGACAGCAGGTATCATGTTGCATTCTGTCACAGACCTGATCAAAGACACAGTGGAAAGCAGGACTGCCAGTGTGGGGGACCTGGAGGTCAACCCAGTGTCCAGAGCTATTGCACGCCACATGGGCATTGACCTGTCACCTGAGGGCCAGGCTGCACGAAACCGCCGGGGCATCGCAATCATTGTGCATGGGGCTCCCCTCTCAGGTAAAGAGTGGCACATCCACCAAAAGATTTCAACACTTTCAACACTCAGTTTTTTCTTTCAACCATTTGCACATATCTCTGTGCAGGTAAAACAGGCACAGCAGTGACTCTGGCCAAATACTATGGTGCAGCGTGTCTGAACATTGATGCTGTAGTGCTGGAGGCACTGTCCTCAGGGATGACCTCTGCTGGCCTGCGGGCCCGAGAGCTGTGTGCCAAGGCTGCTATGGAGCATGCTCAGAAGAGGGTGGAGGAGGCTGGTGAGTCTCAGCTTGATGGATAGGATGTTTTTGGTGTGTCTCACTCTCTCGGCCAATGATAACTGTATCAAACAAATGGTCATTTATTGCATTAAAGCCTAACAGTAAACTATCTGTGGACGAACTAGGCTATATGCTTTGTTTGTAATTGTCTAACTGTAGGTGTAATGTTTGTGTGTGTGTGTGTGTACAGCCCAGGCTGTGGTGGAGGTGATGGGGCCTGCTGGTCAGGGTGCTGGTACTCTGAGTGTGGAGGCTGTAGCCAAACACACAGCTGAGGGCAGTCAAGTCATTGACCCCAAAGCTCCAGCCTCTTCCATCTCTACACGTAACAAGAACAGTGTTGTGGGAGGGAAGAGGATCGACGGATCACAGCCCACCGCCCCCTCAATGGTACCCTGATCATCACAATAATGTGTATTACTATATCAAAGCTAGGACATAGTTTGTAATGCCTCTTATTAGTGCTTGCTTTCTGTGCAGGGTGGTGGCCCTATCCACCGGCAGCTCAGCATCAGTGTGAGCCAGGTGGGAGAGCTGGGCCTGATGAGCTGCCTGCTACCAGACCAACTGCTAGTGGACATCCTCTCAGAGAGACTGCAGGTGACATACAGTACTGAGAGACACAGAGCCTATATGGGCCTCCCAGTCCTTAGTCTGGGATGGACCCTCAATGAATCTCATGTGTGATCCTTGAGAGTGTTGATGATGAATGGGATGTATGTGTTGTCTCCTGGCAGCTGAGTGACTGTCACCGGGGTGTTGTGATGGATGGGCTGGAAACGCTGTACAGCCTCTCCCCCAGCAGCACCCTTCAGATCATCCTCAAGGCCTTCAACAACAGATCCTTCATCTACATGGTCAATCTCTCCAACAACTACTATGCCTTCAAGGCCAAGGAGAGGGCACAGAGAGAGGCAGAGGGTAAGGACAAGCTAGGCCAAAGGAGCTGGGAGCTGTGCTAAACTAAACAATAGTTTGAGGTAATTACTACGGTGACTGGTAATAACACTCCTTCCGTCACAGAGGTCTTACAGAGAGAGCACGCTGAGAAGGAGAAGCTGCGCTTGCAAGAAATGGATGAGGAGGAGTATGATGCCCTGCCAGAGGAGGAGAAAGAGAGCATCGATCTCAGACACCTTGTGGCACTGAGAGAACGAAAGCGCAGGTATTGGATGAAAAATGCTTATGCACATATTAGGTATAGCAATGTGTCTGACTTAGAGAGAATGGTTTAACCAGACTGGAATGTGAATAATTATGTATGTAATTGTAGAGTTTAAGCTAATGTTAATGTATGTAAATGTGAAAGGGAACAAGAGCGGGCAGAAAGGGAACAGGAGGAGAGGAGACAACAAGAGGAGCTAGAGAGAGTGAGAGAAGAAGAGGAGATGAAAAAGAAAAACAAGAAAGGCAAGAAGGAGCCTGCCAAGGACGACTCATCAGGGAAGAAGAGTCAGCTTGGAGGAAAGCAGGTCAGTGTTTCGTCAGATCAGCCAACTGTGTCACACGGTATTATAGAAGCATTGGAACTGTATATCTGTATATTCTCTATTATTTTGTGTGAATATTGGCTATAGCTGAAGTGTAATCAGCATTATCTGTGACTACATATTATAATCGCTATTTATTTTTATTATTGGAAATGTGAGGACTTTTTTCTGTTGTTAATGTTTGATTGTTATGTTTTTGTCTTTATCTTTGAGTTGGGGGGGGGGGGTAATAGTATTTCTGTAATTGTTGATTGTCCTATTTAGAACTAATAAAAATGTCTTTAAAAAAAGCTGCATCACATGGTGCTCATTGCAGTGCATAGGAGAAGTGGTAGCATAATAAATGACATTTCTTAATGTGTTCCTCCCTTATTTCCACTTTACACTGACAGTCTGCAAGTGCCCTACGCTCAGAGACAAAACTGGACCAGCCGGTGAAAGATGGGAGAAAAATGTCCTCCTGTGCTGACGGCAAGGAGTATAAAGACTCTCCCACAGAGAGCACTAGGGAACCAGAGGAGGGACCCAAGAAGAAGAAGCCAAAAGAAGGCAAGGCAGGGGGTCAGGATGAGTCTCCATTACCAAACGAGGACCCAGAGAGAGAGCTGGTATGTTACCCTCATAAATACCAAGTGAAGCATAAGAACGCACAGCCATTACGTGACAAACATATTTTGAATATGAACTAGTTCCTTTCCTCCTTTTACAATTGTACCTCATATTGTTTAAACAATAGCTGACACCCATATTAATAAAACATATTTAATAGCTGTTTAACTGGCCTGTAATTGAAACTCCTCTACTCCTTCTGTTCCCTGTAGTCTAGTGAGGGTGACCGACTGCTGCTGTCTCGGTTCAGGCTCTATGAGCAGAGCCAGCCCCAGCTTCTCCACATCCTACAGTTCTGGGACCGAGCCCAGGGTCAACTCCTCCAGCCCCTGTTCTCTGAAGACAACATCCAGGAGCCAGAGGAAGTAGTCCCTGAGAGACAGGCCCCCTCCGGCAAGAAGACCAAGAAAGAGCGGGAGAAGGAGAAGGTGGAGAAGGAGAAGGAGCGCTTGGAGAAGGAGAAGTTGAAGGCAGATGCCACCGATGTGAAGCTGGTGTCTCCAGCCCCTAGCCAGGCCCTTCTAGTAGTGGAGGGGTCTGAGGGAGGGGACAGGGAGGCTGCACCTGAGACTGTGCCCCACATCCTCCTTTCTGTTACCGGGAGGGACTATCTTAGCGGAATAGAGATCCTGAAGAGCAACAAACTGCCCCCTCTTGAAGAGGTACAGTAGATACTTGCAGTAATACTCTCCCTTCATTTTATATTTTATCCCTATGATGATCTTTGATAAAAAAAAAGCTTTAGATGATGTCAACTTACTCTGTTCCTCAGGTGTTGGATGGTTTAGGGCTGGGACCCAAGGGCCCTCCTATCCCCCCCTCCACTATCTTCTCTGTCATCCCCTACCCTAAGAAGAGGCCTGTGCCCAGTGCACAGCAGATCACTAGTTGCTTCACCTTCATGGTGCCCTCAGTTCCAGAGGATCCAACAGGGGAGAAGAAGGATACAGACATGGAGGCTGAAGCTCAAGGCTCAGTCAAGGTATAATTGGTCCTCCATGGAAAATAGCATAACCTCACACATCAAACCACTATTGCCACCATATTCACTCGTTTATTTTTTTAAACTTCTTGCTCACTTTAAAAAACACCATTGATGATACAGTAATAACACTATGTCAAGAGCAGGGATGGACAACTGGCGGCCCAACTCAGTAGGGATCTCAACTTACTGTTGAGAGTTAGAATAGTAGAATACACAAGGTGCAATTTCAAAATTTGGTTGTGCATCAGCAGTTGTTCTCTTATGTCAGTCACTTACAGTCACTCAATTTGCCCATGTCAGCTAATTATTTTTAGATTGGTATGTAAGTATAGCGGCCAGCTATCTAAACTTATTAATGGTTGAATTACCGCCCGGGGGACTCCCCATTGATTTTGTCAGTTACTCTCACTTAGATATCATATTAAAAACAGCAAACATTTCTCTCCACCCTATGGCAGAATGTGTAGAATTGCAAGAAATGTGTTATGAAATTGCTGAATCTTCTTTACGTTCCATGGAAGAATGTGTAGAATTGCAGGAAATTAACTCTAAAACTGCTTAAATGTTTTGCTCACAAATTTGCATGTGGGTATGGATGTGGGTACACAGACCTGCGAGCCACTGCAGCCTCTCTTGGTTTAATTAATTAAGCTATTCATCATAGTCGGGTCTAACTGAATGGGTCTTACAGGAAGAAGTGGTGACCCCTACCAAAGGACGGGGGAAGAAGGCAGACACAGGCAGAGAGAGTCAGAAAGACAAGAGACGCACCCCAGCCAAAAAGGGGGCCAGGTCCAATGACTCTCGCTCCCCTCCTCTCAACGCTGTGACTCCCTTATCTGACACTGAGCATTGCCAACAGGAGTCCCAGCAGGACCGCAACCAGCGGTGAGATCATCTATACACTACATAAGAATATACACTAATGTGCATAAATGTGACTTAAATGTGTTGTTTTCTATAGGCTCACCACATTCCGCTGGAATGTCCCACCCAATGGAGAGGTGACGCTGAAGATCTGGTTCCACTCCCAATTGCCTGGCAAGTTTGACCAAACACTGAACTTTGAGTTGTTGGGTACAAAGAGACGGTACGAAATGTACTGTAGGGGCATCTGTGCATATCCATCCATCAGCAAAGATGTAAAGTGAGTATTGTTATTTGTTTCTAGAAGACATTTGTGAAATAGAACCAATTTCTATACTTAAAGATGCACTATGCAGAAGTTGCCCCATTTCCTGGTTGCTAATAGTTAGCCTAATTTCAGTTTATGTGACAAAACAAGCAAGTATAGTATAGAGAATCATTTTACTATCTAAACCGGTGTGAAATATATTTTCCATAAACCAAAAATATTGTATTTTCAGATGGTTGAAGCTGGTGTACAAAACCGACAGTAAAAGACTAAAAACCAAATCTTAAGAATGGGGAGCATAGAAATAGCACACATAGAAAAGATCTAGCACTTCTTAGACTTGCTTTCAATTAGAATGAGAGATCTATAACACACATGTCTATGTGAATTTGGTCAGGTCACCCAAAAAGTTACATATTGCAGCTTTTCCAATGCAGCTGTTTTTATCTCAATAACAAACAATGCCAGAGTAACAATTAAGTATCTTACTGTGATAGTTTTCAATTAAAATGGTAAAAAAGAAACAAAAATAGCTTAGCAAAGATCAATTTCTCACATAAGAATTTTGCTAGGACTGTCTGGGAGTGGTCTGAGTGGGAGGGTAAAATGGAAAACTAGTTGTTATTGGCAGAGAGGTTTGGAACTCTCTTTCTTATTGGTCTATTAGCTAATTTACTGCCTGGTGATGTCACCAGACGCCAAAACTCCATCCCACTGAAACATGCTGAAATTTCAGGCTGTCTTTTCAAACAGCTCTTACACTAAAAGGGAATTATCATAATTTTCACAATTTCACAGTATTATTCCAACCTCATTGTGTGGAAATATATATATATAAAAAACACATGAAAATCACATTTTTGACTGCTCTGGGCCTTTAACTAAATTTTGTCAGAGCTGTTCTAAGTTTTATTATAGATATATATGTTTTATTATCACTGTAAATGATGTGTTGAGTGTGTGTCATTTGGTCTCTCCCAGGATGGTGTTTGCCCACAGTAAGAGGGTCCTTCAGTCTGATGAGGTTCTGCAGAAGACCTACATCATCCGCTCTGGCCTCTATGAGTTTGGCCCGCTGCTCTGTGGGAAGACCAGAGATAGGTAAGAGGATTATTTTCCACTACCTACTCTGTGAGTTTATTCACTGTAACTCCATAGAGGACAACATGTGTGATGTATGTCTGTGTGTTACCTGTCTGCGCCATAGGTATAAAGAGAGGAAGTATCCAGAGAACATGGAAAGGCTGGTGATACACAATAACTCCCCACTGGATGCTGAGATTCACTTCTGCTTCCAGCATGACACCAAGGCTACCACCTACCTATTGGACCCTCCCAACATGACCCTCAAGCCCAACGAGAAACAAGTAGCCAATCAGAACTACTCATAACATAGTTGAATGTAGTCAAACATACCAGGAAGGTGTCATTGTCACTAATATTATCAATGAACAGTTTCACATCCATACATTTTTCATGTTATCAGTATACAACTGTAATAACCACATTTTGTTATGAGACTTTGTATGGTAATCACAGAGTACCACTTATCCATGTTGTGCCCTTGCAGGAGCTGACAGTGTGGGCATACCCTACGAGCCCGGGGCAGATAGAGGACAGTGTGGTGTGCTGTATTAAAGAGAACCCAGAGCCAGCCATCTTCCGCTTCTCCTGTCGCGGGGTCCGGCCCGAGCTCGAGATCGAACGCAAGCAGCTGCATTTTGATAAGATTCTACTGCACAGGTCAGGGAATTAATTAATGCTGTAGTCCACATTGTACAGAACTACTGTCATGCTTTTTAACGTGTCATTTTCAAAGTAGAGGAATTTGTTTTTGTCATGGTAGTTTTCTGTTGATTTTCCTTTCGCCACTATACTCCATTCTCCCTGTGCTGGTTGTGAATCTCAGGAAGGACACAAGGAATCTGTGCCTGCGTAACAACACGCTGCTGCCTGCAGCCTGGAGGCTGAGTGGGCTGGAGGTGCTGGGGGATGAGTTCAGTGTGTCTCAGGACCAGGGCATCATCCTGCCACACTCTGAGTTCTGCTTGCAGATGCATTTCAGAGCCATGAAGCCCATAAACCTGAAGAGAGCCATTCGCCTCGAGGTACAGTACTGGGTGATAATTAATTTGATGATTGGTATCATCATGTTGCATTATTCCTGTTTATCTCATGTTGTTGTGTGACTTTCTGTCTGTGTGTTGCTGTGTATATTAGGTGTCCGATGTGGAGAACATCCTGGGTATTGTCCATACAGAGAACATTCAGATCCTTGCTGAGGCCTACGACGTGGCTCTGGACATCACCTTCCCTAAAGGTCTTTACAGGAGTTCTCACAGACAGATATGCTTGTTTCTTTCACACATGCATCATTTTACCAGCTCCCTTTGATTTGGATGAATTCCTTTTCCTGTTTGTGAAAGGGAAATGAATGGTGTTTCCCTTGATCTACCATACGTGTGTTTGTTTTTTAGGGGCTGACGGCGGTCTAGACTTTGGAACCATCAAAGTATCTGAGGAGGTCAAGCTTTCTGTGAACATGAAAAACAAGGGCAAATATGAGATAGCTTTCAAGTGAGTATCAATAAACATACACTATTCTAAAGCTAACTGCTAATCATGTCATTTTTTTTACCATATTAAGCACATTATCCACCAGCCCTCCCTTTGCCTCCACTTTCCCAGGTTTATCCTGGAGGCCACAGACCCAGCCGTGCCAGACCTGAACCAGATCTTCACCATCACCCCACAGAAGGGCTCCCTCAACCCCAACGACCGGCCCACATGCGTCCAGTTTGTGTTCCGCCACAACAAGGAGGTGTCCATCCGAGAGCAACCAATTCTGCGCTGTCAAGTTAGTAGACTCAACCAATAAAACTTGTGAAGAGTTTCAGTAGTGTGCTGTTTCAGTCTCAG
The DNA here is from genome assembly GCF_023373465.1 of Oncorhynchus keta. Lineage (NCBI taxonomy): Eukaryota > Metazoa > Chordata > Actinopteri > Salmoniformes > Salmonidae > Oncorhynchus > Oncorhynchus keta. Next base: position 27,223,061 of record NC_068442.1, read on the forward strand.
TATCCACTGGTGCCTTACAGGTGTCTTGCTTTTTCTCAAAGGTGATTGAGCCAAATATTGCAGAGGGTGGAGAGACCATTGCCATCATTCCCATCAAAGTTTCAGTCCAGTCCCTCTTCTCGAAATACAACATCATGCCCTCCAGTGACATTAACTTTGGCCCACTAGTCTACGGCTGCCGCAAGACACAAACCTTCACCATAGAGAACAAAGGAGACTTTGAGATCCGCTTCAACATCAGCAGGTTGTGTAAAGACCTGCCACAGCCTGCCCAGAGGAGAGGGTATGACCACCACTATGAACTCTAACCTTACTGTATCTCACTCCTAATACTTCCTCTATTTTAGCACTTTCTCTGTATAACCCAAAGTCATGGAATGCCTCTTTATGTCTCACTGCAGCATTGTGGGGAAGAGAACATCACGTGAGAACCACTCTGCTAAACCCCTCACTGGAAACAAAGTGCGGCGAACTGAATCCATCCAGAAGGACATGGGCATGTCCACTCTGGTAAGAGTTCCTCCTCGTATTACAACATACCTAGAAACTAACTTCAGCAGATGTAAATGACCTTAATGAAGATAAACATTTGAATATGGATCCATAATCCACCACTGCCCCATCCCCATGCCTCCCTCTCTTCCCCGGTGTGCAGGCCCGTTTCACCATGGGCGTGTTCTCATTGGTGCCTGGTTTTGGTACCCTGGCGCCGGGCGCTCATCAGGTGGTCACGGTAGACTGTGTGGCAGAGCAGGCAGGACGCTGGCAGGAGTGCCTGGCCCTGGACATCACTGACCGAGACCCCTCAGACAATCCAGGCGGTATCCCCTACCGGCTTGTAGCTGAAGTCTGCATGTCAGGTGTGTATATGAGTTAGCAATGGTTGAGAAGGAAATGTGATGTAACGTTACCCCTGGCCCTGAGTGCTTATGTTGAAATTGGGACTCACTTTCCAAATGTCTGTTTTTTTCTACAGGGATTGCATACAAAGACATTGCCTCTATTTTTGAGGAGCACCGTATCTGCAAGACCAGCACCATGTTGTACTGTGAGCAATTCCGTGATTCCATGGGCATCTATATCCAGGATGAGAACAAATTTGTTTTCAATAATGTTCTGGTGGGTCGCCCGGCCAAAGCCCGCTTCCGCCTCACCAACAACGGCAAGGTGCCCTGCGAGCTGAGCCTCGCAGTTAAACCTGTCCTTACGAAGGTATGGGTGGTTTTCTGATGAACATGTTTATGAAACAGAGATTGATTGTGTTTGTAGGCTGTAAGGCAGCAGGGCGAACAGTGACTGTTTGTCTGTTACAGATATCAGTGCGTAGCACGGAGGTGTTTGAGTTGACGCCTGGCAGGCTTTCTATACCCAGTCACTCTCATGCCTTTGCCATCATCACCTTCGCCCCTCAGACCATGCAGCCCTACCATGCTGTGTTTGAGGCCACCCTGGAGGGAGCTACCAGGTACATACCTCCGTTTGCGTGTGTGTGTGTGTGTGTGTGTGTGTGTGTGTGTGTGTGTGTGTGTGTGTGTGTGTGTGTGTGTGTGTGTGTGTGTGTGTGTGTGTGTGTGTGTGTGTGTCTGTGTCTGTGTCTGTGTCTGTGTCTGTGTCTGTGTGTGCGTGTCTGTGTGTGTGGGTAAACTTTTCTCTCATCATTCACTCTCCTGTATTTCCTAGTCTACAACCCATGGCCAAGTCCAAGGTGTTGGTGTTTGATCTGATGGGTGATGGCAATCTGCCCAGTGTGACTATTCTGAGACCAGTCCTGAGGACCAGCCGTGGACACCCTCTGCTGCAGTTCAAACGGCTGCTGGTGGGCCGGGCCCAGACCCTGCCCCTGGTGCTAAAGAATGATGTCAATGTACCCGCTCAGGTGAGAACATCCTCTGTTTATATTACGTTTTTGGAACAGTGCTGTTTATACATTGGCATTATTTGACTGCTTTGCAGATTCACATTGATCTTCTGGATAAGATGGGGGTGTTCACTTTGAGAGCTGCTCCCAACACCATCTGCAGCAACATCTCCTCATCACAGATAGATGCAGAGGCCGGGACAGGTTGGTACAGTATACAACTGGTCCATGAGAAAACCAGCAGAGACACTGTAGAGACACTGTACAGTACGATTGTTTCAACCGTGAAGTTCATCCTATCCATCCTTCCTCTCCCCTTAGAGAGACAGATGTCACACACTGCCTCGTTGGTGCTGTTAGGCGGTCAGCAGGCGGAGTTTGAGGTGGAGTTTAGTCCCGTGGTGGCTCAGAGCTTCGAGGCCAACATGCGCCTCCTAGTGGTGGACAACCAGTATGAGGAGACAGTGGTGCGGCTGCTGGGGGAGGGCTACCATGATGTCATCTCCCTGGACAACATCAACAGCAAGGCTCAGCAAAAGGAGTACTCACCAGATGGTAAGGCCTCAAAGCTTTTTGGAATGATGCAGCAAAGGTGTGCATGTTTTCCACTACTTCAGGCCCTTAGTTGAATATGTGTCCCTCCCTTGTATTTTGTACCCAGGTAAGGGGGACCTGCTGTTCTTTGGAGACTGTGACGTGTCCAGGCCCTACCAGGAGACCTTCACCATGACCAACCTGAGCAGCAATAACGTGCTGAGGTTCGAGTGGCCCGCCGATGGCCCCCAAGTCTCCTTCTCCCCCCAGGTTGGCCACCTCCATGCAGGCTGTGCCAAGGAGGTGACCGTGACCTTCTGTTCAGAGCAGCCCGTGGTGCTGATCGCCCAGCCTGTGAAGTGTAAGCTGTGCAGAGTGGTGTTCCAGCAGCCAGTGGACCAGGTGCCAGACTGGGACGACCGCCTCAGGACCGTCAAGTGGGTCGACTCTGGAAAACAAGTGGGCAGTCAACAGCCTACAAAGAAGAAGGTGAAGTCACCCAAATATCTGTGACTGACCGCCCAGTCATAAAACAGCGGGGATAAAGCAGAATCTTTCATGATCTTTTTTCTATTTATAAAATGGAAACACATTTCATTTATCCAGAAGCTTTACTTGCACTGTATTTATGTGTATAATGACCCATGAAGGAATGAGAGGCAATTCAATTTAAACACTGATAGAGAGCTCAATATTAAATTGTGTGTGTCCTGTCTGTTCCCAGGTGATTGAGACAGACCCAGAGCCAGTCCATTCTGTAGTAGAGAAGTCATTCAGGGAGACGGAGCTGCGCATCAGTGCTGTGTGTGATTATGCTAAGTTCACCTGCAACGCAGAGACCATCCGCTTCAAGGACACACTGCTCTATCAGACCAGAATGTTCCAGTAAGTTAATGTCTATTTGGGTTTCTGTGCCTTTCATATGTAAGTCAGAAATACAAATGATGTAATTTTAGTTCCTCTAATTTTCATCATGTCCCATGGTGTGCAGGCTCCAGATGGTGAACAAAGGCAGTGTGAAGCTGGAGTACTCATGGCAGGTCCTAATGGACAGATATGGAAAAGGTGTCAACTTTGATCATGGAGGTAACTTTCAGACACTGTCTTCTGGTTTTGAGGGAAAATGTAAAAATATGCTATCAATATACTGTATGTACTGTATATCAGCAGACCTTGTAACTGACATGATCTGTGCTCTATATTTCCAGACGTTAGCCCTCGCTCCTGTCAGAGCAGTAGATTAGGGGTGAGACCTGCCAGCTCTTTGGAGAGCGTGTCATGCCTGATGCTGGGTGACCCAGACCTGCCACCCTTCTCCGTGGAGCCCAGTGTGGGTATCATCAGCCCTGGAGCCACCCAGACCTTCAGGATCAAGTTCTCCCCCTTGGAGGTAGCAGAGTGTGAGGCCAGGCTGGTCTGCAGGTCAGGACTAGGAACATAGACACACACTTACAAATCAAGGCGGAGCGAATTTTTGATGTGTGCTTTCGCACTTTCATCATCTCAAATATTGTATTTATGTGTGTGTTTTATGACAGCATCCCAAACCTGAAAGATGAGCAGAGCCCCACCATGGTGGTGTGTGGTCGCAGTTTACTGCCCTACTGCCACTTCCACCTGGAGGACTCAGACTACATCAGTGGAAACAGACGTAACCCAGAACTGCGTGGTCCTCATGGGGCCCTGCCCAGGGCCCCCCTGGACCCCAACACTAGGGTCATAGAGTTCAGATCTGTGGGCATTGGCTCCTCCATCCTTAGGTGGGTTGTAGCTTGATCACTCAAGCCAAAAACATGTTTACTACTTTTGAATAGTATATTTCATTGTATCTTTTCCCCCCATACAGGCAGTTCAGCATTGTAAACCCCACCAACAAGCCTTACTCCTTTATCTGGAGATGTGAGGATGCAGGTGCCTCCCCTTTCAAATGTCTCACACCCAATAACTCCATTCAGCCTGGGAAAAAAGTAGAGGTATGGCTTGTGTATATTGTGCTTCAATTTGAGGTCCTTGATCACTGATAAAATGTCAGCTACTCTTACTGCTTTTAATGCAGCTCCAGCGAACCCTGTTCTCTGCTGTTTTACTATTTTACTGGGAGAAAATGTCAGCTGTAAAATCTCTAATTCTTCCCGCTGCAGGTATCTTTTGAGTTCCAGGCCCAGGAGCCAGATACAGTGGAGTCATTCTGGACCTTCCTGATCCCAGATCAGAACCTGTCTGTGCCCTTCCTGCTCGTTGGAACAGCTAGTGAGCCTGTTGTCTACATGGACCATGCCCATCTTAACCTGGGAAACCTGCTAGTGGGTAAGTGCAATAAAGCAACTAAGGTAGAAAATACCCACTGCACTAGAATCATTATCATATGAGATAATTCTTAATAACATTATCCTAAACACAACATCAGTCTTAACCTGTGAACATTTGTTGTGACAAAAAAAATTCTGTGAATATGTCTCTGTAGGACACAAGGCTCACCAAACAGTGTATCTGCTGAATGGAGAGAATCAGCCCTTTCAGTTCTTCATTAAGGAAACGTCCCGTTACTCAGAGGCCTTCCTGGACAGCCTGCAGCTGGAGCCCATGGAGGGGGTGGTGCCACCTAAAGACAGGTGTGTAACTCAACTTCATCGGTGATACAACTGAATCTAATTTAATAGAATGGTGTATCAGCCTAAGAGGGACTGTCTGTAGTTATAGTTACTATATTGTCAGAGTGATACCCTTGACACAAAACATCCTCTCTCCTGGTGTCTTGCAGGTTCCCTGTGTTTGTGTCTTTCACCCCGACACAAGATGGAGTGGTGACCTTTAACCTGCTGGTCCAGGTGAAGGGGAAGGTCCAGCCCCTCAATATGAACATCAAGGCAGAGGGTTACAGCATGAATGCCTGTGTGCAGTGTGAGAGCACCGAGGGAGGCATCACCGAGCTGTCTCCAGGCAACTCTTATCATCAGGTGGACTTCAAACAAGTGAGAAATGTCCACTTCAAAGCTTAAGACTCAGACAGAAAGGCTAATTATACACCGAACTCCCCTTATAAGCCTTTGTTGTGTGAAGTACAAAACTCATGCAAATTCAGAGGTCCTTTTTCTCCCCTTTGCCCTGTTTGAGTTTTATAATTACATTTTGTTCTCTTCCTTTTGCTTTTTGTCCTTGTTCAGGTGGAGCTCAGTGATACAACATTGTGTACCTTCTTAGTGTCCAACCTGGGGAAGTTCAGTCTGGATGTTCAGTATGAGTTATGGGGCTCGGCGGAGATGCAGCGCCACCTAAAGGTGGACACAGACAAGGGGAGTGTTGAGGTGGGCAGACAAAGCCGCTGTATTGTCACATTCTTCCCCCTGCAGAAGTGTGTGCTCAAAGACGTGGGCCTCAACATCAAGGTGAGCATCTCATCTTAGCATCATTGCTCTCCCTTTTCCTCCTTATATCTACTGTGTGTATGATTCCAATCTATAAATGATTCCGTCTCTCTTTCTCTCTCTCACTTCTCTTCAGATTAAGAACGGGCCTGTGTTCAGCTGCTCCATCCTGGGTTCAGCGGTTGCCCCTGGTCTGGATTTCTCCTTCTCGAAACACAACTTTGGAATGAGCTTTATCTACTGTGCAGGGATGGTGCCAGCCACACATACACTGATCATAAGCAACAAGGGAGAGAGAGGGATCAGGTACCAGCTGACAGGTTGTCTGGCACTTTGCCTGTGTTTGAGCGACAACTTCAAAACCTAAACAAAACAGCATTTTTTCATTATCAGGCTCGCTGTCAGACCATTTAATTTCCTCTCAAACTACCTACATGAAATGTAATGAAAAAGGCCTCACTGCACTTACAGGGAAAGGCATACTTTATATATCAGTGTTTCTCATTGAGGGAGCTGCCATAGCAGGTTATTGTCCTCTCCAGTCTAGATTGTCAGTTCTCCAACACCCCATTCCTGGAGGTGGGCTTCCAGCCAGAGGTGCTGCCCCCTGGTGGGTCCATGGAGGTGCCCATCACCTTTTACCCACGGGAGGCCATGCGCTACCATGAAAGAGTGGTCTTCGAGATCAATGACTGTGCCAAGCAGATGGTCGAGATCCTAGGTCAAGGCATTGAGATGAAGGTGAGGAGTGCGTGTGTGGGAGCTTGCGTGTGTGTGTGTTCATGCTTGTGTGTGTCTTTATGCATACCTCCCCTGTGAACTTCCTGCTACCAGGTTGACTTTGAGGACCCCAGACACAAGCTGGTGAATCTGGGGGCTCTGCAGATTGGTCAGAAGATCAGGAGGGTGATTCCCCTGGTGAACAACAGCCACTCCTCTCTAACTTTCTCCCTGCTACTCAGCTCTACTGTACACACTCTGCTGGACTCCAGGGTACGCCTCACAGCCACCTCCACACCACTGACACTATTCCCTCTCAGTTACAGTTGCTAGATTAATGTATATTTTGCTCAGAATTAATCGATGAAGAGAACACAGTTGAGCCAAAAAGACTGTTCCTTTTCATGGGGTTGCCATTGTAGATGTGAGTGTGATGAGACGTGTTCCTCTCCTGTACCGTAGGTGCTGTCAGTGAACCCGCCAGGTGAGGTGACCCTGAAGCCGTTTGGGGGCCGCTGTCTGGTGGAGGTGCTGTTCTCTCCCAGGCAGCGCATGGCTCCCTTCACGTCAGAGCTGCAGTTTGAGTGTCTGGGCACGGTTCGCCCCCTGCTGGTACTGAAGGGCTGCTGTCAGGGAGTGGAGGTCAAGCTAGACCAGGACTACCTGCCCTTTGGAGCTGTGGCTCAGCGCTGCAAGGTCACAAGACGCATCATCATGCAGAACACTGGAGACATCGGAGCCAGGTAGCCTGACATTAATACTGAGTGATTAGTGCTTTTTGAGGTTCATTCGGTTTCGATTCAATTATTAAAAAACAATCACGGTTTATTCTTTTTAGTTTTGCACTATGCACTATCTGGGTTGAATTCTGTAACAACACAGCATTAAAAAAATGTGTCCCATGATCGTAGTGACTGCTTATCACTTAATAACCATCATTTATTCACATTACTTTACTTTAATAAAATATTTCAGTTGTGTATATTACATTTGTTTTATTTGATGACTTTATTATTTCATTCTAAGTCATCTCATCTCTAGAGCTTCTTTCTATGCTGTCTGACATCACTATTTTAACAGTTCTTCTAAGTAAATAAGGCATACTTATAAAACATGAAGAACACCTGCTGTTTCCATTACATAGACTGACCAGGTGAATCCAGGTGAAAGTTATGATCCCTTATTGATGTCACTTGTTAAATCCACTTCAATCAGTGTAAATGAAGGGGAGGAGACAGGTTAAAGAAGGATTTTTAAGCCTTGAGACAATTGAGATATGGATTGCGTATATTTATTTTTATTTTTATTTAACCTTTATTTAACTAGGCAAGTCAGTTAAGAACAAATTCTTATATACAATGACAGCCTACCCTGGCCAAACCCTAAGGACGCTGGGCCAATTGTGTGCCGCCCTACGGGACTCCCAATCACGGCCAGTTGTGATACAGCCTGGAATCAAACCAGGGCCTGGTGGGACGCCTCTAGCACTGAGATGCAGTGCCTTAGACTGCTGCGCCACTCGGGAGCAAATATATGTGCCATTCAGAGGGTGAACGGGCAAGACAAAAGATTTAAGTACCTTTAAATTGGGTAAGGTAGTAGATGCTAGCCACACCAGTTTGTGTCAAGAACTGCAACGCTGATGGTTTTTCACACACAACATGGGCCAGCATCCCTGTGGAATGCTTTCGACACCTTGTAGAGTCCATGCCCTGACGAGGGCAAATGGGAGAATGCAACTCAATATTAAGAATGTGTTACTAATGGTATACTTAGTGTATATGACTGCTGAATACCAACTATCAATCAGTTAGATCATGTATTTTCAGGTAGAGATACACTATATATACAAAAGTATGTGGACACCCCTTTAAATTAGTGAATTTGGCTGTTTTAGGCCACACCCCTTTCTGACAGGTGTATAAAATCGAGCACACAGACATGCAATCTCCATAGACAAACATTGGCAGTAGAATGGCCTTACTGAAGAGCTCAATGCCACCTTTCCAACAAGTCAGTTCGTCAAATTTCTGCCCTGCTAGAGCTGCCCCGGTCAACTGTAAGGGCTGTTATTGTGAAGTGGAAACATCTAGAAGCAACAACAGCTCAGCCGCGAAGTAGTAGGCCACACAAGCTCACAGAACCAGACCGGCGAGTGCTGAAGTGCGTAGTGCGTAAAATTAGTCTGTCCTCAGTTGCAACACTTACTACCGATTTCCAAGCTGCCTCTGAAAACAACGTCAGCACAAGAACTGTTCTTTGGGAGCTTTATGAAATGGGTTTCCATGGCCGAGCTGCCGCACACAAGCCTAAGATGACCATGTGCAATGCCAAGTGTTGGATGGAATGGTGTAAAGCTCGCCGCCGTTGGACTCTGGAGCGGTGGAAACTCGTTCTCTGGGGTGATGAATCAGGAACTGCACAGAGCCCTGACCTCAACCCCATCGAACACCTTTGGGATGAATTGAAACGCCGACTGCGAGCCAGGCTTAATCTTCCAACATCAGTGCACGACCTCACTTATGCTCTTGTGGCTGAATGGAAGCAAGTCCCAGAAGCAAAGTTCCAACATCTAGTGGAAAGCCTTCCCAGAAGAGTGGAGGCTGTTATAGCAGCAAACTGGTGACCATCTCCATATTAATGCCCATGATTTTGGAATGAGATGTTCGACGAGCAGGTGTCCACATACTTTTGGTCATGTAGTGTACCTTGCGAGGCAACTGCTCTCTATCCCTCTCGAGCGCACGTTTTTCTCTCATCTCTCCATCTCTGGGCCCACACAGACCGGACAAGTAGGCACGTAATGGATTATGTAGTTAATTACCACGTTTTCTGCACTAAACTCTGTAGAATATTGGCCTGTTTGAAACTTCAACGCCATATTACATCACACAGTTGGGGCTTGATCTGATTTCTGTAGAGAAACTGCGCATTGAGCTCAGAAACCCCCGAAAAATATGGAATTCAAATAATTGAACCGATGTCAGTCAATGATAAAGTTGAATACTTTATTAGATACTGTATGCTCTCCTATTATTGATGGTCATAAAAATGTAAACGTATGCTATGTTACTGCTACATACTTATACAATAGGTAATAATGGCCATTATCTAGCATCCGTTGTATTGATGTATCCATCCTTGTGACTGTGTCAGGTTCCAGTGGGAAATGAAGAGGTTTGGCAGAGACTTCTCCATCACCCCTGTAGAAGGCTACATCTGCCCTGGCATGGAGGTGCCTTTTGAGGTGACCTTTTCCCCTGTGGAGCTGAGCCATGAGCTGAGATATGATGACCTGCCCTGCTCTATAGAAGGAGCCAAGCCCATCAAACTCACCCTGGCAGGCTCCTGTATCCTACCCCCGGTCACCAAAGAGGTACGGCTGCTTGGAAATCTCTTTAATACAACGCATGTGCACAATATAAACCCAAAACCTGCATAGAAAATGAGACCTGTGTTTAATAATGATTGTTCCCTATCGCTTGTTCCCCTTTCTCTACCCGTCTCATTCTTCACAGGTGTTGCATTTTGTGTGTCAGGTGCGCTGTCAGCACATCCAGTCACTGACCCTGTCCAACCGCACCAACCAGCGCTGGACTCTGAAGCCTGTGATGGAGGGGGAGCACTGGAGTGGCCCTCCCTCCTTCATCATTGAGCCCTACCAGCAGAACAAGGCCTACGAGATCACATACAAACCCATGGTCACGACCGCCGATGGCAAGAAGCACCTGGTGAGACACTTTCACTGCAGCGCTTTCTTGGCTCTAGAACAGACTGAGCATATTTGTAGTGTGAAGAACCTTGAATAGGATGGCAAATTATTACTGTTGCCGACAATTAACATATTTTAGTTTTAGTTTTAGTATGTTCATATGATACAGCATATTATTGCATTATGTACTATAGATGCATCCTGTGATTTGTCTCTGTTGCTTGACCCTACTGTCCTCCTGTGCCTCTTCCAGGGCTCTGTATTCTTCTCCTTTCCAGATGGGACAGGCATGCTCTACACTCTGCATGGCACTGCTGAGGCCCCCAAGGCTGTAGCCACCATCACCCACGAGATGCCCTCCAAGACCCAGTACACTGAGATGGTTCCCGTCCAGAACTGGCTCTCCAAACCTCAGAGGTACCACCATTCTACTACTTTAGCAGGACGTCTATCTGATTCTTACTGATTCTACCACTGTCACACTACACTCCTAATACATTGCCACAATTTTCTTAGCTGCCAGTGTTAAGCTGTTCTGTGTGCAGGTTCCGTGCTGTAGTGGAGATCATGAAGCCAGAGAGGCCAGACAGCACTGTGTCGCTGAAGGGCCTGGACTATCTGGATGTACCAGCTCTGGCCAAGAGGGACTACAAGGTCTCCTTCTTCACCTACAAGGAGGGCCAGTACAACGCCAAGGTGAGTGGAGATCTACATTATAAATGCATACAGGAGAATGCTATCTATCTTCAGGTACTGTATGTTTAGATTGCAAAACCCAGATCATTACTCTACCCTGCTACCTACACATAGATGAAGAATGCCAAAGGCAGCTGTTTTCCAAGTTGACTTTGTATTTAACCATATGTGTCCTGTCCTCTACTCCCTGCCCTCCAGGTGACATTCCGTAATGAGTCTACAGGGGAGTACCTGTTCTACTACCTGAACTTCAAGGCCACAGCGCCGGGTGTCATCAGCACCATAGAAATGGTGACTCCGGTGCGCCAGACAGCCTCTGCCTCTGTCAGGGTGGAGAACCCCCTCCCCATTAGCCTGTTCTTCAGTGCTGAGTGCCGCAGCCCAGACGTCAGTGTGCCTCCACAGCTCTCTACGCCTGCACTCTCCAAGGTGGGTCTGCACGCACCTGACTTCATCTATTATCTTGACTATGATTGCTTTTCCTAAGCATATTCACTGTATCTAACCAATGCTTGATTGTTCCATTTTTGTTTGGTTTTATTTAAATCGCAGGCCACTCTTTCATTTGAGTACCAGCCGCTGCGTGCGGGCGAATCCACTGCTCGTCTCATTCTTCATAATGGAGAGTTGGGCTACTTCCACTATGAGCTGTTGCTGAAAGCCCTGCCAGCGTCGCATGAGAAACCGCTCTACTTCCGTGCTCCGCTGGGCAGCGGACACTCCGTCTCTGCCAAGTTTACCAACTACTCCCGCGTCAAGGCAGAGTATGCCTGCAAGGTACTGGATCCACCTGCAATCATTTACCCACACATCCAAGCACACTGCTCATGCTTGATGACCACTGTTACCTGGAAATCTGTTGTCTTACTGCCTTTCTCTACAAATTGTACTTTTTATAGAATATCTTGTAGACGTTGGACAATACAAGCTATAGCATTTCCATTATAGGTTTAATTCATTATCTCGGGGAATGCATGATCATAAAATTATGTCTCTGATGATATGATATCTCTCTTAGACGGACAGTCCTGACTTCATTGTGGAGAAGAACATCAACGCTGCAGCTGGCTACCAGGCAGGCACAGACATCAGCCTGGAGGTTTACTTTGAGCCCTGTCAGTTGGGAGAGATCCATGGCATGCTCACCCTCTCCTCAGGGTTTGGAGGAGAATACATGTTCCCTCTCTTTGGGTGCTGCACCCCTCCCAAAGCCCAGGGCCCCTTCACCATCCGCGCCGGATCCAGCGTGTCCATCCCCTTTAAGAATGTGTTTGTCCAGACCACAGCCTTCTCCTTCCAGGTGGACAGCCCATCCTTCACTGTGAAGGGCGTGGAGACCATCCGGTCCAAGAAGACCCACAACATTCTTGTTATGTTCGAGGGGCCTCCCCCTGGCTCCCGAGGGCCCTGCAGTGGTAAGCTGACCATCTCCAGCCCGCGCTCCGAGGGCCACGGCCAGAGCATCTCCTGGGTCTTCTACCTGAAGGGCTACTGCCCTGAGCTGGCCCAGAGGGACAAGACCTCCTAGAGGAGGGTGAACCTCTTCTATACAGTATCTACAGTCCAATGCACAATGTGGTTGATACTACAATATGTTTACTCCACACTGATATAGTTTTAAGCAAATGTCAAGCTAATAAATGTCATATAGATGGGTGTTTTTCTTCTGTTGCACTTACATTTGTACTTTTAGCACAGAATCATATTTGTTGAATGTGTTTTAAATCAGTAGGCTACAGTAATCACATTTAGTTGTTGATTTTACAAATAAGAATGTGTTGTTGTCCTATTTATAAAGCCTTAGGAGATTTATACATTGTGAGAGTAAATAATAAATATATTTATAGCAGAAATGGTCTATCGTATGAGCTCTGTTGGATTTTATCTCTTCTAGATCATGTCCCTCTCAGAGCCACTAGGGAGAGCACTTACTCCTCCAAATAGCAATCATTATGTGTCAGCACCAGTGACTTCCTACATTCATTTGTGGGAACAGGATGGGTGTTCAAGATGCATGAAATATAAAAAGAGTTTCGATTTGCATAAACAGCAGTTGAATAGGTGTGTCAGAACGAGAGAGAGCGAGTGTGTGTGTGTGTGTGTGTGTGTGTGTGTGTGTGTGTGTGTGTGTGTGTGTGTGTGTGTGTGTGTGTGTGTGTGTGTGTGTGTGTGTGTGTGTGTGTGTGTGTGTGTGTGTGTGTGTGTGTGCTTGTGTGTGTGTGTGTGTGAGCATACAATTAGCAAGCAGGATGAGTGCCTGTGTTTTGGGACAGATAACTATTGCAATTTTCCCTCATTCTCTCAATCAATGAGTTGTAAATTCTTTCATATTTAAATATTGCGCAGGGGTTTGAAGTCTCCTGGCAGAGCTTTTAATCTGGTGAGTAGGAGAGCTTTAATGAGGGAGTGGGAGGGCATTGTACAGACACGTACATATATTGGCTCTTTTTCCTAACCACGGAATTCAAATTGTTCTTTCATTTTTCACAGGATCATGAATCCCCTGTTTCTTTTCTGCCGTGTCAAGCAGTCCCTCTGCCAGAACTAACTTAGTACTGTGGGCTGTGCTGTGTAGGCTATCGGCTCAATAGGGATGGATGGAATAACCACCACTTTCCCACTGTATGTCTCCCTCCCACCCCCACTGCATAGCCTGTGGGTCTATTTGATGGGCTTGTTATATGATCAGATTGTTCTTGATACCCCTATCTTGTGCGGTCTCAATAGAAGGCGGTGACCAGAAGAGGATGAACAGTTTTGACAGAAAGGACATGTGTTGTGTTTATGATTGTCGGTTTGAAACTGGCTAGCAGTTATGATGCAGCTGAACTGTAATCAGAGTAGACAGATAAGATGATCCGGTGAAGGAGCTCTCTCTCTCCTCTATGGAACACTCCGAGCTCTTTGCTAAGGGGCATCACATCTATCTGGGCCTGACCATAGGAGAGGCCTGTGTATGCTGGGCTGCCTGTATTGGGCTTGTTTGCCTGATCTGTGTAGGGTAGCAAGGAGGCAGATGAAGCTCAAGTAACCAGAGTCACATAAACAGAAGTCCTGTTGAGATCCATTTAGTGTAACCCAGCCAGGTCTGACTGGCTGTGCTCTGATGGGCATCAGGCCTTCTGTCAGACCAGAGGCGGATGGATGCACTTCTAGTCGCCTGAGGCAAGACTTCCTCTAAGAATGGGTTCCTCCTCAACTGCTGTGGAGGATTTCCATATGCAGTTTTATGCCACACATTAAAATGGCAATAATTATATCTAAATATTTCTAAAGGCAGAGCATTCTTCCTACTCTGGTGGATTTGGCTAATTAAAGAGAGGGGCCTGGAATGACTTAATCACCTCTCTGAAAAGGGCAGGACCAGGGAGTCTTTCAACTCACAAAGGTTATCCTGCATGGGCCTTTATAGTTGCACACATCACACACTAGTAATGAGGGACATTCCTCAAAATTTAGAGGGGCTCAGATGAAACATGTAGGTGGGGAATTCTGCGCTCTATGGTGAGGCCCAATGTCTCTGATCATCATCAGCCAAACTTTTCATCTAGCAGAGATTATGAATGCAACAGGGGGCCTAATCAGTGGCTTAATTAATGAACCACATACACTGGGTGACACCACCCCACTCAACCATGCCACTATCCTAATGGAAACGTAGTTAGCTAGTGACTTGATTAATTTGCCCCACAACTGATAGAGATCTGTTAGAGGTAGTGTTGTAAGGACTCATATACTTTTCTTTAACTTAATTCATGATGCTTCAGTCCACTTTGTACAATGTCTCTCAACACGTTTACTTACATTTCTTTACAATAACTTCTACATATACAATAACTTCTCATATATTTAAGCAAGTAGACCTGTATCAGGCAAGATGCTCATTAGTTTAATCGAATATTGCCACGGCATCAACAGACAGTCACCTGGAATAGTCCACTAACCCTCTTAAAGTTTGAAGTGATGTTGAGGAGAGGTGTGTTTTCGGAGATGTTCGGAGGGTCGATGATGATGTAAGAGAGGAGGGAGGGATTGGCCCCATAGCGCTCAGCATGAACGCTCCGGTGCAAAAGGATGTGTGAGCAAGCAGCGCGCTACTGCAGGGACGGTGTCCATAAACTGCTCCAAAAAGAACAACCGAAACTCCGGGCTCAGGACAGCAAAGAGCACCCAAAACCCGTGGACCAGGACAGCGAGTCAGCAACGGCTGCACAGTCCGGAAACAGCGGCGCCCAGCCCGGTGCAATTGACGGGCTCGTCCGCTGGATAGTCACCAAGATGAGCGACAACAAAAGCATCTCTACCCGGGAATACGCGAAGGAGGAGGCGTCGGTTGCCCAAGAGCAGTTCTTCGCACCAGAGCCACGGAAAGGCATCTCTGTTATATTGGATGTAGGTATCGCTAACTTGATTGTAGGGTTACCAGACATCTTACCTGCACATGATTCGTTAATATGGTAGCTGAGGTGGAATAGTTTGCGGGAGAAAGTCCAATTTTAATTCAGTGCGCACTTACGCTCAAAGATCATCCTCAATGTTGTGCAAATACTGTACATTAATTCTAGCTTCTCTGAATACACATGCACTCACTATAAATATCTTGAAAATAAAGTTTCTCTGTAATCAGTAGGCCTATCTGGCCCATATTTTCCATAAATAGTGGAATAATTCTAAGCACCCATAAACAAATCAAATAGGCTACTCAGAGTTACGTCCCCCCACATTTGAGTGGTGTTTTATAGGCTATACATCCTAGAATATGTATCACATCCGACAGTGATTGGGAGTCCCGTAGGGCGGCGCACAATTGGCCCAACGTCGTCCAGGTTTGGCCGGGGTAGGCCGTCATTGTAAATGATAAATTGTTATTAATTTTGTTGCCTAGTTAAATAAAGGTTACATTTTTTTTTAAACAATTCAAAAAAGGTTTTTATCCATGCTCCAAATTGATATCAATAGATGTAAATGCTCCTACATGTGTGCAGTTTGTTACATAATTGGCCTTTGATTCCACAGCATGCATATACAGTAATTTAAAGCTACAATGATCAACTGTTTGAGAGACCCGGACAAATGGGATTTATAGATTTGTCATTCTTATTGAAATCAAGTTTAAGAAGTGGTAGATATGTTATAGGTGCGCTAATTCTATGCTTCCTGTTCTTAAGTTACGTTTTTGGTCTTTTACCTTCAGTTTTGTACACCAGCTTCAAACAGCTGAAAATACAATATTTTTAGTCGTGAAAAATATATTTGACAAGAGGTTTAGGTGCAATGATTCTTTAAACTATACTTGCTTGTTTTGTCACAAACTGAAATTAGGCAAACTATTAGAAAATTAACAACCAGGAAATGGCAGAGGGATTTCTGCATAGTGCATCTTTAAATGTTGTCTTAATTAAAAATCTTATAAAGAGCTATAGATTAATATATGACTGATAGTCAGACATCTTGTCTTTACCATGCACTAGCACATCTTTGACAGTCATATCTTATTTTTTATAATTTATTATGATTTTGCAGTGTACCCAGCAATTAGTCTACACTGTCGGGTAGGCTGCTGAAGTTGGTCTCAGCAGTGTTGATTTAATAGGTCAAAGTGTTGCCATAGTATTAGTCATAATTGCTTTATGTGTATCTGATGCTCGTTTCTCTAGGGATCTACATATTGCTTTAATGGATAAAACAAACCTGAGAGTGAGAGAAACTAGTTCACTTTTAGACCAAGACCCAGACCCAGATAAGATGATAAAGAAGTGGTGCATGGAAACTGATTATAGGAGACCAGAGGAGTAGAAGTATCCTAGTGGGTGTGTGTGAATGTGACTGTGGTGTGTATGTGTGTGACTGTGGTGTGTGTGTGACTGTGTGTGTGTGTGTGTGTGTGTGTGTGTATGTGTGTGTGTGTGTGTGTGTGTGTGTGTGTGTGTGTGTGTGTGTGTGTGTGTGTGTGTGTGTGTGTGTGTGTGTGTGTGTGTGTGTGTGTGTGTGTGTGTGACTGTGGTGTGTGTGTGTGACTGTGACTGTGGTGTGTGACTGTGACTGTGGTGTGTGTGTGACTGTGGTGTGTGTGTGTGTGTGTGTGTGTGTGTGTGTGTGTGTGTGTGTGTGTGTGTGTGTGTGTGTGTGTGTGTGCGTGCGCGTGCGTGCGTGCGTGCGTGCGTGCGTGCGTGCGTGCGTGCGTGTGTGCGCACACGCGCATGAGAGAGAGCAAGAGAAAAAGAGAGTGAGGTGAGGGGAGAGAGAATACTCAGTATATGAAAGTGAGAGAGACGGAGTTGTACAGGGTGGCCATTTAAAACCAGACATTCTCTGCTGAGCCCACTTTTAAGTTCACAATAAATTGCACAGCTGATACTGTATAAAGTCTTGACTGCACCTAGTGTACACTGAATGACAATGCAGCCTCATACAGTATACTAGATATACAGTATTAGCAATGTAGTTTGCTTCTGCATTTGCCTGTCGATGTAGTGTATTGCTCTAGGACATTCTAGCTCTGTGAGTGACTTAGAGGTGATTATTGAAGGTTTTTAATTAAACTGTCCATATAGATCCAGCAAGTGACATTTACAGAAGATTTTAGTTGGATCATTGACCATGAAATGTAAATGTTGTTGTCATTTGCACCGTTTTTAGCCTCAGCCATACCAGACTTTACTACTTGCTTTAATTGCATGTTATCTCTTTTTGAAGGACAAACATATGGTATTAATTAATATTATTTATTGCTTGCTATGTGCCAGGATTTAAATATATATATATATATATATATATATTAAATATATATATATATTTGTCACATGCTGGTGTAGAACAGTGAAATGCTTACTTACATGTTATTTTCCAACAATGCAGAGTTAAAGATACAAAACAAAAATATGAGGAATAAATACACAATGAATAACAACAACGAATAAAAAATAAAATAACATGGCTATTTACAGGGAATACCACTACCGAGTCGATGTGCAGGGGTAGGTGGTAATTGAGGTAGCTATTGTATGTACATATAGGTAGGGATAAAGTGAACAGGATAGTTAATAGACAGTAGCAGCAGTGGAGAGTGCATTCGGAAAGTATTCAGACCCCTTGACTTTTTTCTTTACATTTTGTTACATTGCAGCCTTATTCTAAAATATATATATTTTTTAAATCCTCAGCAATCTACACACAATACCCCATAATGACACTGCAAAAACAGGTTTTTAGAAATAAAAAATAAAAAATACGGAAATATCACATTTACATAAGTATTCAGACCCTTTACTCCGTACTTTGTTGAAGCATCTTTGGCAGAGATTACAGCCTTGGGTCTTCTTGGGCATGACCCTACAAGCTTGGCACACCAGTATTCAGGGAGTTTCGCCCATTCTTCTCTGCAGATCTGCATAGCTATTTTCAGGTCTCTCCAGATATGTTCAATCGGGTTTAATTCCAGGCTCAAGGACAATCAGAGACTTGGCTTCTGTCTGATCACAACCATAAAGGCCTGATTGGTAGAGTGCTGCTGAGATGGTTGTCCTTCTGGAAGGTTCTCCCATCTCCACAGAGGAACTTTAGGAAGAGTATTGGTGGTTCCAAACTTCTTCAATTTAAGAATGATGGAGGCCACTGTGTTCTTGGGGACCTTCAATGCTACAGATATTTTTTGGTACCCTTCCCCAGATCTGTGCCTAGACACAATCCTGTCTCGGAGCTCTACGGACAATTTGTTTGACCTCATGGCTTGGTTTTTTTATCTGTGTGTGCCTTTCAAAATTATGTCCAATCATTTGAATTTACCACAGGTGGATGACAATCAAGGTCAAGAAACATCTGTTGGATGATCAATGGAAAGGATGCACCTGAGCTCAATTTCAAGTATCATAGCAAATGGTCTGAATACTTATGTAAATGAAAATGTACTTATGTACATGCTGGTAAAACATGAGGTAAAATAGATTTCAGTTTCCCTGCATTAAAATCCCCAGCCATGAGAAACCCTTCCTCTGAATGTACATGTTCTTGTTTGCTTATTGCTTGTGTTGAGTGTGGTCTTAATGGCAGCATTGGTTTGTGGTGGGCAGCTACGAAAAATATAGATGACAACTCTCTTGGTAGTAGTATGGTCTACAGCTTATCATTAGGTATTCTAACTCGTTATAGCAAAAACTTGAGACTTCCAGGACCTACTGTATATTTAAAGGTATGTGAGTATTGAAAACCCATCTGATTAGAAGAGAAAACTCACAGTATCTGTTCTTTGTACAGTATTTCTTACAGCCCCATTATTCTCCTTTCTTCTCTCCTCCACACCCCTACTCCACACAGCAGTGACTGCCTAGGGAAAACAGATCCATCCATTCTTAATGAGGAAAAAAGTCAGGGAGAACGCTGCCTCTCTCTCTCTCGCCCTGTTCCCACCATTCTGTGCCTCGCTCTTTCTCACAAATTTTCTTGCTTATTGTTTGTCATGTCTCTCATTCTTTTCCTCTGTCTCTCATTATTACCTTTTCATTTTCCAGGTCATGGTTTGGCTTTTTCAGGAGAGGCTTTATTACTGCCACTTTTAGTGAGTTTGGTACGCATCCGGAGGATAGGGAGGCGTTTATTACTGCCACTTTTAGTGAGTTTGGTACGCATCCGGAGGATAGGGAGGCGTTTATTACTGCCACTTTTAGTGAGTTTGGTACGCATCCGGAGGATAGGGAGGCGTTTATTACTGCCACTTTTAGTGAGTTTGGTACGCATCCGGAGGATAGGGAGGCGTTTATTACTGCCACTTTTAGTGAGTTTGGTACGCATCCGGAGGATAGGGAGGCGTTTATTACTGCCACTTTTAGTGAGTTTGGTACGCATCCGGAGGATAGGGAGGCGTTTATTACTGCCACTTTTAGTGAGTTTGGTACGCATCCGGAGGATAGGGAGGCGTTTATTACTGCCACTTTTAGTGAGGATCCGGAGGGGAGGCGTTTATTACTGCCACTTTTAGTGAGTTTGGTACGCATCCGGAGGATAGGGAGCGTTTATTACTGCCACTTTTAGTGAGTTTGGTACGCATCCGGAGGATCGGGAGGCGTTTATTACTGCCACTTTTAGTGAGTTTGGTACGCATCCGGAGGATAGGGAGGCGTTTATTACTGCCACTTTTAGTGAGTTTGGTACGCATCCGGAGGATAGGGAGGCGTTTATTACTGCCACTTTTAGTGAGTTTGGTACGCATCCGGAGGATAGGGAGGCGTTTATTACTGCCACTTTTAGTGAGTTTGGTACGCATCCGGAGGATAGGGAGGCGTTTATTACTGCCACTTTTAGTGAGTTTGGTACGCATCCGGAGGATAGGGAGGCGTTTATTACTGCCACTTTTAGTGAGTTTGGTACGCATCCGGAGGCGTTTATTACTGCCACTTTTAGTGAGGAGGCGGAGGATTTATTACTGCCACTTTTAGTGAGTTTGGTACGCATCCGGAGGATAGGGAGGCGTTTATTACTGCCACTTTTAGTGAGTTTGGTACGCATCCGGAGGATAGGGAGGCGTTTATTACTGCCACTTTTAGTGAGTTTGGTACGCATCCGGAGGATAGGGAGGCGTTTATTACTGCCACTTTTAGTGAGTTTGTACGCATCCGTTTATTACTGCCACTTTTAGTGAGTTTGGATCCGGAGGATAGGGAGGCGTTTATTACTGACACTTTTAGTGAGTTTGGTACGCATCCGGAGGATAGGGAGGCGTTTATTACTGCCACTTTTAGTGAGTTTGGTACGCATCCGGAGGATAGGGAGGCGTTTATTACTGACACTTTTAGTGAGTTTGGTACGCATCCGGAGGATAGGGAGGCGTTTATTACTGCCACTTTTAGTGAGTTTGGTACGCATCCGGAGGATAGGGAGGCGTTTATTACTGACACTTTTAGTGAGTTTGGTACGCATCCGGAGGATAGGGAGGCGTTTATTACTGCCACTTTTAGTGAGTTTTTCCGGAGGATAGGGAGTTTGCCACTTTTAGTGAGTTTGGTACGCATCCGGAGGATAGGGAGGCGTTTATTACTGCCACTTTTAGTGAGTTTGGTACGCATCCGGAGGATAGGGAGGCGTTTATTACTGCCACTTTTAGTGAGTTTGGTACGCATCCGGAGGATAGGGAGGCGTTTATTACTGCCACTTTTAGTGAGTTTGGTACGCATCCGGAGGATAGGGAGGCGTTTATTACTGCCACTTTTAGTGAGTTTGGTACGCATCCGGAGGATAGGGAGGCGTTTATTACTGCCACTTTTAGTGAGTTTGGTACGCATCCGGAGGATAGGGAGGCGTTTATTACTGCCACTTTTAGTGAGTTTGGTACGCATCCGGAGGATAGGGAGGCGTTTATACTACTTTTAGTGAGTTTGCCACGGAGGATAGGGAGGCGTTTTTAGTGAGTTTGGTACGCATCCGGAGGATAGGGAGGCGTTTATTACTGCCACTTTTAGTGAGTTTGGTACGCATCCGGAGGATCCGGGGAGGCGTTTATTACTGCCACTTTTAGTGAGTTTGGTACGCATCCGGAGGATAGGGAGGCGTTTATTACTGCCACTTTTAGTGAGTTTGGTACGCATCCGGAGGATAGGGAGGCGTTTATTACTGCCACTTTTAGTGAGTTTGGTACGCATCCGGAGGATAGGGAGGCGTTTATTACTGCCACTTTTAGTGAGTTTGGTACGCATCCGGAGGATAGGGAGGCGTTTATTACTGCCACTTTTGAGTTTGGTACGCATCCGGAGGAGTTTGGTACGCATCCGGAGGATAGGGAGGCGTTTATTACTGCCACTTTTAGTGAGTTTGGTACGCATCCGGAGGATAGGGAGGCGTTTATTACTGACACTTTTAGTGAGTTTGGTACGCATCCGGAGGATAGGGAGGCGTTTATTACTGACACTTTTAGTGAGTTTGGTACGCATCCGGAGGATAGGGAGGCGTTTATTATGTTCAACATAGAAGGGTCAAGAACAGCAAGTAACTCTTTCAGTGGTTTAGTTGGAATCGGGTCCAGTAGGCAACTGGAAGGTTTGTGAATGTGTCAAGAGATACAGGATTTTAAAAACTTGAGTGTCTCCATTTATCTTAGGTCCTGGCAGTTCTGTGTAAACTCAAGACATTTGTTTTGGAGAAATACGCAGATTCAAAGAGGAATCGGCAATTTGCTTTCTAAGGATCATGATCTTTTCGTCGAAGAAGTTCATGAATACATCACTGTAAAAGTGAAGGCCATCTTCTCTTGGACTTGGGGAATGCTGCTTTTTAGTTAGCTTTGCGACTGTATCAAAAATACATTTTGGATTGTTTTTATTCAGCGTAATTTCTGTTCCAATTTTCTGGGAGCTTGCTTCAGGCCTCGGGTATTTTCTGTATACCAGGGAGCTAATTTCTTGTGACAAATGTTTTTAGTTTTTAGAGGATATTACACAAGGTTAAATTTAGATCCTTGGTTAGGAGGTTAACTGATTTTTTAACTCCAACGTCCTTGGGTAGGTGGGAGAAGTCTGGAAGGGCATCTAGGAATCTTTGGGTTGTCCAAGAATTTAAAGTGCAGCTTTTTATAGTCCTTGGTTGGGGTCTGAGCAGATTATTTCTTGCGATTGCAAACGTAATAAGATGGTTTTCTGATAATCCAGGAATATGAGGAAAAACATTTAGATCCACAATATTTATTCCAGGGTATAACTGTGGCAATGCGTAGGTTCGGAGACAAGTTGGACAAAACCCACTGAGTCGATGGTGGCTCTGAAAGCCTTTTGGATTGGTTCTGTGCACTTTTCCACGTGAATATTGAAGGCACCAAAAATTTGAATATTATCTTCCATGACTACAAGGTCCGATAGGATTTCAGAGAACTCAGTGAGGAATGCTGTATATGGCCCAGGGGGCCTGTAGTAACAGTAGCTATAAAAAGTGATTGAGTAGGCTAAGTAGGCTGCATAATAACCGTTCTGTTCTTGAACAGTATTGATCACTTTCATTCTCGGTTCTGTTCCTCTGTAAAAAATATTTTACGGTTTTCAGTTCTGTTCCCTGAACCAGTTCCAACCGCTGGATAACAGTAGCAAACCACACCCTGGCCCCTGGGAACTGAGCTGCTCTAGTTGTTTTATACTTGTCTTAGTAAGTGATACTCTTTGATGTCGTTTTCATTCTATATATTTTAGAGGAGCAGTGTGTGCATTTGGTGTTTGTCCCCTTTTTTTGTCAAATATGTTTTTTTTAAATATCTGAAACGAAGTGAAATTGGGTCACCTACATTATGTGACACCATGCTGGTAGGCCTGACAAATGGATGATCAGACAAGCCCCTCAACACAAAATTGGCCAATTCTATACACAAACGTCTGCCACCTTTGTCATATTATTCCCCACTTCTGTTGCTTTAATTGTGCTTTACATTTTGCACAATATGTAATATTTTAATGCACCTTTTCTAGTTGTGTCAGTGAGGATGAGTATTTCTGGAGAGTAGGTACCTGTATTTCTTTTGCACATTAGTGTTTTACATCATGAATCTTGTTCTTGAGGCAGCTCTGCAGAGTGGTCACTAACATTAACCACACTGCTAACCCTAATGCCTAACCCTAATCTAAAATGAAGCAAATTTTGATTTAGCAGCTGGCCCATTTAGCGGTAATCTCTCAGTTCTGCCTCCAGGACAAGACTCATCCCAATAAATGTCAACCTGCAATTCTTTCTCTCTCCCCATCTAATTTCCCCAATCATTTTCTCTCTCTCTCTCTCTCTCTCTCTCTCTCTCTCTCTCTCTCTCTCTCTCTCTCTCTCTCTCTCTCTCTCTCTCTCTCTCTCTCTCTCTCTCTCTCTCTCTCCCTCTCCCTCTCTCCCTCTCTCCCTCTCTCTCTCACTCTCTCTCTCTCTCTCAAACCTGACTATTTCATCCACCTCTTGTGTTTGATCTCAAAATGATCTCCTTTCCCTTATCTTTGTATCGCAAAGAAATTATCCGATAGCAGAAGAAATAAACGATTAAGCTCAGCAAACACCATCACTTCTAAATGATTTCAATAGTGCTCTAGCAGTGCCTTTCGGGTGGAGTGGAAGATTGTGGTATTGATCTGAAATGGTTCCCAAGACGTTTTGCTCAGCTTACTTCACCCTCAGATGCCAAAGATAAACATGGCACAGACTCGTTATAAAGGCTTCAAACATCTGCAGTCACATAATAAAGCCGTAGTAATGTATGGTGTGTTCTCTAAGTCACATGTCCATTTTCATGGTCAATTATTTACCCCTGATTTGTTTTATTGAAACTACTCAAGTGCTCATCAATCTGGTGAAGCAAATAGATAGTATCAACAAACGCACAAAGGACAAACACCTACAGTATTTTATACTGTTAAGCTCATTCATGGATGAAATGCACTCACCGCTTTCAAAAGCATAGAAAGAAACAACACATGAATATGTTTCCCCCACCAGATATAACAATGGTTACAGAAAATGTATTAGTGTTTTAAACTGGTGTGAACACTGCTTTTCCAGTGACAAACGAATGCTTTTTCTTACTCTACCCTGCAGCCTTAACTGTGCTATTACACACATGAGTGCACAATGTGGTCAGGCTTTTTAAACAAGACTACACTGGGTTTTCACTTACTCTTAACCAACCATTCAGGCAGGCTTATTTACTGTCTCCGTGTCTGTAGCTAGTATCTTTTTAGGTGTTATGGTATCATTGACCTTTTTTGGCATGTTTTATCATGTTTCATGTCTTGACACTTTTCACGTGACCCTTCGCTAATGCAGAGCTCCTATTTTGTCTTAACAGATTTTCCGGAGAGCTGATAAGGATGGTAAGTGTGCTTTTGTTTGTTAAACTGATCTGTTATCATGTTGTCTGTGCCCTCTCAGTAAGGTAGCCACCCTGTCCAGTGTTGTGGGTTATTTGGGTGTTGGTTAATTTCCAGGCTAGTACAGCGTTTTGTTTGGTGCCAGTGCTTCCCTCATTCCCTCTGTCACTTGTTTGTTCTGCTGTCGTCTCTTGGAGCCTTTGACAAGACAGAAGAAAATGAACAAGGAGACAACTTAAAAAGCTCAGTTTTCATATCAGCCAGATGGCCATCTTCTTGTGTTCTCTGATGTGTGTGTGAGTGTGTGTGTGTGTGTGTGTGTGTGTGTGTGTGTGTGTGTGTGTGTGTGTGTGTGTGTGTGTGTGTGTGTGTGTGTGTGTGTGTGTGTGTGTGTGTGTGTGTGTGTGTGTGTGTGTGTGTGTGTGTGTGTGTGAGCATACAGTTAGCAAGCAGGATGAGTGCCTGTGTTTTGGGACAGATAACTATTGCAATTTTCAATCATTCTCTCAATCAATGATTGTTACATTTTAACATTAACATTTAAGTCATTTAGCAGACGCTCTTATCCAGAGCAACTTACAAATTGGTGCATTCACCTTATGACATCCAGTGGAACAGCCACTTTACAATAGTGCATCTAAATCTTTTAAGGGGGGTGAGAAGGATTACTTTATCCTATCCTAGGTATTCCTTAAAGAGGTGGGGTTTCAGGTGTCTCCGGAAGGTGGTGATTGACTCCGCTGTCCTGGCGTCGTGAGGAGTTTGTTCCACCATTGGGGGCCAGAGCAGCGAACAGTTTTGACTGGGCTGAGCGGGAACTGTACTTCCTCAGTGGTAGGGAGGCGAGCAGGCCAGAGGTGGATGAACGCAGTGCCCTTGTTTGGGTGTAGGGCCTGATCAGAGCCTGGAGGTACTGAGGTGCCGTTCCCCTCACAGCTCCGTAGGCAAGCACCATGGTCTTGTAGCGGATGCGAGCTTCAACTGGAAGCCAGTGGAGAGAGCGGAGGAGCGGGGTGACGTGAGAGGGAAGGTTGAACACCAGACGGGCTGCGGCGTTCTGGATGAGTTGTAGGGGTTTAATGGCACAGGCAGGGAGCCCAGCCAACAGCGAGTTGCAGTAATCCAGACGGGAGATGACAAGTGCCTGGATTAGGACCTGCGCCGCTTCCTGTGTGAGGCAGGGTCGTACTCTGCGGATGTTGTAGAGCATGAACCTACAGGAACGGGCCACCGCCTTGATGTTAGTTGAGAACGACAGGGTGTTGTCCAGGATCACGCCAAGGTTCTTAGCGCTCTGGGAGGAGGACACAATGGAGTTGTCAACCGTGATGGCGAGATCATGGAACGGGCAGTCCTTCCCCGGGAGGAAGAGCAGCTCCGTCTTGCCGAGGTTCAGCTTGAGGTGGTGATCCATCATCCACACTGATATGTCTGCCAGACATGCGGAGATGCGATTCGCCACCTGGTCATCAGAAGGGGGAAAGGAGAAGATTAATTGTGTGTCGTCTGCATAGCAATGATAGGAGAGACCATGTGAGGTTATGACAGAGCCAAGTGACTTTGGTGTATAGCGAGAATAGGAGCGGGCCTAGAACAGAGCCCTGGGGGACACCAGTGGTGAGAGCGCGTGGTGAGGAGACAGATTCTCGCCACGCCACCTGGTAGGAGCGACCTGTCAGGTAGGACGCAATCCAAGCGTGGGCCGCGCCGGAGATGCCCAACTCGGAGAGGGTGGAGAGGAGGATCTGATGGTTCACAGTATCGAAGGCAGCCGATAGGTCTAGAAGGATGAGAGCAGAGGAGAGAGAGTTAGCTTTAGCAGTGCGGAGCGCCTCCGTGATACAAAGAAAAGCAGTCTCAGTTGAATGACTAGTCTTGAAACCTGACTGATTTGGATCAAGAAGGTCATTCTGAGAGAGATAGCGGGAGAGCTGGCCAAGGACGGCACGTTCAAGAGTTTTGGAGAAAAGAAAGAAGGGATACTGGTCTGTAGTTGTTGACATCGGAGGGATCGAGTGTAGGTTTTTTCAGAAGGGGTGCAACTCTCGCTCTCTTGAAGACGGAAGGGACGTAGCCAGCGGTCAGGGATGAGTTGATGAGCGAGGTGAGGTAAGGGAGAAGGTCTCGGAAATGGTCTGGAGAAAGAGAGGGGATAGGGTCAAGCGGGCAGGTTGTTGGGCGGCCGGCCGTCACAAGACGGAGATTTCATCTGGAGAGAGAGGAAAGAGGTCAGAGCACAGGGTAGGGCAGTGTGAGCAGAACCAGCGGTGTCGTTTGACTTAGCAAACGAGGATCGGATGTCGTCGACCTTCTTTTCAAAATGGTTGACGAAGTCATCTGCAGAGAGGGAGGAGGGGAGGAGGGGAGGAGGATTCAGGAGTGAGGAGAAGGTGGCAAAGAGCTTCCTAGGGTTAGAGGCAGATGCTTGGAATTTAGAGTGGTAGAAAGTGGCTTTAGCAGCAGAGACAGAGGAGGAAAATGTAGAGAGGAGGGAGTGAAAGGATGCCAGGTCCGCAGGGAGGCGAGTTTTCCTCCATTTCCGCTCGGCTGCCCGGAGCCCTGTTCTGTGAGCTCGCAATGAGTCGTCGAGCCACGGAGCGGGAGGGGAGGACCGAGCCGGCCTGGAGGATAGGGGACATAGAGAGTCAAAGGATGCAGAAAGGGAGGAGAGGAGGGTTGAGGAGGCAGAATCAGGAGATAGGTTGGAGAAGGTTTGAGCAGAGGGAAGAGATGATAGGATGGAAGAGGAGAGAGTAGCGGGGGAGAGAGAGCGAAGGTTGGGACGGCGCGACACCATCCGAGTAGGGGCAGTGTGGGAAGTGTTGGATGAGAGCGAGAGGGAAAAGGATACAAGGTAGTGGTCGGAGACTTGGAGGGGAGTTGCAATGAGGTTAGTGGAAGAAAAGCATCTAGTAAAGATGAGGTTGAGCGTATTGCCTGCCTTGTGAGTAGGGGGAAGGTGAGAGGGTGAGGTCAAAAGAGGAGAGGAGTGGAAAGAAGAGGAGGCAGAGAGGAATGAGTCAAAGGTAGACGTGGGGAGGTTAAAGTCGCCCAGAACTGTGAGAGGTGAGCCGTCCTCAGGAAAGGAGCTTATCAAGGCATCAAGCTCATTGATGAACTCTCCGAGGGGACCTGGAGGGCGATAAATGATAAAGATGTTAAGCTTGAAAGGGCTGGTAACTGTGACAGCATGAAATTCAAAGGAGGCGATAGACAGATGGGTAAGGGGAGAAAGAGAGAACCACCCCGCTGACCAGAAGCTCTCGGGGTGTGCGAGAACACGTGGGCGGACGAAGAGAGAGCAGTAGGAGTAGCAGTGTTATCTGTGGTGATCCATGTTTCCGTCAGTGCCAAGAAGTCGAGGGACTGGAAGGAGGCATAGGCTGAGATGAACTCTGCCTTGTTGGCCGCAGATCGGCAGTTCCAGAGGCTACCGGAGACCTGGAACTCCACGTGGGTCGTGCGCGCTGGGACCACCAGATTAGGGTGGCCGCGGCCACGCGGTGTGGAGCGTTTGTATGGTCTGTGCAGAGAGGAGAGAACAGGGATAGACAGACACATAGTTGACAGGCTACAGAAGAGGCTACGCTAATGCAAGGAGATTGGAATGACAAGTGGACTACACGTCTCGAATGTTCAGAAAGTTAAGCTTACGTAGCAAGAATCTTATTGACTAAAATGATTAAAATGATACAGTACTGCTGAAGTAGGCTAGCTGGCAGTGGCTGCGTTGTTGACTTTGTAGGCTAGCTGGCAGTGGCTGCGTTGTTGACACTACACTAATCAAGTCGTTCCGTTGAGTGTAATAGTTTCTACAGTGCTGCTATTCGGGGGCTAGCTGGCTAGCTAGCAGTGTTGATTACGTTACGTTATGCTAAAAGAACGACAATAGCTGGCTAGCTAACCTAGAAAATCGCTCTAGACTACACAATTATCTTTGATACACAGACGGCTATGTAGCTAGCTATGTAGCTAGCTACGATCAAACAAATCAAACCGTTGTGCTGTAATGAAATGAATTGAAAATGTGATACTACCTGTGGAGCGAAGCGGAATGCGACCGGGTTGTTGAGTGCGTAAGTTCTATTCAGTAGACGTTGGCTAGCTGTTGGCTAGCTAGCAGTGTCTCCTACGTTAAGGACGACAAATAGCTGGCTAGCTAACCTCGGTAAATTAAGATAATCACTCTAAGACTACACGCTCTAAACTACACAATTATCTTGGATACGAAGACAGCAAAGACAACTATGTAGCTAGCTAACACTACACTAATCAAGTCGTTCAGTTGAGTGTAATAGTTTCTACAGTGCTGCTATTCGGTAGACGGTGGACGTTTGCTAGCTGGCTAGCTGCTGGGCAGATAGCAGTGTAGACTACGTTAGGACGACGAAATACGAAGTTGCAATAGAAGTGCTGACTGATCTAAATATTAAAAATAGTTAACTATTCTGTGTGTATGTTTGTTACTAACACAGTAGATACACTACATGGTCAATACACCAAAGTTAATTGTATCTCTTGCAATTTAAGAGTGTGTAACCCTTTTGCACGGACACCCAACAATCCTGTAAATGCAAGTTCCCTTTACATTTACCAAATAATTTGGTGTTCTAAAACCAGTGATTTGTCCTTGGTTTTGTTTTACTCAGAGGAATATGGGCTTTTTCCTGTGGGTTCATGAATAAGCTGCGCAATGGTGAAATCTAACTATTTATTTTTCAAAGGGAAAAACAGCTAATCACTGTGAAAAGGACCACAGCTGCCAAAAGCACATAGTTAAAGAGAATCCTTGTTATTTGATGTATGGAACAAGCTCAGTGTGTGCTATTTTTACCCTCCTCTCCTGGGAAATGCTCTGTGGCTGTTTTAACGAGAGAGAGATGCTAAACACACACATAGAGAGAGAGATGACTTTCTGTAATCTGCTACACACTGCTAACACTAATATGTGAGAACAATCTTTCTTGTGAACAAATGTTTAATTTTGTCGTTATATATAATAAAGTTGGTAGCAACATGTAAAAATCTTGGTGGAAATCTGTTCCAGCTCAAGTCGACTACAAAACCCATAATGCAATGCTCTCTCTATGGTAGTTAGCTACACACATTAATACCAAGGTAAATATCAGCATGTGAAGTAGCTACAGTAGCTGTAAAATCGCCTAAACAAACTGCATTATCAATTTTGGAGTCTACAATAACATGTTCAACCTGCAGATCGATGTGCCTCGCAGAGTGGAGTCTGACATTCACAATGGCCATGCAACGGCACCATGCAATGCACCTTGGACTGAAGAGGCAGACAAATAGGACAAATGTGGTGGATTTTCTGTTAAACTACACATTTCTCGATGTTGGAATATCGCAAAAAATATGGTCAATGGCTCATTGGAGAGAAGATAACCTCCTACGTTATGACATCGGCCAGTATTGAAATCAGACATGTATGATAGACGTTTTTGAGATCTAAAAGTCATATTCCTATTAACTTTCTGTGTAGTGAGAGAGACTTTATCACGGTGCCATATCATACTGGACGGATTTCTGCCTGCTTGAACAGATACACATGAAGACATGAAAACATGAAATTACCCTGGGAATCAATAGAACATCTCTCAGAGATGCACTAACACAATATAACATTCAAAATTGGTGAATATTTCAATTAAGACAAAAAATCTAAAAGAACATTCATACATTTTTACAATATAATCCATTTTTACTTTGCAGCTAGCGAAGACATCACTCATCCACATAAATATCATCTTGCTTATGAAGAGGCAATACAAGACAAAAATGAATATGGCCAATTGAACAACATATTGCAGGATAAATCAATGTTACAGTTTATACATAACTGGCAATAAATATATGTTGCATTTTACTTTATGGGTTTGGTTATATAAACTCAACAAAAAAAGATACGTCCCCTCACTGTCAACTGCGTTTATTTCCAGCAAACTTAACATGTGTACATATTTTTATGAACATAACAAGATTCAACAACTGAGACATAAATTGAACAAGTTCCACAGACATGTGACTAACATAAATGGAATAATGTGTCCCTGAACAAAGGGGGGGTCAAATCCAAAGTAACTGCCAGTATCTGTTGTGGCCACCAGCTGCATTAAGTACTGCAGTGCATCTCCTCCTCATGGACTGCACCAGATTTGCCAGTTCTTGCTGTGAGATGTTACCCCACTCCACCAAGGCACCTGCAAGTTCCCGGACATTTCTGGGGGGAATGGCCCTAGCCCTCACTCTCCAATCCAACAGGTCCCAGACGTGCTCAATGGGATTGAGATCCGGGCTCTTCGCTGGCCAATGCAGAACACTGACATTCCTGTCTTGCAGGAAATCACGAACAGAACGAGCAGTATGGCCGGTGGCATTGTCATGCTGGAGGATCATGTCAGGATGAGCCTGTAGTAAGAATACCACATGAGGGAGGAGGATGTGTCCCCTGTAACGCACAGCGTTGAGATTGCCTGCAATGACAACAAGCTCAGTCCGATGATGCTGTGACACACCACGCCAGACCATGACGGACCCTCCACTTCCAAATCGATCCAAAGTACAGGCCTCGGTGTAACGGTCATTCCTTCGGCGATGAACGCGAATCTGACCATCACCCGCGATTCGCAATTTTTGCCAGTCCTGTCTGGGTTTGTCCCAATAGGCGACGTTGTCTGGTGACGACCTGCCTTACAACATGCCTACAAGCCCTCAGTCCAGCCTCTCTCAGCCTATTGCAGACAGTCTGAGCACTGATGGAGGGAATGTGCATTCCTGTTGTAACTCTGGCATTTGTTGTTGCCATCCTGTACCTGTCCCGCAGGTGTGATGTTCGGATCTACCGATCCTGTGCAGGTGTTGTTACTCGTGGTCTGCCACTGCGAGGACGATCAGCTGTCCGTCCTGTCTCCCTGTAACACTGTCTTAGGTGTCTCACAGTACAGACATTGAAATGTATTGCCCTGACCACAACTGCAGTCATCATGCCTCCTTGCAGCATGCCTAAGGCACGTTCACGCAGATGAGCAAGGACACTGGGCATCTTTCTTTTGGTGTTAGAGTCAGTAGAAAGGCCTCTTAAGTGTCCTAAGTTTTAACTGTGACCTTAATTGCCTACCCTACCCTCTGTAAGCATGGGAAACAATGTTTTACAATGAAGATCTGTGAAGTTGTTTGGATTTTTACAAATTATCTTTGAAAGACAGGGTCCTGAAAAAAGGACATTTATTGTTTTGCTGAGTTTAGGTGTCTTCTAACCCATTACTTTCTATTACAGATAATAATATGATTAGGCTATATATTTACATTAAAAACAACAGTCTGTCAGATTTCCAGTCATTCCGATTCAATTAATACCCCTTGATATTCAAGAATAGGACTTGGAAATATAGATTTGCCAAATTGTATTACCTGAGCATAACCCAAACGTTAAGACCTAATTAGTCTACTCTGTTGTTTATGATTTTGTTGTCATGGAGGACTGCTTCAAGTTGAAGAAATGCTGCTCTGGGAATTTCATGCTTTGAGCACTACCGAAATGTATGCTGCATATGCTGCATTTGCTATAGGCCTATTATTTACATTTTTGTTGGTGACGCTTGATAATTTGCAGCTGTTTAAGTCAAAAGTGTATGTGTTTCAGCATATGTCCGTTAGGCCTATGGATTATTCTAGTTTTTTTATCAGCACGAATTAGATTTAGAAAGAAGTAACTCCCTCAAACTTGTATTCCACAGGCTGGGATCCACTCTATACAGCTGTTGCAAGAGCGTATTTTTCACTGGCTGTCCACTGTGGCGTAGCCTATTCATTATGCCGATTCTTTTGCAAAATGTTTCTTAAGCGGAAGTGAACTGAACGAAACGGGGAGGGATCTACCTGAATTGGTCCAATAGAAGCTTCCGGTTTGCTCTGTTTGCTTCCGTTTGGTTCTTAAATGGTAAACGATTTCTGTAATGAATACATCCCTCGTGGCAAAAACATTGATTGATGGGCAGCTTAAACTTCTTCATTTCAACCATTATAGGGTTAAAATACACATATAGCAGTGGAGGCTCCTCCTCAGAGGAAGGGGAGGACCATCCTACTCAGTGAATTTCAGAAAGTTATCATTTTTAGATAAAACTATACTAAATATATATTCACCAAATAACTGATTAAAACTCACTGTTTTGCAATTAAGGTCTACAGTAGCCTCAACAGCACTCTCTGGGGAAGCACCAAGGCGTAGCCAGAGGACAGCTATTTTGGGTACCTATGAGTACATTGGCTTTAGTAGAAAACTTAGGAGGCTCATGGTTGTCATCCCCTTCCAAAGACTTACACAGTAATTATGACGACTTACGGAGGATGTCCTCCAACCTTTCAGAGCTCTTGCAGCATGAACTGACATGCTGTCCACCCAATCAAAGGATCATAGAATGAATCTAGTACTGAAAGCATAATCAGCGGCTATCTAGCACTGCAGTGCATATAATGTGGTGAGTAGTTGACTCAGAGAGAGAATGACAATAGTTGAACAGTTTTGAACAAATTAATTTAGTCAACAATTAAGGGGAAGCAGCAGAAAGAGAAAGAGTTAGCATTTTTTTCACTTTCACTTACTTAGCTAGCTATTGCAGCTGGCTAATTTAGCCTACTCCAAAACCCAGTTCGAACAGAGAGGAATGTCATTTATGTTAGCTAGCTGGCTAAGCCTATCCAACACTGGAACGCTTTAAAATCAAGGTAAGCTTTAGGTTTTATTAATCTATTGCCACCGGGGCCCACCGGTGTAACTGCTAAACTGCTTGCTGACTGTACACTGTACCATGATTGTAGCGGGTTTACTAACGTGTTAGTTCTACTAGCTGTTGACTATGTTGAGTATGACGTTAGCTAATATGGTGAGAATGATATAGGCTGTGTGTAGCGGTTAGCGGTTATGGTATGAATGTTTGGCTTGGAACGTTTTTTCTGTTGTGTTGTGCACTGAAGTCCACAAGTGAAGGGAAAATGTGAGCGGAGAAGGATTATACAACGAGCAAAGTGATGATGCTGTTTGTATGTTGCTGCTATTAAAGTGAACTGTGTTCGGGTGATTATGGGTGTATACATTCTGCCGAATCTGTTGAAAATGTTTGTTATAAACGTAACCAAACAGGGATTAACCTACCTACATTTGTCCAATAGAAACTCTTGTTTGCAACTGTTTGGACTAATGATTACACCCTAGGCGGTATTGAATGTGTCATTGTCTGTCACCTTGAATACACCAATTTGTCCCTCGACCTGTGCACCTATGTTATAAACTTTAATTTGAAGGCTAGTTTGTAGCATGTTACATTTGAGCTAGTTGAATGGATTATGAATGACAGTCATCCAATATGCTGTAATAGAAATAAGGCCATGTTCATTAAGAAAAAGTGTCCTCCCTAAACTTAAATGGCACTGACCGGCACTGACCTACAGTATAGGACTACATTTGTGAACAGTCATCCACAACAACCACAATATAGCAAAATAGCAAAATGAGAAAGCAGAAGTGTGAGTCACATCAATGTGCTATGTGTCCTAGATATCAATAATAAGTTATATCTGTATCGCCCATATGCTACACCACTGCTGTTTTCCTTACCTCCAAGCGTTTATTTAAGTTGGATAATATTTGGATGCCGACAGCAGTCGCACCATTGGAAGACAGCCTGGGCTGTAGCCTACAAAGGCCTATTCCTGCTCTTCTACCACAATCCATCAAACACATTTAGTGTGTAATCATAGGGGTCTCTGACCTATGGTCATTTTTTGCAAATTTGAATGTCATTGAGAAAACAGCAAACATCCTTTCTGAATTTAAAAGTAATCATCTAGTTTTTCAAAGTATCTGTAATCTTATTACAATATTTTATCTGGTAACATAATGGATTACAGTTTGTTTTGTAATCCGTTACATATGGGAGGGTACTGTATATTAGGGAAAGAGAGGGGGAGAGAGAGAATCCTTAGCTCTCCTCAATAGAATCCATATATGGATTGACAAGGGTCAGAGGTTGTATTGCCTCTCCCTTCCTGCCCTCCTCCAAAAGGGCACCTGCTAATGAAGCCTATGATCATTTCCATGAGCACCAACATGTGAAGTTCATCGGAGCATGTCAAATGATAGCTAAGAGTCTATAATTTTGGGAAATGAAGGCATAGATAAAAAATTATAATAACAAACATCTTAAAAATGTGACATAAGTAATGTCTTTGATTTCTGATCAAACAGATGGAAAAGGAGTTTGGAAAACATCTTCCAGAAAAAGGTATTAGAAATACATCAAAACACAATAATGTTGAAGCAAAGACCCCTGACAACTAATATCAACACATATTTATTTTTGGAGACATTTCTCTACCTTCTGTAAGTTTAACTTAGGGATAGCCCCATTTAAATAAATAAAAATCGCCTAAATGACATACCCAAATCTAACTGCCTGTAGCTCGGGCCCTGAAGAAAGGATATGCATATTCTTGGTAGTATTTGAAAGGAAACACTTTGAGGTTTGTGGAAATGTGAATTTAATGTAGGAGAATATAACCCAATAGATCTGGTACAAGAAAATACAACAAAAAAAATCAACCATTTTTTTTCTATCACCATCTTTGAAATGCAAAGAGAAAGGTCATAGGTTTATAGCCTTCACTCTGGTTGTAATTCTGATAGTATCCTCACAATGGCAGCAGTGTATGTGCAAAGTTTCAGATGGATAACTTGAAAAATGAATGAACAACAAGACTTTTAGTGTGAAGTCCCCAGGTACATTTGGGCAAATCATGGAGGAGAGATTCGTTTTCATATTCCATTTTTCTGCAAGAATATCGTTAAATCTGTACACTTGGACTTTTAGCTTTCCAAGTATTAGTAGCCATATTATAAGTTCAACATTTGCAAAACAACCAGTTTTTATAACTTCATAACTCTGAATATCCTTGTAATTTTTGTCCAAAATAAAAAGGCATGCTGTCGTACAAGGTTAGTTGCTACATTTTACGACATACATTTGACAAAGATACAGTTGTTCAAGTGATGGCCGCTCGCGTCATCGATGTGTCTTGAAGGCGTCGCTCTCTGACCATATATGGTGTCCTATAGGATATACTACACCCCTAATTAAATAGTGAAGTCTTATTACCTTCTAGGAACTCGGAGGAATACATATGAAAGTGATTTGACTCATTGAAACAACATTTAGGGTGAGATTTTCACAGATTCTATTCTTTGCAAATTGAACGAGTGGAAATACAAAATCGATCGTGCATGCTATATGGATCTTTTTAGGATATATTTAAAATGATTTTATCTAACAAAACTAACACTTCATGTTATCTCTGGGACCCTTTGGATGATAAATCAGAGCAAGATATCAGAATGTAAGTACACATTTCACCTTCAGAGGTGAATTTATCAAACCTATCGCGAAGAAAAAAAGTTTTTTGTGGTTAGGAGCTCTCCTCAAACAATAGCATGGCATTTTTTTCTCAGTAATAGTTACTGTTAACTGGACAGTGCAGTTATATTAACAAGAATTTAAGCTTTCAGCCGATATAAGACACTTATATGTACCGACATTTGTTGTTTCTCTCAAATCTGCAATCTTGACATAACTTGCTGCATGATTTACAACTGTCCCGTTGACGGAACGCCAATCCATATTAATTAAGCAATAAGGCAAGAGAGGTTGTGGTATATTGCCAATATACCACGGCAAAGGGCTGTTTTTAAGCACATCGCAACGGAGTGCCTGGATACAGACTTAGCCGTGCTATATTGGCCATTTTGGTGCTGCAGGTATCCTAGTGGTTCGAGCATTGGGCCAGTAACTGAACGGTTGCTAGATTGAATCCCTGAGCTGACAAGGTAAAAATCTGTCGTTCTGCCCCTGATCAAGGAAGCTAACCCACTGTGTGTTTCCCATCCAGCATTACAGGAAAAAGCTGTACCAGCACCGATAGTTTGTGGGAGAGTGTAAGCCTGTGTACCTGATTAGTGATTTACATGCCTAGATCGTTGTGGAGCTGTAATTCTGTTTTTTTGACTGGCTTGCAGAGAGTATCCCACTACCTATCATATAATCGTTTTCCAGAAAGTTTTCAGAAATGTTTTCAGAAATGTTGTTTTATTGAAGCACAATGACGAAATGTTTGCAAATTTCAGCCTTTGAGTCACTAGATTTAGTGTTGAAGTAATTGTTTTTCTGAGAGGTTTGATCCTAGTGTTGCCTTAGGTTTCAGTGTGAGTGGAATGTTTGCATCATACAGTATGTTATATCCTAGGGTGAAAAGTATTTGTGCCATTGGCTAGTATAGCTGTGTGTTGCCTCTCAGCGTTTTGTCTCCACTCGTCTGAACAGATCTAGTGAGACAGATCACTCTGCTGACGGAGTGGAGGGAAGTGTTCTGCTTCAAAGTGACAGGCTACTGACATTTTCATGAGAGAGTGAAGATGCAAACGGAGAGAGGAAGAGAAGGAAATGAGAGGGAGAGAGAATGAGGGAGAGATAATGAGAAATTGAGTGAGAGAAAAGAGGAAAGAAGCAGAGAGAGAGTGAGTGCTGCTCTTTGGGAAGTGGAGAGAACTCTAGAGGGGTGGATTCACAAAGGTTTCAACAGGTCAGCACCTCAGGAGTAAATGTCAGTTGGCTTTTCATAGCCGATCATTCAGAGTATCTCTACCACTCCTGCTATCTCTAGAGAGTTGAAAACAGCAGGTCTGGGACATGTAGCACGTCCGGTGAACAGATCAGGGTTCCATAGCCCCAGGCAGAACAGTTGAAACTGGAACAGCAGCACAGCCAGGTGGACTGGGGACAGCAAGGAGTCATCAGGCCAGGTAGTCCTGAGGCATGGTCCTAGGGCTCAGATCCTCTGAGAGAGAAAGAAAGAGACAATGAGAGAAAGAGAGAAAGAAAGAGAGAAAAATAGAAATAGAGAGAAAGAGAGACAGAATTAGAGAGAGCATACTTAAATTCACACAGGACACAGGATAAGAAATACTCCAGATATAACAGACTGACCCGAGCCCCCCGACACGTCAACTACTGCAGCATAAATACTGGAGACTGAGACAGGAGGCAACAGGAGACACTGTGGCCCCATCCGATGATACCCCCGGACAGGGCTAAACAGGCAGGATATAACCACACCCACTTTGCCAAAGCACAGCCCCCACACCACTAGAGGGATATCTTCAACCACCAACTTACCATCCTGAGACAAGGTTGAGTATAGCCCACAAAGATCTCCGACACGGCACAAACAAAGGGGGGGCGTCAACCCAGACCGGAAGATCACGTCAGTGACTCAACCCACTCATGTGACGCACCCCTCTTAGGGACGGCATGGAAGAGCACCAGTAAGCCAGTGACTCAGCCCCTGTAATAGGGTTAGAGGCAGAGAATCTCAGTGGAGAGAGGGGAACTGGCCAGGCAGAGACAGCAAGGGTGGTTAGTTTCTCCAGTGCCTTTCCGTTCACCTTTACACTCCTGGGCCAGACTACACTCAATCATAGGACCTACTGAAGAGATGAGTCTTAGATAAAGACTTAAAGGTTGAGACCGAGTCTGTGTCTCTCACATGGGTAGGCAGACCATTCCATAAAATGGAGCTCTATAGGAGAAAGCCCTGCCTCCCGCTGTTTGCTTAGAAATTCTAGGGACAGTAAGGAGGTCTGCATCTTGTGACCATAGCATACGTGTAGGTATGTACGGCAGGACCAAATCAGAAAGATAGATAGGAGCAAGCCCATGTAATTAATTTTTTTATTTTTTCTTTATTTAGCTAGGCAAGTCAGTTAAGAACAAATTCTTAATTACAATGACAGCCTAGGAACAGTGGGTTAACTGCCTGTTCAGGGGCAGAACGACAGATTTGTACCTTGTCAGCTCGAGGGTTTGAACTTGCAACCTTTCGGTTACTAGTCCAACGCTCTATCTACTAGGCTACACTGCTTTGTAGGTTAGCAGTAAAACCTTGAAATCAGCCCTTGCCTTAACAGGAAGCCAGTGTAGAGAGGCTAGCACTGGAGTAATATGATCAAATCTTTTGGTTCTTATCAAGATTCTAGCAGCCATGTTTAGCACTAACTAAAGTTTATTTAGTGCTTTATCCGGGTAGCCGGAAAGTAGCATTGCTGTAGTCTAACCTAGAAGTGACAAAAGCATGGATACATTTTTCTGCATCATTTTTGGACAGAAAGTTTCAGATTTTACAATGTTGCATAGATGGAAAAAAGCTGTCCTTGAAACAGTCTTGATATGTTTGTCAAAAGAGAGATCAGGGTCCAGAGTAACGCCGAGGTCCTTCACAGTTTTATTTGAGACGACTGTACAACCATCAAGACTAATTGTCAGATTCAACAGAAGATCTCATTGTTTCTTGGGACCTAGAACAAGTTTAAAAGTAGAACATTTGCAGCCATCCACTTCCTTATGTCTGAAACGCAAGCTTCCAAGGAGGGCAATTTTGGGGCTTCACCATGTTTCATTGAAATGTACAGCTGTGTGTCATCCGCATAGCAGTGAAAATTGGTGAAGTCATTTCCGAATGACTTCACCATGAGGTAAAATATATAACACTCGTGAAAACAATAGTGGTCCTATAATGGAACCTTGAGGAACACCGTAATTTACAGTTGCCATGTTGCCATGTTGCTTAGAGAACGGCAGTTGTTCTAGTTCCAGCCTACTGATAGAAATGTGCCCATAGAGTGAGTCCTCTATCCCAGCAGTAAAGGAAACTGCACAGAATGCTAACAGAGGTGACCTTGAAGTCTGCTCTATTTGCTGTTGTTTGTGCTGTGTACATGCCCTGGTTATCTCTGTTAGCAGTGGTCACTGTCCCTACATGGTGACCTCTATACTTGCCACCTCACTGCAGGGTAGGCTGATCAGATTCCTTCTGCCCCATCACAGCGCTTACTTTCCCTGGCCACAAATAGGACAGGAATCAGGACAGAAGAGGCTGGGGAGCTGCACAGGTGAGCTGGAAGCTGATGAAGTGAACAGATAGAGCTGCTACTCTCCTCCCTGTCTTGTCCTCTGTTCAGCAT
Source organism: Oncorhynchus keta (assembly GCF_023373465.1). NCBI lineage: Eukaryota > Metazoa > Chordata > Actinopteri > Salmoniformes > Salmonidae > Oncorhynchus > Oncorhynchus keta. Next base: position 27,262,842 of record NC_068442.1, read on the forward strand.
CATCTATTATTCAGGAGCCTCTTTGGGAGTTAGAACATCATCTGAACCAGGGCTGTCGCCAGTGTCAGGAAAGGACAGTGCGCATACACACATACCCATGCATTTCTACCTCATCCATTATCCTCTCTCTCCTCTCTCTCTCTCTCTCTCTCTCTCTCTCTCTCTCTCTCTCTCTCTCTCTCTCTCTCTCTCTCTCTCTGTCTACCTGCCGCTCTCTCGCTCACTCTGTGTCTGTCTTTCTCTCTCAAAGTTACCATAAAGTGTACTGTATAAACAAAGATATACACAAAGTGTACACACACACACGCACACACTCTCTCGCACACCCTCGCTCTAAGTGACTTTCCCTCTTGTATGTGTTTGTCATCATCCCTGTGTGAATACCTGTCAGACACCTCTCCTCTCAGCAGGATAAATTCCTGTCTCTACGCTGCCTGCTGCCTGGTGCCCTTGTCTTGTTCCTCTTTTTGGGGGTTTAATTATTGTTTGTGATGCTCCGTAGATTTCTGACTCATTTAGCTTGAGATAATTATTGTAACTCACGGTGATAAGGAGACAACAGTCATTTAGGGATGTTTGTTTATCCAATATTCTCTACTTCTGCCTACATAGTGGTTTCAGTATTGGGCTAGGGTGAATGGTGGTTGTAATGGTGATTGGTGGATCTAAATGAGCAGCATTACCTCTGTGAACACTTGTAAACATGTGTTCTTCTAACAGCCAGTCCCAACCTTGCTCATTTATTAATTAACCTGCAGTCAGGCTGGGGAGAGTGCTTAAGAGTGGAAAGGGCTGGAGAGAGGAGAGAGAGGAGACTATGGAAGAGAAGCGCAGGGTGCTCATGGTTTATTCAGCATCAACACCCAGCATGATAGAATCTGCTCACTGACCTTGAGCCTCAGATAGACCATTCTCTTCCCCCTGACCAGACCAGGGCCCGGTTTCCCAAAAGCATCTTAAGGCTAAGCTCATCCTTAGAACCTTCGTAGGAGCATCGTTAAATCTCCAAGATGTATCCCAAAACCATTGTTAACGTTGCACTTGAAAACGCATATAATATAACGCCTGCCTCAGAACACTCGTAGAACAACTAAGTGCGTCGTTAGATAAAAAAAATATCCCTCCCATTTCACTTTATGCAAATAGGATCTCTGCTAAATATTGAATCACTTGGTTATCTGTCTCTCTGTGACCGCCGATAGCTTCAGAACAAAGTTGACTACAAATACAAAGTCGCCAACGTCTTTGCAATTATACAGTACAAACAAGCAAAGTTTAAAAATATGCTTCAAATAAAAACCAAGATATGACTGCATTATAATATATACAGTAAGCTAAAGGCTTATTTCAATCATTTTGAAATACATCTCATGTTCAATTAATTGAGTTCTATTTTGCTACTTGTAGACTACTGTCTAATATGTCTCAATATATTTAATTATGTGTAGCCTAACGTGCGCAATGATGTGCCAAATCGGTGGTTTAGTGCATTTTTTTTGGTTAGGCAATATTTGCAGCCAGAGGTGGTAATATCTCTCTAGAAGCTGATCCGTCGTCAGTATTGAGAAATAATTCTAATGTTAAGTTTAAATTTAAATAGAGAAAGCTGATCTGTCCTGTATACATTGTCAATGGTATACATTGTCAGTGTGGAGAGAGAGCTATGGCACTGAAGTTTAGTGCTCAGCGAAAACCAAGACGTCCAGCAAATGAAGGAAACAAAAAACACCTTAGCTGTGTTCAAATACCCATACTAACCTACTGTATACTACATACTTAATGAGTATATACTACATACTATTAGTTCATTTTAGTATACTGTAAACTAAAGGTATCCTTTAAGTTGAGTGTACTAGCGCTTCGCCTGTGTACTGGAAGTCGATGCTGTTGCTATGCAACATCTTGCTAGCTTGTTAGCATGACAAATTACTAGCTAGACATCTTACGACTTTATTAACAATGTCCATTGAGAACAAACAATGACTATACCACTTAGCTAAGCCAAGAATGACGTGAATAATCAAGGCATTAAACGTTGGGTACTTAGTTAGATAGAATCTAGTTAATATAATATAATATAATATAATATATGGCAAGTTCGATGTATTAGTAGCCAACTAACGTTAGGTAGTTATTATTAACTAACATACCGGTACATACAAGCAATTCCTGTAATTATATGCTCTGCTCTTTGTAAGGCTAGTGTAGCAAAACAAATTGTCGGCCAACATAACGTGTAACATAACTTATTTAAAAAGTCATTACTTTTTTATTACATTGCTCAACATTTTCTTAACATTTATCATAATTAGTTGAATCAATTAATATTTACTTTTTGTACTTATATTTGTATCCGCTCTCGTCAGACTTCGGCTGCATATTTTCCGCCATTTTCTTCAAATCTGAAAATGTTGTGAAAACACGCCCATTTTTGGAAGAATTGCAATACGGGCCCTAGAGCACAGAATTGGTTTCCACAGTTTGTATACTTTAGAATTTTGGCGAATGTAGTACGATATCCGGGAACTTTTGGCATACTAACTATATCCATACTATGACCAATAAGCATACTACATACTCAATTTACGTCACAAATAGTAAGGTTAATGAGGTTAGTATGAATATTAAAACACAGCTCTTGTGACAATGCAGCAGCAGAACCTAACAACTGTGAAAGATCAAAAATCAGCAGGAATCTTTTAAAGGTGTTTGAAAATGATTTTGGCACCCGCAGGTCTGTTGAAGTCTCACTACCCAATGCCAGGAGTTGCTGGCTAATTAAAACACACTTTGTGTAACGACGTTCGTCTGTTGTAAGAAGAGAGTCAGACCGAAATGCAGCGTGTAGGTTACTCATGACTTGGAAGTATCGCGGTACATGAAATAACTGATATAAGAAAACAACAACGAAACGTGAAACTAATACAGCCTATCTGGTGACTACAACACAGAGACAGGAACAAACACCCACGAAATACAAAGCGAAACTGAGGCTGTCTAAATACGGTTCCCAATCCGAGACAACAAGAATCACCTGACTCCAATTGAGAATCGCCCTAGGCAGCCAAGCCTAACTAGACACACCCCTAATCATACACAATCCCAATTAATACAAACCCCAATATGAAACACAACATATATAACCCATGTCACACCCTGGCCTACCCAAACATATACCAAAAACACAAAATACAATGACCAATGCGTGACACTTTGGGCCTCAAGCAAAGAGCTTTGGGTTTGTTCCCATGTAATATTGTTCTGTTTTTCCCCCCTTCTCTCCAGTACTCTATCCAGATTAATTAGGCTTAGATTTTTTTTCTCAGAATAAGCAACAGGGCGCTGTTGTTTTTGAATGTAGAAGTATCAAAAAACGGTAAGCAGGAATGTTTGGGTTTGTGATAAGCACAGTGTTCAGTGGGGGATGTGGGTAGGCCTACTGGGCAAATAGAGTGTGTGTTTCTGACTTTCCTCCAAAGCTGTCTGTCTCCCTGCAGTGTTTAATCACACACAGAGAAACCCTGAATCACAATGCCCTGAAACCATGCAGAACATCAAGAGCAACCCAAATCAGTGTTTTCAGACAGACCCAACATCCTTAAGGACTTTGGAGAAATTTGGATTTTTGACTGATGCGTTGGTGGTACCTCTCTCAGTAAATGCCTATGGGAGTGAGCCAGAGCCATCCAGGAGCTGTGCTGCGCTTACATACTCTAGGGGATTTAATGGCCCCTGTCCCATCAGACCACACCAGGGAAGAGGAGAGACAGCGGAGTGATTAGATGGCTGGGAGTTGCTTGGTGTTTCTGAGGGGGATTGATGCTGGAACTGGACAAGACCTTAGGTCAGCACCATGGTTTATTTATTTTCCATTTAGTGTCTACGGACCACAGTCCCTGTAAATGAGAGGGAAAAATCATCATGCAGCCTTTTGTTTTAATCAGTACCTATACTCTTATAGAAGGCAATGGATCCAGGTTTTCCCTATCTAAACTCTATAGCAGCCTTGCCTTGCAGACTGCTTATCTCTGTTTTATAGCTACTGTATATACAGTATAACATACATTATTACCCAATGATACATCCTAGTACATTCTGAAAATGTGTTAGGCTTTGATTGGAGTGAAGAGAGACTAAAAAAGTCTGATATTTTCATGAAATGTCTTGGTTTTATGTATGGATTTTGGATCAAAGGCTCAAAATTAAGATGCCCTTTTGAAGATTTTTTCTCTACCTGAACCTTCTTAAGGTGCTGAAAAGCTTAGCACTGAGAAGAAGGCTTTGCCATCCATCCCCCTGTGAGCTGTAACATCCATTCTCTGAGCATTCATGATATGACTCAATATTGGCTAGTATGGAGTCAAATCCGATTCAAAGGTTGAACGGGAGCGAGATGGTGCGTACCAGCAAGATGAAACATCATTGCACAAGTTGAGAGAGAAGAAATGTGGTTGAGGGAATCCGAGGACGATCCTGCGAGTGCACAGGCCAGTTGAGAGTGGAAATTAAACTTATACATATACTGTAGAACTGTAAGAAAAGAAACGTGATTCAAATGTGTAACAAATACACTTGAACACATTAAATTGTCAACCAGCAATAGTCACAAATTGCTCTCTCTCTCAAGTCTTGGCACCTTTTGGGTTTGGAATTCTGGTAGATGGGGGGCAGGCTTAAAAGTGGGTGCGTGTCTAGAAACCTTAGATCCATCACTTTCACTGGCGTGAAGGACAAACTATCAAATTCCTGCCCTTGGCCAGTCCAGTGTTGTGATTGGCTATTACGCTGCCTGAAACCCGTCGTGTTGGTTGGTTGAGCCTTCTGTTTTTTGGCCCCCAAATAGATGCACTGCAGAGCCGTCTGTTAAGCTTTCTAGCCGGCATGAGCAGTTAGCACCGAACGGCTTGGGGAAACCCAGCAGCTTGATAGACAAATTAATTGGGAAATAAATTCAAATAGGTGTACTATACCTTGATTTGAGTGGAATCTACTTGCTAAAGTTGGCTAGCTAATTACGTTCGAGAAACGTTCGTCTGTCAAACGAAAAGCAGACAGTCAGCTCTAGCAAACACCATCAAACGAGTCCACTAATTGAAGGCAGGATCCAATATTTAAGGTATTAAGCCCAAGATCACACACACGAACAGCACATGGGGATTTTTAATTCTATGAAGACACAAAGAGGATAATCTGCTGCTACAGTTCATACAGTAAATAAACAGTCCCAAATAATAGAATGTAAATTGACATATGATAAACCTGCTAAACTCAGGTTAACATGTCAGAATCAGCTTTATTCGCCAAATACATTTGCATGTACAGGAATTTGACTCTGAAATGGTGTTAGCAAAATAAACAGAATATACAGAAAGACGATAAACAGAATATACTGACAAAATATATAGACACAGAATTTCCACAGGGGAAGGAACTGCAGGGGAAGGTGCAGGGGAAGGAACTGTTCAGGTGGCCGGACGGTGGGGGCCACGGTGCAGGGGAAGGAACTGTTCAGGTGGCGGGACGGTGGGGGCCACGGTGCAGGGGAAGGAACTGTTCAGGTGGCCGGACGGTGGGGGCCACGGTGCAGGGGAAGGAACTGTTCAGGTGGCCGGACGGTGGGGGCCACGGTGCAGGGGAAGGAACTGTTCAGGTGGCCGGACGGTGGGGGCCACGGTGCAGGGGAAGGAACTGTTCAGGTGGCCGGACGGTGGGGGCCACGGTGCAGGGGAATGAACTGTTCAGGTGGCCGGACGGTGGGGGCCACGGTGCAGGGGAAGGAACTGTTCAGGTGGCCGGACGGTGGGGGCCACGATGCAGGGGAAGGAACTGTTCAGGTGGCCGGACGGTGGGGGCCACGGTGCAGGGGAAAGAACTGTTCAGGTGGCCGGACGGTGGGGGCCACGGTGCAGGGGAAGGAACTGTTCAGGTGGCCGGAGGGTGGGGGCCACGGTGCAGGGGAAGGAACTGTTCAGGTGGGGGCCACGGTGGGGGCCACGGTGGGAAGGAACTGTTCAGGTGGCCGGACGGTGGGGGCCACGGTGCAGGGAAGGAACTGTTCAGGTGGCCGGACGGTGGGGGCCACGGTGCAGGGAAGGAACTGTTCAACGGTGTTCATGAACTGTTCAGGTGGCCGGACGGTGGGGGCCACGGTGCAGGGGAAGGAACTGTTCAGGTGGCCGGACGGTGGGGGCCACGGTGCAGGGAAGGAACTGTTCAGGTGGCCGGACGGTGGGGGCCACGGTGCAGGGGAAAGAACTGTTCAGGTGGCCGGATGGTGGGGGCCACGGTGCAGGGGAAGGAACTGTTCAGGTGGCCGGACGGTGGGGGCCACGGTGCAGGGAAGGAACTGTTCAGGTGGCCGGACGGTGGGGGCCACGGTGCAGGGGAAGGAACTGTTCAGGTGGCCGGAGGGTGGGGGCCACGGTGCAGGGGAAGGAACTGTTCAGGTGGCCGGACGGTGGGGGCCACGGTGCAGGGAAAGAACTGTTCAGGTGGCCGGACGGTGGGGGCCACGGTGCAGGGGAATGAACTGTTCAGGTGGCCGGACGGTGGGGGCCACGGTGCAGGGGAAGGAACTGTTCAGGTGGCCGGACGGTGGGGGCCACGGTGCAGGGGAAGGAACTGTTCAGGTGGCCGGACGGTGGGGGCCACGGTGCAGGGGAAGGAACTGTTCAGGTGGCCGGACGGTGGGGGCCACGGTGCAGGGGAAGGAACTGTTCAGGTGGAAGGAGGTTTTGGTCTGTGGAAGAGGGGGTGGAAGGGGTCTGCGATGGTCTTTCCTGCATGCTTCCTTGCCCTGGAGTCGCGCAGGAGATTGATGGAGGTTAGGTGGCAGCTAATGACCCTCACAGAAGCCCAGACAATCTGTTGCGGTGATCAAGGAGGTGAGGATGGAATCGAAGATGGCTGTTTAGCACTGAATCAGTACACACAGCATTCAAAGGAGGACTGAGGACAAAACAAAGCCATGCATTCACCAAACATTGCGCTGATGAAAACTTGTTTGTTTTACAGTAATTATCTGATTGGGAACTACCATTGTCTATCACCCTCAAAATCAACTCCCAAAGCCAGTTCCACTCCTTTTTTTCATTGTTACCCTCTAATCAGGAACTGATTTTAGACCTGGGACACCAGGTGGGTGCAATTAATCATCAAGTAGAACAGAAAACCAGCAGGCTCCGGACCTCGTAGGGTAAGAGTTGGATACCCCTGCTCTATCAATTACAGAATCTCAATTTATTTCAATTTATTTTTCTACATTGTAGAATAATAGTGAAGACATCAAAACTATGAAATAACACATAAGGAATCATGTAGTAAACAAAAAGTGTTAAACAAATCCAAATATATTTAGATTTTAGATTCTTCAAAGTAGCCACCCTTTGCCTTGATGACAGCTTTGCACACTCTTGGCATTTTCTCAACCAGCTTCATGAGGAATGCTTTTCCAACAGCCTTGAAGGAGTTCCCACATATGTTGAGCACTCGTTGGCTGCTTTTCCTTCACTCGGCGGTCCAACTCATCCCAAGCCATCTCAATTGGGTTGAGGTCGGGTATTTGTGGAGGCCAGGTCATCTGATGCAGCACTCCATTACTCTCCTTGGTCAAATAGCCCTTACACAGCCTGGAGGTGTGTTTTGGGTCACTGTTCTATTGAAAAACAAATTATAGTCCCACTAAGCGCAAACCAGATGGGATGTCGTATCGCTGCAGATTGCTGTGGTAGCCATGCTGGTTAAGTGTGCTTTGAATTTTAAATAAATCACTGACAGTGTCACCAACAAAGCACCATCACACCTCCTCCTCCATGCTTCATGGTGGGAACCACTCATGCGAAAATCATCCCTTCACCGACTCTGCGTCTCATAAAGACACGGTGGTTGGAACCAAAAATGTCAAATTTGGACTCATGATACCAAAGGACAGATTACCACCGGTCTAATGTCCATTGCACGTGTTTCTTGGCCCAAGCAAGTGTCTTCTACTTATTGGTGTACTGTGGTAATGGTTTCTTGGCAGCAATTCAACCATGAAGGCCTGATTCACGCAATCTCCTCTGAACAGTTGACGTTGAGATGTGTCTGTTACTTGAACTCTGTGAAGCATTTATTTGGGCTACAATTTCCAAGGCTAGTAACTCTCATGAACTTATCCTCTGCAGCAGAGGTAACTCTGGGTCTTCCATTCCTGTGGCAGTCCTCATGAGAGCAAAATTCATCATAGCGCTTGAAGGTTTTTGCGACTGCACTTGAAGACATTTTCAAAGTTCTTGACATTTTCCGTACTGACTGACCTTCATGTCTTAATGTAATGAAGGACTGTCGTTTCTCTTGCTTATTTGAGCTGTTCTTACCATAATATGGACTTGGTATTTTACCAAATAGGGCTATCTTCTGTATACCACCCCTACCTTGTCACAACACAACTGATTGGCTCAAACGCATTAAGAAGGGAAAAAATTCCACAAATTAACTTTTAACAAGGCACACCTGTTAATTGAAATGCATTCCACGTGACTACCTCATGAAGCTGGTTGAGAGAATGCCAAGAGTGTGCAAAGCTGTCATCAAGGCAAAGGGTGGCTACTTTGAAGAATCTCAAATATAAAATATATTTTGATTTGTTTAACACTTTTTTTGCTTACTTCATGATTGCAATCCCACTAACGGGATAAGTGTAATCAACAACCGCTGAATAGCATAGTGCTACATTCAATGAATATTACTATAAATATTTATATTCATGAAATCACAAGTGCAAAATAGGAAAACAGAGCTTTGGCTTTTGATAATCCACCTGTCGTGTCAGATTTTGAAATTATGCTTTACAGCGAAAGCAATCCAAGCGTTTGTGTAAGTTTATCGATCGCACGACAAGTACACTTAGCATCAGGTAGCTTGGTCACGAAAATCAGAAAAGCAATCAAATTATTCGTTTACCTTTGATGATCTTCGGATGTTTTCACTCACCAGACTCCCAGTTACACAACAAATGTTCCTTTTGTTCCATAAAGATAATTTTTATATCCAAAATACCTCAGTTTGTTTGGCGCGTTATGTTCAGAAATCCACAGGAAAGTGCGGTCACGACAACGCAGACGAGAATTCCAAATAGATTACATAATGTCCACAGAAACATGTCAAAGTTTTTTAGAATCAATCCTCAGGTTGTTTTTAAAATATATAATCGATAATATATCAACAGCAAATGTCTTTCACAGTAGGAGAGGGAAAAGCAATACCTATCCAAACTCTGTTGCGCGAGCAAAACTCATGTGACCACTTGACGCGATGTTATCGTTCTGGCTCATTTTTCAAAATAAATTGTTCATATCCCTTTAAATCCAGCAAAGGGAGGCTATGGAACCTGGAGTTTTCAAAATAGAAGCCACTTCCTGTTTTGATTTTCCTCAGAGTTTCGCCTGCAATATCAGTTCTGTTATACTCACAGACAATATTTTGACATTTTTGGAAACTTTAGAGTGTTTTCTATCCAATACTAATAATAATGTGCATATATTAGCAACTGAGACTGAGGGGCTGGCCATTTACAATGGGCAACTTTTCATCCAAGCTACTCAATACTGATCCTGCAGCCACAAAAAGTTAATTAAGAAGGAAAGAAATTCCACAAATTAACTTTCAACAAGGCACACCTGTTAATTGAAATGCATTCCAGGTGACTACCTCATGAAGCTGGTTGAGAGAATGCCAAGAGTGTGCAAAGCTGTCATCAAGGCAAAGGGTGGCTACTTTGAAGAATCTCAAAAACACTTTTTTTGCTTACTTCATGACTTCATGTGTTATTTCATAGTTTTGATGTCTTCACTATTATTCTACAATGTAGAAAATAGTCAAATAATTGTTTTTTGTTGGTGTCCAAACTTTTGACTTGTACTGTATGTAGAAATAAAGACATTAAGGATGTTCTCTCAAGTGTGGTGTTTTTTAGGTAGCACATTTAGGCCTGCCTCTTTAAATGTTTGCTCTTGTGGCTTTCAGTAAGGTTCATGGAATTTGCTACTCAACCATCATAGCTAATGCTATTTTCTCTCTCTAACCTGCGTCTTATGCCTCTCTCTCTCAGCTGTACCATCCTACTGTAGCAAGCTTGGTTGCCAGCTGTAGCAAGAGAGTTGTATACATGTGGCAGTGTATAGTATAGCCCTATAAGTATCCACAAGTATAGTAGTATGTGTCCACTGAGACAAGTGACTGAGATTCTCAGAGCAATTTATCTCAAATGCATTGATGTGAATATAACCTTTTATAGTATCTTGAGGACATTTTCATATCGCAGTAAAATGCCTGTGTCTCACCAGTGATCTCAGAATGTCTTCCTCTGCCTCCTGCAGGGTGGATATACAGTATTTACGTAGCCTAACACCACTATCATATGCCATCCTACTGGCAGTACTGTCACTGGCAGCCTGGGGGAGGGAGTGGGCAGAGACTGCCCTTTCCGAAACTCCTCTCCAGCGATCGCTCACAGCAAGGATCACGATTCTCCATTTAATTATGTGCTTTTTTAATTGGAAGAGAATGAGGACTGCTAGCAGGGGAGACGTTATGAAATAACGAGATTCAGCAAAACTGTTGTTGAAGCCATTTGGTTGTTGCTGCGGGGGGACTGTGCTGAACACAGGTTCATGTAGCATACATTCTGAGATATACAGTACACACAGTGTATGCATAAGAACATGCATACCAGCAAAATAAGTGCTTGCCTGTAGTATTATTATTATATTTTACTATCATACTCAAATTAAGCAATAGATCCCAGTTGTCCATCCAATTTCCTGTGAGGTGTAGGAGTGAATCATCAATGGGACCTTTCTGCTCAAAGCCTCTTAGAAACAGACAGATAGTCTCTCTGACCATACTAACCAGAACAAACAAACCACTCAATACGACACGATTACAGCACTGCACTGTGTGTCCTGGCATAGATTACAGTATATATGCCATTTAGCAGACACTTTTATCCAAAGCGACTTACAGTCAGTGGTGGAAACAGTACTAAATTGTCATACTTGAGTAAAAGTAAAGATACCTTAATAGAAAATGACTCAAGTAAAAGTGAAAGTCAGCCAGTAAAATACTACTTGAGTAAAAGTATTTGGTTTTAAAAATACCTAAGTATCAAAAGTAAATGGAATTACTAAAATGTGCTTAAGTATAAAAATGTAAAAGTATAAATCATTTCAAATTCCTTATTACTCAAACCAGACATCACAATTTTCTTTTTTTTTATTGACGGATAGCCAGGGGCACACTCCAACACTCAGACATCATTTACAAACGAAGCATGTATGTTTAGTGAGTCTGCCAAATCAGATGCAGTAGGGATGACCAGGCATGTTCGCTTGATAAGTGTGTGAATTGGACAATTGTCCTGTCAAAATGTAATGAGTACTTTTGGGTGTCAGGGAAAATGTATGGAGTAAAAAGTACATCATTTTATTTAGGAATGTAGTGAAGTAAAAGTAAAAGTTGCTAAAAATATAAATAGTAAAGTACAGATACCTCCAAAAAATGACTTAAGTAAAAATACTTGAAAGTACTACTGAAGTACTTTACACCACTGCTTACAGTCATGCAGGCACCCAAATCGACCAAGGGTGTCAGGTAGCAGGATGGAAGAGGAGAGGCGACAGGGTGGCTGAGTTAGACTGAAGGTGGCGGTTAGAATCAGCCTTGGTCGATTTGGGTGCCTGCAATTTCATCATCATCAACTCTTTCTCTCTATCCTTCACATTTATTTTAGAGCACAGGGGTTGGTGACAGTCAATGAAGTGCTAACATGAGATGATGACATTAAGGAAGATTTTAAATATAAATAATATGATTGACATGCCTGGTAAGTGGTCAGAGTGTTGAGATTATCTCTGTTTGTTCTTGGCGAGGTATGTAAACCATCCTGAGGGTAATCTATCTGTGTGTTTCTGTTAATGACTGCCCTTTCTGTGCTCTCACTAATGAGCTGCGGTCATGATGGTGTCAATTACATGACATGGGGGATGGCTGGATGTGATGTGCTTCTCTGCGCCAGGGCTCAGCAGGGTCTCTGTCCAAATGACATTTGGATGCCTGGTAATTAACCAGGCTGCCTTGCTGTGTGTTTGTTTGTGTGTGTGTTTCTCAGAACTCTGTGTGATATCACACAATTGTGTGTGCGTGTGTGTGTGTGTGTCTCAGAATTCTGTGTGATGTTACAAAATTAAACCTTTGAGAATGGTAAAAAAACAGGAAAAACAGCCCTCCGCCTCTTCCTCTCTCTCATTTTCTCCCATGGCCATGACCACTGTTGTTCAGGAGCAACTTTTATCACTGAAGGAGACTTTTGTCCCTCCAAATGATGCCCCCCAGCATGTAGAGACCTTGACCTAACAAACGGTAATTGCCTTGACATCTACAGGAGACAGGAGTACAGCAGTGGCAGCCTGTAGTCAAGTTGAAAGAACTCATTGCAGCAGCTGTACCCTTTCTCTAGTCCAGGGTTTCATAAACTATTTGGGGGAGGACGGTGAATTTCTCATTTGGGTCTCGAGCTGAAAAAGTGTCAGAACACCTGCTCTAGACAATGACTTTGAGGGGACTCCCCGCCTTATTCCAAGTGCATCTAGTGGTCAAGTAGGGTGTATAGTTTCAGGCAACAAAATGGCAGAGGGAGGCACGGGGAGGGTTGTCAACAGCATTGGCACATAATTGGCAATTATGGTGGTGGAAGGGGGTAAACATACTTTATGTCTGTAGCACGTTATCCACAGACCAATGTCATTGCCAATTTTGTACTGTATATGTTGTGTTGCCTCGGCTGCTTTCTCAGACTTATTTTTCTCTCTGACTATGAAGAGTTTAGAATTTAAACTGGCACAGTACAGTGCATGATGCAACAGTGATAACAAGAAAGTAGTCTGACCCTGGTTGTTGAAGATGTCAATCTCATATCGAGGATTGCAGTAAGAACACTGTGTGAGGTCTGAGGGTGAAGTGACAGCTTGTAGAAGAGCTTTGAAACTTTTCATTTGACTTTATTAGAATGTCCACTCCCCACCAACCTCCCAGTGCCCAGTTGCCCCTAGTTACAGCACTCTGGAATCCTTCTTCTCCCATGAGGCCATTCAGCTCGCTGTTACCATGGTGTCACATTCATCCCTCTAAAATTGCATACTGTATCTCCAGATGGCTGAATGCTTTAATGAAATGAAAAACCAATCCAAGGTCAGATCCTGGCCTTATCTCATGTGTATTATATCTCCATAGAGGTTTGTATCTGCTGATTGAGTAGCACATCCTACATTGTTTTATTCAGAATGTTCATTAACCGTGTAACGATCCTTCCCCTTACCTCATGGAAGACCTGCCATTGAACAGTAGCCTGGTTTAATTAAATGCTTCCTTCCAGGGATTTTTCTTCATGTCTGTTGGTTTCAAAGTGCATGTCCAGTCCAATGTATTCAAATGCTTTCACTGCTTCACAGACTAAGGATTTTCACCGCACAGCATGAACCAAAAAATAATTGAAAATGTTTCATCCTCTGAGGAAATAAGAGTGTCTTATTAGATTAGTGCTCCTCTGAGTGAGTGGGAGTAGAACGTGGGATGTTATTATTGTCTACAGTCCAGTGTATTGATGGGCTATTCAAATTCTCTCCATTTACACCCCCCTCCTCCTTTCTTCTTTTTCTGTCTTTTCCTCCTCCTTGGTCTGTAATGTTCCAACTTCCAAGTGTCATTTCTAGTACAATATTAGATGCCTCCATATTGCCAATTCTAAAGGCCATTTAGAGACTTCATTTAACCTGCGGAGGAAAAAAACCTTCTGGTTGTGAAATATGTTTTTTAACAGCAAACGACCATAATGCAGCACAACTACCACCATACGACCTAATTTGTGCCCTCAACATTCTATATTATATTATTAAATATATAACATAATTACTCAACATACAGTGCATTCAGACCACTTGACTTTTTCCACATTTTGAGACGTCACAACCTTATTCTAAAATGGATCAACTTAAAAGAAAATCCTCATCAATCTACACATAAAACCCCATAATGACAAAACACAACACATTTCTTGTTGTTGCTCATTTATAGAAAATTCAAAACAGAAGTACCTTATTTACATACAGTAAGTATTTAGACCTTTTGCTAGGAGACTGGAAATTGAGCTCAGGTGCATCCTGTTTCCATTGATCATCCTTGACATTGATTGATTGGAGTCCACCTGTGGTAAATTAAATTGATTAGACATGATTTGGAAAGGCACACACCTGTCTATATAAGGTCCCACAGTTGTCAGTCTATGTCAGAACAAAAACCAAGCCTTGAGGTCGAAGGAATTGTCCGTAGAGCTCGGAGAAAGGATTGTGTCGAGGAACAGATCTGGGGAAGGGTACAAAAACATTTCTGCAGCTAATCAAATCAAATCAAATCTTATTTGTCACATACACATGGTTAGCAGATGTTAATGCAAGTGTAGCGAAATGCTTGTGCTTCTAGTTCCGACAATGCATTAATAACCAACGAGTAATCGAACCTAACAATTTCACAACAGCTACCTTATACACACAAGTGTAAAGGGATGAAGAATATGTACATAAAGATATATGAATGAGTGATGGTACAGAATGGCATAGGCAAGATGCAGTAGATGGTATAGAGTACAGTATATACATATGAGATGAGTAATGTAGGGTATGTAAACATTATATAAAGTGGCATTGTTTAAAGTGGCTAGTGATACATGTATTACATAAAGATGGCAAGATGCAGTAGTTGGTATAGAGTACAGTATATACATATGAGATGAGTAATGTAGGGTATGTAAACATTATATTAAGTGGCATTGTTTAAATTGGCTAGTGATAATTTTTTTACATGTATGGCAGCAGCCACTCAATGTTAGTGGTGGCTGTTTAACAGTCTGATGGCCTTGAGATAGAAGCTGTTTTTCAGTCTCTCGGTCCCCTGCTTTGATGCACCTGTACTGACCTCGCCTTCTAGATGATAGCGGGGTGAACAGGCAGTGGCTTGGGTGGTTGTTGTCCTTGATGATCTTTATGGCCTTCCTGTGACATAGGGTGGTGTAGGTGTCCTGGAGGGAAGGTAGTTTGCCCCCGGTGATGTGTTGTGCAGCATTGAAGGTCCTCAAGAACACAGTGGCTTCCATCATTCTTAAATGGAAGAAGTTTAGAACCACCAAGACTCTTCCTAGAGCTGCCTGTCCGGCCAAACTGAGCAATCGGGGGAGAAGGGTCTTGGTCAGGGAGATGACCAAGAACCCGATGGTCACTTTGACAGAGCTCCAGAGTTCCTCTGTGGAGATGGGAGAACCTTCCAGAAGGACAACCATCTGCAGCACTGCACCAATCAGGCCTTTATGGTAGAGTGGAAGCCAGACTGAAGCCACTCAGTAAAAGGCTTGAAGTTTTCCAAAAGGCACCTAAAAGTCTCTCATACCATGAGAAACAAGATTCTCTGGTCTGATGAAACCAAGATCGAACTCTTTGGCCTGAATGCCAAGCGTCACCATGGAGGAAAACATTTTAAAACCTGTTTTTACTTTGTCATTATGGGATATTGTGTGTAGATTGATGAGTGAAAAAAAAAACAATTTAATCAGTTTTAGAATGAGGCTGTAACGTAACAATATGTGGAAAAAGTGAAGGGGTCTGAATATTTTCAGAATGCACTGTAAAGCCACATTATTGACCATGAGACATTATAACTGACCATAATGACCATGAGACATCATTCGTGAAAATGAAATCTCCCCTGACCATGGAATGGTGTTTGGAACCATCAGAGTCCTTCTCCCATCGCTGCACCAATCTTCATCAACTTGACACATTGCTATTTTTTACTATAAAGCATAATTACTTAAAACAGCATTATGGATATTTGCATGCACATACACACATCATATTTGTTCTGGGCAGTGACTCTTGTTGATCTACTTGATTGATGATGATTACATGAAAGTCTGTGCCATTTGAATCAGCTCTTAGCCGCTGAATAAGAGGAAATGGTGATCATTTATTAAAGCTTCTTCACCCATCATATCTCCATAAAAAGCCTTAATGTACTGGATTCTTTAAAAAAAATGTATTTCACCTTTATTTAACCAGGTAGGCTAGTTGAGAACTAGTGCTCATTTGCAACTGCGACCTGGCCAAGATAAAGCGCAGCAATTCGACACATACAACAACACAGAGTTACACATGGAATAAACTAAATACACAGTCAATAATACAGTAGAACAAAAGAAAACAAAAAGTCTATATACAGTGAGTTCAAATGAGGTAAGTTAAGTTATTTACTTTGATCATGTTAAATTTCCCATTGGAAGTCTGAGCACAGTGTCCTTTGTTATGATTTTGGGGCTGACTGATTTTGTATGTTGCGAATTGATTGGTTTGACTTCTTAGTAAGTATATTAGGATCCGATTGGTTAGGAGAGCTGTGTGTGCTCAGCTTCTATTGGCAGGTTGCCTGTGCTGTGTGCTACTGTTTACATTTACATTTAAGTCATTTAGCAGACGCTCTTATCCAGAGCGACTTACAAATTGGTGAATTCACCTTATGACATCCAACTCAGAGGTGTTCAGTTTAATCCGTTCACCACAGCCTCATCCAGGCCACTCTGAGAACATGTAGTAGGGGTAGTGTAGATTACATCTGAATAATATAGGGTTATTGTTAATGAATTGATCCTGTCAGTGACGCTGCTGATCATAATGATGCAGGGTAGGGATGGGATGCAGTAATGAGGGTTGCACTCCCCCCTGTTCCCATCATGACAGATGGTAGCCACTCAGAGGAGACATGGGACTTATACTATAGAAAACTCAATCTCTGTCTCTACCAAGCTCTGTACTATAGGAGTCTGCAGTATCAACACTTAATAAAACCACTAATGATACAGTATGTTGATGTATGCTTCACACCCCTACGCTAAATTATTTTATGTGGTAACATCTGTTGGTGAGCATCTGTCCTGCGGGGAGTTTGGTGTATTTCTTTATCGGGGCAGACAGGGCAGGTTTGGCTGTGCAGACCTCTCCCCATCTTAGCTACCGTTGATTCATCTGTCACACACACACACACACACACACACACGCACGCACACGCACGCACGCACGCACGCACGCACGCACGCGCACACACACACACACACACACACACACACACACACACACACACACACACACACACACACACACACACACACACACACACACACACACACACACCTTCACTTTCAGACACTCCCAACCACAGCTTTGTCTCTAATGAAATGTCCCGTCAATCCATCAGAGGAAGATATTCCTGTGTGTGGTAATCTTGCTTGGGCAGGGGGCTATTCTCCTGTTCTGAATTGATGGCACAGACCATCTCAGGCAGGAGATAAAAGCTGTAAAAATTAGTCTAGGACTAAAAAAGGAATTGTAAAGAGAGAAAAGATGGGTCACTGGAAATGGGTCTCTACACCCTTTTCCTGGATTGGGTCATTAGAAATGAGGAAGATGGCGAATAGAGGAAAAGGGGAGAGATGCACATGGAGTGTGGTTGCCATGACAACCAGGAAGCCCAGCACCCCAACAATTATATGTTAAAGGATAGAAATGAAATACAGAGTCTGTGTCTGTTCTTATTCTTGGAAGAGTGCAGGATGTGAGAGCCCTGCTGGAAGTAAAAGTGCTAATTGCATCCCTTTTATCTGTAGCAGCGAGGTCTGCATAGTATCATCCGTATTGCGTCTGCCCACTCAGACACATTAGCAGAACCTTTCCCATCTGTCTGATGTACCCCTGTCTGTCCTCACTAACTCCCCACACTTCTTCCCCACACGCACATCACATTTTATTACAAAATAACACCACTGGATATGAGGTCTTTTCATTGCTTTGAATCTAATCTGAACTCTATCGGAAAAACGTGACCATCTGAGCAGAGCTTTTCATGCAGTTTGGGGTACTGTGTCTTTATCAGATCCTGATGCTTGCATACTGTATGAGTTATAGTCCACCTATCAGCCTGGAACACAGAGAATGTTATTCCCTTTCCCGTTGGTGAACAGAGATAACACTGGAACCAGAGATCTGCCCACAGCAGAACCTGATGTCCAGCCCATATCCCACTGTACCCACTGAGCTGCAGTAGTGGCCATATCCTCCAGCACACTCTAATTTGGAGAAGATAGGGCTGGGCTGGCATGCTTCTTCATGCGCATGGTATTCCTTAGTGGGAGTACTGCGGTAAAAGTGGGTCAGTGTTTAATTAACTGCTGGTACAGTTGTGCTGTTCTGAGACTCTCCTGCCTCATATGGAAACAGGGTGAGACAGGGGGACACAGAAGAGAGGTGGAGATTAGCCTGTGTTTAGTAGAAAGATGTTTCTCCTCTGTTCCAGCAGTTCACTCAGCTCTTAAGTGCCTATGTCTCTCAGGCGCAAATAAGAGATAAATGACAGTGAGGAGAGAAGAAGAGAAGAGAAGAGAGAGAGGGGGACAGAAAGAGCAATGATGAAGGTAGAGAGAAGAGAAAGAACAGGGGAGGGATATCAATAGCATAGAGAGGAGGGCAGAAATAAAGAGATGATAAGAGAGAGATGGAGGGAGAAAGAGAGAGAGGAACGTGCTGCTGCAGCCAAGAATGAGGGCCAGTTTTAATTCAAAGGACCAGGTTCAAAAGCTTTTCCATTTCAATGTCCCAATAGTTCTGTTAGGTGGCAATAACGAAAACCACTCTTTTTATTTTGGCTTGCACGTTAGTCATTTTCTTACACTGGAGATTAGAGCCTATAATGGCTCCAATAGCCAAAAGTCCAGTTGAACAGCTTCAAGGGCGTGGTGCGCTCGGCCACAGCATGGCTCTACAGACTCCTGTAGTCCTAATAATGCTGACTGGAGTCCTCCTGGCTGGGGCTGGGCCTGGAGTCTGGTTCCTTGGGCTGGGCCTGGAGTCTGGTTCCTTGGGCTGGGCCTGGAGTCTGGTTCCTTGGGCTGGGCCTGGAGTCTGGTTCCTGGGGCTGGGCCTGGAGTCTGGTTCCTGGGGCTGGGCCTGGAGTCTGGTTCCTGGGGCTGGGCCCGAGGGCTAAGTTTGAGGGCTAGGACCTGGCCTGGTTCTGGGGTCTTAGTCTAATTCTAGTTCTGATCTTGGGTGCAGGGCCTCTCACTGAGTCCAGAGTGGCTCAGTGGGAGCCTGATGGATCAGGAGCCAGCTCTCTCCAGGTCCAGATACCTGTTCAGGCCTTGTAGTAGTACTGTACATCATTCTGGAATCAATAATTACTGATCCGCAGAGAGCTGACCGGTCTGTAACAAAAGCTCTGCAAGTGGTGGCCTCTCAAATGATTTTCACTTTGTTGATCTTACAGCTTGCAAATGCCCAGAGCATTGTGTAAATTCTTTACCATAATCTATAATGGTTCAGAATTGATGGAAGACTGCAGGGTGATTGTGATATATCATGATGCGGAGGAGGAAGATGACGATGAAGATGATTATCATTATTATGGCGATGATGATTACGGCTATTATGACATTGTTGGTAATGATTCCGGTGATAATGGCGATGATGATATCATGATAAAGACCATGTTCATTGATCACTGTGTGTATACATATTATCACAATGAGCCTAGTGGTAATGACAGTGATCATGGTGTGTAGCTGCATGGTTTATATCCGCTGTTAACCTGATGGATGTCTCCACCTCTCCTCTTCTCCTCTTCTCCTGCAGATGATGGGAAGCTGTCTCTGGACGAGTTCCAGGCGTTCTTCTCCGACGGAACGCTGAATGAGGAGGAGCTGGAGAATCTGTTTCACTCCATTGACTCAGATAACACAAGGTGAGAGCATCATCACACTGCTGAAGCAGAGGTATTGACCTGCCCATTTGGGTCTGGAGTGCAGGGAGGAGATAGCATTGAGATATATGAAACGATCACAAGTCATCCTCTAGTTTCGGTCTACTTTTGTCCATAGCTGAGGCATCCCAGGACCTTTATGTCCCTCTTTTCATGCCAGGAGCCTATTCACTAACATAAGGGCTAAAGAGGATGTGCATGTGTGCATGTGTGCATGTGTGCATGTGTGCGTGCGTGTGTGTTTGTGTCTGCATATGTGAGCAAATGGATCTATCCTACCGGGGTGTGTATATATTATATATGCAGTACTGTTTGGTAGGCCTGCCCTGCCTGTGTGTATTTTGCCACATTTCTCCCCCGCTCAGTGTCAGGCTGCCTCAGGAGGGTATGCTGCTCCACTGTGTGCATTGTCTTTAATCACATTTCAGATTGAATTATGTAAAAGGGAGGAGACGAGTGCAGCTGCTGAGCTCAAGTCCCTGTTTGCCAGGTCTAGCGCTTCCCTCTCATTAAATAATGAACCAGCACAGCCAGCCGTGAACAATGCCTTAGCAAGGAGCAGAAGGGAGGAGGGGAGGGAACAGAGAGGAGAGGAGATGAGAGGGAAAAAGGAATAGGGCAGGGATGACAGTAGTAGGGTGGAATTGAGTGGATGGGGTCACTCTTAGAAACAAAGGTGCTATCTAGAACCTAAAAGGGTTCTTTGGCTGTCCCCATAGGAGAACCCTTTGAATAACCCTAGAGTATGTCATGTTTTTACATGATCTATCTCAAATAGTATGTGTTATCTATCTATATTATCTTCAATATGTAGATCATAATCTGCTTTCTAGTTATGATCAGGACTGTTCTAATAAAGTGTGTTACATTTAGGGGGAAATGTCACTGGTCTGAGAGTGTGTGTGTGTATATGTTTGCTTGCAAAGTATACAATTTATCTGTACTCATAAATGTCATATCCACCTTTTCAAGATCTTTTGATATGATTTGGTGTGACCTTTAGCTGACAGGCCTTTGTTGATGACACCTCTTGATTAAAAAGTGAAAAAGAGAATGATGAAGAGAAAGATGAAACACCAGGGAAGAGAGAGAGAGGATGATGAAAGAATTGCAGAGTAAGGACAGTCCTCCAGTTCCTGTGTTACCTGTGGTCTCATCCTCTTATCTCCTCCCTCCTTTCTTTTTCTCTTTCACCTTCTTTCACTGTCCTTCCGGCTGGCATTTTACAGTACTCCTGACCGTCCATGTCATCAGCCTTGTTATTTTCAGACACTAAATGCGTTCTCTCTTTAGAATATTGATTGAAAAAAAAGATTGTTCCCCTCAATTTCTCTTTAATCATGAATAAATGCTTTTTATGTCATATATATTTTGATTTTATCCGAAGGTTTTCTTTCCCTTCGTTACTCAGAAGTATAACCAGTTACTGTTGGGAGATAATTGATTGGCTTGTTTAAAACGTTAACTTACAATGTAAGCATTTGCTATTGTTGGATTCTGGGTAAGCTTTGAACATTGCTATACTAGAAAGATGATAGATCAGAAGTATGGTATCTGAGGGATGATAGTGAATGGTTATTACAACAGAAGTTAATGGTTATCTGTAGGAGTCAGATGTCTTTGGAATGTGTAGGGGAGACGGGTGGAGATCTTAGAAACAAACAATGTCACTGAGGGAGAGAGGGTGATGTATAACGTTTACATTATGTCCGGATATGTGATTGTTAGCCACCAGGGATCCTCTGGGAAGAGAAGAGACACAGTCTGGTATCAATAACCATGACAGCCTTGAGTTGGGGAGGAGTGAGCACTTTGGGGTGGAGGTCAGGTCAGATGAAGTGAGGAAGAACAGATATCACTAAGGTTCTGTCTAGCAACAGAGATGCATTGGCTGTTCAGTGTGGAGGAGGAGACTCAGCCTAGGAGAAAGGGTTAAATACTGTATCAATGCTTGTGTGAAATGTGATGTCTGAATACAGCTGTGTCGACCCTTTGGGAATAATTAAACTTGGTTAAGCTTCTCTAGTGTCCGTGAGTTATTTACTCTGCAAAATAAGAACCTAACAATATTTAATGCCAATCTGATTTATCGACTGCCCAGACCACAGCAAGCAAAGATGAACTGTTCTCCTTATTCCTGCTCCTCATCAATCTGGTTCCTACACTGCGCCTTTGTAGAGATTTTTTTTATCAGTGATGTATAGCAGCATCTTCTATGCCAAAGAATAATAAGATACAAAACTAATAAAGATTTAATAACCTGAAGCTGAATTCATGAGAACAGATTTAGGTTAGGGTTTTGCCAAATTATTGTGGACCTGCTGCTCCCCCTGATGGAGCAATATAGATATAGATGGTTATAGATCATGTTGTGTTGCATGCAAGCCTTGCCTGTTTCTTACCACATTCTCCCACTGCCTTTTCCCTCTCTCTCTCTCTCTCTCTCTCCCTATGCTGCTCCTAACTAACCTGTGGTGTGTTAGTAATGTTGACACTAAGGAACTCTGTGGTAAGTATTAACATATTAATCTGTGTGTGTATTTGTGAGCTTTACTTGTGTTTGTCTGTGTCTTTGGATGTATTGTATATGTGAATGTATGACCAAATCAATCTGTGAAGTCAATATGCCATGTATAGTTTTCTGGCTTCACAATAATCCCAAACTTCCCAGTAGAATATCTGATTTTGTAGTATTCAAACGAAGACTTGATTAATCACGTAGCTAGATGGTAGTCTCCTAAGTGTGTATGTGTGCCTGTATGCATTTGTATTTGTGTGTACTAGAGCCCGACCTATATGTTTTCTGGGATCCGATATGATCCCGATTTTTGGGGGACACAATTTACCGATAATTCTGCCAATATACTATTTTAGATTGGGGAAATTAAAAAATGTAATTTTCCCACACTGAATTCTCATAAATTCTCATCCAAAAGAGCAATTGTCCAATAACTATGCTTCAAATGTTGATTTCATACATTGTGACAATAATGACACATCATGAGAACTGCAGAAAGTGTTCAGATGAGATTGAGATTCCCTTTTTTTCATCCTTTTTATTGAATACCGGCTATTGTGGAATTACCATCTGATACCGATATAGCAGTAAAAGGCCAATGTCAGCCGATAATATCGGTAAACCGATATAGCAGTAAAAGGCCAATGTGTGTACCCCTCTTACCTCTGTCTTTTCCCCTGTCCTTCCAGACTACTTTGTCAAACACATGGGTGACTATGAGGGTGTACTGGCCTCCCTGGAGACTCTCAACCTGTCCATCCTCAGAGCCATGGACTTCACCAAGAAGGTGAGTGTCAACCCGGTATGCTACGCTATTAGATGTGTGTAGGCATGCCTGTCTTGCTTGTTTGTCCTGTCTGTACTACTATATGTATTATTAATTTGCATGAGTTTTCAATGTGGTTTACATTGCAAGGTGGGGACTCACCTCATCCAACACCAGAAAACGTTTCTTTGGAGCTGAGCCTACTTAAGATGAGGATGTTCGTTCTTATAGACAAATATGAGCAATAGGGGGCTGAAAGCAGTAATATAAAGTAAAGCCCATGTGCTGCAGATAGGACTGGGAGTTACAGTAGATGTGTGTGGTAAACGAATGTGTTAGTGTGGCAGCAGCTCAGATAGGGGCTATATATAGCCTGTCGTTTCAGAGCTTCACTTCCATATTCTGTTTGTTCCTGGCTTCTAATTAGCATTGTGTCTGGGTTCAACCTAATGATTCTACTCTGTAGCTCTGAGCTCCAGGGCATCCAGCGACGCAAAGCCAGCAGCTAGTTACCTCTCCTCATTATAATGAACAACTGCTGTTTTATGTATCAGCTCTCACCACTGCCCTCTTTCTCCAGGGCATACTGTGCAGTTTACAGTCCTTGTAATTAATGGAGCCAAGCTACAGGGCCAGCCCGCCCATTAGGCAGGATTAGGCAACCGCCTAGCGCGGCAGATTGACGAGGGCAGCAAATTCCAAGCTAAACTGACCAAGACAACACCTCACATAATTCTTCCCAAAAAACAATGACAATCTCTTTCACCCAGTGGCATATGGGCTATTTAGGTGAGCGTTGATACCACCCCGTGACAAGCAGTGCCCACTTTGTCAAAGGCAGGGGCGCAAAATATTTAGCATGTCCATGCCCCGTGCGTCTCTCCAGGGTGCTGTTGGAGAGACACACCACTGCAGCGTTCCATCATTGTTTAGTCAAAAAATGATCGAACATAAATCACGTATCCTGTAGCCTATGGTAGAATGGGTATGTGGCGTTTTTTGTAGCCTGTCATGAGACATGTTACATCATGCATGTTTCTCAGATCAAATAGCCTAACCTGGCACTCAATCAAATAAAAACATGTACTTCAATGTGAAGATGACATATCAACAATATATGCTGTATCAAACAATGTATCCTATATCAAACAATATATCCTAAAACAGGACAGGTCCAAGTAAAATGGAGAATATGGAATGAAAAAGCTACTCACAACTGCTGTCCGGGAGTTTCACCCTCTGGGCTAAATTGTCATGATAATCAGTGATTTTAAGTTTGTATTCCTAAATTTATGTCAAGCTGCATAATAGCGAAAAAATAAAATACTTCTGCATTTCCTGCAAACACATGGATTCTCTTTGCAAATACAGTGCCTTAAGAAAGTATTCATGCCCCTTATTGTGTATTCATACCCACTTTGTTGTGTTACTGCCTGAATTCAATATATATATATATATTTTACCTTTATTTAACTAGGCAAGTCAGTTAAGAACAAATTCTTATTTTCAATGACTGCCTAGGAACAGTGGGTTAACTGCCAGTTCAGGGGCAGAATGACAGATTTGTACCTTGTCAGCTCAGGGATTTGAACATGTTTTTAGACATTTTGTCAAATTGATTGAAAATGAAATGCAGAAATATCTCTTTTACATATCTATTCACACCTCTGAGTCAATACATGTTAGAATGGCCTTTGGTAGCAATTACAGCTGTGAGTCTTTCTGGGTAAGCCTCTAAGAGCTTTGCACAACTGGATTGTACAATATTTGCACATTATTTTTTAAATTCTTCAAGCTGTGTCAAGTTAGTTGTAACTAGGCCACTCGGGAACTTTCAATGTCGTCTTGGTAAGTAATTCCAGTGAATGTACAAAACCTGCTCTTTCCATGACATAGACTGACCAGGTGAAAGCTATGGTACTTTATTGATGTCACTTGTTAAATCCACTTCAATCAGTGAAAATTAAGGATTTCTAAGCCTTGAGACAATTGAGACATGGATTGTGTATGTGTGCCATCCAGGTTGTATCACATCCGGCCGTGATTGGGAGTCCCATAGGACGGCGCACAATAGGCCCAGCATCGTCCGGGTTTGGCCAGGGTAGACCGTCATTGTAAATAAGAATGTGTTCTTAATTGACTTTCCTATTTAAATAAAGGTTAAATAAATAATTTAAAAAATAGGGTGAATGGGAATGTGTGCCCGGCTCACCGGTTTGAGTGTGTCAAGAACTGCAACGCTGCTGTTTTTGATTTATTACACTGAACAGTTTCCAGTGCGTATCAAAAATGGTCCACAACCCAAAATACATCCAAACAACTTGACACAACCTTGGGAAGCATTGGACTCAACATGGGCCAGCATCCCTGTGGAAAGCTTGAAACCTTGTAGAGTCCATGTTCCGACGAATTGAGGCTGTTCCGAGGGCAAAAGGGGGTGCAACTGAATATTAAGGTGTACCTAACGTTTTCTACACTAAGTGTAAATTTGGCCTTGTGTTTTAGGTTATTGTCCTGCTGAAAGGTGAATTTGTCTTCCAGTGTCTGTTGGAAAGCAGGATGTTGGATATCTAGGATTTTGCCAGTACTTAGCTTTTTTCCGTTTATTTTTATCCTAGAAAAACGTCCTAGTCCTTGCCGAAAATAAACACACCCATAAACAAGTATACCCATAACATGATGGAGCTACCACCTACCACCATGCTTGAAAATATGAAGAGTGGTACTCAGTGATGTGTTGTGTTGGATTTACCCCAAACATAATGCTTTGTATTCAGGACAAAGTACATTTCTTTGCCACAGTTTTTGTAGTTTAGTACCTTACTGCAAATGGGATGCATGTTTTGGAATATTTGTATTCTGTACAAGCTTACTTCTTTTCACTCTGTCATTTAGGTTAGTATTGTGGAGTAACTACAATGTTGTTGATCCATCCTCAGTTTTCTCCTATCACAGCCATTAAACTCTGTAACTGTTTTAGTCACCAATGGCCTCATGGAGAAATCCCTAAGCGGCTTCCTTCCTCTCTGGCAACTGAGTTAAGAAGGATGCCTGTTAAGGTGTGTGAAAACTTTCTGAAGGCACTGTAGATTCAGGATAACTCCTGATAAGGTTGGGTAGCTGATGCAGAGCCTAAATAGCCAAAATGATTAGTCACAGGAATCAGGACTAATAAACCCAATGCAACTGCTTGTTTTACAAACGGTAAGCCAACCACATGGATGGGCATTCATAAAATTATATGGCGAGCCGATAGTGTAAGCTACACTATTCTAGTTTTGCGTGGGAGGAAAGCGGCAATTTGTTTTGTTTGCCTAGGGTGGCATCAAGGACTAGGACAGGGCTTGCCAAGCTATATATAAGTACTGCAGGTTAGAGTCCTTAAAGAGTTGATGGAATTAATGACTGTTGTAAACTATATATATACATGATGACATGATGACTCCTTGCTGTCCCCAGTCCACCTGGCCATGCTGCTGCTCCAGTTTCAACTGTTCTGCCTTACTATTATTCAACCATGCTGGTCATTTATGAACATTTGAACATCTTGGCCACGTTCTGTTATAATCTCCACCCGGCACAGCCAGAAGAGGACTGGCCACCCCACATATGCTCTCTCTAATTCTCTCTTTCTTTCTCTCTCTCGGAGGACCTGAGCCCTAGGACCGTGCCCCAGGACTACCTGACATGATGGCTCCTTGCTGTCCCCAGTCCACCTGACTGTGCTGCTGCTCCAGTTTCAACTGTTCTGCCTTATTATTATTCGACCATGCTGGTCATTTATGAACATTTGAACATCTTGGTCATGTTCTGTTATAATCTCTACCCGGCACAGCCAGAAGAGGACTGGCCACCCCACATAGCCCGGTTCCTCTCTAGGTTTCTTCCTAGGTTTTGGCCTTTCTAGGGAGTTTTTCCTAGCCACCGTGCTTTTACACCTGCATTGTTTGCTGTTTGGGGTTTTAGGCTGGGTTTCTGTGCAGCACTTTGAGATATCAGCTGATGTACGAAGGGCTATATAAATAAATGTGATTTGATTTGATTTGATTTGATTTGATACACAAGCTGAGTTTACTCTTTAAATATTTACGGTGCCTTCGGAAAGTATTCCGCCCCCCTGACTTTTTCCACATTTTGTTACGTTACAGCCTTATTCTAAAATGGATTGGATTGTTTTTTAAATTAATCAATCTACACACAATAACCGATAACGACAAAGCAAAAACAGGTTTTTAGAAATTCTAGCT
This sequence comes from Oncorhynchus keta, assembly GCF_023373465.1. Lineage (NCBI taxonomy): Eukaryota > Metazoa > Chordata > Actinopteri > Salmoniformes > Salmonidae > Oncorhynchus > Oncorhynchus keta. The sequence goes on from NC_068442.1 coordinate 27,290,257, forward strand.
AATTTCTTAAAACTAAAAAATGGAAATATCACATAAGCATAAGTATTCAGGCCCTTTACTCAGTACTTTGTTGAAGCACCTTTGACAGCGATTATAGCATTGAGTCTTCTTGGGTATGTCACTACAAGCTTGGCACACCTATATTTAGGGAATTTTCCCCATTCTTCTCCACAGATCCTCTTAATCTCTGTCAGGTTGGATGGGGAGCATTGCACAACTATTTTCAGGTCTTTCCAGAGATGTTTGATCGGGTTCAAGTCCAGGCTCTGGCTGGGCCCCTCAAGGGCATTCAGAGACCCAAAGTCACTCCTGCATTGTCTTGGATTTGTCCTGTTGGGTCGTTGTCCTGTTGGAAGGTGAACCTTTGCCCCAATCAATTTTGAGGTCCTGAGCGCTCTGGAGCAGGTTTTCATCAAGGATCTCTCTGTACTTTGCTCCATTCATCTTTGCCTCAATTCTGCCTAGTCTCTCAGTCCCTGCCACTGAAAAACATCCCCACAGCATGATGCTGCCAACACCATGTTTCACTGTAGAGATGGTACCAGCTTTACTCCGTCAGAAGTGATGCTTGACAGTCAGGCCAAAGAGTTTAATCTTGGTTATATCAGACCAGAAAATCTGGTTTCTCATGGTCTGAGAGTCTTTAGCTGCCTTTTGGCTGTCATGCGCCTTTTACTGAGGAGTGGTTTCAGTCTGGCCACTGTACCATACAGGCCTGATTGGTGGAGTGCTGCAGAGATGATTATCCTTCTGGAAGGTTCTCCCATCTCCAGAGGTTCTCCCATCTCCACGGAGGAACTCTGTCAGAGTATCCATTGGTTCTTGGTCACCTCCCTGACCAATGCCCATCTCCCCCGATTGCTCAGATTAGCCGGACGGCCACCTCTCGGAAGATTCTTGGTGGTTCTAAACTTCTTCCATTTAAGAATGATGGAGGCTACTGTGTTCTTGGGGACCTTCAATGCAGCAGAATTGTTTTTGGTACCCTTCCCTAGATCTGTGCCTCAACGTAATCCTGTCTCGGAGCTCTGCGGACAATCCCTTCGACATCATGACTTGGTTTTTGCTCTGACATGCACTGTCAACTGTGGGACCTTATATAGACAGGTGTGTGCCTTTCCAAATCATGTCCAATCAATTGACTTGCAGGTGGACTTCAATCAAGTTGTAGAAACATCTGAAGGATGATCAATGGAAACAGGATGCACCTGAGCTCAATTTCGAGTCTGAATACTTATGTAAATAAGGTATTTCTGTTTTTTCTTTTTAATATATTCGCAAACATTTCTAAAAAAAACTGTTTCACTTTGTTATTATGGTGTATTGTGTGTAGATGGCTGAAAGTGATCAATTGTAGAATACGACTGTAATGTAACAAAATGTGAAAAATTCAAGGGGTCTGAAAACTTTCCAAATGCACAGTATGGCCCCTTTTACGGTGTTGCGGTGCTTCTGCTGCTGTGTTCACAAGGTTGGCTGTGCTGCAGTGGCCTCTCGGGACTTATTGGAGGAGAGACACGGAGCTTCGGGTGAAAACCACTAATGTTTAAATGCAGCCGAATGATTACCAACAAGAACACCTTCGATAATATAGAAAAACATTTTTCCACCGCTGTCAAGTCCTCCTCCTCCTTCTCTTCCTCCACCTTTTTATCCACCACACCGCCAAAAGTTTGGACACACATACTCATTTTATTATTTTCTACATTATAAAATAATAGTGAAGACATCAAAACTAGGAAATAGCACATATGGAATCATGTAGTAACCAAAACAGTGTTAAATTAATCTAAATGTATTTTATATTTGAGATATGAAATTCTTTCAACCAGCTTCATGAGTTATTCACCTGGAATGCATTTCAATCAACGGGTGTGCTTCGTTAAAAGTTCATATATGGAATCATGTAGTAACAAAAAAGGGTTAAACAAATCAAAATATTTATTTGGCTACTTTGAAGAATCTCAAGTATAACAAATATTTTGATTTGTTTAACCCTTTTTTGTTACTACATGATTCCATATGTGTTATTTCATAGTTTTGATGTCTTCACTATTCTTCTACAATGTAGAGAATAGTACAAATAAAATAAAAACCCTTGAATGAGTAGGTGTGTCCAAACTTTTGACTGGTACTCTATATACTCTACTCTCTATATCTTCTCATTCTCTCCTTTAGTTATTTTTCCTCACAGCACGTGTTCCTGTTCTTCTCTCTTCTCTTGCAGCACAGACTGCTATGCTCTGATGTTTCCCTCTTTACGGAGTGTGAAATTCTCAATAATGCTTAAAATGTCTGCCTCATGGTTTGCAGCACAATCCTGTTGCTTGCTGACATTTGACACTTTCTTGTTCTCTCCCTCTCCTGAGTATTGGAAAGGCTATATGGACATGCCTGGTGCCCCTATGGATGAAGTATGGTCGCACAGCGATAGTTGAGTGGAGATGAACGAATTCGGTTCAGTCAGTTCATTCAGTCGTCCTGATGAGCCCTTCCCAGCTAGTTTATGTTTGTGGCTAGAAACTTCATTGAGAATTTGAAACTTGTCTGCCAAAGTTGGGACTTGGGAGAGTGTTCAGAATTGTCCCGTTTATCGGAGTAGTTGTTTTGTTTTGTTATTCACAAAAATGTAGACGTTATTGCCGTAGTTGTACATTTTCAAGGAAAATCGCGGTCACCCTGGCCTGATATACAGTATACTCCTGCAAGTGGGACCAAACGACACCGTGCCCCGTTTTGTTGTGTGGCTGGCTTGCAGCACAAACTCTACCCATTTAGTAGGCTGTATCACGGTGACATCCAGATAGTTACCACCAATATTACAAGTTATTTCTTGCTTCCCACTCAACTAATGCCCAGTGGGTAGCAACTCACATCAGCAACCACCTCGATACAACACATCGTTGTAGTGGTCATTCGCACCGGCTTGTCGATATATTTGCTAATTGGCATGTCACGGTGACCTCCAGATGTTGATCAATAGGCCTACTTCGTTGAAATAAACATCACTTTCTTTTCCAAGTTTTAACTTGCGCCATGCTGCTGTTGTTGCCAGCATAAACTAGCTAGCTGGGAAGGGCTCATCATCACTGACTGAACCGAATCCGTTCGTCTCCATACTCAACTCTCAGCTGCACGACATACTGTACGTCATCAATTTGGGCACCAACCGTGTCCGTATAGCATCTCCCTCTGAGTGTGTACCCTCTAGACAGGCTTCAATGACTGACATTAACCCCTCCCTTTGAATTAACCAGCTTTGTTCTGCTTTCTACCTTTGAACTTTGGACGCAGAATTGAGTTCCACATCACTTGAGTTTGATTGCAATCATGTCAATTTTGGCGTTTCTCCTGGAGAGTGTGTCAGGTGTTCTCTCTCGCCTCACTGGCGAATAAAGCCCAGGAGATTGATGTGTATTTGATGTTGGCTAATCGAACAACCCAGGCTCAAATCCATGTGGTGTTTGCATGATCGCCTGACTGGTTTATAGAAGAAGCTATTGAGAGTCCCATCACTCACAGTCTATAATTCATGTAAATGTGATATTTACATTCACTTCATTAAATATGAATCCTGTGACAGTCTGCACATCAATTAGAGGGACAGTTGTAATCCCTTTTTAGGATGGAAATTAAATATGCAAAACAATTCTCAAAAGTGGTTATTAAGTAACTTATAAACAGGAGCAGGATGCATCCTAACCTTTCACACAAATCTTTGGTAAATAAGAATAATGAAGTTGTGTTTAATGGGAAAGTAGGGAGTGATTTACATCTCTGCCTTCTAGTGGTAGTGGTACAGTAGTTTTAACACCTTGTCTCTGTCAAGCTGCAAGATTACTCATGTGGTTAAATACTATGCATGCCAGTCTCTCTTGGCTAAGAGTTGAGGAGAAACTGACTGCATCACTTAATGTGTTGAAAATCCCAAAATTGTTTGCATAGTCTACTTAAACCATAGGGCGGCGCACAATTGGCCCAGCGTCGTCCGGGTTAGGGTTTGGCTAGGGTAGGCCGTCATTGTAAATAAGAATCTGTTCTTAACTGACTTGCCTAGTTAAATAAAGGTTAAAAAAATTGTTTTAAATCAAGAAAGCGTACAGCATTATATTGAGCCATTATTGCATGGAACTCTGGTTTAAAAAACAGATACAATAATAACTCAACTTGAGTTATTTGACCTAGTTAGTTTGTGTGTATGTATTGATATGTAGGCTGTGGGCTTTTTAAAAATATTGATGTAGTTCTGTCCTTGAGCTGTTCTTTTCAGGAAGAGTAGCTGCTGCTTTCACAACAACTAATGGGGATCCTAATAAAATACCAAAGGATCATTCATTTGTAAAACTCCTGATCTCCTGGGTATTACATGCAAGTCCCAACTTAAGTCTCGGCGGTGCTGTAATGAGTGCAGAATTTACTATGGAGACAGTTGACTATTGAGACAGTCAGTCAGAAACAGTGTTTGTTTGGTGTACCCAGGGCGGGTGTTGTTCCGTCCCCAGCTGCATGCTGAACCCCAGAGCTACCATTGACAAATTCCCCAACAAATGATCCCAATAAGAGAGCTCTCACGTCAGAGCTCCACAGCACTCTCCTCCTCTATTCCTTTCTTTTCCTCCTCTCCATCTCTCCTCTCCTTTGTTTACACGCCCAATGTATGGGAGTAAAGAGAAATCATACGTCAAAACAGATTGCCTTTCCTTGGTTTTATTGATTATAGATACGTAGTCACGTCTATATTAGGCATTGGATGAAGCTCTCCCTACCATCATATCTAAGACAATATGACACCAATCACAATGAAAATATGCAAATCAACTTGATTGGAGATACACAACACACGCCTCTAGTCATCCATCCTTTACCGAGAACCAGATACCAGATTTTTTAACAGGGTCTTTAGAAATTGAATTTGAAGACTATTTATTGCGCCAACCTAGCTAAAATTCTAGACATTGGATTAAAATAAGACTATAGTGTCCATAAAGTGACCATTGGATTGAAGAAATATCAGATTGACTAAATTTGTAGGGTCAACAGTTTTTATTAATTGTATAATTTAATGCTCTCTCGTGTACATTTTTGTCCATTAAGAAACAATAATGTGCTACCTTTTTGGATTTGTGTCATCCAATATAGAATGATTCTCATATTAGCTGGCCAGTAATAATATTGAAAGTTTGTAAGTGCTATACCACCCTGGGGATGAGATCTCTGCAATGTGCTCTTACATATCCAAGAGGTTTTCTTGTTCCAGATAAACTGATATCCGCTTTTATCTATGGAGATAAAAAATACTTTGTCAGAAAGATAGGAATACATTGAAATAAGTATGAAAATGTACATAATACATTCATTTAAACAGTGTTAATTCTTCCTCCCAAGGAAAGAGAAAGTAAATCCCAGTATTCAAGATCCTGTTTCAGACAACAATAAAGGGAGGGAAATTGGCTTTATAGAGTTCTTTGAAATTGTGAATGACCAAATGTCTTTAGTAGAACCTGGATCTCTGGAAGACCAGTTAAAAGGTCAGACATATATAATAGCATGACATCCACATAGAGCGAAACTATAATTTCTAAGCCCCCACTTCGAATATCTTTGATAGTGGTGTTATTACGTATTGCTATGGCGAAAGGCTCAATTGCGGTGGCAAACAGCTGAGGGGATAGAGGACAACCATGTCTTGTCCCACGTTGAAGTTGGAAATAGGATGGAAGATTATTATTTGTGTGCACTGCAGCCATAGGGGAAGAGTAAAGGACTTTGATCCAGGGCATAAAATTGGGACCGAATCCAAATTGTTTGAGAGTATAAAATAGATAATCAAACTGCACCTGATCAAACGCCTTCTCAGCATCAAGTGATAACAATATCTCTGGAGTGTCAGTTGAAGAGGGAATTAAAAACATTAAAAAAACAATACTCTGAAGTCTGGTATGAAAAAGAAAACCCACCCTGGTCAGGTCACCTGAACAAGTTAACCGATAATCCCCAAACAAAGATATCCGCACATAATGTGCTTGTCGTGGGGAACACTAAACCTATCGAGTAGAGAGCCCTGCTGAAATAGTGAAGGATTTAAAACAAGTTATGCATAATAAATCAATAAGAAATACTTATTGTTTTAAAAGAAAGTATAAATAATTGTATAAATCACATCTTACAGCAATACCACTAAAGAAGCAATTAAATCAAATTGGTCACATACACATGGTTAGCAGATGTTAATGTGAGTGTAGCGAAATGCTTGTAGCAACTACATCTTTAAAGAAATGATGTAACCTAATAATAGAACTGTGCTTTGTCTACCCTGGATATGGGTACCATCGATAAATAGAATAAAACGTTAAAACAAAAGGAGAATTGACTCACCAGAAATAAGGCACTAACGTAACCTAATAATTACAATATCAACTGATTCCACTGGCAACGCTATACAGTATCTACAAAAGAGAGACTGAGTCTGCAGTGGACACATTCGTCCATTACCCGAATCGACAAATAGGTGAACATTCAGCCATTTGCTTCGTCTGCCCTCGGTAGAATGTTCACCTTTATGAAGGCCATCGCCTTATGGGGATCTTGGAAATATGTTATACGGAGTCTGTCAGGAAAAGACACACCATACCGAATGTCGGTCTGTCCACGGAGCAGACTCTTGACATAGTTGAAAGCGGCACGGTCGTAAGTAACGCTGGGGGCATAGTCCGGGTAGATAGAGACGAGTGCTCCGTTGCATCAAAGTGGTCCAAATTCTCTGGCACGCCGAAGAACATCAATACAGTCCTGATAGTAGTGTGGTTCAGCCACAATGACGCAAGGTTTCTGCCAGGCTTTCTTGCTTGAGAGCCCCGGTGTGAGCGTCTACAAATACAGTTAAATGTCGGAAGTTTACATACACTTAGGTTGACGTCATTAAAACCTGTTTTTCAACCACTCCACAAATTTCTTGTTAACAAATGATATAGTTTTGGCAAGTCGGTTAGGACATCTACTTTGTGCATGACACAAGTAATTTTTCCAACAATTGTTTACAGACAGATTATTTCACTGAATCACAATTCCAGTGGGTCAGAAGTTTACATACACTAAGTTGACTGTGCCTTTAAACAGCTTGGAAAATTCTAGAAAATGATGCAGTGGCTTTAGGAGCTTCTGATAGGCTAATTGACATAATTTGAGTCAATTGGAGGTGTACCTGTGGATGTAATTCAATCAAGACCTACCTTCAAACTCAGTGCCTCTTTGCTTGACATCATGGGAAAATAAAAGGAAATCAGCCAAGACCTCAGGAAAAAAATTGTAGACCTCCACAAGTCTGGTTCATCCTTGGGAGCAATTTCCAAACGACTGAAGGTACCACGTTCATCTGTACAAACAATTGTACGCAAGTTTAAACAGCATGGAACCACCCAGCCATCATACCGCTCAGGAAGGAGACGCGTTCCTGCGAAAGTGCAAATCAATCCCAGAACAACAGCAGAGGACCCTGTGAAGATGCTGGAGGAAACAGGTACAAAAAAAGTATCTTCATCCACAGTTAAACAAGTCCTATATCGACATAACCTGAAAGGCCGCTCAGCAAGAAAGGAGCCACTGCTCCAAAACCGCCATAAAAAAAGCCAGACTACGTTTTGCAACTGCACATGGGGACAAAGATCATACTTTTTGGAGAAATGTCCTCTGGTCTGATGAAACAAAAATAGAACTGTTTGGCCATAATGACCATCATTATGTTAGGAGGAAAAAGGGGGAGGCTTGCAAGCCAAAGAACACCATCCCAACTGTGAAGCACAGGGTTGGCAGCAGCATGTTGTGGGGGTGCTTTGCTGCAGGAGGGACTGGCGCACTTCACAAAATAGATGGCATCATGAGGGAGGGAAATTATGTGGATATATTGAAGCAACATCTCAAGACATCAGTCAGGAAGTTAAATTTGATGGCAAATGAGTCTTCCAAATGGACAATGACCCCAAGTATACTTCAAAAGTTGTGGCAAAATGGCTTAAGGACAACAAAGTCAAGGTATTGAAGTGGCCATCACAAAGCCCTGACCTCAATCCCATAGAAAATGTGTGGGCAGAACTGAAAAAGTGTGTGCGAGCAAGGAGGCCTACAAACCTGACTCAGTTACATCAGCTCTGTTAGGAGGAATGGGCCAAAATTCACCCAACTTATTGTGGGAAGGTTGTGGAAGGCTACCCAAAATGTTTGACCAAAGTTAAACAATTTAAAGGCAATGCTACCAAATACTAATTGAGTGTATGTAAACGTCTGACCCACTGGGAATGTGATGAAAGAAATAAAAGCTGAAATAAATAATTCTCTCTACTATTATTCTGACATTTCACATTCTTAAAATAAAGGGGTGATCCTAATTGACCTAAGACAGGGAATCTTTACTATGATTGAATGCCAGCAATTGTGAAAAACCTTAGTTTTGTAACGATCTGAGTGAAATGGGTGAGGAGTCAAGCGCAGGAAGCAGAGAGAGTTCAGGTGAGTGCTATTTTAATGCACCGACAAACGGCGAACATAAGCCAACCCTCACGAACACACAGGGCGTAATGAACACACAAATTCCCCCAAACAGGGGGGCTTAAACGGTCTAGGGAAAACCCACAAAATGGGAAAAACACAAAACCCATAGACGTGCACACAAGTACACTAAAACAGATGGTCACGGCTGACTAATAAAGCCTACTACCTAATTCAAAACAGGTGCACTCAATCACCACATAAGGAGGGGGAGGAAATTATCAGTAGCAGCTAGTAGGCCGGCGACGACGACCGCCGAGCGCCACCCGAACGGGAAGGGGAGTGTCCTTCGGTCGGAGTCGTGACAAGTTTAAATGTATTTGTAAGGTGTATGTAAACTTCCAACTTCAACTGTATCTGAGCTACTGTGTCCAACACACCACCTGTTGTTATGTTGGGCACCTGCTGACCAAAAAAGGATGTTAATTATGATATTTTTTTCTAATGACATGTTTGCTAATATAAAGGTTTAAGGAATACAGGCATGCACCACATTACTACAAGACAAAACAGCTGTCATGATGTTGGCCTGGGGGTTAGGTTTATGACAGTCATAAATACCTCTTTCCCCCTTTTCCTCGCCCTACTGAGGTTACATTTGCAAAAACCTTGGTTAACAAAGAGATTCTGGGAACATCAGTAGGTGGGGGAAAATGAACTCTATTCTGGTAATCCGAACAATTGAACATATGCGGTGGTACTTAATGAATATGATGTCAGTTCGGTTGTCATCTGAGTCATTCTCATCAATAATAAGATGACATAAAATCTACAGTGGAAAGTCTATGCATCAGAGTTATCGGATTCACATGGAATTGTTGTTCAATTTAAATGTTTGAATATTAAATTATTTGTGATGGGATGAAATGGGATTTTAGCTTCTAAAATCAATCAGTGGCCCTTCCCTGTGAAGGGACATGGGCTATAAAACTTTTCAAACACGCCCTCCTCTCCCTTCCTATATAAGCTCTTGACGACAATATAACTTCCTGTTCCGAGGATGTAAGACGACGGTCCTATGTCAAAATAGTTCAGATAATAACTACAGAACGAAGCCAACATCAGCGTTGGCTTTGGTTGCGAATGGTATGAACTTTGAACTCTTATTCACTACAGAAGTGATACCTCCTAGCCGTTGAGTTAGCAACAGCAGATGCAACGAGGGTTAGGAAGGAACAGACAGAGTATCCCGTCTATCACCCAACGACGTTACTACAACGTATTCAATTGACAACCAGAGACATTCTTCAAAGGACTCGGTTTGGTAACACGGCCTTCCATCTACCACCAACTTACCGAAGTGCAGCTCAGAGTAAATATTTATTGCGTTTTCCTTTTCCAAATGAGCGGTAATTTAGAATGCATAAGATACTGTATTTACGATAGCACAGCTTCACCCTTTATTCCTCAGTCTTCCCGCTCTTTCACTCAAACCCAGACCCTTTTCTTTTGTGTAACAAGCTGTCATATCTGTTCCGCCCACTAGGTACGTTTTCCTTTATGACGTCATTTGTAATCAAGTTATGATTTAATGATGTGTATGTGTATTTCTGTGTGATTGTTTCGGTATTTAGTAAATAAATAATTAAACCCAATTTTGTTTTGCTGATTCAAATTGTTAGCCAGGGTTCGTGCAGATAACCAAGAATGTACAACTTTCAGATGAGACTGAATTAAGACGACGATTGATATTGACTGCTATTGATGTAAAATATTATTAGGTCTTTAAGAGTTTATTCGGAAGATAACAGCTCTATAAATATTATTTTGTGGTACTCGACTCTCTAGTTAATTACATTTACATGATTAGCTCAATCAGGTGATATTAATTATGGAGAAATTATTTTATAGAATAGCATGTCATATCACTTAATCCGGCATGGCCAAAGACACGACACAGCTCAATCAAGCCTGATGGTCTTGCAAGTATAAAAGCAAAGCTTGCTTTCACAAACAGCATGAAAAGGTAGTGTAATGGGATAATGTCTTACAGTGGTGTGTGAAGAATCCAATACTTTACCTTGCACGCAGTACAAATCACATTATTGTGGAAGCACCACCTCTAAGAGTATGAATTAGTCTGTTTGAAAAGGTTTGAATCCTAAGCAACCTGCCTACACATAGTTTGAAGTACAATGCCAACATTGCTACTGTGGTAGGTCAAAGCTGTGTGCTGGAAAACCTTGAGCATGGGTGGAAAAGGCATTGTGGCGCTCATGTGAGTTTCCTTTCTTTTTTGGCTTCAAACCAATGCCTATTCTCACTTAAAACATTTTATTTGGTTTTTAATTGTATAGATACTGACGTCACTGCAATGTTCATGTTATCTCTTATGTATTCTTTATTGTTGTTAGTTTAATCCACTTCACGAAGGAGTAGACAGATGGAAATGTCAGTGAAGGGTTTTGAGCCATATCCAAATGTAGCTGCTATACATACCTGTATGTATCCCTAGCCTCTTGATGTTCTAGAGCTGCCTGTGAACATGTCAGTAGCAGTGTGGGGAGCCGCCACCATATGGGATTGTAACTGCTGGGCTGAATTGCTGCTGATGACAAGCAGGTCACAATGATTGCTCTCATCCCTGTACAGTCAGACTGCTGTGATGTGATTTTTTTCTGTGTCTGTCTGTATCCTTCCCTCAGAGCTGGTAGGAGGCTGTGGGTCAGTCAAGGTCTGTCATTAAGAAAAGATTGGTAGCTCTCTCCCCAACAGGGATCAGTCATTCCTCACCCTGCAGCTGACATACTGACCCAGCACTGGACCACCAGGATTCACTGTAATTATCTGAATGGCAGGGAATGGGTTTGGCTCTGGTGGGACGAGATGATGAGCTAAAGATACAGTAACTCCTTTGGGTAAAAGTTTCCATTCCCATATGACAGTCAGACTCCATGACAACCAAATAGACAACATACAAATATGTACCCAAATAAATACACAGAACATGTGTGTTGACTATTCCAACACCTGTACTTTTAAAGCAGTTATACTAATAAGAAAGTCTGAAATGATTCCATAACATTTTTAATTGGCTCTTTAGCAGGTGGAAATAACTAATGGACACTCCCATTGGGAGAGGATATGAGTAAAATTAAACTGAGAATTCATTAAACACATCTCATCTTCTCCTGTCCGTCCTGCACACATACTGTTTAATGAGCTACTGTAATTATCCTCTTATTTATTCAAGCCTTGACCCAGCACACAAAAATAAAAAACACACACACACAAACACACTCTATTTCTGAATCCACTCAGGACAATGTTTAATATTGCTAAGTGACCATCCAAGTTCAGCAGGTTTTCCAATAGTACATTTATTCCACTGGCCTGTTGTTGTTCTTTTTTTGGATTTTCTGTCCTTTCTTTCCTTTCGTGTGCACCACTTTCATCTTCTCCTCTCTATTCTCCACCCCTCCCCTCCCCTCACCGTCTTGAGAGATGGGGATTATTTATTTTTGTGTTTTTTTTTATGGCAATGTCACAGGAGTGCAGGGTGAGGTTAAGCTATTGTTTAAAATGGCAATGTAGAGAGACTCGTTTAAAGCTGCAGAGCTGGTGTAGCAGCCCTTTGAACCAGCTCTTCCTGACATATACCTGGGGCGGCAGGGTAGCCTAGTGGTTAGAGCGGCCTAGTGGTTAGAGCGGCCTAGTGGTTAGAGCGGCCTAGTGGTTAGAGCGGCCTAGTGGTTAGAGCGGCCTAGTGGTTAGAGCGAGCTGACAAGGTACACATCTGACATTCTGCCCCTGAACAGGCAGTTAAACCCGCTGTTCCTAGGCTGTCATTGAAAATAAGAATTTGTTCTTAACTGACTTGCATAGTAAAATAAAAATATCTACAGTGCCTTCAGAAAGTATTCATACCGTTTGACTTATTCCACATTTTGTAGTTACAGGCTAAATTTTAAATGGATTAAATGGATGTTTTTTCTCTCCTATCTACACACGAAACCCCATAATGACAAAGTGACAACATGTTTCTAGAAATTATTGCACATTTACTGAATATGAAATACAGAATATCTCATTTACATAAGAATTCACACCGTGTCAATACATGTTAGAATCACCTTTGGCGCAGTTACAGCTGTGAGTCCTTCTGGGTGAGTTTCTAAGAGCTTTGTACACCCGGATTGTACAATATTTGCACATTATTATTTTTTAAATTCTTCAAGCTCTGTCAACTTGGTTGTTGATCATTGCTAGACATCCATTTTCAAGTCCTGCCATAGATTGTCAAGCCAATTAAAGTCCAAACTCGATGTCATTTATTTGTGTATATTTGGGCTTGTGTTTTAGGTTATTTGTCTCCCATCGTCTGCTGGAAAGCAGACTGAAACAGGTTTTCATCTAGGATTTTGCCTGTGTTTTAGCTCTATTTCATTTGTTTTCATCCTAATAAACTCCCTGGTCCTTGCTGATGACAAGTATACCCATAACATGATGCAGCAACCACCATGCTTGAAAATATGAACTGGTACTTTGTTGTGTTGGATTTTGCCCCAAACATGACGCTTTGTATTCAGGACATAAAGTCTATGTCTTTGCCACATTTTTTGGTATCTTATTGTCAACATTATTTATGTTTTAGAATATTTTTATTCTGTACAGGCTTCCTTCTTTTTACTCTGTCTTTTAGGTTAGTATTATGGAGTAACTTGTTGATCCGTCCTCAGTTTTCTCCTATCACAGCTATTAAAGTCTGTAACAGTTTTAAAGTCACCATTGGCCTCAGGGTGAAATCCTTGAGTGGTTTCCTTCCGTTAGGAAGGGTGCCTGTATCTTTGTAGTGACTGGGTGTATTGATACACCTTCCAAAGTGTAATTAATAACTTCACCATGCTCAAAGGGATATTACGTGTCTACGTTTATTCTTACCCATCTACCAATAGGTGTCCTTTTTTACAAAGTATTGGAAAACCTCCTTGGTCTTTGTGGTTGAATCCGTGTTTGAAATTCACTGCTCGACTGAGGGACTTTACAGATAATTGTATGTGTGGGGTACAGAGATGAGGTAGTCATTCAAAAATCATGTTAAACACTATTATTGCACACAGACTGAGTCCATGCAACTTATTATGTGACTTGTTAAGGAAATTGTTATTCCTGAACTAATTTAGGCTTGCCATGAGAAAGGAATTTGTTGTGTTGGGTTTGAAGACTGAAGACATTCCAGCTTTTAATTTTTTATTAATTTGTAAACATTCCTAAAAACATAATTTCACTTTGACATTATGGGGCCAGTGACACAAAATCTAAATTGAATTAATTTTAAATTCAGGCTGTAACACAACAAAATGTGGAAAAAGTAATACATTCTGAAGGCACTGTATCTCCTCCAGTCATGTCTCATTGATCTAGGTTCCTATTCATGCAGCTCCAGTGTATCTATAGTCATCTCCCCAAAACGTCATTGATCTAGGTTCCTATTCATGCAGCTCCAGTGTATCTATAGTCATCTCCCCAAAACGTCATTGATCTAGGTTCCTATTCATGCAGCTCCAGTGTATCTATAGTCATCTCCCCAAAACGTCATTGATCTAGGTTCCTATTCATGCAGCTCCAGTGTATCTATAGTCATCTCCCCAAAACGTCATTGATCTAGGTTCCTATTCATGCAGCTCCAGTGTATCTATAGTAATCTCCCCAAAACGTCATTGATCTAGGTTCCTATTCATGCAGCTCCAGTGTATCTATAGTCATCTCCCCAAAACGTCATTGATCTAGGTTCCTATTCATGCAGCTCCAGTGTATCTATAGTCATCTCCCCAAAACGTCATTGATCTAGGTTCCTATTCATGCAGCTCCAGTGTATCTATAGTAATCTCCCAAAACGTCATTGATCTAGGTTCCTATTCATGCAGCTCCCCAGTGTATCTATAGTCATCTCCCAAAACGTCATTGATCTAGGTTCCTATTCATGCAGCTCCAGTGTATCTATAGTCATCTCCCCAAAACGTCATTGATCAAGGTTCCTATTCATGCAGCTCCAGTGTATCTATAGTAATCTCCCAAAACGTCATTGATCTAGGTTCCTATTCATGCAGCTCCAGTGTATCTATAGTCATCTCATCCCCAAAACGTCATTGATCTAGGTTCCTATTCAAGCAGCTCCAGTGTATCTATAGTCATCTCCCCAAAACGTCATTGATCTAGGTTCCTATTCATGCAGCTCCAGTGTATCTATAGTCATCTCCCCAAAACGTCATTGATCTAGGTTCCTATTCATGCAGCTCCAGTGTATCTATAGTCATCTCCCCAAAACGTCATTGATCTAGGTTCATATTCATGCAGCTCCAGTGTATCTATAGTCATCTCCCCAAAACTTCATATGTATAAATGCGCCCCTCTCTCTGACATGGTTGCACAGCAGGGGAGTTATTTCTGAATTGTTTTGTTGTTGATGTTTATCTCTGTGAGTTAGTTGACTGATGTGGTAGGTCGTATTCCTCCACTCCCATGCCCTGAAGGAGGGAGAGATACCTGTCAGCTACTATCCAGTCTATTCCAAAACATTGCTAATGTAGGTGAGACCAGTGTTGTTGTCACAGTTTTTACTCTTGTGTGTATTTCTCAGCATCATTATATCTTACAAGACTATTTTCAATATGAGGAGAAAGACCAAGGTCTTGGGTTGAAATGGGGACCCTTTATCCTTAAATCTTATTCCAACATGGAGTTATTAGCCATTAAACACATTCTGTCCACTTGTGACAACCAGCCCCATCGCAGGGTTGGATGTCACAGAGTGTGGGGTTGGGTGTCTCAATGTTTGCTAGTAACTTATTTCTTTTGTAACAGGAAACAGAGCAATATAGCAAACAGAGTCTTAGAAATAGCCTTTCTTTGATCAAACAGATTTCTGAATTTTATGCCTTGAGAAAATAATTGTACCTTTTTTGTAAATTTGTGTGTGTGTGTGTGTGTTTGCACATGCATGTGTGCGTGTGTTGTGATTTATTGTATATTGGCAGTGGTAAAGTTGATAGTGACGACCAATCCCACAGTTCATGTGACAGCCATCCCCAACAACTCCCCCCAATGTTAATTAAGATGCTTGTTACCACATGGCTTGACCTAGAAATTCAGAAATTGGTTTGAAATATATCTCTCCCTTTCCTCTTTTCAGCAAACATAATATTTATGGATACTAACATAACTCAAACATTTACAAAGAAAATACCAAGATGTCTATTTTTTTGCTTTCACCTATGAAAGAAACATAAATTCCCTTTACCTCATTGTTTTGTCATGCTAACATGACCAGGTGAATGAGTCCTTTCAAAGAATTCACACATTTTAAACCTACAATTATTACACATTTAGATTGGGAGTAATAATCACTGTGACAACCAACTCGTGAGACAACCAACCCCGTTCTCCCCTCACTCTTTGAGTGTCAAACAAGAATAGCTGTATTGGGGCAATAGTTAGAGCATATTGCTATACAACCCTATTGAAGTGCGTATGTTATTTTTTATTATTAATCCGTTATTTTACCAGGTAAGTTGACTGAGAACACATTCTCATTTACAGCAACAACCTGGGGAATAGTTACAGGGGAGAGGAGGGGGATGAATGAGCCAATCGCAAACTGGGGATTATTAGGTGACCATGATGGTATGAGGGACAGATTGGGAATTTATCCAGGACACCGGGGTTAACACCCCTACTCTTACGATAAGTGCCATGGGATCTTTGATGACCTCAGAGAGTCAGGACACCCATTTAACATCCCATCCAAAAGATGGCACCCTTCACAGGGCAGTGTCCCCAAGCACTGCCCAGGGGTATTGGGATATTTTTTAGACCAGAGGAAAGAGTGCCTCCTACTGAGACTGGCTAGGACCAACCCTGCTGAGCTTCAGAAGCAAGCCAGCAGTGGTATGCAGGGTGGTATGCTGTTGTATATATATATATATATGTATATATGCTCAATCTTTTCTTCAGTGTTTTATGCTTTTTTAAACGAGGGACAGTGTAGCCTCAGTGTGTTTTCAATGCTGACACACAGGTCAAACCCAGCGATAAGTCCACTTCAGTGCTTCTGTTTTTGTTTTCCAACTACTTTTCCTTGGATGAGATCATAAATAGTGCTAAATAAGGTTTCCTGAAAATAAGATTCTCAATAGCACCTTGCTTATTTTATGTTTACTGTTGAAGTCAGAGTGTTTTGGTTTGTGAAGCAGTGATGTGATATTAACCATGGCCCTGTGTGCACTCTAGCAGCACCTGCTCTCCTTTCCTCTCGCATAATCAAACCTGGTGACTAGGGTTACTGTGTAACCACGGTAACAGAGGAGGCACCCATCAAGAAGCACTGGCTGGCCTTGCTGTAAACTAGAGTTGTTGGAGGGGAAAGCCAAGGGATTGATCCTTACAGTGCCTCTGTTTTGACCTTATCCTTCAGGCTCTGGACATATTTCATTAGCAGTGTGTAAATGATTTTGTCATGAAAGTCGTTTGATGGGTAGGTCATGCAACCAACTGTCACATTAACATCTGTTTATCAGCAAAGGTCCCAGTGTGTGTCTGTCTAAGCCTGGCTCTCTGAGTAATAAAGTTCCACCCAGTAAATGAATAATGTAGTGGAATGTAAAAGTGAGAGCAAATAGAGGGAGGAAGGAGTGAGGAAGCTAGACTTCAAGGCAGGGTTAGTGTGTTTCTCATGGGAGGGCACATCCAGAAGAAGCTCTCTCTCATTCCTTCTCTTTCCTCAGGAACGTGCTGCTGCTGTGGTGCACAGGGCTCTCACAGATCTGTCTACGTCTGAATAATCTAATTGGGGAGCTCATTTGAATTTCTATATAGATTACAGAGTTAGTGGTGAGTGTTAGATTTGAATATAAGTTTACAGATGACAGGTTACTGCGCAGCTAGGTATGCTGTTGGCTAATTTATTGTATGTACAGAATAGACAGAAGCTTTTGTTGTTCCCTTAACTAGTTTGACGGTTGGTACCACCAATAGTATATCCTGTTACTCTACCCCACTCATTACTTTCTTTTCTCCACTCAATTGATTTTTTGGTCTAGTTAGAGGGAATGAGAGGTACATCTGAGAGACAAATAATGTATGCATGAGTAATGTCTGTCACTCCCAACTAGAACATGTTCAGGTAATTTCCTCCATTGTTTCATATTATATAGATGGGGTTGAGATTGTCCCGGTACCCTTCCATGGAGGATGGGAGTGGTGGCCAGTGCCATATGAAGTAGACAGAGACATAGCTGAGCAGTAAATCTATGAGGGATTCACTCAAACACCCTGGTATAAACCATAGCAAGATTCATCACCTCCAATACTGCCCATTCTATTGGGGTAGATTGCTGCTGCTTCTGCTCTCTGACAGAATCAATGATGTATATAAAACCTGGATTGCTGATGCTATGTACTGGCCAGTGAGAGAGGCTTTGAAGCCACTAGGCGGCCATATTGCCACTGCCCAGAAGGAGCAGTCGTCCATAGGAATGAATGGCATTCTACAGTATTTCAATTAAATGTTTAAATGACAGAATGTATTTATTTTTGTTGTTGTAGTGGGGACAGTATCACTAGAACTTTTAAAAAATTACACTTTAAGGAAAATGTTTTTATATATGTTTTCATTTTTTATTTCTATGTTTATCTCACAGAATATATTTTTAAAATTATGCATTAAGGTGTATGTAACAGAATAAATGTGGCAAAAACAAATGTAGACATTAATAAATTCCTTTCTATAGCTTCCAAAATATTTTTACAACGGTTGGGGAGTGCCAAGATGGAGGCGTGTTGGCTTTAAAACAGCGCCTCCTGTCCGTCATCTAGTGTATATATAAATAATTGGTCAGAACTCATACCTATTTATGTGGAGAGCAGCATGGAATATATATTGATTGTTGCCAGTGACTACTAGGAGCTATGTTTAGTGCTAATGAACCTGGCATCATATCTAAAGGCGCCTTATGTGTTAGATGTTTTAGACTGCCATCGTACCATCATCACACCTTAAACAGTCATGGTCCATCTGTACCCGGATTCAGAACTAAACCAACAAGCAAACATGGAATTTTAATATTCATCAGCATCTGACATGACTTTGAGCTCTTGGCATGGAGAATGGCATGAAACCATATCTAGAATTCCTGGATCATCAGTGAATAGCACATGTATGATTCTGCAAGGAGAATGTTGAGGGTCTGAATGTGCCATCGAACACCCACTATAATGTATGTGTCTGAATGAGCCATTGAGATACATACATTATAGTACATGTTTATCCTTATATCATATATCCTTATTAACTTCTTATATAGGATTGATGAAAGCAAAATCGAGGACCTTCTACCTTGGCCAATTATGCAGGTAGTTATGCACTCCAGAGTGAGGCAGCGGTCTAAGACACTGCATCTCAGTGCTAGAGGCTACACTATAGACCCTGGTTTGATCCCGGACTGTGTCACAACCGGCCGTGATCGGGAGTCCGGGTTAATAGGGGAGGGTTTGGCTGGGGTAGGCCGTCATTGTAAAATAAGAATTTGTTCTTAGCTGACTTGACTAGTTAAATAAATCTAGTCCTGTCTGATCACAGAGGATACACAGGAAATCAAAGATGTATTTATTTATCAAGTTCATTACCACAGTATGTCACCAAATTTAGCAACAGCAGACCATTCATTAGACATGTGCCCATTTCAAGCAGAATTTGTTTTAAAGTTGGATATAGAGGTTAGGTTTATAACTAACTGTAAAAATAAACCATACACGACAACACATAATCCTACCCGCTACCTTTAATAAATAATTCTGTTTGAATTCTCTCTCCAGCCTAGCCATAAAGCTGCGGGCTGTATTGTATTTGTTTAGGGGCACCCCACAGTTACCCTCTCTCTCCATCAGTTCCTATCACACCCCCCTGTTCAAGAGAGAAAGAACCCATTTCCTTTTGGGAATAGAAACCAAAAAAGATTAAATCCTGTAATCTATAATTCATTGAGGTCAGTGACCTCTGGAGAGTCACTGCATCGCCCCCTCTATCTGGGATGTTGATTTGCTTTGTTTTCATGGCACTCCTCACCCCCTGTTGTGGTTGGGCTGTTGTGCTGCTAGCACACTGCTAGGACAATCTAGTCTACAAACTCTATCACCCAATAGTGAAATGCAGTAATGTAAGCTACTTGAATCTAATTTCCATACCTACGCATTTGAGATTAATACTTTTTCAGTGTTCTGATTTTAACATAACCTGTGAATTTAAGTGCTACAGTATATCAGCAACGGCCATCGGGTACTGAATCAGCCAGCCAATTCATCTGCAGTGCTTTTCACATTGACTGATTCATGATTAGATTTCACCACTCACTATCTTTAACTTCAATATGGTCCAATTACAGCCCAGGATAATGATGACTGGATTGTTACAGCTTGATGAATAGTACTAGTGAATTGAATAATAAGATTAGAATAATCTTTGCTCTTCTCAACTCTTTTCTTCACCAGAGAGAGAAGGGAGAGAATAGGACATAGCTTGACTGGCACTTTGTGTGTTTATTATTACATTTAATCAGTTTGAAATAGGTCAGGGTGTCAAGGATTCTCTCTCTGTCTCTTCATCACTTGTTGTACTCACCTTTATTTGTAGTTTGAGTGTCCCTATCCAACAAGAGTGTGCTGTAGTAACTTCTGTTGAAGTATCACTCAGGGCTCCCGAGTGGCGCAGCGGTCTAAGGCACTGCATCTCAGTGCCAGAGGTGTCACTACAGACCCTGGTTGAATTCCAGGCTGTATCACAACTAGCCATGATTTGGAGTCCCATAGAGTGGTGCACAATTGGCCCTGAGTCGTATGGGTTAGGGTTTGGCCAGGGTAAGCCGTCATTGTACATAAGAATTTGTTCTTAAAACTTATTTGGGATAGGGGGCACCATTTTCACTTTTGGATGAAAAGCGTGGCCAGAGTAAACTTTCTCCTACTCAGTCCCAGAGGCTAATATATGCATATTATTATCAGTATTGGATAGAGAACACTCTGGAGTTTCTAAAACTGTTTGAATGATGTCTGTGAGTAAAACAGAACTCATATGGCAGGCAAAAACTTCCAAACAGGAAGTGGGAAATCTGAGGTTTGTATTTTTTTAAACTCAACACCTTTCGAATACACAGTGGGATATTGGTTATGATGCACTTCCTAAGGCTTCCACTAGATGTCAACCGTCTTTAGAACGTTGTTTGAGGCTTCTACTATGAAGGGGCCTGAATGAGAGGGGAATGAGTCAGAGGTCTGCCAGCAGTCACGCGCTGGTCACGCGCATTTCACATGAGAGGTAGCTCTCGTTCCATTGCTTTTCTACAGACAATGGAATTCTCTGGTTGGAACATTATTGAAGATTTATGATAAAAACATCCTAAAGATTGATTCTATACATAGTTTGATATGTTTCTACGACCAGTAATATAACTTTTTGGAATTTCCATCCGACCTTTCCGCTGGACTTGCACGCACACATTTCGGTTTGTTTAACAAACGCCCTAACAAAAGGAGGAATATGGACATAAATGAACTTTATCGAACAAATCAAACATTTATTGTGGAACTGGGATTCATGGGAGTGCATTCTGATGAAGATCATCAAAGGTAAGTGTATATTTATAATGCTATTTCTGACTAATGTTGACTGCGCAACATGGCGGATATTTCTTTTGGCTGGTTTGGGCTCTGGGCTCCGTACTCAGATTATTGCATGGTATGCTTTTTCCGTAAAGTTTCTTTGAAATCTGACACAGTGGTTGCCATAAGGAGAAGGAGAAGGAGAAGTTTATCTAAAGGTCCATGCATAACACTTGAATGTTTATAATGAGTATTTCTGTGAATTGCAAAATCACCGCATGTTTTGGAACTACTGAACATAACACACCAATGTAAGATGAGATTTTTGGATATACATTTACACTTTATCGAACAAAACATACATGTATTGTGTAACATGAAGTCCTATGAGTGTCATCGATAAAGATCATCAAAGGTTAGTGATACATTTTATCTCTATTTGTGCTTTTTGTGACTCCTCTCTTTGGCTGGAAAAATGGCTGGGTTTTTCTGTGACTTGATGGTGACCTAACATAATCGTTTGTGGAGCTTTCGCTGTAAAGCATTTTTTTAAATCAGACGCTGTGGCTGGATTAACGAGAATTTTATCTTTAAAATGGTGCCTAATACTTGTATGTTTGCGAAATTTAATATATGAGATTTCTGTTGATTTGCATTTGGCGCCCTGCAATTTCATTGGCTGTTGGCGAGGGGTTCCGCACGTTCCCAGACATTAACTGACTTGTCTAGTTAAATAAAGGATTAAAATAAAATCAAGAGTGCTAGTCCATTAAACATCACTGTCTAACATCTAACATCACTGCTGCTGTCTGCCTCAGAATAGAAAAGTGGAAAATGGAGTTGGGACAATGAGAGACTGAGGTAAGTGGTATGTCTGGAGGATGGGGGAAGGGGTGTAGGGAACTTGGGTAAGCCAGGTGTAGGGAGGATGGGACAGTGTGGGTGAGGGGTATGTGGGGGTGAGGGTCATAGGGAAGTTGGGAGAGTTGGTAGATAGGTGTAGTGAGGATGTGCAATGTACTGTAGGCAGGAGGGGAAAGTGGAGTAGAGAGATGTTGGTAGTGTGGACGAGAGATATCTTTTGGGGTGTGGAGGGTGAGGATGTATGTGGTAGAGCAGCAGCAGGATGTGGAGGGTGAGGGTGTATGTGGTAGAGCAGCAGCAGGATGTGGAGGGTGAGGATGTATGTGGTAGAGCAGCAGCAGGGTGTGGAGGGTGAGGATGTATGTGGTAGAGCAGCAGCAGGGTGTGGAGGGTGAGGATGTATGTGGTAGAGCAGCAGCAGGATGTGGAGGGTAAGGATGTATGTGGTAGAGCAGCAGCAGGATGTGGAGGGTAAGGATGTATGTGGTAGAGCAGCAGCAGGGTGTGGAGGGTGAGGATGTATGTGGTAGAGCAGCAGCAGGGTGTGGAGGGTGAGGATGTATGTGGTAGAGCAGCAGCAGGGTGTGGAGGGTGAGGATGTATGTGGTAGAGCAGCAGCAGCAAGATGTGGAGGGTGAGGATGTATGTGGTAGAGCAGCAGCAGGGTGTGGAGGGTGAGGATGTATGTGGTAGAGCAGCAGCAGGGTGTGGAGGGTGAGGATGTATGTGGTAGAGCAGCAGCAGGATGTGGAGGGTGAGGATGTATGTGGTAGAGCAGCAGCAGGATGTGGAGGGTGAGGATGTATGTGGTAGAGCAGCAGCAGGATGTGGAGGGTGAGGATGTATGTGGTAGAGCAGCAGCAGGGTGTGGAGGGTGACGATGTATGTGGTAGAGCAGCAGCAGGGTGTGGAGGGTGAGGATGTATGTGGTAGAGCAGCAGCAGGATGTGGAGGGTGAGGATGTATGTGGTAGAGCAGCAGCAGGGTGTGGAGGGTGAGGATGTATGTGGTAGAGCAGCAGCAGGATGTGGAGGGTGAGGATGTATGTGGTAGAGCAGCAGCAGGATGTGGAGGGTGAGGATGTATGTGGTAGAGCAGCAGCAGGGTGTGGAGGGTGAGGATGTATGTGGTAGAGCAGCAGCAGGATGTGGAGGGTGAGGATGTATGTGGTAGAGCAGCAGCAGGGTGTGGAGGGTGAGGATGTATGTGGTAGAGCAGCAGCAGGATGTGGAGGGTGAGGATGTATGTGGTAGAGCAGCAGCAGGATGTGGAGGGTGAGGATGTATGTGGTAGAGCAGCAGCAGGGTGTGGAGGGTGAGGATGTATGTGGTAGAGCAGCAGCAGGATGTGGAGGGTAAGGATGTATGTGGTAGAGCAGCAGCAGGGTGTGGAGGGTGAGGATGTATGTGGTAGAGCAGCAGCAGGATGTGGAGGGTGAGGATGTATGTGGTAGAGCAGCAGCAGGATGTGGAGGGTGAGGATGTATGTGGTAGAGCAGCAAATTACATCTAATTTTATTTGTCACATACACATGGTTAGCAGATGTTAATGCGAGTGTAGCGAAATGCTTGAGCTTCTAGTTCCGACAATGCAGTAATAACCAACGAGTAATCTAACTAACAATTCCAAAACTACTACCTAATACACACAAGTGTAAAGGGATAAAGAATATGTACATAAAGATATATGAATGAGTGATGGTACAGAGCGGCATAGGCAAGATGCAGTAGATGGTATCGAGTACAGTATATACATATAAGATGAGTATGTAAACAAAGTGGCATAGTTTAAAGTGGCTAGTGATACATGTATTACATAAAGATGCAGTAGATGATATAGAGTACAGTATATACGTATACATATGAGATAAATAATGTAGGGTATGTAAACATTATATTAAGTAGCATTGTTTAAAGTGGCTAGTGATATATTTTACATAAATTCCCATCAATTCCCATTATTAAAGTGGCTGGAGTGGAGGGTGAGGATGTATGTGGTGGACAGCAGCACAATGTGGGTCGGCCCATCCCTGGCTAATAGAGGAGGGAAAGTTCTGCCACAGCTCTTTCATTAAGCCTGGGAGCCTCCTGCTCTACAGTAAATCTCTCTGGGGATTTTCTATATGGCTGCAGGCTGCAGTCAGCAAGACAGACTCCTTCACTCTCTCCACCCATCTTCAGTAATGCTGCAGGAGAATGTTTGGCATCCTGCAGACTGGTTAGACGTGGGCAGTTATTCCCCTGAAGTGATCCCTGTCTGAAATATACACATCATGTGAATTGGAGGAGACTGTCAGAGGAGTTTGCCCGTGCACATGTAGGACTTTTATGGACTTTCTTCCTTTACTTACCACACTGCAGTGGAGAGCTCCTTTCATGCAATCATAAAATATTGTCTTGTTATTCCCTTTTGAAGAGGCAGTTGGTCAGTTCAGTGAATTTACTGAATGCAGTCCTTCTGCATCATTACATTTCATTATTTCATTGGCTTGACAAAATAACTACAGCAATGACATTAAGTTAGCCAATCTACATTGTGCCTCATCAGTAACCCTTCTTCTGTGGCAGGGGGTACAGTAGGCACACGTGAAACACAGGCTGAATGCAGAGATACAGCTGCGCTGCATCATGTCTTAATCAAAGGCGATAGAAAAAAGCCCCCATAGAGAATGATTTGTTTTCCAGCCTTCACCACTGTCCTAACAAAAGCCTTATCACAATCCCATGCCTTTTTAATGGTGATTCCTCCAAATAACCCTGATTAAAATTACCTGGAAAAAGGGCGGTGAGCAGCGATTATAATTAGGCACTGGACAGGACTCATTTGGTGGTATTTGGGGCCATTGTTTGTCGTTACCTCCTGCTGCCTTGATGGTGGGTTATAAGGTCTTCACTGGGAGAGAGGTAAACCCAGCTGGAGACCACTCTGCACCTGCTAAACTATCAGTCCCAACCTCACACAGAGAACTGCAGAACTACCTCTCTTCCACAGAGATAATGTCAAGAGAGCCTGTAGTGTTCTTAATGTTTTTTGAGGCCTGGCTTGTGCATTATTGGAATCCCCCTCTGGTGAATTGGCAGTCTATCTACAGTACTTTGATCCACACCTGTACAGTATGTCATTTACCCATATTGACAGTCAAAGGTTTAGCCTTTTCTTATTGAATACTTTATTTGGAAATTACACTATATGACTCTCTCCTAGAGGTAAAATCTTTGAGTACCAAATATCTACATTGCTTCAAACATTTCTATAATTTCTGTCATATCCCTTAAAGGGACAATCTGCCGTTGCTACATCCATTTTTGGATATATACCCATTGATTCTTGAAGAATATACCTTGAAAATATCTAATGAGCTTAGTGTAACTGTTGTATCCCATCAGAACCCAAAATAGCATACGCCTCTTTTACTCCAATGTTTGTAAACATTGTAAATGTAAACAAACACTGTATAGCCTCAAAACATGCTTGAAGCTATCATGTTGATATCATGGATGTTCAGTCCCTGCATCCAACCTCTGTCTAATAATTTGAGAGTGGTTACATTTAGCCAGTCCCATCCATCAGCTTTTTACCAAAACAGAAGCAGGGTGTCCACTTTGTAATTTTTTCAACTACTGATTGGCCCTTTAAGTCCTCTCATCCCCAAACCTTCGAATATGATGGTGGGCCATAGCAGGTTTCATCTTCACTGAAGGTGTGACAAATTATATTGTGAGAAGTCTCCTTTCTGCAGTGGTGTCGTACTATTTTTTTTAGGTTAAAAAATAAATAAATAAATAAATAAATAAAAGAAGTAAAAAGTTTGTTGTAGATGTAAATACAGTTGTAGCCTATTGCATATTGTTATAGAATATGAATAAAATGAATCTTCCAATTGCAATGTCTGCTTATGCCCACATGTATTGTCTCAATACGTGTTTATATTTTTAATACCCTCAAACACCAAGTTTGAGGGTACCTCATTTCCAAATAATAAGTATTCAAGTCTTACCAGTGAAAGTCTGCATCTCAATGCCAATCATTTGACTGATCTCAATCAGTTTCACGGGAACATGCATTTAGATTTTCTTGAATTACTCTTTTGTGGGCAAATTAGAGCAGATGGTGTTAACAAGCTATTAGTCTTTCTTGTATTTTGTTTCAATCGAAGCATACATCCTGCCTAGTGGTGCACGCTGTTGAGACTTGGTCACCTTAGAAAATAAATGTGACTATTCAGCTTCAGCTAACCATCATAAAATCTCACTAGAAATGAGGTGTTTTTGTTTTAACAGTAATGTTGTAGGCCTACAATGCTAGGGTATTATATTCAGTTCTGTTTGTGAAATACTAATTAACCACTTGTCACGGAAGTCAATTCAATGTCTATTTCACGTTGGTTCAATGCAATTTCATTGAAATGACGTGGAAACAACATTGACTCAAACAGTGTGTGCCCAGTGGGTCATCATTATGCGATCTTGTGGGACACTGATTCAGCTTCACAAATTATTTTCCAGAAATATTTTGACCAGCTCCTTGTAATCTCAAATTGAAATCCCTTGCACACTGGCAGCACTACTCCCTTGCCTTTCTGGTAGAACTGCTGCTTCTGTAGAGTAGAAGGGGATGATAAAAGCCCCCCTATGGTTTCTCTCCGTGTTCTGAGGTCACTGAGGCTCAAGTTAACAACAAGTTTGGTTGGGTAGGTTACTTTCTAAATGTAATCCGTTACGGTTACTAGTTACCTGCCCAAAATTGTAATCAGTAACGTTACTTTTGGATTACCCAAACTCAGTAACTTCATCTGAGTACATTTAGTTACTTTTAGATTACTTTCCCCTTAAGAGGCATTAGAAGAAGACAAAAATCTATGTTACCAATTGAACAACATGTATTGCAGGATAAATCAATGTTAAAGTTTACATAGCTGGCCATATATGGATGTTACATTTTACTTTATAGGTTGGTTATGTTGGCTTCTTCTAACCCATCTCTTTCTTCTACATATAATACGATTCCCTGATATTTAACATTGAAAACTGAAGTCTATCAGAATTCCAGTCATTCCAATAAATGTTATACCCCTTAATCTTCAAGAATAGGACTTGGAAGTTTAGGTTAGCCAAATTGTTTCACCTGAGCTATTAGCCAGAGTTATTAGCCAGCCCTACTCTGTTGTTTATGATTTTGTTGTCATGGAGGACTCATTGATTCAAGTTGAAAAATAAATGCTGTGCTCGTGAAATGGCATGCTCTGAGCACTACAGAAAAGTGCTATTTACATGTGAAAAATGAATGCCATATGCTGCATTTTCTATAGGCCTATTGTTTACCTATAGGCCTATTGTTTATTAGACAATTTAATGTACTTGTCCTCTTGCTCAGTTGTGCACTGGGACCTCCCACTCCTCTTTCTATTCTGTTAGAGCCAGTTTGCGCTGTTCTGTGAAGGGAGTAGTACACAGCGTTGTACGAGATCTTCAGTTTCTTGGCAATTTCTCAAATGGAATAGCCTTAATTTCTCAGAACAAGAATAGACTGATGAGTTTCATTAGAAAGTCTTTGTTTCAGGCCATTTTGAGCCTGTAATCGAACCCACCCGCTGATGCTCCAGATACAGTGGGGCAAAAAAGTATTTAGTCAGCCACCAATTGTGCAAGTTCTCCCATTTAAAAAGATGAGAGGCCTATAATTTTCATCATTGGTACACTTCAACTATGACAGACAAAATGAGAGAAAAAAATCCAGAAAATCACATTGTAGGATTTTTAATGAATTTATTTGCAAATTATGGTGGAAAATGAGTATTTGGTCAATAACAAAAGTTTATCTCAATACTTTGTTATATACCCTTTGTTGGCAATGACAGAGGTCAAACGTTTTCTGTAAGTCTTCACAAGGTTTTCACACACTGTTGCTGGTATTTTGGCCCATTCCTCCATGCAGATGTCCTCTAGAGCAGTGATATTTTGGGGCTGTTGCTGGGCAACACAGACTTTCAACTCCCTCCAAAGATGTTCTATGGGGTTGAGATCTGGAGACTGGCTAGGCCACTCCAGGACCTTGAAATGCTTCTTACGAAGCCACTCCTTTGTTGCCCGGGCGGTGTGTTTGGGATCAGTGTCATGCTGAAAGACCCAGCCACGTTTCATCTTCAATGCCCTTGCTGATGGAAGGAGGTTTTCACTCAAAATCTCACGATACATGGCCCCATTTATTCTTTCCTTTACACGGATCAGTCGTCCTGGTCCCTTTGCAGAAAAACAGCCCCAAAGCATGATGTTTCCACCCCCATGCTTCACAGTAGGTATGGTGTTCTTTGGATGCAACTCAGCATTCTTTGTCCTCCAAACACGACGAGTTGAGTTTTTACCAAAAAGTTATATTTTGGTTTCATCTGACCATATGACATTCCCCCAATCTTCTTCTGGATCATCCAAATGCTCTCTAGCAAACTTCAGACGGGCCTGGACATGTACTGGCTTAAGCAGGGGGACACATCTGGCACTGCAGGATTTGAGTCCCTGGCGGCATAGTGTGTTACTGATGGTAGGCTTTGTTACTTTGGTCCCAGCTCTCAGGTCATTCACTAGGTCCCCCCGTGTGGTTCTGGCATTTTTGCTCACCGTTCTTGTGATCGTTTTGACCCCATGGGGTGAGATCTTGTGTGGAGCCCCAGATCGAGGGAGATTATCAGTGGTCTTGTATGTCTTCCATTTCCTAATAATTGCTCCCACAGTTGATTTCTTCAAACCAAGCTGCTTACCTATTGCAGATTCAGTCTTCCCAGCCTGGTGCAGGTCTACAATTTTGTTTCTGGTGACCTTTGACAGCTCTTTGGTCTTGGCCATAGTAGAGTTTGGAGTGTGACTGTTTGAGGTTGTGGACAGGTGTCTTTTATACTGATAACATGTTCAAACAGGTGCCATTAATACAGGTAATGATGGTGTGTTCTTTGTTCTTCATGATGCTCTCTGCGCTTTTAACAGACCTCTGAGACTATCACAGTGCAGGTGTATTTATACGGAGACTTGATTACACACAGGTGGATTGTATTTATCATCATTAGTAATTTAGGTCAACATTGGATCATTCAGAGATCCTCACTGAACTTCTGGAGCGAGTTTGCTGCACTGAAAGTAAAGGGGCTGAATAATTTTGCACGCCCAATTTTTCAGTTTTTGATTTGTTAAAAAAGTTTGAAATATCCAATAAATGTCGTTCCACTTCATGATTGTGTCCCACTTGTTGTTGACTCTTCACAAAAAAATACAGTTTTATATCTTTATGTTTGAAGCCTGAAATGTGGCAAAAGGTCGCAAAGTTCAAGGGGGCTGAATACTTTCGCAAGGCACTGTAATTGCAAAAGGATTTTCTAATTATCAATTAGCCTTTTCAAATGATAAACTTGGATTAGGTAACATAATGTGCCATTGGAACACAGGAGTGATGGTTGCTGATACAGTTGAAGTCAGAAGTTTACATACACTTAGGTTGGAGTCATTAAAACTAGTTTTTCAACCATTCCACAAATTTCTTGTTAACAAACTATAATTTTGGCAATTCGGTTAGGACATCTACTTTGTGCATGACACAAGTCATTTTTCCAACAATTGTCTACAGACAGATTATTTCACTTATAATTCACTGTATTACAAATTCCAGTGGGTCAGAAGTTTACATACACTAAGTTTAAACAGCCTGCGTTTAAACAGCTTGGGAAATTCCAGAAAATGATGTCATGGCTTTAGAAGCTTCTGATAGGCTAATTGAGATAATTTGAGTCAATTGGAGGTGGACCTGTGGATGTATTGCAAGGCCTACCTTCAAACTCAGTGCCTCTTTGCTTGACGTCATGGGAAAATCAAAAGAAATCAGCCAAAACCTCAGGAAGAAAGTTGTAGACCTCCACAAGTTTGGTTTATCCTTTGGAGCAATTTCCAAACACCTGAAGGTACCACGTTCATCTGTACAAACAATAGTACGCAAGTATAAACAGCATGGAACCACACAGCCATCATACCGCTCAAGAAGGAGACGTGTTCTGTCTCTTAGAGATGAACGTACTTTGGTGCGAAAAGTGCAAATCAATCCCAGAACAAGAGCAAAGGACCTTATGAAGAGGCGGGAGGAAACAGGTACAACAGTATCTATATCCTGCTCCAAAACCGCCATAAAAAAGCCAGACTACGGTTTGCAACTGCACATGGGGACAAAGATCATACTTTTTGGAGAAATGTCCTCTGGTCTGATGAAACAAACATAGAACTGTTTTGCCATAATGACCATCGTTATGTTTGGAGGAATAATGGGGAGGCTTGCAAGCCGAAGAACACCATCCCAACCATGAAGAACGGGGGTGGCAACATCATTTTGTGGGGGTGCTTTGCTGCAGGAGGGACTGGTGCACTTCACAAAATAGATGGCAACATGAGGAAGGAAAATTATGTGGGTATATTGAAGCAACATCTCAGGACATCAGTCAGGAAGTTAAAGTTTGGTCGCAAATGGGTCTTCCAAATGGACAATAATCCCAAGCATACTTCCAAAGTTGTGGCAAAATGGCTTAAGGACAACAAAGTCAAGGTTTTGGAGTGGCCATCACAAAGCCCTGACCTCAATCCCATAGAAAATGTGTGGGCAGAACTGAAAAAGCGTGTGCGAGCAAGGAGGCCTACAAACCTGACTCAGTTACGCCAGCTCAGTCTGGAGGAATGGGCCAAAATTCATCCAACTTATTGTGGGAAGCTTGTGGAAGGCTACCCGAAGTGTTCTTCTGACCCACTGGGAATGTGGTGAAAGAAATAAAAGCTGAAATAAATCATTCTCTCTAGTATTTTTCTGACATTTCACATTCTTAAAATAAATTGGTGATCCTAACTGACCTGAGACAGGGAATCTTTTTACTATGATTAAATGATTAAATGTCAGGAATTGTGAAAAACTGAGTTTAAATGTATTTGGCTAAGGTGTATGTAAACTTCCGACTTCAACTCTAATTGGCCTCTGTACACCTATGTAGATATTCCATAAAAAAATCTGCCGTTTCCAGCTACAATAGTTATTTACATTTACATTTAAGTCATTTAGCAGACGCTCTTATCCAGAGCGACTTACATGTCTACACTGTATTTCTGATCGATTTTATGTTATTTTAATGGCCGAAAATGTTTCAAAAACAAGGACATTTCTAAGTGATCCAAAACATGTATGTAGCAACTACAGATTTCCCCTTTAAATATATCAAAAGTGTACAAGTTTGAGCATGTGTCCATTAGGCCTATGGACTTTTTAAAAAATCACCATGAATTAGATTGAGCAATAAAAGCCCCACTTTCTTCCATAGGCTGGGATCCACTATGCAGCTGTTGCAAGATCACATTTTTCACTGGCTGTCCACTGGTTTCAAAAACAATGATTGATAGGCAGCTTAAACTTCTCAAATTCAACCATTATTAGGTTCAAATACACATTTAGATTTGTGAACAACCATCCACAGCAACCACAGTACGTAAGGCGTAAATAGCTAAATGAGAGAGCAGCAGTGTGATTCACATCAATGCGCTATGTTGATATCAATAATAAGTGATATCCGTATAACCGTAGACTACACCACTGCTGTCATCCTTACCTCCAAGTGTTTATTCAAGTTGGATAATCTTTGGATGCCAACAGCAGTCGCACCATTGGAAGACATAGCTTACAACTTTAGCCTACAAAAGCCTATTCCTGTGCTTTTTTGCATCAAACACATCTGGTGTGTCATCATAGTGGTCTCTGATTTGTGGTAAAAAACTCGCTATGGTGGAACAAAATATTTTCAATGCTGATTTGAATGTCAGTGAGAATTGTTTTTCACAAATATCGTTTCTGATTTTAAAAGTAATCCTCAAAGTAATCATCTAGTTTTTCAAAAGTATCTGTAATCTGATTACAATCTTTTTGCTGGTAATGTAACAGATTACAGTTACCGTGTTTTTGTTGTTGTAATCCCTTACATTATTACATGTAATCCGTTATTCCCCAACTCCCCAAGACAGGGTCAGCCTGACCTCCTGCAGAAACTCACACAGCCATGGAATGACAGACATCTGCAGCAAGTGGATGAAGATAACAGAGACTTCATTTCACATTGTGGATTCACATACACACACACACACACACACACACACACACACACACACACACACACACACACACACACACACACACACACACACACACACACACACACACACACACACACACACACACACAATAGAAGAGACAGTTTAATGATTGGCTTCTTTGACAGGAGGCTCCTCATCTCCTCTGTTCATTTTCTCCAGCAGTAGATCTAATCCCAGTCTTGTAAAGTCTCTACAACATAGATCCAGCAGCCGCTGAATGGTTGTATCAGTGCCTGAATAACTGGATTATGTCCTGAGTCCTGCTTTTAAGCCTGGCTAATGCGATTGAGATTGAATCTTTTCTTTCATTTTCTCGGAAGCTTTGTCTAACTGGGTCTGCAGCAGGACCAGATCAGTTCTACTGATGCAGGCAGCACAGCACCTTTACCTGTCTGTCACTGTTCTGACTCCAGCAGGGAATGAGTTTAAACCCAGAGAACATGACAAACCTTTCTTCAGCCACTCGAGAACGTGATAGTGTGAAGTGTAACACTCTGTACCTGTGAACTTTCCCTCATGATACAATAGATGAAATACATTGTGACAAGTCCAACTTCGTCCTTGCCTAACTTCCCATATATCCGTCAATTTCAGGTTATGATAACGATGTTTTGCAATGATTAAGTACACAACAGACATCAGGTTGTAATGAAATATTCTTTAATATTGATATTGATTTTCCTTAAACATTTTCAGTCTTATGCAGAGCCTATTCTACAGCAAAGCCTTCCTCAGTCTTGCGCTCTCTCCATAGTCCAGCTGGTATGTAAACCTCCCGACAAAGGTGTGATCACTGTTGGGAGATAAATATGCAAAGATAACTTGTTTTTTAACTAGTTTGAGGTTTAAACATTCCTAGTTACAGACTCCAAAGTCGCTGTTAGCTGACTTGAACCAATTAATAGTATCCTAACATCAGTAGTCAATATGTTTCTCAGCAACACCATTTACATATGCAAAAATCATATTTAAGCTAGGCCTTCCAATAAAGTATTTGACGATGCCAAGGCTACGGCTCACACATTATCATTAAGGAATCGTCAGGCAACGTCATCTTAGAAGTCGTAAAAATATGGGTTTCCAGGAGGTTATGTCTAGAAATGGATAAAAGTAACAAATATCACTCAACTCAATCCAGCTCTCTCTCTGTCTCATACCACATTCAACCCTCAGTATGTCTCACACAGTGACTCGTAGACCTTTCCTGTCTATGTCTGTATCTGTCCCTGGAGGGAGACCCTGTTAATAAAGAGACCATAGTCCTCACCAGGCTCTTCAGCTCACACACACAGAGCAGCAATTAGACCTCTATCACTGCTCATCATCATTAATCAGCCCACAGCAGCCAGGCTTAATGTTATCTATTAATTATCTCTCTCTCCCTGTGTGAAGACCAACAGTGATAGGATCGGTGGCTGGCTGGGCTTTGTCTCAGGTGCTACCTGCTACTCACTGCACACTAATATTTAATATTTAACAATCCCATTAGTTAAAACAAAACCTTGACTGGTTTACCCACCTCTTTCATTCATTTTACAGGTACACCCAACACAAGATATACCTTATGGATGGCTCTGAACTGTATTAGAGATTTTGTGAAATGAGCCCTACAGTATTCACATGCATTTAGAGGCTATTTCTCCAAGCCTGCCATTTGAATAATCAGTTCTCCAGATGCATGTCATTTTCCTCAACCCTCTCATAGAGCTAGGAACCTCGTAACTTGTTAACGGTGCACGGTTTTGAACCCACATCCTTTAACAGTCTGCACTCTGCACACACACACTTCCCTGAGTGTGCTAGATGACCTCTGTGTAATAGAATATGGGCCTGTGAGCCAACACTGTAGTATTCCCCCTGCCTGTGTTACTATCACACTACTAATGGACCTCTCTGTCTGTCTTCCCTAGAGGACCATTCAGCAGGCTGACCATTAGTGCAGTACACAAGGGCAACCACACACAGATAGAATTGCAAGATAGGCACTCCTTTTACGTATCATATTTTGCTCTACTTGTGTCTCATTTTGCTTAGATCAGTCAAATAGTCTCTGTCTGTGCATAAAATATAGTATACCAGAGTATACCAAACATTAGCAACCCCTTCCCAACATTGAGTTGCACCCCTCCACCCACCCTTTGCCCTCAGACAGCTTCAATTAACATACACTATGCACTATACACTCATGTACACCTGGAGTTTGTGTTGATATGTGGTAGTGGAATAGGTGCCTGAGGGCACACACTTAGTGTTGGGAAATCTGTTGTGAATGCATTGTAATGTTTTTAAAATTGTATAACTGCCTTCATTTTTCTGGACCCCAGGAAGAGTACTGCTACAAATACAAATTTGTCAGGGTATCAACTACAAGATGTCGAAATCATTCAGGGATGCTGGCCCATGTTTACTCCAATGCTTCCCACAGTTGTGTCAAGATGGCTGGATGGATGTCCTTTGGGTGGTGGACCATTCTTGATACACGTCGGAAACTGTTGAGCGTGACCCAGCAGTGTTGCAGTTCTTGACACACTCAAACCAGTGCACCTGGCACCTACTACCATATCCCGTTGAAAGGCATTTAAATATTCTGTCTTGCCTATTCACCTTCTGAATGGCACACATGCACAATCCATGTCTCAATTGTCTCAAGGCTTAAAAATCATTATTTAACCTGTATCCTCCCCTTCAATCTACATTGATTTAAGTGCATTTAATAGGTGACATCAATAAGCGATCATAGCTTTCATCTGGATTAACCTGGTCAATCTATGTCATGGAGAGAGCAGGTGTTCCTCTTGCAAATAATGGGGATGTTGGCCCTGTCGGGTGTTTGGAGAATGTCTTGTGCGTCTTGCTTGTTGAAGAAGAAATCTTTGTCTAATCCGAGGTGAGTGATCAATGTCCTGATATCCAAAAGCTCTTTTTTTGCAGTAAGATACGGTTGCAGAAACATTATGTACAAAATAAGTTACAAATAACGCGAAAAAAACACATAATAGCACAATTGGTTGGGCGCCCGTAAAGCTGCTGCTATTTCTTCCGGCGCCATTTTGTATAATCAAATTATATTTGTCACAAGCGGCGAATAAAACAGGTGTAGTAGACCTTATAGTGAAATGCTTACTTACAAGCCCTTAACCAACAATGCAGTATGAAAATACCCCCCCTCCCAAAAAAGTAAGAGATAAGAATAACAAAAAATTAAAGAGCAGCAGTAAATAACAATAGCGGGGCTATATACAGGGGGTACCGGCACAGAGTCAATGTCAATGTGCAGGGGCACCGCTGTCAAGGTAATATGTACATGTAGATAGAGTTATTAAAGTGACTATGCATAGATAATAACAGAGAGTAGCAGTAGCTTTCCGGGGGGGGGCAATGCAAATAGTTTGGGTAGCCATTTGATTAGCTGTTCAGGAGTCTTATTGTTTGGGGGTAGAAGCTATTTAGGAGCCTCTTGGACCTAGACTTGGCGCTCCGGTACCACTTGCCGTGCGGTAGCAGAGAGAACAGTCTATGACTAGGGTGGCTGGTGTCTTTGACAATTTTTAGGGCCTTCCTCTGACACCGCCTGGTATAGAGGTCCTAGATGGCAGGTGATGGCCTCGGTGATGTTCTGGGCCATACACACTACCCTCTGTAGTGCCTTGCGGTCGGAGTCCGAGCAGTTGCCATACCAGGCAGTGATGCAACCCATCAGGATGCTCTCGATGGTGCAGCTGTAAAACCAAATATTTTCAGTCTCCTGAATAGGTTTTGTCATGCCCTCTTCATGACTGTCTTGGTGTGCTTGGACTGTGTTAGTTTGTTGGTGATGTGGACACCAAGGGACTTGAAGCTCTCAACCTGCTCCACTACAGCCCCGTCGATGAGATTGGGGTTATGCTCAGAATCGGTCTGTGGTGGTATGTAGACATCTACGAAAAATACAGATGAAAACTATGAAAACTCTAGGTAGATAGTGTGGTCTACAGCTTATCATGTGATACTCTACCGCGAGCAAAACCTCGAGACTTCCTTAGATATTGTGCACCAGCTGTTGTTCACATATATGCATAGGCCCATTCTATTCTGCCTGCATCTTTACTATACCAGCTCCGCAATGTCCATAGTGTGCAAATAGAGTACACATTTATAACTGTTCTATTAGACTGCTTCAGTAGCTTCTCTAATGTCACATTTAAATACATATTTCATATTTGATGATCAGACTTGGAATAATATTGTCACGATCGTCATAAGAAGTGGACCAAAGCGCAGTGTGGTGTGAATGCATCATTTTAATGGATGACGAAAACACGAAGTAAACTGAACAAAACAATAAATGAACAACAACCGTGAAGCTATATACCAAATGTGCTGACACAAGCAACTAACATAGACAATCACCCACAACCTACAATGACAAAACAGGCTACCTAAATATGGTTCCCAATCAGAGACAATGACTAACACCTGCCTCTGATTGAGAACCATATCAGGCCAAACACAGAAACAGACAAACTAGACATACAACATAGAATGCCCACTCAGATCACACCCTGACCAAACAAAACATAGAAACATACAAAGCAAACTATGGTCAGGGCGTGACAAATATTAATTATTTGGTATTCAATCACCAGATACACCAATACAAAAATTCAGCACGTTGCCTCACTTTTTCTTTTCATACCAGTATGAAAACTGTTTCTGAACCTACAGCCGACATTTGCTGAGATAATGGTATTCGATATTCACTTTCTGTTTTCTTGGCCTGTTTTTCTGTCATAAGAAATGATCAGTCTGATGTAACAAAGTGTTCCAATTATCTCAATAATCTTAGTGTGTGTCTGCTTACAAGAGCTGACAATTAAGTTTATCGCAAATAATATAAAGCTTGTTTGACAGCACGGACCATTTCCCCACAATGACAAAGCAGAAAGAATATTGATTATTTCAACCAGTTAAATTAACCTGACAATAGATGAGTATGGCCAAGGCAGCATCCTAGCGGACTACTGCCTTTGAAACAGAAACTGTCCTTAGATCTGTCTGACTGTGCAGTTCTGAGCCAGGTTAAAAATTCCTTAAATGTTATCACCCTATTTTTTATATTTTTCTCTTAACCTTAGCGAAAGTGTCTGTCTTCAACTTTGACAAACCCTTAAACACTCAGGAACGTTGAAATGTGCATTTGGCAAAAAGCACTCTGCAGGAGGGAAGCTTTCATAGGCAGTGAAAGACATAGAGGGGGACTTACCTGATATGTGTTCAGGAGATGTGCAGAAAGGTGCCAAGGCTTCTCTCATTCTCTATCTCTTCTCTCCCCAGGTGTACGAGCGAGGGACCAACGTGGAGCAATTTGTTACTCGCTTCCTGTTGAAGGAATCAGCAAATCAGATCCAGTCTCTGCTAAACTCGGTGGAAAGTGCTGTGGATGCTATTGACGAGCAGCATTGTAGCCAATCAGGGTGAGTCGTCGAGGGAGGAGGGAAAGGGAAAGGGGGATACCTAGTCAGTTGTACAACTGAATGACTTCAAATTAAATGTGTCTTCCGCATGTAACCCAACCCCTCTGACTCAGAGAGGTGCGGGGGGCTGCCTTAATCGTCCTTGTCAGGACGCCACTGCTGTGTCATGTCATTATGTGTGAAATTGAGACTGGCAGTTCCCCAAATCAAAAGTCACTCTGGTTCCTAGCTACACTACATTACCAAAAGTATGTGGACACCGGAATATTGAACATCTCATTCCAAAATCATGGGCATTAATATGGAGTTGGTCACCCGTTTGCTGCTATAACAGCTTCTACTCTTCTGGGAAGGCTTTCCACTAGATGTTGGAATTTTGCTGCGGGGACTTGCTTCCATTCAGCCACAAGAGCATTTGTGAGGTCAGGCACTGATGTTGGCAGTTAGGCTTGGCTCGCAGTCGGTGTTCCAATTAATCCCAAAGGTGTTTGATGGGGTTGAGGTCAGCGCTTTGTGCAGGACAGTCAAGTTCTTCCACACCGATCTTGAAAAACCATTTCTGTATGGTCCTCGCTTTGTGCACAGATGCATTGTCATGCTGAAACAGGAACTGGCCTTCTCCAAACCGTTGCCACAAAGTTGAAACCACAGAATCGTCAAGAATGTCATTGTATGCTGTAGCGTGAAGATTTCCCTTCACTGGAACTAAGGGGCCTAGCCCGAAACCATGAAAAACAGCCCCAGACCATTATTCCTCCTCCACCAAACTTGACAGTAGGCACTATGCATTTGGACACGTAGTGTTCTTCTGGCATTCGTCAACCCCAGATTAGTCCATCAGACTGCCAGATGGTGAAGCGTGATACATCACTACAGAGAACACGTTTTCACTGCTCCAGAGTCCAATGGCGGTTTGATTTACACCACTCCAGCCGATGCTTGGCATTGTGCATAGTGATTTTAGGCTTGTTTGCGGCTGCTCAGCCAAGGAAACCCATTTCATGAAGCTCCCTACAAACCATTATTGTGCTGATGTTGCTTCAAAAGGCAGTTTGGAACTCTGTAGTGAGTGTTGCAAACGAGGACAGATGATTTTTATGCGCTACACGCTTCAGCACTCAGCGGTCTCGTTCTGTGAGCTTGTGTGGCCTACCACTTCACGCTGAGCCGTTGTTGATCGTAAAAGTTTCCACTTCACAATAACGGCACTTACAGTTGAACGGGCCAGCGCAAGCAGGGCAGAAATTTGACGAACTGACTTGTTAAAGGTGGCATCATATGACGGTGCCACGTTGAAAGTCAATGAGCTCTTCAGTAAGGCCATTCTACTGACAATGTCACCTGTCAGTAACGAGTGTGGCTGAAATAGCCGAATCTACTAATTTCAAAGGGTGTCCACATACTTTGTATATATAGTGTATGTGCCTGCTGTACTTACTGTGTTCCTCCGTTATCATCCCTCTCTCTCTCATGCCTCTCTCTCTTTATCTCTCTGTCTCTCATCCCTCTCTCTCTATGTGAAGGTATCCCACTAAGGTCAGTCCACGGGTTCCAGAGAAACGTTATGAAAAACCAGTGCCTGACTACCCTCCTAACAACAGAGTTCGTACTGCCAAGGATGTTGCCCCAAGGAACATCAACACTGCTACAGGTCAGACCTCTGCCATGTGTCACGCACATGCTACACTGATGTACATCTCTCATTGAAGTAGGTTTGTATTGATTGCAGTCGATTGTCCAGCCGCTTCTTCAATCTGAAGATTCATTTAATTTAATTTATTTTTTTATGTTTTTTTTCACCTTTATTTAACCAGGTAGGCTAGTTGAGAACAAGTTCTCATTTGCAACTGCGACCTGGCCAAGATAAAGCATAGCAGTGTGAACAGACAACACAGAGGAGTAAACAATTAACAAGTCAATAACACAGTAGAAAAAAAAGGGGAGTCTATATACAATGTGTGCAAAAGGCATGAGGAGGTAGGCGAATAATTACAATATTGCAGATTAACACTGGAGTGATAAATTATCAGATGATCATGTACAGATAGAGATATTGGTGTGCAAAAGAGCAGAAAAGTAAATAAATAAAAACTGTGGGGATGAGGTAGGTGAAAATGGGTGGTCCTTCTGGCTAGAGCATGGCGCTTTACGCCAATAGATTATGTACAGCTGCTTTGGATAAAAGCTGCTATCGGTTGCAGCTGCTCAGATAGCTGGTGAAGTTGGTGAGGGAGATAAAAGTCTCCAACTTCAGCGATTTTGCAATTCGTTCCAGTCACAGGCAGCAGAGTACTGGAACGAAAGGCGGCCGAATGAGGTGTTGGCTTTAGGGATGATCAGTGAGATACACCTGCTGGAGCGCGTGCTACGGATGGGTGTTGCCATCGTGACCAGTGAACTGAGATAAGGCGGAGCTTTACCTAGCATGGCCTTGTAGATGACCTGGAGCCAGTGGGTCTGGCGACGAATATGTAGCGAGGGCAAGCCGACTAGAGCATACAAGTCGCAGTGGTGGGTAGTATAAGGTGCTTTAGTGACAAAACGGATGGAACTGTGATAAACTGCATCCAGTTTGCTGAGTAGAGTGTTGGAAGCAATTTT
The DNA here is from genome assembly GCF_023373465.1 of Oncorhynchus keta. Taxonomy (NCBI): domain Eukaryota; kingdom Metazoa; phylum Chordata; class Actinopteri; order Salmoniformes; family Salmonidae; genus Oncorhynchus; species Oncorhynchus keta. The sequence goes on from NC_068442.1 coordinate 27,330,464, forward strand.
GTAGATGACATCGCCGAAGTCGAGGATCGGTAGGATAGTCAGTTTTACTAGGGTAAGCTTGGCAGCGTGAGTGAAGGAGGCTTTGTTGCGGAACAGAAAGCCGACTCTTGATTTGATTTTCGATTGGAGATGTTTGATATGGGTCTGGAAGGAGAGTTTGCAGTCTAGCCAGACACCTAGGTACTTATAGGTGTCCACATATTCAAGGTCGGAACCATCCAGTGTGGTGATGCTAGTCGGGCATGCGGGTGCAGGCAGCGATCGGTTGAAAAGCATGCATTTGGTTTTACTAGCGTTTAAGAGCAATTGGAGGCCACGGAAGGAGTGTTGTATGGCATTGAAGATCGTTTGGAGGTTAGATAGCACAGTGTCCAATGACGGGCCGAAGGTATATAGAATGGTGTCGTCTGCGTAGAGGTGGATCAGGGAATCGCCCGCAGCAAGAGCAACATCATTGATATATACAGAGAAAAGAGTCGGCCCGAGAATTGAACCCTGTGGCACCCCCATAGAGACTGCCAGAGGACCGGACAGCATGCCCTCCGATTTGACACACTGAACTCTGTCTGCAAAGTAATTGGTGAACCAGGCAAGGCAGTCATCCGAAAAACCGAGGCTACTGAGTCTGCCGATAAGAATATGGTGATTGACAGAGTCGAAAGCCTTGGCAAGGTCGATGAAGACGGCTGCACAGTACTGTCTTTTATCGATGGCGGTTATGATGTCGTTTAGTACCTTGAGTGTGGCTGAGGTGCACCTGTGACCGGCTCGGAAACCAGATTGCATAGCGGAGAAGGTACGGTGGGATTCGAGATGGTCAGTGACCTGTTTGTTGACTTGGCTTTCAAAGACCTTAGATAGGCAGGGCAGAATGGATATAGGTCTGTAACAGTTTGGGTCCAGGGTGTTTCCCTCTTTGAAGAGGGGGATGACTGCGGCAGCTTTCCAATCCTTGGGGATCTCAGACGATATGAAAGAGAGGTTGAACAGGCTGGTAATAGGGGTTGCGACAATGGCGGCGGATAGTTTCAGAAATAGAGGGTCCAGATTGTCAAGCCCAGCTGATTTGTACGGGTCCAGGTTTTGCAGCTCTTTCAGAACATCTGCTATCTGGATTTGGGTAAAGGAGAACCTGGAGAGGCTTGGGCGAGGAGCTGCGGGGGGGCCGGAGCTGTTGGCCGAGGTAGGAGTAGCCAGGCGGAAGGCATGGCCAGCCATTGAGAAATGCTTGTTGAAGTTTTCGATAATCATGGATTTGTCGGTGGTGACCGTGTTCCCTAGCCTCAGTGCAGTGGGCAGCTGGGAGGAGGTGCTCTTGTTCCCCATGGACTTCACAGTGTCCCAGAACTTTTTGGAGTTGGAGCTACAGGATGCAAACGTCTGCCTGAAGAAGCTGGCCTTAGCTTTCCTGACTGACTGCGTGTATTGGTTCCTGACTTCCCTGAACAGTTGCATATCGCGGGGACTGTTCAATGCTATTGCAGTCCGCCACAGGATGTTTTTGTGCTGGTCGAGGGCAGTCAGGTCTGGAGTGAACCAAGGGCTGTATCTGTTCTTAGTTCTGCATTTTTTGAACGGAGCATGCTTATCTAAAATGGTGAGGAAGTTACTCTTAAAGAATGACCAGGCATCCTCAACTGACGGGATGAGGTCAATGTCCTTCCAGGATACCCGGGCCAGGTCGATTAGAAAGGCCTGCTCACAGAAGTGTTTTAGGGAGCGTTTGACAGTGATGAGGGGTGGTCGTTTGACTGCGGCACCGTAGCGGATACAGGCAATGAGGCAGTGGTCGCTGAGATCCTGGTTGAAGACAGCGGAGGTGTATTTGGAGGGCCAGTTGGTCAGGATGACGTCTATAAGGGTGCCCTTGCTTACAGAGTTAGGGTTGTACCTGGTGGGTTCCTTGATGATTTGTGTGAGATTGAGGGCATCTAGCTTAGATTGTAGGACTGCCGGGGTGTTAAGCATATCCCAGTTTAGGTCACCTAACAGAACAAACTCTGAAGCTAGATGGGGGGCAATCAATTCACAAATGGTGTCCAGGGCACAGATGGGAGCTGAGGGGGGTCGGTAGCAGGCGGCAACAGTGAGAGACTTATTTCTGGAGAGAGTAATTTTCAGAATTAGTAGTTCGAACTGTTTGGGTATGGACCTGGAAAGTATGACATTACTTTGCAGGCTATATCTGCAGTCGACTGCAACTCCTCCCCCTTTGGCAGTTCTATCTTGACGGAAGATGTTATAGTTGGGTATGGAAATCTCTGAATTTTTGGTGGCCTTCCTGAGCCAGGATTCAGACACGCCAAGGACATCAGGGTTAGCAGAGTGTGCTAAAGCAGTGAGGAAAACAAACTTAGGGAGGAGGCTTCTGATGTTGACATGCATGAAACCAAGGCTTTTTCGATCACAGAAGTCAACAAATGAGGGTGCCTGGGGACATGCAGGGCCTGGGTTTACCTCCACATCACCCGCGGAACAGAGAAGGAGTAGTATGAGGGTGGGTCTAAAGGCTATCAAAACTGGTCGCCTAGAGCGTTGGGGACAGAGAATAAGAGGAGCAGGTTTCTGGGCATGGTAGAATATATTCAGGGCATAATGCGCAGACAGGGGTATGGTGGGGTGCGGGTACGACGGAGGTAAGCCCAGGCACTGGGTGATGATGAGAGAGGTTTTATCTCTGGACATGCTGGTTGTAATGGGTGAGGTCACCGCATATGTGGGAGGTGGGACAAAGGAGGTATCAGGGGTGTGAGGAGTGGGACTAGGGGCTCCATTGTGAACTAAAACAATGTTAACTAACCTGAGCAACAGTATACAAGGCATATTGACATTTGAGAGAGACATACAGCGAGGCATACAGTAATCACAGGTGTTGAATTGGGAAAGCTAGCTAAAACAGTGGGTGAGACAACAGCTAATCAGCTAGCATAACAACAGCAGGTAAAATGGCATTGACTAGGCAACGGGCCGACAGATAAAACAAACAAGCAGAATGGAGTACCGTGATTAATGGACAGTCCAGCATGCATCAGCTATGTAGCCAAGTGATCAGAGTCCAGGGGGCAGCGGTGGATGGGGCAGGGGGGCTGGACTGGCGAGTGTTATCCAGGTTAAAAAAACTAACAATGACTAAATAGCTTGTAGCTAGTTAGCTGGAGGTTCTTGAGTGTGTTCTAAAAATGTAGAATAATAGCGATTCCGTATCACATTGGGTGAGGCAGGTTTCCGGAAGGTATAAACACATTTTTAAAAATCGGGATGAGATAGAAAGTACATATGGGCCACTGCGTGTTTGGGACGCGGCGATGCAGACGTTTAGCAGGCCTGTGCTAACAAGCTAACAGATTAGCAGGCCGGGGTAAACAAGGTAGTAGTTAGCGGACCTGGGCTAAACAAGCTAGCAGTTAGCATGCCGAATTAGCAAGCAAGGAGATAGCGAGGGCTAGAAAGTTAGCCTTTGGAGGTCGTCGCGATGGGGTGAGTCTGTTTATTCCTCTTCATGCAGTGACATCGATAGACCGGTCGTGGGTCAGGGTATTGTAGCCCAGGAGTATGCTAGGAGCACAGGAGCTCTGGCCGGGCTAGCTTCAAGCTACGTGGGTGGAAACGCTAGCCAGGAGTAATCAACCAGGGTTGCGGTTTAGCTCGATAGCTAGTTGTGAAGATCCAGCTGAAAAATGTTCCGTTTGCGGTGGGAATCCGGGGATAAAAAAATAAATAGGTCCGTTATGCTCTGGTTAGCGTCACGTTGTTCGAACTGGCGAGAGCTTTCCGAGCTAAAGGTTAGCTGATGACCGGTTAGCTGAAGACCGCTAGCATAGCTGGTGGTTAGCTGGCTAGCTTCAGTTGAGGGGTTCCGGTTCCGAAGTAAATATAAATACTTTAGGAAAAGTAGCTACATTGGGTGAGGCGGGTTGCAGGAGAGTATTTGGAAGCTTAGGTTTAGCAAAATGTTTTTAAAGATATGCGAAGAAAAATATCTAAAACGAAAAAGAGACGATATTTACACGACAGGACGACTTACTGCTACGCCATCTTATACTTACTGCTACGCCATCTTGGAGTGATGTACTCCAACTTTTTTCTCCTTTAGTCTCCCCAGAGACACATCACATTTAAGCATAATGTAGCCTTGTCACCTCAACCAAATGCAATGTAAATGTTTTCTGGATGAAGTGTGACACATTTGTCGGTTGCATTTGTGATAAGCTTGAAGAGAAGCATGGGAGCATTAATCAAGTGCAATGGAAATCAAAAACTCTGTTCTCTTCAGGCAGAGTGATTTATTTCCCATTTTCTATCTCAATCTCAATCAATCATCAACAGAAACATGGAGATGTGCCTGGCAGCTCTAGCTCTCCCACAGAGGAGAGAAGTAGAAGGGAGGGAGGGAGGCAGAGAGAGGGAGGAAGTGAGGGAGGAAGTGAGGGAGGAAGTGAGGGAGGCAGAGTGAGGGAGGCAGGGAGGCAGAGCAAGGGAGGCAGGGAGGCAGAGCAAGGGAGGCAGGCCGAGGGAGGGGGGCAGAAAAAGGGAGGGAGGGGCTATACAATGACACAGATCGATCAAGTAGGCATATATATTCTGCACTGCAGCCCTCACTTTTGGTTCGGGGGCAAGACACTGTAGAGAAGGTTTAAGCACAAACAGCTAGTATATTTATGGCTATCAGTAGCAATAACAAAATGGTCTTCTAAAACCATTGTATATGCCAGACACCATCATTTTTTAGTTTTCCTTCATTTGGAACCACAATGAAATGTAAGCTGTTTCATGGTGCTTCTTCTCAAAGTCGATTCTGGAATCAATCCATTTAAATCAGATTGCATAACGTACAGCATTCAGAGCAGTTACAGAAGCCATAAACAAAGAGTGCCCCGTCATCATGCATGCAGTAGATAAGCATTACGCAAGTATCCAGTGGTTTGGAAGTAGACCATAAGTGCTGAAAACGGTAACTTTTCAATGGGGATAAATAATCCCTATTTCCCTGAATCCATTCTGTATTTCAATTAGAGCACGGCTCCACGGCTCCACTGCAAAGCTGGAGCTTCTGCCTATGGCCTCACAAATTAATTCCATTTTTTTTGTGACACAGATAGAGGCCAATAATTCCCTTTGAAGTTCAGCAGTGTTTTCTACCCATCGCCACTCTCTTCCTCTCTCTTCTCTTCCTCCCTGCTATAGATTCCATCTCTCTCCATGTGTAATGAAACCCTCTGATAGCTTCTTAACACTGAGTCACATACTGTGAATACTCATAGGCTATTGATACTCCCTTCCACTCACTTGCTGTAACAAATGATATGTTGTAAGAAAGAAGTGCCACTTTTGAAGGGTTTTGAGAGGTATTCAGTGACTTAATTGATTTAGGAATGACGCGCATTGAGAAGGAGGGCTATGAGATTGATTAGCAGTATATCATGAAGTAGCCATTTAATTTCCTGTGCTACCCAGACTCCTTGCTCCGGACAAACGCTACACCACTCCCATGGATGTTAGTTTCTTCTCCACAATAAGTCTGGATCTGAGTACTTGCCCAACCCTTCAACAAAAGCGAACACTTTTGGGTCCGTCTGATTGGTCCAGAAACTAATGGGTTGGGCCAGAGCCAGAACACTAGTGGGTAAAGCAGCAGTTTGAAAATGTGTCATTGGCTTTGATACTCTGATTGGTTAAAGACAATCCAATTTGCGTATTACTTTGTTTTTTACAACACCCCACGTGCCTCCCGTCACCAAATCAAATCAAATCAAATCAAATTGTATTTGTACATACACATGGTTAGCAGATGTTAATGCGAGTGTAGCGAAATGCTTGTGCTTCCAGTTCCGACAATGCAGTAATAACCAACAAGTAATCTAGCTAACAATTCCAAAACTACTACCTAATAGACGCAAGTGTACGGGGATAAAGGATATGTACATAAAGATATATGAATGAGTGATGGTACAGAGCGGCATAGGCAAGATACAGTAGATGGTATCGAGTACAGTATATACATATGAGATGAGTATGTAAACAAAGTGGCATCGTTAAAGTGGCTAGTGATACATGTATTACATAAAGATGCAGTAGATGATATAGAGTACAGTATATACGTATACATATGAGATGAATAATGTAGCGTATGTAAACATTATATTAGGTAGCATTGTTTAAAGTGGCTAGTAATATATTTTACATAATTTCCCATCAATTGCCATTATTAAAGTAGCTGGAGTTGAGTCAGTGTGTTGGCAGCAGCCACTCAATATTAGTGGTGGCTGTTTAACAGTCTGATGCCCTTGAGATAGAAGCTGTTTTTCAGTCTCTCGGTCCCAGCTTTGATGCACCTGTACTGACCTCGCCTTCTGGATGATAGATGATAGCGGGGTGAACAGGCAGTGGCTCGGGTGGTTGTTGTCCTTGATGATCTTAATGGCCTTCCTGTGACGTCGGGTGGTGTAGGTGTCCTGGAGGGCAGGTAGTTTGCCCCCGGTGATGCAGACCTCACTACCCTCTGGAGAGCCTTACGGTTGTGGGCGGAGCAGTTGCCGTACCAGGCGGTGATACAGCCCGACAGGATGCTCTCGATTGTGCATCTGTGGAAGTTTGTGAGTGCTTTTGGTGACAAGCCGAATTTCTTCAGCCTCCTGAGGTTGAAGAGGCGCTGCTGCGCCTTCTTCCCGATGCCGTCTGTGTGGGTGGACCAATTCAGTTTGTCTGTGATGTGTACGCCGAGGAACTTAAAATGACTTCAACGGTGGCAGTCTCAGACTAAAGTATGTAGCAAACAACAGAGAAAAAGACAATTTAGTGTGAGCCGTCAGGCTAGCCTTTTCACACATGGCCTTATGCGGCTTTCCTGATATTGTACTCTACCTGACAAGAAAATATTCCATTGGCCAAGTTGTAACAATTAATTAAAAACCAACCGTCAATATTGCTCTCCTTTGATAACCCACCTGGCAAAAATTGGTTGAATCAATGTTGTTTCCACATCATTTGAACAAAATAATGAATAATAATTCTTTGAATCAAAGACAACATAACCAACATTTCTATCACCCAACTTTTAACCTAAATCCTGTGATGTGATTTTTTTGTTGTTAATTTCACGTTAAATTAATTTTAGTTGACATTGAACTGACTTTGGTTCCCAGAGGGAACAGTCTTTATAGAATTGTACTGCAGTTAAATTAACACTTAAGTCTGACACCAGTTTAAATAGTCCTGTTTGGGCCATAAAAGTCAGTGTTACAGCTGTCAGAGGCTGGGGAGAGGACCTTGATTGGATCCAGCTTTGTCTGGCCTGTCATTTGAGAACACCAGAAAGAAAATATTGATCAATACCTCCCTATGCCCGACTCTCTCTGTTTCTCACTCTCACATTCACTTGTTCTTCTCTCACTATCACCCTCTCTCATTCTCTTTCTCCCATTCACACTTTTGTCAAATATATTTATTCTTGCTGTTTGTCCTACTGTTTCTTTTGCTATATATCTTTTTTTTTTATCATGGCAGGCAATACATTCTGGTAGCAGTATCTGCCCTCTGTTTACTGATCAGAGAATACTTTGCCAGTGAAAATGCTAAATGTAAACATTCAGTGTTGTATCTGCTGGAGTATTTGACACCTTGGGTGAAAAGTTATTTTTAAATGAGCCATTGTTCATTGTGCAATGCTACCTGAGGCAAGGAACACTCCCCCATGCATTTTGACAAGAGTGTGTGTCTGTTTGTGCTTGTGTGTGTGAGTGTGCAGGCACCAGCCTAGCCTGAGTCATGTACATTTTCCTTGCTCACAGCTTATCTGCAACTGTGCCATATGTTAGACAGTATGCTGAGACAGCTGCACATGGAGACGGCTGTCTGTCGTTAGCATGGCTAGTCAGGACTAATGACTGCTCTCCTGCATTTGACAAAGACCATTGCTCAAATAGCGTGGACTGCCATTCAAGCCCAACTGACCAAATGTGCCTGCTTCAAATGTCTCTATGGTTACAGCTGGTAGGTTCCAAAACACAGCAGCCCCCCTCAGCTGTGTGGTTCTCTGGTAGGCTCATCAACACAGGGGGAAGTGTCATCCTCTAATTGGCTTGGCACCTCGAGAGGTGATGATTTTGAAGAGCAGGAAGCCCATTTTCCACCACTAATTGGCTGTGTGGCATCACATAGAGGGGAGAAGAATGGAATGATTAATATTGTTGTCTCATATTTATTTATGCCTCAATGAAGCCTCCTATTCCAGGGCTTCTAAGTGTATTTGACTCTACTGGCCTTTACAGCACACACTACTATCCAGGGTGACTTAAAACGGCAAAGCTAATGACTAGAGCCAGGTGCGCTAGAATACAATGTATTATTGCTTTCTAAACAAAGCTGACAAGCAATAAAGACCCTTCTCTTCTGAGGCACTGTGAATATATTTCAACTTCAAACCTTGAATAGACATGATTTTTCCTGATTAACAAATGCAGTTGCCTATTTATCAGACCTGGTTGGAACTCTTTATTTCCGTCAAATATTCATATACTATGGAGAAAAGGATCTGTATAATGATTGCTATCATAAAATGTGTTGAATGCTGGGAGTGTGTTGGCGTCAGGTGTTGTGTGCTCTGTTTAATCAGGGGTGGTGGAAGTGAGGAAAGAGACTCTGGAGGCACAGATCAACCGACTGGCTGAGCTGATTGGACGCCTTGAGAACAAGGTAAGAACCCCCCACCCTACTCTACATTAATTCAGGTACAAAGGTAATCTGTCCTGGCTTTGGTAAGTAGTCACATGTGGTGTGGTCACACTTTTCATTGATGTCATGACTGGCTTCTTCAACACAGCCTCAGTTCTCAGCTAGTTAACTCACCTCTGCCGTATCAAAATCTGCTTTATCAATATGGGTCTCCCAATGAAGGTCATTAGCAGTAATAACACCACACAATAGATAAGATACTTGGCGCAACTTGCGCTGTAGAATGTTCAGAATACAGGGCTGGCCGATCTCTAGCACATTTCAGGGCGGCAGGTAGCCTAGGGGTTAAGAGCGTTGGGCCAGTAACTGAAAGGTTGCTGGTTCAAATCTATCGATGTGCCCTTGAGCAAGGCACTAAACCCTAAATTGCTCCTGTAACTCATTAAATTACTAAAATGTCAAATACAATGGTGCCTCTTTAGCACATCTCCAACAACACATCTCATCTGTACCTCCCAGTAATTATGCTGAGAGAAACACAGGGACCTGAGATGAGATTCAGGTTGTGTTGAGGAAAGCATTACTGTAAACCCAGTAACCTCTCCTCTGGTTATTACTGCTCTCTCTCCCCCAGTGGGGGATGTGAAAGAAAAAGACAAAGGAAGGAATTATTGAGCCTTGACGAACTATTGTAATATGTTTAGCTATTTATTTCACCTATCCCTCCCTCCCTCTCACTCACTAGCTTTCTTCTCCCTCTCACTCACTAGCTCGCCCTCCCCCTACTCTTTTCCTCATGCTCTCTCTGTCTCCCTCCCTCTCTCTCTCTCTCTCTCTCTCTCATTCTCTGTTCTTTCTTTCTTTATCTATCCATCTCTCTCTGCTCTGCTCTTTGTCTCTCCCCATTGCCCATGTCTTGTAGGCAGCGAGCATGGTAGACTAATGGAGTCCCCAGTTAATTCTGTTGTCTCTGGCAGGCAGGCAAGTTCTTATTGCAGCTAAGAATAGCTGAACGGGTTTATTCCACGCTCGATGAAGCACCCCTTAGAGAACAGGGAAGGAGCTGTCAGATCCCAGTAAAGATTCCTAAATGGGAGGATTTCTGAGTCTTCCCAGGCAGACCCTCTAAGTCACAGTGCTAGGCGCGATCCTGAAGCAGTTAACTGTACTGTACGTTTGTGGTGGGAGCAGACAAACGTTCCCTCACAGGAAAGATGTATTAGCAGTGGGCGGGGCTGTTTGCCACAAGTGCTTATTATCCATGTTATAGGAGAGGGACTGTTCAAATTCCCAGGTGTGAAAACAATTATTACAAAATGGTTTAGAACAGAGCGAGAATTTTGTTTACTGGATGCAGTTATGACTAACATGCATCGCACAAATTGAGTTGTCTACTGCCTCATGAGATCAAAGTAGTAATTCCCTCAGCTATCTCTGTGTGCTATCTCCATACGGAAAAAGCCAATCTTACACAAGTGAATGTACTTTTTTGGTTTGATTTCACATACAAGCAGACATATGCTTTAAATTGCTAGTCCTAAACAATGTGCCTAATTTGCACACACTGAAGGCCCTGATTTTCATAGCCATGTCCCATCTAGTCATTGTATATTATCTGCAGGATGATTTTACCCAGAGGTGACCTCAGGCCCATCTCAGATGTGCTCTTGTCTAGAATGCTTGCCTGCTGCTTCAAGAAGCATAATTTCCTTTTCCCATTGTGTCATTATAAAGGTCTCAATTACCGTGGCAACTGGAGCACCAGCCCGCTTTCTTCCACAAGCAGCCCTCGTATTGCTACAGTATTTGGTTCTGTATGAAAGAAAATTCCAGGATCTCAAACTCACATTGATACACATCTGCGTTGAGTCATCATGCACCATTATGCACTCAGTAAGACATTTGTGGGAAGGATTCTGCTATACAATACAGTGTTTCACTCCACTCCCACCGGAAAGCAGAGAGTAACTTCAGAAACACCACAGAATGTGACATTTTCTCAGTTTTCAATAGTTGTGGTCCGTATGCGGCCTGCTGTAGACTTCAGAATAATAGGACACACAGTGACTGCATTGCTCATGCCATTGTTACTTGACTCAGTTGATCCAGCCCATGTTCTCCTATCACTACTTTGGATTGGATTTAAGACTGGGAGATGGGAAATGTAGCTCTCCAATACAGTGGTGCCTTTTCTGGGCTTTACATCTCTGATTAAGATCGCTGTGATTACTTGTTTGAGCTCTTGATCGCTCATGTCAACACATGCAATATTAAATGTAGTGTCTACACATGCAATATTAGGCCCTTCCACATTATCCTTTGTGATAACTACCCTCTGCAGTGAAACATTTTCCTCTACAGTTATGTGAGTATATTAGCTTGCTAAACGATATAGCATGTCACATTATTCAAGTCAGATGTCTGTTCAAATAGAAAGCAAGCCTTTCTCTCATTACAGTGACAATCCATTATAGGGGCAGGGGTGTAGTTTGACGGTTTGAAGGGAACTCCATTGTTAACTGTAATGAAGGGGTCATAAAGCAGCAATAAAAGTAGAATTCATGACTACCTTAGTTACTGCAGTTTGTATTCACTTCCTAACCAGATGAATATATTGCTCATGGTTTATGAGCAATACAGTGATTATGTGTTTATGTATTCCAGGAGTGTATTGTTGAATTTCTTGATATTTTTCTCAATTTTCTCATCTGATACATGTATATTATAAAAAATATATATAACAGCACCAGTCAAAAGTTTGGACACACCTACTCATTCAAGGATTTTTCTTTATTTTTACTATTTTCTACAATGTAGAATAATAGTGAAGACATCAAAACTATGAAATAACACATATGGAATCATATAGTAACCAAAAAAGTATTAAGGAAATCAAAATATATTTTAGATTTTAGATTCTTCAAAGTAGCCACCCTTTGCCTTGACGACAGCTTTGCACACTCTTGGCATTCTCTCAACCAGCTTCATCTGGAATAATTTTCCAACAGTCTTGAAGGAGTTCCCACATATGCTGAGCACTTGTTGACTGCTTTTCCTTCACTCTGCGGTCCAACTCATCCCAAACCATCTCAAATGGGTTGAGGTTCGGTGATTGTGGAGGCCAGGTCATCTGATGCAGCACTCCATAACTCTCCTTCTTGGTCAAATAGCCCTTACACAGCCTGGAGGTGTGTTGGGTCATTGTCCTGTTGAAAAACAAATTATAGTCCCAATAAGCACAAACCAGATGGGATGGTGTATCACTGCAGAATGCTGTGGTAGACATGCTGGTTAAGTGTTCCTTGAATTCTAAATAAATCACTGACAGTGTCACCAGCAAAGCACCCCCACACCTCCTCCTCCATGCTTCACGGTGGGAACCACACAAGCAGACATCATCCGTTCACCTACTCTGCGTCTCACAAAGACACAGCAGTTGGAACCCAAAATCTCAAATTTGGTTAATCAGACCAAAGGACAAATTTCCACTGCTCTCATGTCCATTGCTCATGTTTCTTGGCCCAAGCAAGTCTCTTCATATTATTGGTGTATTATTGGTGTTTCTTTGCAGTAATTCGACCAAGAAGGCCTGATTTGCGCAGTCTCTTCTGACCAGTTCTTGCCATAATATGGACTTTTAACAAGGCACACCTGCTAATTAAATGCATTCCAGGTGACTACCTCATGAAGCTGGTTGAGAGAATTCCAAGAATGTTTCCAAGCGGTCATCATTGCAACTGGTGGCTACTGTGAAGATTCTAGAGAGCGAGAGAGACGGGGTCAGTCATCAGAACAGTATGAAAGCAAGTCTTCAGTCTGTTGTGACAGTCTAGAGAGGAAATCACTGGATTGAAATTTTAAAACATTCTTCTGTACAGTTGCAAATAAGAAATGTGAGGTGAAAAACCTGCCCAAAGGGGTTTATGCAGTGCAGAGTAGGGTTCCTCTGTTCCCCTGTTCCAGTGCTGCTTAGGGTTAACGCTAATGCAATTGTGGTTCTTGTGTTTTGGTTCTTATTGCAGACAGTTTGGTTTGACCTGCATCAGAGGCTAACAGACACTGATGGCACAGCCAGCGCAGTAAGTAGCATTTTTATGCCTGAGAGCCTAGTAGGGGAACACTGTACAGCAGTGACACTGTGGAGGACTCGCTGCTCCATCCCTCTCTACTCCTCACAACCCCCCCATAGACACATCTCCATTCTGAATTTTCCCGCATGCACAGGGAATCATTGGGATCTCATATCCAACTCCTCTCCAGTAGAAAGCAGCCAACAAGGTTATCTCAAATGTATTTCCCATTTCAATCATGTCTAAAAGTTGCTTTTCGTCTCCATGCATGAAGAGCATGAGTGCATGTCATTTATATTTTGCTATCAATGTACCGTAGTCAGATTCAGTGCTTCAGTTCAAAATATGTATTTTAAGTGTCTCCCATGGGGGGGGGTTATTTTACACTGCAACCTTAGGGCAAGCACATAGTCTGTTCATATTGTTGGCATGGCCTTATGCTTCCATATAAACAATTGCTAAACAATCTGGACTGTTTCCTGCAGTATAGCTAACTTCTTTATATCAAATAAAGTACTTCACCAAAATCGAAGACACTCAAATGTTTATTTACAGTTTGTGTAGTCTGCGACAAGCATACTCTCCAAATGCCAAATGGTATTATGCTCTTATGACCCTTTCATAATTTTTCTTTTATTAAAGAGGCCAAAGTTTCTCCATCTGGTTATTGAAATAGATTATCTTAATATATATATTTATAAATCTCTCCCTCAGCAGCATGACTGTATGAGATGTGGAGGCAGTGGCCTGTAGAGCTGACAGTATGAGTAAGATGGAGAGATGGCAGTTCACACAGGGACAATCATAGGTCTGATGGCTCTGATGAAAAATACATCTGGTCTGGTGTGTCTAACTGAGCATCAGTGCAGCTCCCCGGCCTCCACTCGCTCCTAGGATCCTACTGCAGCAGTGCACTGGCAGCTCCTCCTGAACCAAGACACCCGTAACCTACCTCCAAATGTCTTCTGCCTTATTGATGCTTGAGGGATCAGAGCAAATTGAATTATTCCTTTTCACCCATTAATCTTGTTAGTGTCTAGAGCCATCATTTGCACTGACAAACAGGATTAGAGCAGGCTTCACCTGTCAGCTGGACGGTCTGACTGGTGTGGGGCTGCATCTGCGCCCGTGCGCCCAAAGCTCAATAGGGGCACATTGGTAGCCCAATGGGTATTCTTAAAGTGGGAGAGAAGAATGAACCTTTTGACCCACCGTACTCTCAGCAGGATTTCTCTTAGTGCTGTGAACATTACTGAAAGTGAGCCATCAGCTCAGCATACGATCAAGAATAGAAAGATAGTGCCAAGAGTATTGTTTTTTACAAAAGCATGTACAGTGGAGGTGCTGGAGTTTTGTATGGCATTTTGATACTGATATGGTACTGTATGTGTACATTACTGTATGTGTATTATGCAATGTTTCTTAATGCAAATCCATCCCCTGCAAAAACGGAATCATTCCAGTAATTTCCGCCTCCTCTCCAGCACCCCTGGTCACACATATATGAGACTGGGGTCTGATTATTACCTCTTTGACATGCCTTAGTCCCTATTTAATAAAATGCTTCCAACTTACTGTGCTACAGCTAATCATGCTCTGGCCTAGTTTTCTTGCTGTTTTCTGAATGAGACAAACATTCCCATTTTACAAATGGATTGCCTGCTTGAGAAACTGCTAGGTATTATACATGTTATCCTAGAGTGGGTGGCAATGTGGTAAAACATTGATTGACATACAATTGGGGGGTGCATGCCCTAAAGTAGCACTCGGTAACGCATATTACTTACGGGTTTATCTGATTTTACAGAGAGGAAAACCAAGGCCAGTCTATAGCCTAACCTGACAGAACAGAGCACACTTATTTTTTGTTCCATTACCCAGTTCAGTGATATAATGTACCTGGGACAGACCAGTGCTGCAGACCAGAGTTATCTGACCTGACTTTAGCCAGCACAATGGACATTGTGTGTAGCACCACTGTTACTTCTGACAGACCTATTTAATCTTGAGTGCAGCAGGGTAATAAACGTTTTCATCCACTCTCCAGTTGTTTGGTCTAGAATGTGAAACTCAACAGCAATGTGGTGAGGGATCGGAGCATTGGAGGGAGTGAGCTGTAGTTATTGCTCACTGTGAGAGTGACTAGTGCTCATACACTATCTCCATCTGGAGAGAGTCAGAATGAATGCTTCGTTGCTCTCGTGTATTGTCAGAAGTTTAAGGGTTTAGAATGCTGTTTCACAGTTGTTAATAGTCTCCTAGACCACACACAACGTTATTTCAGATTGGCAGACCTGAATATAAATCATGGCCCTTGTCGATATAACCACTGTGCCATGAGGGATGGAGAGAAAGACACAGGGAGAGAGAGAAAGAGACAAGAGAGAGAGAGAGAGAGAGAGAGAGAGAGAGAGAGAGAGAGAGAGAGAGAGAGAGTCCTTGGAGAAAGCTCTCCTTGCTCATTTGGAGTGTAGTATGGTGGGAAGGGATGTACCACTGCAGGAAGGGAATCGTCCCTCTAGGCACTGTATGGTTCCTTTATCAACACTCCAAGACAGAGCCCTTTAATCTGGTTTTAAGAAAAGCTGAATAAAAATATATGCAAATGTGTTTGAATAAATTAAGGAATGATTTACTGAGCTGGATTACAGTGAGGGATATCGATAAGGGAGCAAGGCTAGCTGAGAAAGGGGAGATGGAGGCCTGAAAAGGGGTGGGGGGGTATTCCCCAGATTCCATGGTAACGGTGTAATTTTGTAATTTCCCTCTGAGTTCTCCCCCATCATATTCCATACCCTATGGATAACACATTCCAAAACATACACTACCGTTCAAAGGTTTGTGGTCACTTAGAAATGTCCTTGTTTTTAAATACTTTTTTTTTTTTAATTGTCCATTAAAATAACATGATTTTGATCAGAAATACAGTGTAGACATTGTTAATGTTGTAAATTACTATTGTAGCTGGAAACGGCAGATTATTTTATGGAATATAGGTGTACAGAGGCTCATTATCAGCAACCATCACTCCTATGTTCCAATGGCACTTTGTGTTAGCTAATCCAAGTTTATAATTTTAAAAGGCTAATTGGTCATTAGAAAATCCTTTTGTATAATTATGTTAGCACAGCTGAAAACTGTTGTGGTGATTAAAGAAGCAATAAAACTGACCTTCTTTAGATTAGTTGAGTATCTGGAGCATCAGCATTTGTGGGTTTGATTACAGGCTCAAAATGGCCTGAAAGAAATAACTTCCTTCTGAAACTCGTCAGTCTATTCTTGTTCTGAGAAATGAAAGCTATTCCATGCAAGAAATTGCCAAGAAACTGAAGATCTCGTACAACGCTGTGTACTACTCCCTTCACAGAACAGTGCAAACTGTCTCTAACCAGAATAGAAAGAGGAGTGGGAGGCCCCGGTGCACAACTGAGCGAGAGGACAAGTACATTAGAGGGTCTAGTATGAGAAACAGACGCTTCACAAGTTCTCAACTGGCAGCTTCATTAAATAGTACCCGCAAAACACCAGTCTCAACGTCAACAGGGAAGTTGCGACTCCAGGATGCTGGCCTTCAAACAGGATTCATGTTTAGGAATATTTGTTTTATTCTGTACAGGCTTCCTTCTTTTCACTCTGTCATTTAGGTTAGTATTGTGCAGTAGATACAACGTTGTTGATCCAAACTCAGTTTTCTCCTATCACAGCCATTGAACTCTGTAACTGTTTTAAAGTCACCATGGAGAAATCCCTGAGCGGTTTCCTTCCTCTCCAGCAACTGAATTAGGAAGGACGCCGGTATCTTTGTAGTGACTGGGTGTATTGACACACCATCCAAAGTGACAGTAATAACATCACCATGCTCAAACGGATATTAAGTGTCTGCTTTTTACATTTTTACCCATCTACCAATAAGTGCCCTTCTTTGCGAGGCATTGGAAAACCTTCCTGGTCTTTGTAGTTGAATCTGTGTTTGAAATTCACTGTTCGACTGAGGGACCTTGCAGATAATTATGTGTGGCGTACAGAGATTAGTTATCATGTTAAACACGATTATTGCAGTTCGTGCAACTTATTATGTGATTTGTTTTAGGCTTGACATAACAAAGAGGTGTGAATACTGTCTGAAGGCACTTTATATTAAATGTATTTATTGACTGTTAGAATGCATTGTCTCAGAACAGGATTTCTAGATGCCCAGCTTTTCTTGTGTTAATAACCTACATGACTAAAAGTATGTGGACATCTGCTAGTCGAACATCTCATTCCAAAATCATGGACATTAATAGGAGTTGGTCCCCCGTTTGCTGCTATAACAGCCTCCACTCTTCTGGGAAGGCTTTCCCCTAGATCTCGGAACATTGCTGCAGGGACTTGCTTCCATTCAGCCACAAGAGCATTAGTAAGGTCAGGCACTGATGTTGGGCGATTAGGCCTGGCTCTCAGTCGGCGTTCCAATTTATCCCAAAGGTGTTCGATTGGGTTGAAGTCAGGGCTCTGTGCAGGCCAGACAAGTTCTTCCACACTGATCTTGACAAGCCATTTCTGTATGGTCCTCACTTTGTATACGGGGTGCATTGTCATGTTGAAACAAGAAAAGGCATTCTCCAAACTGTTGCCACAAAGTTATCAGCACAGAATCATCTAGAATGTAATTGTATGCTGTAGCGTTAAGATGTTCCTTCAATGGAACTAAGGGGCCTAGCCCGAACCATGAAAAACAGCCCCAGACCATTATTCCTCCTCAACCTAACTTTACAGTTGGCACTATGCATCGGGGCAAGTAGCATTCTTCTGGCATCCACCAAACCCAGATTTGTCCATCAGACTGCCAGATGATGTAGCGTGATGGCATTGCACATGGTGATCTTAGGCTTGTGTGCGGCTGCTCGGTCATGGAAACCCATTTCATGAAGCTCTCGACGAACAGTTCTTGTGCTGACATTTCTTCCAGAGGCAGTTTGTAACTCGGTAATGAGTGTTGCAACTGGGAACAAAGGTTTCATTTCTCAAAGACGTTTCCACTTCTCAATAACAGCACTTACAGTTGACAGGAGCAGCTCTAGCAGGGCAGAAATTTGATGAACTGACTTGTTGGACAGGTCCTATGACGGTGCCATGTTGAAAGTCAATGAGCTCTTCAGCAAGGCCATTCTACTGCCGAAGTTTGTCTTTGGCGATTATAGGGCTGTGTGCTCGATTTATACACTTGTCAGCAACAGGTGTGTCTGAAATAGCCGAATCCACTAATTTGAAGGGGTGTCCACATACCTTTGCATATACAGTACCAGTCAAAAGTTTGGACACACCTACTCACACCTACTCATTCCAGCATTTTTCTTTTGTTTTTCTTATTGTAGAATAATAGTGAAGACATCAGAACCATGAAATAACACATATGGAATCGTGTAGTAACTAAAAATGTTTTAAACAATCAAAATAGATTTTAGATTCTTCAAAGTAGCCACCCTTTGCCTTGATGACAGCTTTACACACTCTTGGCATTCTCCGAACCAACTTCATGAGGAATGATTTTTCAACCGTCTTGAAGTTCCCACGTATGCTGAAGACTTGTTGGCTGCCTTTCCTTCACTCTACGGTCCAATCATCCCAAACCATCTCAATTGGATTGGGAGATTGTGGAGGCCAGGTCATCTAATGCACCACTCCATCACTCTCCTTTGTCAAATAGCCTTTGCACAGCCTGGAGGTGTATTTTGAGTCATTGTACTGCTGAAAAACAAATGGTAGTCCCACTAAGCGCAAAACAGATGGGATGGTGTATCGCTGCAGAATTCTGTGGTAGCCATGCTGGTTAAGTGGGCCTTGAATTCTAAATAAATCACAGACAGTGTCACCAGCAAAGCACCTCCACACCATCACACCTCCTCCATGCTTCAACGGTTGGAACCACACATGCGGAGATCATCCGTTCACCTACTCGGTGTCTCACAAAGACACGGCGGTTGGAACCCAAAATCTCAAATTTGGTTCATCAGACCAAAGGACACATTTCCACCGCTCTAATGTCCATTGCTTGTGTTTCGTGGCCCAAGCAAGTTTCTTCTTCATATTGGTGTCCTTTAGTAAATCAACTCAAATCAATTATTTGTCACATACACATGGTTAGCAGATGTTATTGCGAGTGTAGCGAAATGCTTGTGCTTCTAGTTCCAACAGTGCAGCAATATCTAACAATTCCACAATAAATACCTAATACACACATATCTAAATAGGAACTGGAATAAGAATATATAAATATATTGATGAGCAATATCAGTGCGGCATAGGCTAAGATGTAATAGATCGTATAGAATACAGTATATACATATGAGATGAGTAATGCAAGATATGTAAACATTACTAAAGTGACTAGTGTTCCATTTATTAAAGTGGTCAATGGTTACAAGTCTGTATGTAGCCAGCAGCCTTTCTGTGCTAGTGATGGCTTTGAGTCTGATGGCCTTGAAATAGAAGCTGTTTTTCAGTCTCTCAGTCCCAGCTTTGATGCACCTGTGCTGACCTCGCCTTCTGGATGGTAGCGGGGTGAACAGTCAGTGGCTCGGGTGGTTGTTATCCTTGATTATACTTTTGGCCTTCCTGTGACATCGGGTGATTTAGGTGTCTTGGAGGGCTGGTAGTTTGCCCCTGGTGATGTGTTGTGCACATCTCACCACCCTCTGGAGAGCCTTGAGGTTGTGGGGGGTGCAGTTGCCGTACCAGGCGCTGATATAGCCCAACCGGAAGCTCTCAGTTGTGCATCTGTAAAAGTTTGAGAGTTTTAGGTGACAAGCCAAATTTCTTCAGCCTCCTAAGGTTGAAGAGGCGCTGTTGCACCTTCTTCACCACACTGTCTGTGTGGGTGCATCATTTCAGTTTGTCAGTGATATGCACACCGAGGAACATAAAACTCCCCACCTTCTCCACTGCTGACCTGTCTGTGGACAAGGGGGTGCTACCCTCTGGTGTTTCCTGAAGTCCACGATCATCTCCTTTGTTTTGTTGAGTGAGAGGTTATTTTCCTGACACCACATTCTGAGAGCCATCACCTCCTCCCTATAGGCTGTCTCGTCGTTGTTGGTAATCAAGCCCACTACCGTTGTGTTGTCTGCTAACTTGATGATTGAGTTGGAGGCGTGCATGGCCATGTAGTCGTGGGTGAACAGGGAGTACAGGAGGGTACTAAGAACGCACCCTTGTGGGGCCCTAGTGTTGAGGATCAGCGAAGTGGAGATGTTGTTTCCTACATTCACCACCTGGGGGCAGCCCGTCAGGAAGTCCAGGACCCAGTTGCACAGGGCGGGGTTCAGACCCAGAGCCTCAAGCTTAATGATGAGCTTGGATGGTACTATGGTGTTGAATGCTGAGCTATAGTCAATGAACAGCATTCTAACATAGGTATTCCTCTTGTCCAGATGGGATAGGGCAGTGTGATGGCGATTGCATCGTCTGTGGATCTGTTGGGGCCGTAAGCAAATTGAAGTGGGTCTAGGGTGACGGGTAAGGTGAAGGTGATATGATCCTTGACTAGTCTCTCAAAGCACTTTATGATGACAGAAGTAAGTTCTATGGGGCGATAGTCATTTAGTTCAGTTACCTTTGCATTATTGGGTACAGGAACAAAGGTGGCCATCTTGAAGCATGTGGGGACAGTAGACTGGGATAGCGAGAGATTGAATATGTCCGTAAACACACCAGCCAGCTGGCCTGCGCATGCTCTGAGGACACAACTAGGAATGCCATTTGGGCCGACAGCCTTGCGAGGGTTAACACGTTTAAATGTCTTACTCATGTCGGCCACAGAGAAGGAGAACCCCAGACCTTTGTAGCGGGCCACATCGGTGGCACTGTATTATCCTCAAAGCGGGCATTTTGCTTATTTGATTGCCTTGCTGAGGGAATGACTACTCTGTTTGTATTCTGCCATATTCCAAGTCGCCTTGCCATGGTTGAATGCGGTGGTAATCGCTTTCAGTTTTGGCGAATACTGCTATCTCTTCACGGTTTCTGGTTAGGGTAGGTTTTAAGTCACAGTGGGTACAACATCTGCTATACACTTCCTTAAAAACTCACTCACCCGAATCAGCATATACGTCAATATTATTCTCTGAGGCTACCCGGAACCTATCCCAGTCTGCGTGATCAAAACAATCTTGAAGCGTGGATTCCGAATGGTCAGAACTGTGTTGAATAGTCCTTAGCACGGGTACTTCCTGTTTGAGTTTCTGCCCATAGGAAAGGAGGAGTAAAATGGAGTTGTGGTAAGATTAGCCAAAAAGAGGGTGGGGGAGGGCCTTGTATACATTGCGGAAGTTAGAGTAACAATGGTCCAGTGTTTCTCCAGTGCTACAGTCGATATGCTGGTAGAATTTAGATAGCCTTTTCCTTAAATTTGCTTTGTTAAAAACCCCAGCTACAATAATTGCAGCCTCAGGATACAGTTGAAGTCGGAAGTTTACATGCACCTTAGCCAAATACATTTAAACTCAGTTTTTCACAATAGCTGACATTTAATCCTGGTAAAAATCCCTGTCTTAGGTCAGTTCGGATCACCACTTCATTTTAAGAATGTGAAATGTCAGAATAATAGTAGAGAGAATGATTTATTTCAGCTTTTATTTCTTTCATCACATTCCGAGTGTGTTAAAAGTTGACACATACTCAATTAGTATTTGGTCGCATTGCCTTTAAATTGTTTAACTTGTGTCAAACGTTTCAGGTAGCCTTTTGGCCCATTCCTCCTGACAGAGCTGGTGTAACTGAATCAGGATTGTAGGCCTCCTTGCTTGCACACGCTTTTTCAGTTCTGCCCACACATTTTCTATAGGGTTGAGGTCAGGACTTTGTGATGGCCACTTCAATACCTTGACTTTGTTGTCCTTAAGCCATTTTGCCACAAATTTGGAAGTATGCTTGGGGTCATTGTCCATTCGGAAGTCCCATTTGCGACCAAGCTTTAAGTTCCTGATTGATGTCTTGAGATGTTGCTTCAATATATCCACTTAAATTTTCCTTACTCATAATGCCATCTATTTTGTGAAGTGCACCAGTCCCTCCTGCAGCAAAGCACCCCCACAACATGATGCTGCCAACCCCGTGCTTCACGGTTGGGATGGTGTTCTTCGGCTTGCAAGCCTCACCATTTTTCCTCCAAATGTAACTAGGGTCATTATGGCCAAACAGTTCTATTTTTGTTTCATCAGACCAGAGGACATTTCTCAAAAAAGTATGATCTTTGTCCCCATGTGCAGTTGCAAACCGTAGTCTGGCTTTTTTACGGCGGGTTTTGGAGCAGTGGCTTATTAATTGCTGAGCGGCCATTCAGGTTATGTCGATATAGGACTCGTTTTACTTTGGATATAGATACTTTTTGTTTCCTCCAGCATCTTCACAGGGTCCTCTGCTGTTGTTCTGGGATTTATTCGCACTTTTCGCACCAAAGTACATTCTTCTCTAGGAGACAGAATGTGTCTCCTTCCTGAGCGGTATGACAGCTGCGTGGTCCCATGGTGTTTATACTTAAGGTACTATTGTTTGTACAGATGAACGGGGTACCTTCAGGCATTTGGAAATTGCTCCCAAGGAGTCTTTTTGATGTCTTCACTATTATTCCACAATGTAGACAATAGTCCAAATAAAGAAAAAACAAAACTTTTGACTGGTACTGTATATAAATATATACATTGGAAATTATGCAGACAATTACATTGATAGAAGCCACAATCTATTTACAATATTAAAGCTGATCCACCCACTAGTTGATTAAAAAATAAATAATAATAATAATTAAAAGTGGGGTAAGGTGCGTCAACAGGTGCGTCGTAGGTTACAGGAGGTCAAGTCGCATAGATAGATTTCTAGGAATTTCTAAAGAATTGGTGTTATAATGTTTTTGATTACCATGCGCAGAGGAGTTCATTCATTGAGATGTACATGAGTTACTTGCTGGATAAAGACACAGGAAAGTACTCAAATTCTGTGACACACCCGACTCAAACCCTGAACAGTCAGAACTTAATGCAATATACAGATTTCAGTGGTTATCATGACGTCACATGCATCAATGACCCGCATTTCCAGACGACAGGGAAGTGGGGAAATCCACTTACTTCGCATCTCCACGGGAGAAGTGGTCACCGTGTGATTCCCCAGATCTGACATCCATCCTGCCTCCGGGGCCGGGAGCTCTTCCATCACTCAACTCACGAGAAGAAACTTGTACGACTGAATCAGACACAATGTACATTCATCCAGTACAGGAGGGAAGACGCCCAGCAAGGAAAGTACAGTGTGGTGTACACAGACCAGTAGTGCCTAGAGCTAGAGAAGGAGTGGCAGTACAGCCGCTACATCACCATCAGGAGGAAGACAGAGCTGGCCCTGGGCCTCAGCCTCTCAGAGAGACAGGTACAGATCTGGTTCCAGAACAGCCGCTACATCACCATCAGGAGGAAGACAGAGCTGGCCCTGGGCCTCAGCCTCTCAGAGAGACAGGTACAGATCTGGTTCCAGAACAGCCACTACATCACCATCAGGAGGAAGACCGAGCTGGCCCTGGGCCTCAGCTTCTCAGAGAGACAGGTACAGATCTGGTTCCAGAACAGCCGCTGCATCACCACCAGGAGGAAGACAGAGCTGGCCCTGGGCCTAAGCCTCTCAGAGAGACAGGTACAGATCTGGTTCCAGAACAGGTGAGCCAAGGAGAGAAAGATTACCA
Source organism: Oncorhynchus keta (assembly GCF_023373465.1). NCBI lineage: Eukaryota > Metazoa > Chordata > Actinopteri > Salmoniformes > Salmonidae > Oncorhynchus > Oncorhynchus keta. The sequence continues at coordinate 27,353,918 of NC_068442.1, forward strand.
AGAAGATCCAGCTGTACCAGCAGGCCTCTAAGACCTCAGCCACCCTGACCCTTACCCTATCCAGCCTTGCTGACCCCGGAAATGACTCCATGGCAACCAGCTTCAACAGCAGCAGCTTGTTGTCAGAGACAATATCAATCAAAGAGGAGTACTGAGGAGTTCCTTTACTGTGGACAAACTGTATAACACTTGAATACCCGTATTAAACTGCTGATCCCATAAATAAAAAAAGATAGCTTGGTGGGACAACCAAATATTACTGGCAAAGTAAGTACACTTTTCATCAATAAATTAGCTATCAGCAAAGCCGGATATTAGACAACCCTCCCCTATTTTGGACCCCCCTCACCCCAGTAAATTATGAACTGTCCCTAGATATAACACATTAAACCTGAAGATAGCACAAACATTATGCAATTTAGTTTTGTTTATACAGTAAGAGAGGGGTATGACAATAATCAGTTCTCTTTCATATGCCTAAGCGCTTTCCTAATGCTGATATTCAGTGGGAATATCCTACTTGATATTGCTGGATTAGCCTTAAACATGACTTTCTTTTGGCAACTGCCCTGGCAAAAATGGTAATCTGCAATACCATGGTTATATGGCACACTGCAAGCACTCCATAGAGCATTCCCATCACACGATATAATGGATTTTGTTCCCTCTCTCTGTTTTTATCTACCTCTTTTTCTCAACCCCTCTCTCTTCCTTTGTCTTTCTCTTTCCCAGTCTCTGTACCTGATTCGTCAGGAGATGGCGGTATCCCAGAAGCAGCTGGGAGAGTTCTGCGAGGCCCTGAAGCAGTACCTGAAGAATGTCTCTGCCCAAAGAGACTGCTTCCAGTGGGTCCACCTATTTCCCTTTATCTGTCATTGTCAATCTTTCATAATAGTGGCCTTTTGTCTGCTGTGTGTGTTTTATTTATGGCTGATCTATTCCCAACCTCACTGGTTATTTGTGGAACCCTGCTCAAGTACTTTAGCAATCCTCAATACACAATTTAATATGAGAGACTGATTCTTGACTCCAGTGACTTCTGCACTGACACATTTCTCTATTAACACGATGGTGTCATGCCTTTACAAATCCTCATATTCATCTCTGGAGTGATGGGCTGTGCCTTCATAATGCTTGTTTTGTCACAATGCTCAGCAAGGTACTAAACCCATCCCCCGGTATAATGGCAGGAAGCTCAGGGGAGAGAACATGAATAGATATGAGGAAATAAAGAGTACAAATAAGTCAACATTACAGTGACCTTGGTTGAGGGAGATAGGGAGAGACAGAGAGCCTCTGAGTGCTGGTGTGTGCAGGTTAGTAATGGTTGAGAATCCATCTGACAGAGAAAGGATGTGCTGCATGTGGGCTGAAGAGGCAATCAGACCTGGGAAAGGTGTCTGGCCGCTGGATAAACCTGTTAGACACGCTGTTCTCCTCTGCCTCGCCACAACCATCATCAACCAGGAGGAATCTCCATGTGACAAGGGACCATGGAGTGGAAAATAGGGTTGAGCAGATTAGAGAAAGCTGGGTTTAGTTGGACAGAGCCTCTGATCTTTTGCTCTGAGGTAGCCTACTACAAAACCTCCAAGTACACTACAGCACTGCTGTCAAAGCGAGGATATTTCTTTATCAATAACTGCTTTGTAGAGAAGATGACATGTACAGTTGAAGTCAGAAGTTCACATACACTTAGGTTGGAGTCATTAAAACTAGTTTTTCAACCACTCCACAAATTTCTTGTTAACAAACTATAGTTTTGGCAAGTCGGTTAGGATATCTACTTTGTGCATGACACAAGTAATTTTCCCATCAATTGTTTACAGACCAATTATTTCACTGTATCACAATTCCAGTGGGTCAGAAGTTTACATACACTAAGTTGACTGTGCCTTTAAACAGCTTGGAAAATTCCAGAAAATTATGTCATGGCTTTAGAAGCTTCTGTTAGGCTAATTGACATAATTTGAGTCAGTTGGAGGTGTACCTGTGGATGTATTGCAAAGCCTACCTTCAAACTCAGTGCCTCTTTGCTTGACGTCATGGGAAAATCAAATTAAATCAGCCAAGACCTCAGGAAAATAATTGTAGACCTCCACAAGTCTGGTTCATCCTTGGGAGCAATTTCCAAATGCCTGAAGGAACCCAGTTCATCTGTACAAACAATAGTACTTTAAGTATAAACACCATGGGACCACTCAGCCGTCATACCGCTCAGGAAGGAGACGCTTTCTGTCTCCTAGAGATGAATGTACTTTGGTGCAAAAAGTGCAAATCAATCCCAGAACAACAGTAAAGGACCTTGTGAAGATGCTGGAGGAAACTGGTACAAAAGTACCTCGACATAACCTGACATAACCGGCCGCTCAGCAAGGAAGGAGCCACTGCTACAAAACCACCATAAAAAAGCCAGACTACGGTTTGAAACTGCACATATGGGGACAAAGATCATACTTTTTGGAGAAATGTCCTCTGGTTTGATGAAACAAAAATAGAACTGTTTGGCCATAATGACCATCGTTATGTTTGGAGGAAAAAGGGGGAGGCTTGCAAGCCGAAGAACACCATCCCAACCATGAAGCACGGGGTTGGCAGCATCATTTTGTGGGGGTGCTTTGCTGCATAAGGGACTGGAGCACTTAACAAAATAGATGGCATCATGAGTAAGGAAAATGATGTGGATATATTGAAGCAAAATCACAAGACATCAGTCAGGAAGTTAAAGCTTGGTCGCAAATGGGCTGAAATAAATAATTTTCCCTACTATTATTCTGACATTTCACATTCTTAAAATAAAGTAGTGGTCCTAACAGACCTAAGACAGGGAATTTGTATGATGATTGAATGTCAGGAATTGTGAAAAACTGAGTTTAAATGTATTTGGCTAAGGTGTATGTAAACTTCCAACTTCAAATGTACAAATGTATCTTATTTCCTATCATGCGAATCAATGTAGCAGCAGATTCTTAGGCCGTGTAAGACTCAGTTCAAAAGGACTAGTTGCTCTACAGTTCGTTTCAGAGCGACTCCCTGGAGCCAAGTCCAGGAAATGGGCCGCATGTTGTCAGCAGCGTTTTGTAATCTCATCATAATGCACGTAGGGACGGTGAATAATTTATCACTGAGGAATTGGGCTCTGAGTCTGTACTGCTTCTACTGCTGCTGCTGAATAGGCAATTTTCTTGTCTCTTTTCTAGTCTCACTCACACCACCACAATCTAGGTCTGACACTTTCTTTTCCTCCCTCTCATCTCTTTACTCTTGGTTACTATAAGTGCTTATATATGGTACTAATACATCCTGTCAAACTCCATAAGAATATGTCCTCCTTTTTAGTCATTTAACTCACAGTCTCAGATACACACAAACGCTGGCTAAGTTATGGGAAGGAAGCACACAAATGAATGCACAGACGCACACTCAATCAACCTCCCACTGTCCACAGCTTTCTTTTAGATGGACACACACTGACTTGGACAAAATTTTTCTTTGGTTTGATTAATGTGATTGTTGAGCCTTGCACAGCATCTGCCCGTCAAATGAAACAATGTAGTGGTCTAATATAGATGTTACCTCCAACAGAGAGCTGCTAGCCATAATGGAAGCATTCAGCGGGTCAATAAGACATGTCAGGAGTCTCTCCAGTGGAGTTGTGAGCTCCACTGTGATGGAAGCCATTATAAAACCCAGCTCATACAGTAGAACTGTTCTACTGCACTAAACCCGAGGCACAACTCATCCATCTGAACCACTACTGCCCTCCAGTGGAAGATAATGGGTGGGAAGTGAGTGGAGCTGAAGTCAAGTGACTATGGGTGTCTACTGCTATGGTTTATGTGGTGTGAAAGTGGTTATTTGCTTAACTACCACACATAACTACTACCACATATGCTTATTGGCAATTAACTATGAGGATATTTCATAGTTCTCCAATGTCCATTGCCCATTATTGACTTTCCAATGTCTTACTATCTTTCTTTTTATTCCTTTCTTTCTCAGTGTGACTGCAGTGCGGCTGCCAGATGGACTCTCCTTCGTGGTGTATGAGTTCTGGGATGGAGAGGAGGAGTGGAAAAAGTAAGACCTAGATATGTGTCAGATTTGACCTCGTTCCTCTCTCTCCCACATCTCCTGAACCTTGACTCATTGGTGTTTTTATAATCCCATAGGTCCAATGTTCACACCCCTTACAGTCTTCACATTTTTCTGCTTTAAAACGTAATCTAAAAAGGGATAAAAAAATAAAATACAAAAATTCTACCGATGTACACAACCTACTACACATTTTCAAAGTTAAAGAAAAAGTATTAAACATTTTCCAAAGGAATAAATATAACAAAACAAAGACGTTTTGATTGTGTATGTCTTCACACCCCAGAGTTAATATTTTGGCAGCCATAACATCTGTGAATCATTGTAAATAAGATTTGACCAACTTTGCACAACTCTTAGGGCAACATTTATCCACTGTTTTTGTCAAAATTACTCAAGCTCATTGATGGATGATGGATATTCAAACCTTGTCTCTGACTTTCAAGCAGATTTTAAGTCAGGACTGAGACTGGACTACTCATGAACACTCAACACCGCTTGGAAAAGCCATTCTGGTTTGTCTTTGGCATTGAAAATTATAATTGTCCTGCTGAAAAATAAAACTATATCCCAGGGTTAGGTTTTCAGAAGACAGAGGTGGGTTTTCCTCTAACGTTTTGACTAGGCTTTGCTGCTTTCATATTTCTTTAGATCCTGACAAACTCCCCATGCATACCCGTAACGTGATGCTGTCACCACAATACTTGAAATTGCAGTTGTATTGGATGTGCCCCAAGCCTGCAGTTTTTCATTTAGGCCGAAAAGTGTCTTTGCCGGGTTGTTTTGCAGTATTACTTAGCGGCCTTGTTGGAAACAGAATGGATGACTTTGTTGTTGGTGGCAGCATCATGTTATGGGTATGCTTGTGGGATAGGATAAAAATAAATATCAAAGGAGCAAAGGCCAGATAAAAAGGTTAGAGGAAACCCTGCATCAGTCTTGTAGAGACCTATCCCCTGGGATAGTTTTCTTTTTTAGCGTGAAAATTACACACATGTTAATGCCAAAGACGCACTGGAATTGCTTTCCAATAGGTGTTGTGTGTCCCTGAATAGTCCAGTCTCATTCCAGAGACAAAGTTTGAATATTTCTATCCATCAACGACTCCCAACCAAATTTACTGAGCTTGAACAATTTTGACAAAAACAATAGATATACACTGAGTGTACAAAACATTATGAACACCGCCCTTTCCATGACATAGACTGACCAGGTGAATCCAGATGAAATCTACATTATGTTCCCTTATTAATGTCAATTGTTTAATCCACTTCAAATAAGTGTAGACGAAGGGGACGAGACAGGTTAAAAAAGGATTTTTAAGCCTTGAGAGAATTGAGACATGGGATTGTGTATGTGTGCCATTCAGAGGGTGAATGGTCAGGACAAAAGATTTAAGTACCTTTGAACAGGGTATGGTAGCCTGGCACACCGGTTTGCGTCAAGAACTGCAACGCAGCTGGGTTTTTCACGCTCAACAGTTTCCCATGTGTATCAGGAATTGTCCACCACCCAAAGTTGGTAGAATCTTATTCAAAATGTTTCGCAGCTGTAATGGCTGCCAAAGGTGCTTCCACCAAGTATTAAGTCTGGGATGTGAAGACATATGCTATCAAGACATCCTTTAAAAAAATATGTAAATCATTAATTTGGAAAATATCCTATACCTTTTCTTAAACTTTGGAAGTGTGGAGTACAAAAACCTAATTATTATTTTTATTTTATTTTAAGGCAGCGAAATTTGAAGACTGTGCAAGGGATGTGTAGACTCACTATGCACTGTGTCTGTATTTCTTACATGATTGGGTGGATGAATACAGAAGAGCCATCGTTGCTTAGTGTTTTTGTTGTTCATTCTAAGGTAACATCTGGAGTCAGTCTTTGGTTAAGTAGAGGTCAGTGGAGACTCCTCAGAGGAGGAAGGGGATGACCATCCTCCACAGTGAATTTCATAAAAATAAAAATAGTGAAACATTTAAAAAGTTATAATTTTTAGATAAAACTATATTAAATATATTCACGTCACAAAATAACTGATAAAATACACTGTTCTGCTATTCCGGTCTACAGTAGCCTCAATGGCTGACAAGGTAAAAATCTGTCATTCTTCCCCTGAACAAGGCAGTTAACCCACTGTTCCTAGGCCGTCATTATAAATAAGAATTTGTTCTTAACTGACTTGCCTAGTTAAATAATGGTTAAATAGAATTTTAAAAACTGAAAAAACAAGCAGTCTGTATGGTAGCACCATGGTGTAGCCAGAGGACAACTAGCTTACGTCCTCCTCTGGGTATATTGACTGCAATACAAAACCTAGGAGGCTCGTGGTTCTCACCCCCTTCCATAGACTTACACAGTAATTATGACAACTTCCCAGAGGACGTCCTCTAACCTATCAGAGCTCTTTCAGCATGATCTGATATGTTGTCCACCCAATCAAAGGATCAGAGAATGAATCTAGTACTGAAAGCATAAGCTACAGCTAGCTATCACTGCAGTGCATGAAATGTGGTGAGTAGTTGACTCAAAAGAGAGAGAAAAACAGTAATTAATTTCTGAAAAAAATGAAGGAGAAGCAAGAGAGAGATATTTAGTCTTTTTTTCATTTTCACTTTCACTTACTTAGCAAGCAAATGCAGCTAGACAGTTTAGCCTACTCAAACAGAGGGATGTATGTTAGCTAGCTAACTGTGACTATCCAAAACAATACTATGATTTTTCCAAGTCAGGGTAAGCTTTTGGTTTTATTCATTTATTGTCACCGGGGCCCACCGGTGTAACTGCTAAACTGCTTATTAACTGTATACTGTACAAATGACTGTAACATGTTTAGTAACACGTTAATTATATTAGCTATGTTGACTATGACGTTACTTTAGCTAATATGGTGACAACAATGTAGGCTGTGTGTAGCGGTTATTATATGGTTTGGCATGGAAAGGTTTTTTCGCTTGGTCACACGCAGCTGATGTGTTGTGCATTGAAGTCCACAAGTGAAGGGAAAAGGTGAGAGGAGGAGAGTGCGTAAATGCGAGAAGGAATACAACATGGCTGCTATGAAAGTGAACTGTGTTTACGTGTGATCAGGGGTGTATTCATTCTGCCAATTCTGTTGAAAAACGTTTCTTAAACAGAAGCAAACAGAATGAAACAGGGATAAATATACCTGAATTTGTCCAATAGAAACTCTAGTTTGCAATGGTTGTACTAATGATTACACCCTAGATCAGCTAGATGCAGGCAAGAAAGAGTGTGCCAGGCAGTATTGAATACGTCACTGTCTGTCCATGTGTCACTGTCTGTCACATAAAAAAAATATCTTGACATGTGTGCACCTACAGTATATTGTAAACTTTCATTTATAGGCTAGGTTGTAACAACCTCATGATGGGTATAGGGAAAATTTGAATATAATGTAGTAGCCTAAACCTATCGACATTACATTGAGCTGGGTGAATGGAATATGAATGACAGTCATCCAATATGCTGTAATAAAAACAAAAAAGAATTGTCCTCCATCTTAAACGGCACAGACCACCAGATGTACAGTATGTGACTCTACAGCAGCAAGAATCAATTAAAATCAGTATATTTGTCACGTGCGCCGAATACAACAGGTATACTTACAGTGAAATGCTTACTTATGGGCTCTAACCAATAGTGCAAAAAAGGCATTAGGTGAACAATAGGTAAGTAAAGAAATAAAACAACAGTAAAAAGGCAGGCTATATACAGTAGCGAGGCTGTAAACGTAGCGAGGCTACATACAGACACCGGTTAGTCAGGCTGATTGAGGTAGTATGTACATGTAGATATGGTGACTATGCATATATGATGAACAGAGAGTAGCAGTAGCGTAATCTAGCTACAGCTAGAATAAGGCTAGCATAATTACTTATTGATGATTTTGGGGATGTGCTGAGGCTGTAATGCATCTTTATCTTGTATGTTCTCATTAATATTTTACTGATCACAATCACAATATAATCTATGGGGCATACTGAAGAAGTGAGTGAGCGTGCATATGTCCTCGTCTGTCTTTGTGTGATCTTATGCCCTCCACCTCTGTCCTCAGACACCTCCAGACTGCATCTTCCAAGGCCTTTCAACATGTTAAAGTGGACACTCTGTGCCAGCCCGAGGCTGTGTCCACTGTCGCTGTGCCAGGTTAGTCTCCTGAGAGGGCAACCAGGTTTCAGAGAATATCATATTGTTCTATACATAAATCCGAGACACTCGATTTAGTATGATATGTTACGTTTGCTGTGGATACATAAGACAGATGCTTACATAAGGCAAAACAAAAGGAGGGTGGTTGGTCGGGGTAGATGGGTGGGCGTAGTAACAAGAGTTGCGAGTTCGAATCTCATCACAGACAACTTTGGCATTTTAGCTTACTTACTACTTTTTTGCTACATTCCAACTACTTAGCATGTTAGCTAACCCTTTTCCTAACGTTAACTATTTTAGCTAACCCTTCACCTAAAGCTAACCCTTTTAGCTAATGCTTCCCCTAACCCTAACCGTTTAACCTAACTCCTAAACTAGCTAACATTAGCTACCATTAGCTACCTATTATCCGTAACATATCATATGAATTGTAATCATATGAAATTGGTGATGGACATCCACAAATTAATACATACCACACAAAACGTAGCATATTGTACTAAATGGAGTGTCTTGGGAAATACGTAGGAATAATACGAAATGCTCTGAGTCCAGGTTGGAGAGGGATGCTGGCATAGTGCCATGTGTCTGGGATGGATGGGGAGCCCTTAATTGCAAGGGAACCTACTGGGGAGAGATGTGTTCAATGTAGAGCAGGAGCAGTCAGGGAAAGCACATACCTTGATATTTATTGTTGTGGACTTATTGTTATTGGCATGAATGCATAAGGCCTTATGTCATAGACTTACCCCATACAAACCTGAAAATGTATGACATTACATTTGAATTATATTACACAGTGTATTATCACATTTGAGCAGAGAAACAGTAGATGAGTGTCAATGTGTGAGTGTGTTAATGATAGACTTGTTTTTTTGTATTCCTGAGCTGCTTGTGTCTTAACTGAACTCCCCCTCTGTCTCTCTCCCTGCAGCCGCCTGGTGCAGCCTGAGCAGAGACTGACAGGGGTGGGGCCAGATTGCCTGAGTCTGCAACACCCACCATCCTTAGCTCCACCTTAACCTCCCTCACCCTCTCTCTCTCACCCTCACAACCCCTCTCTTTCTCTCTTTTGTAAGTACATGTTTACACAGTGTCTGTTTGATATTGAGGCAAAATGGAATGCGTCAATTGCAGTGAATATTGAACAGTGCATTAAAGCGAGATTACCTCCATCCAATGCATTTCTTCATCATATCATTCACCCTCAAGTCATGGTAGAAATGACGTGAACTGTTAACCTGCTTTTGAGGCTCTCGTGCATGTCATCCATTTTGACTAAAGACATGAACCTGCTACTGCTAATGGTAGACTAATAGAACGCTCAACATTCGTCTCTATCAAGCAGTTAAGGTTGTTTCTTCCGTTGTGTTAAAAGTACATGTATGAATCAGCACTGGATATATTAGCTGTTAAAGTCTAGTAAAATTATATGAAAAAATGTTATATTATAATTATATTTGTATTGATGTCTTTCGTGATACAGTGCAAAATTATTAAGAAAAAGCAATTACTACAAGTAGCAAAACTTGGTTTGCTGCAGCAGTTCCCTTTTTGACCAACACAATCTCAAGCCTTAAACATCAGCATATGGTTGAGGTTGTAAGTGGGTACCTAGGTAGGATTTCCCATAAACACACACTAATTAGATTTTAAACATCTAACGCACAGCCCCATCTTACAATCACAATGTTCATTGCAATTGAGCAAAAAGGAGATGTTTACACACCTATCAAGCAAAATGATAGTAGCAGAAAATATATCAGAATGTTCACCCACCAGCCCAGTTAGAGAAGAACCTCTTGTGCACATCTAGGACCATGACGACTTTGTCCAACCCCAATTTCACCAACTTGAAATCAACATGATCAAACAGAGACCTAGTCAAAAACCACAATGTACATAAATGGAATATAGCGATTAAGATATATAAAGTATGAGAGTATTAGAAATGATCAAAATATGAATGTTATCTATAAAGAATAATGTATGAATCACTCATCTTGATCAACCTTTAGAGGGCGGAATATTTCACCTACTTTGCCATTGAATTTTTTTGTTTGTCCTGTAAGCACATGAAGGTCATGGCAAGCCTGTCCTTAACCAATGGGGGAATATCAAACTCTCCCTCCCCAGGATAACATTCTCAGATAATATCAAGTAATAACAAATACGGTCCTTGTGCACTGTAAAATAAATAAAACGGTTTGTTTACTTGCCTTTGATCATAACTAGGACCACCACTGAAATGGAATGAACTCATGTCCAGTTCAATCTCTGGTGCTAGGCCACATTACACTTTACCTTGAGAGAACCCTGGACTTCTCAGTGTTAATGCACCTGTGATATTAATCAATAATGAATAGCACGCCTTGGTCATTATATTAGCCTAAGCATCAGTATTACAGAATGGAGCAAGTGCATGGATCCCTTGTTGACAGACATGGGGAAATTCTACTGGAAAGGTTTTCTATTTATCCGTTGTTTCTGTTGGGTTCTGTATGAACAGGTCAGAGCCAGCCAGACAAAAAAAATGCCAATACTATTTCTAGAACATTCCTGGCTGTTCCCTAAACTGTGCAATCAATTTTTTCTCTCCTTATCCCTCACTTGAGTGCATGTTCAAATGAATGTCCAGTAACTTATTTGCTGTAGTATTTAGCCATGCTATTTTCAATGGGTTTTGTGCGTTTCTTATTTTTCTTTTATAGTATTCCTATAAAGGACAGACGAAACAAAAATATATATGAATAGAAAATGCCATACAGAATGAACATTCACTTTTATGGCAATGTTTAATGAAGTACTAATTCTTATACTTATGTATGTTTCAGTAAAATGGCTTTCTCTCTTTGAGTGTAGAGACTTATTGCAGGGATGCAAGTACTATAATTAGTCTTAACGTTGTTGAAATTCTAGATAATGTAGAGTGATGCAACTCAATAAAATGGTAATACTGAAATAAGCCATGAATCTGTTGCTTGATTGCTTTACATTTCTGGGAAAGCATGCAGTCGACATGTATGAAGACAAGCGAAACAAGTGCCAGAGCATATTTCCTATTCAACTTTTCTTCTTTTTTTAAAACTTCTGACAAACATGTCAATACAATGACGAATATCGATATACTGTTCACAGAAGGCCAGTAACCGAAAGGTCGCTGTTAAGAATCCCAGTCGACGAGGTAAAAAAAAAGATCTATTGATGTGCCTTTGAGCAAGGCACTTAACCCTAATTGCTCCAAGTCTAGAACCAACAGAACCCTGAACAGCATCAAACCCCAAACCATACAACTGCTAAAGATGTTAACGAAATAGCTACCCACATCTGCATTGAACCTTTTTGCAAAAACTGTTTTTACTCACTCACTTGGCTGTTAGCATTATCATGAAAAGGGGCATGAGGGAAGCCCTGCAATATTACCTTTTTCTAAGTGGCGAGAACAGGAGGGAGTAGGAAATGTTGAAAAGTAACCTTTAGATATGTGGTACTTCTCTAAAATGTAGTTTTGTAATTTAGTAAAACAATTCGACAACAAGAAAATTGAGTTTGAAAAAGGTCATGTTTTTGCTGTGAGTCAAAGTAGTAACCTTGGTAACCACAGGTTGTTTTCCCCACAGGCGGGCAGTGCTGCGACGTCATATCTAATACCGACTGGGTCTATAGGAAAACTCTTTGAAGAACCCTTTTTGGTTCCAGGTAGAACCCTTTCCACAGGGGGTTCTACATGGAGACCAAAAGGGTTCTACCTGAAACCAAAAAGGGTTCTACTATGGAACCCTTTTTTCTAAGAGCGTGCAGTCGTATAGTCGCTGTGTTCACTACAATCACTTGGTGCTATCAGATAGAGTATTGAAAGGATGAGCCTCACAAGTTAGGGAGTAGATGAGCAGGCAGAAGAACACGGACAACACAGAGATGAACACCCAGTGGGACAGGCTTTTGTTCTCCATGCTGCTGCATGTTGCTGTAGATGGCTGTGCAAGCCTTGTGACACTGGAGCACAGAATGATACAGAACAGAACATGGCAGATTCAGAATGCAAAGCACAGATAAACATGGCTACATAGACCTGAGACTGAGACTTGTGTCACTCATATAGCTCTAATTTTCACAGACAGTTCTCACAGGAAAAAGAGCCCCAACAATTAATCCTTTGAATCATTCTGGTGTCAAGTTAGTCTCAATGTAAGAGCCAGAGAAGCAATCAATAGTATGGGGCTCCAAAGCTGTTAATGCTCATAGAACGTCAAAGCCTGTCATGAGCTGAGACAAGCTTCCAATGCAAAAGTATACATTGTATAAGCAAAGTTCTCCCAGGTTTCATCAATATGTTCCTCCAACATTCCTCCATCCCACCTTCCTTCAGGATCTCCATCATTCCTTTTTCTTCTCCAGCTAAGTAATCAATCAGCCTGAGGGTGCAGGGGCTCAGCTAGCTGGGCTTTGTGGGCCTCTTTTAGCTTCGTATGAACCATCCTGATCTCGCAAGCTTAAGTTTGGTTTCGCTAAACCGATAGCTAAATAGAATGTAAGCTTGAGAGATCAGGATGGTTCGTACAACACTAGTTCTCTCTCCCACTGCCCTTTAATTGCATTTCTGATCATCCTCCTGTGTTCCCTTGGTTACTCAGAAGATTACAAAGAAACTACCTCTGGAAGAAAAGTGGAAAATAACACTTATTTTCAATCTTACCTATGTTCAAATATTGAACAGAGAACCAGCTCTCCTTAGCCATTTTAAAGAGCAGGATAGCCTGAGGCTCGACTGGACTGTGATGGGTTTCCAGACAGCTCCTCAATTGACCAGAATTTGGGGTAAATGCCAGACCTTTAAGCATTGGCTTCATAAAGAAAATGATCTAACCTCACTAGTAACCTCTGAAAACCAGACATGATTTAAGCCGTACTCACCTGAAAGCCAAAGCAGATGGTCGGGATAACGCTGAACATCGAAGGCATAGAGCTTATTCTACAGAGAGCCAACAACAAAACTATGGAAAGGCTTTTTCTGAAGTACCTGGTCTGACCTTTGAGGCAATGTCAGTCTTTTACAGTTCGTGTGTCAATCACACTGACAAATTACAATGTGTGGGCGGCTGATGGCCATGACTTCAATCCCAAATAGTCAAAATGTTGTTGAAAATTAAACTACCTTTAACAAGAGCAGAATGTTTAGAACTTACTTTTATTAAAATATCATCTTATATCCTGATCTCACAGACCTAGATGCATAAAAGGCTACATTTAACTTTGACAGCATTTTTCTACCTAGCACATAGACCTATCATAAACTCCTATCTATTGTTCACCTCTGATTATATAACAAAGATAGAAATTACTCATATTAATTGGGATTACAAGCACTCACCCACTACTGTAGAGGGTGGATATGTGCACCTCACGTTCCTCTCGTGTGATATTTCAGAACGATGGCCACTGTTAGGTATGTAGCGGCCAGAGTACCTAAAATACTTCAAAGAGGGGGAAAAGCTTGAGTATAACATGATATTGAATATGGCAGCAACAGACATGTCAATATTGAAATGTTATGCACCAAGTAGTCTTTGCAATGCCGTATTAAACTGCCCATAAATACCTCACCTGATGTACTTCTGAATACTGATCTCTTTAGGGATGGAGAGAGGGAGGATGAGGAAGACACACAGGAGGATAAGGACAAAATGCGGGTCTGTTTACCAGTGGAATGGCATGTCTGCTTCATGTAATCCAGTTATCAACACAAACACATAAATGACATCATGAAACATGTATCAGTTATAATGTTGACAATCTATATCATTAACCCATTTCCTATGAGCATCATTACATAATGAGAAGGATGGGGGAAAACAAACTCAGATGATTTCAAAGGCTCCAGAAGAAATAGTTCAGGAAGGAATTTTCTATAACATAATTCAGCAAGAGATCTCAGAGAGTCATGTGGTCACGGGGATGACTCACATTTCTCCAGCTGGTCCGTTACTATGACCAGGAAAGCCACAGAGATCATGAAGAGGTTGAAGAGAACACGACCTCACAGAGTTGCCCGATCGCAGGCCCATACACATCCTTCACCACAGCTTGGTATGTGTTCTGACCACTGATGGAGGAGGAGTAGCCCAGGATTACCAGGCCACTGATTTCTTTTTTTCATTTTTTTATTTCACCTTTATTTAACCAGGTAGGCTAGTTGAGAACAAGTTCTCATTTGCAACTGCGACCTGGCCAAGATAAAGCATAGCAGTGTGAACAGACAACACAGAGTTACACATGGAGTAAACAATTAACAAGTCAATAACACAGTAGAAAAAAGGGGGAGTCTATATACATTGTGTGCAAAAGGCATGAGGAGGTAGGCGAATAATTAAAATTTTGCAGATTAACACTGGAATGATAAATGATCAGATGGTCATGTACAGGTAGAGATATTGGTGTGCAAAAGAGCAGAAAAGTAAATAAATAAAAACAGTATGGGGATGAGGTAGGTGAAAATGGGTGGGCTATTTACCAATAGACTATGTACAGCTGCAGCGATCGGTGAGCTGCTCAGATAGCAGATGTTTGAAGTTGGTGAGGGAGATAAAAGTCTCCAACTGCAGCGATTTTTGCAATTCGTTCCAGTAACAGGCAGCAGAGTACTGGAACGAAAGGCGGCCAAATGAGGTGTTGGCTTTAGGGATGATCAGTGAGATACACCTGCTGGAGCGCGTGCTATGGATGGGTGTTGCCATCGTGACCAGTGAACTGAGATAAGGCAGAGCTTTACCTAGCATGGACTTGTAGATGACCTGGAGCCAGTGGGTCTGGCGACGAATATGTAGCGAGGGCCAGCCGACGAGAGCATACAAGTCGCTGTAGTGGGTGGTATAAGGTGCTTTAGTGACAAAACGGATGGCACTGTGATAAACTGCATCCAGTTTGCTGAGTAGTGTTGGAAGCAATTTTGTAGATGACATCGTCGAAGTCGAGGATCGGTAGGATAGTCAGTTTTACTAGGGAAATTTTGGCGGCATGAGTGAAGGAGGCTTTGTTGCGGAATAGAAAGCCGACTTTTGATTTGATTTTCGATTGGAGATGTTTGATATGAGTCTGGAAGGAGAGTTTACAGTCGAGCCAGACACCTAGGTACTTATAGATGTCCACATATTCAAGGTCGGAACCATCCAGGGTGGTGATCCTAGTCGGGCATGCGGGTGCAGGCAGCGATCGGTTGAAAAGCATGCATTTGGTTTTACTAGCGTTTAAGAGCAGTTGGAGGCCACGGAAGGGCATTGAAACTCGTTTGGAGGTTAGATAGCACAGTGTCCAAGGACGGGCCGGAAGTATATAGAATGGTGTCGCCTGCGTAGAGGTGGATCAGGGAATCGCCCGCAGCAAGAGCAACATCATTGACATATATAGAGAAAAGAGTCGGCCCGAGAATTGAACCCTGTGGCATCCCCATAGAGACTGCCAGAGGACCGGACAGCATGCCCTCCGATTTGACACACTGAACTCTGTCTGCAAAGTAATTGGTGAACCAGGCAAGGCAGTCATCCGAAAAACCGAGGCTACTGAGTCTGCCGATAAGAATATGGTGATTGACAGAGTCGAAAGCCTTGGCAAGGTCGATGAAGACGGCTGCACAGTACTGTCTTTTATCGATGGCGGTTATGATATCGTTTAGTACCTTGAGTGTGGCTGAGGTGCACCCGTGACCGGCTCGGAAACCAGATTGTACAGCGGAGAAGGTACGGTGGGATTCGAGATGGTCAGTGACCTGTTTGTTGACTTGGCTTTCGAAGACCTTAGATAGGCAGGGCAGGATGGATATAGGTCTGTAACAGTTTGGGTCCAGGGTGTCTCCCCCTTTGAAGAGGGGGATGACTGCGGCAGCTTTTCAATCCTTGGGGATCTCAGACGATATGAAAGAGAGGTTGAACAGGCTGGTAATAGGGGTTGCGACAATGGCGGCGGATAGTTTCAGAAATAGAGGGTCCAGATTGTCAAGCCCAGCCGATTTGTACGGGTCCAGGTTTTGCAGCTCTTTCAGAACATCTGCTATCTGGATTTGGGTAAAGGAGAACCTGGAGAGACTTGGGCGAGGAGCTGCGGGGGGGTGGAGCTGTTGGTCGAGGTTGGAGTAGCCAGGCGGAAGGCATGGCCAGCCATTGAGAAATGCTTGTTGAAGTTTTCAATAATCATGGATTTATCGGTGGTGACCGTGTTACCTAGCCTCAGCGCAGTGGGCAGCTGGGAGGAGGTGCTCTTGTTCTCCATGGACTTCACAGTGTCCCAGAACTTTTTGGAGTTGGAGCTACAGGATGCAAACGTCTGCCTGAAGAAGCTAGCCTTAGCTTTCCTGACTGACTGCGTGTATTGGTTCCTGACTTCCCTGAACAGTTGCATATCGCGGGGACTCTTCGATGCTATTGCAGTCCGCCACAGGATGTTTTTGTGCTGGTCGAGGGCAGTCAGGTCTGGAGTGAACCAAGGGCTGTATCTGTTCTTAGTTCTGCATTATTTGAACGGAGCATGCTTATCTAAAATGGTGAGGAAGTTACTTTTAAAGAATGACCAGGCATCCTCAACTGACGGGATGAGGTCAATGTCCTTCCAGGATACCCGGGCCTGGTCGATTAGAAAGGCCTGCTCACAGAAGTGTTTTAGGGAGTGTTTGACAGTGAGGAGGGGTGGTCGTTTGACTGTGGCTCCGTAGCGGATACAGGCAATAAGGCAGTGATAGCTGAGATCCTGATTGAAGACAGCGGAGGTGTATTTGGAGGGCCAGTTGGTCAGGATGACGTCTATGAGGGTGCCCTTGTTTACAGAGTTAGGGTTGTACCTGGTGGATTCCTTGATGATTTGTGTGAGATTGAGGGCATCTAGCTTAGATTGTAGGACTGCTGGGGTGTTAAGCATATCCCAGTTTAGGTCACCTAACAGAACAAACTCTGAAGCTAGATGGGGGGCGATCAATTCATAAATGGTGTCCAGGGCACAGATGGGAGCTGAGGGGGGTCGGTAGCAGGCGGCAACAGTGAGACTTATTTCTGGAGAGAGTAATTTTCAAAATTAGTAGTTTGAACTGTTTGGGTATGGACCTGGAAAGTATGACATTACTTTGCAGGCTATCTCTGCAGTAGACTGCAACTCCTCCCCCTTTGGCAGTTCTATCTTGACGGAAGATGTTATAGTTGGGTATGGAAATCTCTGAATTTTTGGTGGCCTTCCTGAGCCAGGATTCAGACACGGCAAGGACATCAGGGTTAGCAGAGTGTGCTAAAGCAGTGAGTAAAACAAACTTAGGGAGAAGGCTAAGTTTGAGGAACACCGGGGACACCTGGGGCAGAGGAGGGATAAAAATACAATCAAGAGGTTGCTCAGTGGGAGAAGAGAGATGTTATTTATCAGTGAATTAGAGAGTAGGCCTATGAAGGATAAAAGTGATGAGAGGAAGGGATAACCAGAGGGAATGTCAGAGAGAGGTGAATATCAGTTATTACACTAGTCTAGAGAATGACTGGTGTTCTTGATATTGATTCTATATAAAATGCAAAAACTGGAAATAATTTGACCTTTCCCCCAAAAAATCACCAACACTCAATTTCAGAAGGTTCACCAGCACATGAAATTACATGTCAAGTAAGTCGCATCTCTGCATGTCTGGCAGACATATCAGTGTGGATGACGGATCACCACCTCAAGCTGAACCTCGGCAAGACGGAGCTGCTCTTCCTCCCGGGGAAGGACTGCCCGTTCCATGATCTCGCCATCACGGTTGACAACTCCATTGTGTCCTCCTCCCAGAGCGCTAAGAACCTTGGCGTGATCCTGGACAACACCCTGTCGTTCTCAACTAACATCAAGGCGGTGGCCCGTTCCTGTAGGTTCATGCTCTACAACATCCGCAGAGTACGACCCTGCCTCACACAGGAAGCGGCGCAGGTCCTAATCCAGGCACTTGTCATCTCCCGTCTGGACTACTGCAACTCGCTGTTGGCTGGGCTCCCTGCCTGTGCCATTAAACCCCTACAACTCATCCAGAACTCCGCAGCCCGTCTGGTGTTCAACCTTCCCAAGTTCTCTCACGTCACCCCGCTCCTCCGCTCTCTCCACTGGCTTCCAGTTGAAGCTCGCATCCGCTACAAGACCATGGTGCTTGCCTACGGAGCTGTGAGGGGAACGGCACCTCAGTACCTCCAGACTCTGATCAGGCCCTACACCCAAACAAGGGCACTGCGTTCATCCACCTCTGGCCTGCTCGTCTCCCTACCACTGAGGAAGTACAGTTCCCGCTCAGCCCAGTCAAAACTGTTCGCTGCTCTGGCCCCCCAATGGTGGAACAAACTCCCTCACGACGCCAGGACAGCGGAGTCAATCACCACCTTCCAGAGACTCCTGAAACCCCACCTCTTTAAGGAATACCTAGGATAGGATAAGTAATCCTTCTCACCCCCCTTTAAGATTTAGATGCACTATTGTAAAGTGACTATTCTACTGGATGTCATAAGGTGAATGCACCAATTTGTAAGTCGCTCTGGATAAGAGCGTCTGCTAAATGACTTAAATGTAAATGTAATGGGATTTAGTAGAGATAGAGTAGATTGGATTGTTTAAATTGGTTTGATTTAAGTTTAAAAACAGGAGGAGATGGTTAGTGATCAAATCAAAATCAAATCAAATTTATTTATATAGCCCTTCGTACATCAGCTGATATCTCAAAGTGCTGTACAGAAACCCAGCCTAAAACCCCAAACAGCAAACAATGCAGGTGTAAAAGCACAGTGGCTAGGAAAAACTCCCTAGAAAGGCCAAAACCTAGGAAGAAACCTAGAGAGGAACTGGGCTATGTGGGGTGGCCAGTCCTCTTCTGGCTGTGCCGGGTAGAGATTATAACAGAACATGACCAAGATGTTCAAATGTTCATAAATGACCAGCATGGTCGAATAATAATAAGGCAGAACAGTTGAAACTGGAGCAGCAGCACAGTCAGGTGGACTGGGGACAGCAAGGAGCCTTCATGTCAGGTAGTCCTGGGGCACGGTCCTAGGGCTCAGGTCAGTTGAAACTGGAGCAGGAGCATGGCCAGGTGGACTGGGGACAGCAAGGAGTCCTCATGTCAGGTAGTCCTGGGACATGGTCCTAGGGCTCAGGTCCTCCGAGAGAGAGAAAGAAAGAGAGAAGGAGAGAATTAGAGAACGCACACTTAGATTCACACAGGACACCGAATAGGACAGGAGAAGTACTCCAGATATAACAAACTGACCCTAGCCCCCGACACATAAACTACTGCAGCATAAATACTGGAGGCTGAGATAGGAGGGGTCAGGAGACACTGTGGCCCCATCCGAGGACACCCCGGACAGGGCCAAACAGGAAGGATATAACCCCACCCACTTTGCCAAAGCACATCCCCACACCACTAGAGGGATATCTTCAACCACCAACTTACCATCCTGAGACAAGGCCGAGTATAGCCCACAAAGATCTCCGCCACGGTACAACCCAAGGGGGGGCAACCCAGGCAGGCCGACCACAACAGTGAATCAACCCACCCAGGTGACGCACCCCCAGGGACGGCACGAGAGAGCCCCAGCAAGCCAGTGACTCAGCCCCGTAACAGGGTTAGAGGCAGAGAATCCCAGTGGAAAGAGGGGAACCGGCCAGGCAGAGACAGCAAGGGCGGTTCGTTGCTCCAGAGCCTTTCCGTTCACCTTCCCACTCCTGGGCCAGACTACACTCAATCATATGACCCACTGAAGAGATGAGTCTTCAGTAAAGACTTAAAGGTTGAGACCGAGTTTGCGTCTCTGACATGGGTAGGCAGACCGTTCCATAAAAATGGAGCTCTATAGGAGAAAGCCCTGCCTCCAGCTGTTTGCTTAGAAATTCTAGGGACAATTAGGAGGCCTCGTCTTGTGACCGTAGCGTACGTGTAGGTATGTACGGCAGGACCAAATCAGAGAGGTAGGTAGGAGCAAGCCCATGTAATGCTTTGTAGGTTAGCAGTAAAACCTTGAAATCAGCCCTTGCTTTGACAGGAAGCCAGTGTAGAGAGGCTAGCACTGGAGTAATATGATCAAATGTTTTGGTTCTAGTCAGGATTCTAGCAGCCGTATTTAGCACTAACTGAAGTTTATTTAGTGCTTTATCCGGGTAGCCGGAAAATAGAGCATTGCAGTAGTCTAACCTAGAAGTGACAAAAGCATGGATTAATTTTTCTGCATCATTTTTGGACAGAAAGTTTCTGATTTTTGCAATGTTACGTAGATGGAAAAAAGCTGTCCTCGAAATGGTCTTGATATGTTCTTCAAAAGAGAGATGGTTGTAATTGAGTTATAGAACAGGAATATAGGCTACACATGTTTTGTTTACCAGGGTCAGCAACTTGGTCTCAGAGCATTTAGTATTATTCTGTATGTAAATCGGAGACAGTACATTTAGTATGATATGTTACGTTTCGTATGGTATGTATTAATTTGTGGATGTCCATCACCCATTTCATATGATATGTTACGAATTATATGTTACAAATGTTCAAAACATACAATATAAGTTTATAAGTTTAGGAGTTAGGTTAAAGGGTTAGCTAACATGCTAAGTAGTTGGAAAGTAGGTCAAAAGTAGTAAGTAGTTATAAAGTTGTTAATTAGGTAACATTCTAAAGTTCTCTGCGATTAAATTTGAACTTGCAATCTTTGGGTTGCTAGACGTTCATGTTATACGTCCACCCATCCAACCACCCTACTTTCAATTTTGCCTTAAGTAACATTTTGTCTTATGTAACCATACTAAACTTAACATATCATACAAAATACAGTGTCTCGGATTTATGTACAGAATAATACGAAATGCTCTGAGACCAGGTTGGGGTCACTAAAGTCGCTAACCATTTCCACGGGGACTGCAGTGTGAATTCCCTTGGCTTTCTCGAAAGCCCAAGGGAAATTGAGAAGTCCCGCACCAAGCGCAGATTTGAGCATGAGGAAAACTGCTTCCACACATGCAAGTCTTGGGCCATCTGTATCGAGCACGGGCTTGGCCAGCAAGCTGATGCTTTCTCTCGCCAACTCTTCCATGCTTGGTCAGACTTGCTCCAAACTCTTTGAAAAACCTATGCAACTCGTGCCAGGTGGTATTCACATGAATATGCTCAACATGAACTGGAAAGTAGGCTGGAGCAGAGAGGGTTGAAAGTGGAGGTGTCTCCCAAGTTTTCAAACCAATGATAACAATGCTCCACTTGTTTCCAATTTCAAAAGAGTCTACGCTTTATGAATTACCACGTGAACAAACTGTCAATGCTCAATATTCAATATTTCATTCAGATAGGTGATATGAGTCAGGCAGATCACTCAAGAGTGACTTCGAAATTGGATGCTTATTCACATCCTGAGGACATCGGGAAATTCCACAAGGAGCAACAGTGAGCACTATTACCATCAAGTAGGCTTGGGTTTTGATAGGGCGTTATGGGTGGGGGTGGCGAATGGGTGTAATCCCAGAAGGCTGTATATTCGATCCCAGTGGTGGACACTTAATTAAAAAACATTTGTCAACCCGGGGTGTCAAAAAACACTGACATTTGACATTTGGAGCAACTTCAAAATTATATATTTGGAGAAGCATGAATAAATATCTAATTGAGAGCTTGTTGACCTGAGTGACCCAAGTTGATCTGCACTGGTGGCCTCAAGTGAATCAAGGCAGCAACAAGTAGCCCATGATGTTTTTCGAAATACAAAACTATAACCAAATGTTGTAAAGTTGTGATGATCTTACAGCCAGTCGAATATATCCAGTAATTTGTCCAGTACAGTGCCTTGCGAAAGTATTCGGCCCCCTTGAACTTTGCAACCTTTTGCCACATTTCAGGCTTCAAACATAAAGATATAAAACTGTATTTTTTTGTGAAGAATCAACAACAAGTGGCACACAATCATGAAGTGGAACGACATTTATTGGATATTTCAAACTTTTTTAACAAATCAAAAACTGAAAAATTGGGCGTGCAAAATTATTCAGCCCCCTTAAGTTAATACTTTGTAGCGCCACCTTTTGCTGCGATTACAGCTGTAAGTCGCTTGGGGTATGTCTCTATCAGTTTTGCACATCGAGAGACTGAATTTTTTTCCCATTCCTCCTTGCAAAACAGCTCGAGCTCAGTGAGGTTGGATGGAGAGCATTTGTGAACAGCAGTTTTCAGTTCTTTCCACAGATTCTCGATTGGATTCAGGTCTGGACTTTGACTTGGCCATTCTAACACCTGTATATGTTTATTTTTGAACCATTCCATTGTAGATTTTGCTTTATGTTTTGGATCATTGTCTTGTTGGAAGACAAATCTCCGTCCCAGTCTCAGGTCTTTTGCAGACTCCATCAGGTTTTCTTCCAGAATGGTCCTGTATTTGGCTCTATCCATCTTCCCATTAATTTTAACCATCTTCCCTGTCCCTGCTGAAGAAAAGCAGGCCCAAACCATGATGCTGCCACCACCATGTTTGACAGTGGGGATGGTGTGTTCAGGGTGATGAGCTGTGTTGCTTTTACACCAAACACAACGTTTTGCATTGTTGCCAAAAAGTTCAATTTTGGTTTCATCTGACCAGAGCACCTTCTTCCACATGTTTGGTGTGTCTCCCAGGTGGCTTGTGGCAAACTTTAAATGACACTTTTTATGGATATCTTTAAGAAATGGCTTTCTTCTTGCCACTCTTCCATAAAGGCCAGATTTGTGCAATATACGACTGATTGTTGTCCTATGGACAGAGTGTCCCACCTCAGCTGTAGATCTCTGCAGTTCATCCAGAGTGATCATGGGCCTCTTGGCTGCATCTCTGATCAGTCTTCTCCTTGTATGAGCTGAAAGTTTAGAGGGACGGCCAGGTCTTGGTAGATTTGCAGTGGTCTGATACTCCTTCCATTTCAATATTATCGCTTGCACAGTGCTCCTTGGGATGTTTAAAGCTTGGGAAATCTTTTTGTATCCAAATCCGGCTTTAAACTTCACAACAGTAAAAAAAAAAGGTTGAAATATACAATAAATGTTGTTCCACTTCATGATTGTGTCCCACTTGTTGTTGATTCTTCACAAAAAAATACAGTTTTATATCTTGCGGCAAAAGGTCGCAAAGTTCAAGGGGCCGAATACTTTCGCAAGGCACTGTATATGCCCCTTGATTTTGAAGAATTACTTATAAAGATCATGCTTTTGTTTAACTGTATAGCTTCAAATCATGGTTTAAAAAGTAATGTTGCTCTCATGGAATGTAAGTCCTGTCCTTGAGCACTACAGACAGGGGACAGTGAGCCATTTTTTACATTTAGCGTCACTACGACTAGGGAAATATAGTATTTGTTTGAACAAAGATAGTGTATATTTCAGGATGTTGTGTATCCCTGGAAATAATCAGAATTCATAACAGTTATGAAAATATAGCTTGTCCCCCCCCTGGATAAAGAGGTTTCGACACAACTTGTGGTATGTGTTAAGTTGAGCATAGAGGCAGGGTAAGTGGCTTTGGGGTAAGTGCTGGTAGGTCAAAGTTTAACTAATGGAATATGGGTGTGGTATATTGTATATCTTAAATGTATGCCTAGATTCAGATCACAGGAGGTCGGTGGCACCTTAATTGGGGAGGACGGGCTCGTGGTAATGGCTGGAGAGGAATCAGAATCAAATTCAAACAGTTTGATGCCATTCCATTCGCTCCGTTCCAGTCATTATTATGAGCCGTCCTCCCCTCAACAGCCTCCACTGATTCGGATATACAGTAGATCTCTGTTCAATATCCCTTTGTTTTCCAATTCTTGACCAGATGTCTGGGACAAGGATGTTGTTTCGATGTGCCAAATGGTGAGACAAGTTCTCTGCACGAGGCTACTAAGCCCAAGAAACTGGTCGGCAAAAATGTGACCACACCGGTCTGAAAATGTGGACACAATCAGAATGTGGACAAGATCAGGACAAAGATTGCATGTTAAAGCTCTGTTTATACCTGGTTCTATAGACCCCAAATTATGAAAAAAACTATCTAATTTGGTTTTGTATGCTACCGAGTAGCATAGCAGTCTAAGGCACTGCATCTCAGTGCTAGAGGCGTCACTACAGACCCTGGTTCAATCCCGGGCTGTATCACAACCGGCCGTGATCAGGAGTCCCATAGGGCGGCGAAAAATTGACCCAGCATCATCTAGGTTACTCTGATAGAGTTCAGTGTGTCAAATCGGAGGGTCTGCTGTCCGGACCTCTGGCAGTCTCCACAGGGTTCAATTCTTGGACCGACTCTCTTCTCTGTATACATCAATGATGTCGCTCTTGCTGCTGGTGAGTCTCTGATCCACCTCTACGCAGACGACACCATTCTGTATACTTCTGGCCCTTCTTTGGACACTGTGTTAACAACACTCCAGGCAAGCTTCAATGCCATACAATTCTCCTTCCGTGGCCTCCAATTGCTCTTAAATACACGTAAAACTAAATGCATGCTCTTCAACCGATCGCTGCCTGCACCTTCCCGCCTGTCCAACATCACTACTCTGGACGGCTCTGACTTAGAATATGTGGACAACTACAAATACCTAGGTGTCTGGTTAGACTGTAAACTCTCCTTCCAGACCCACATCAAACATCTCCAATCCAAAGTTAAATCTAGAATTGGCTTCCTATTTCGCAACAAACATCCTTCACTCATGATGCCAAACATACCCTTGTAAAACTGACCATACTACCAATCCTTTACTTCGGCGATGTCATTTACAAAATAGCCTCCAATACCCTACTCAACAAATTGGATGCAGTATATCACAGTGCCATCCGTTTTGTCACCAAAGCCCCATATACTATCCACCATTGCGACCTGTACGCTCTCATTGGCTGGCCCTCGCTTCATACTCGTCGCCAAACCCACTGGCTCCATGTCATCTACAAGACCCTGCTAGGTAAAGTCCCCCTTATCTCAGCTCGCTGGTCACCATAGCCCACCTGTAGCACGCGCTCCAGCAGGTATATCTCTCTGGTCACCCCCAAAACCAATTATTTCTTTGGCCGCCTCTCCTTCCAGTTCTCTGCTGCCAATGACTGGAACAAACTACAAAAATCTCTGAAACTGGAAACACTTATCTCCCCCGCTAGCTTTAATCACCAGCTGTCAGAGCAGCTCACAGATTACTGCACCTGTACATAGCCCACCTAAAATTTAGCCCAAACAACTACCTCTTTCCCTACTATATTTATTTAGCTCCTTTGCACCCCATTATTTTTATTTCTACTTTGCACATTCTTCCACTGCAAATCTACCATTCCAGTGTTTTACTTTTCCACCATGGCCTTTGACTTTTCCTCCCTTATCTCACCTCATTTGCTCACATCGTACTTGTTTCTACTGTATTATTGACTGTATGTTTGTTTTACTCCATGTGTAACTGTGTCGCTGTGTGTCGAACTGCTTTGCTTTATCTTGGCCAGATCGCAATTGTAAATGAGAACTTGTTCTCAACTGGCCTACCTGGTTAAATAAAGGTGAAATTAAATAAATAAATGGTTAGGGGAAGGTTTGGCCGGGATAGGCCATTATTGTAAAATAAGATTTTGTTCTTTAACTGACTTGCCTAGTTAAATTAAGGTTAAATAAAAATAGACAAGCATCATGAAACCTATAACCCAAATTCATTTGACTTTGTGAAAATACGATCTTTGGCCCCAACTTGCTAACCACTTTTTCCATGTGGTTTCATTCACACTTCATGCGATGGTTTCCTAAATATTAGGTCACATTCAGTTTGTATAGTTTCCTAGAAACAAGAGATGGCTCAACTTACCCCACTCTCCCCAACATACATCACTAGGGTGGGTGTGGGTAGCCAGGTCTGTGGTGGTGGTGAAGCCTGTAGGTACAGGTTTGCTGACTGTCACATTCGGCAATGTCAGGAGGAGAAATCGTTGGCTCCTTTTCCTGGCTGCTGGGAACTTTCCAAGGGAAAAGAGGGGCATGTGACCTCGTTTAAGAAAATATTTTTAAAATCCATTTAACCACAGATAACTGGTTACAGGGTCAGTTCCCATGTTCTCCAGGCAATTAGCATACATTGTGGGCTGTCATCAGAAGGATCAGTGACATTTTCACAGGCTGTTCACCCCCATTAAAAAGTGGATCAGGCTGGGTCTTTAGCAGGACCGTTCGGCCCTCATCACCTTTTATGGAATTAGTCCACCTCACAACCAAGGAGGTGACAAAATGGTCGACAAGGAGACTGATCCTCAGACAACTAATGGAATTTGAGGCTATAGTGGGAACTCTAGTATGGCATTACTACCATACCATTAAACTGCTAAGATCATACACTGAAATTCTGATATGAGAAACACTCATCAAAATGCAGCACTGTAGAAAGTCAGAACAGGTGAATTCACTCTTTTCATATCTAACAATGACCCCAACTTGAGTTATCCTTTGAATAGTGTTTGACCATGACTTACTTTATGGTAAAATATTTGATATGATCATTGATCAAGAATATTCCACTTTAGAATACCTCTATTTGATCAGGTTAGTTTCTGAACCACTCATGCTAGATCATGACAAGGCCATTAATCCTGTGTTTTAGCTGTAGAACAGTGCCATCAACAACAGCCGTCCCAAATAAATCTTCAGTTGCCACAAATGTGTAATAGTTCACCCCTGAAGCCTGGTCCCTGTCCATAGCCATCTGTTGTATGCTACATTAGATCCTAGTCACCCAGCTACACGGCTCAATCCCAAATGAATGTGAAAGATATACACCATTGAATTATCATTTCAGATGCTGACTATTTTTCCCATTCATTTGGGGTGAAGGCAGTAGATAGACAACAGATGGTGTGGGTCATCTCGACATTAGAACACTGTTGAAAGCCTGACAACGCCTGCTAGATTTAGACATATTGTCTTGCATGCCGTGGCTTTCCACAATATACTTTAACAGATTAATTACATTAGAAGAGTATGGAGAAAGCTGTGTGTTTTTTGAATGGCACACAATACAACAATGAACAAGGGACCCAAGGCTAACGCTTTTTAATTGATGATATATTTGAAAAGGTTTGCCAAAGCTACTTCAATGACAGTTGGACTTTAACAGAATGCCTCACCAGGGCTCATTATATAAAATATAAAAACAAAGAATTAACAAATTAAGCAACCCATAATCACCTGAACAGAAAGAGAAAAAAAGCAAGTTCCAAATAAGTATTTCAAAACATCAGAATTTGTTTTCAATCCAGTTCATCTAATCTGACTTTAAAAGACCTTGAGGAAGATGAAACCAATCAGGGGATGACGCACAGATTCAATAAATACAAAAAGTGGACAGACACGTTTCATTCAAACTCCATTTGGTCAGTGGAATGAAAAGCTCTTGTGAAAAGTAGAGGCGAAAGAGGTGAGGTCCTGTGGGAAACATCCTTGTTTGGCTGCACATTTCAAAGTCAGACAAACACTGCTCATTAAATCAGCCATCTACCAGCCCCAACTCAAAGGCAGAAGCACACATGCAGTCAACACCTCAGTGGAGGCTAGTCTTCCAGAGTTCTGGGCCTTGTGTGCTGTGGCCCAATAGTCTGTGGTGGTTGGGAAGGCAGTCTCACACTGTAGGGTTTTTGCCTGTTGGTGCCAGTTGTTGCTGCTGTTGCTGCTGGAGGTACGTTGGACGTTTGACTCTTGGTTTCCGACGTTTGGGCTTGTTCTTGGATTTGGTGAGCTGCACCACAAAGAAGGACAACACAACCATGGCTCCCAGGAAGGCAAACATGGGGATGGTCTGGCCCACTTCCTGGTTGTAGCGGCCTGGCATTATACCTGGGGAGAAAACAGGAGTGTCAGTCACACAGAGGCATCACGCGGTACATGATGATTGTCAAAAATGATTAACAGTGACAAGACTGAAAAAATATGCAAACTGTTTGTGTGCATATTTTAGCCCGTGCAGTTTTTAATTTTTTAATTTATTTTTTTAAAAATCATCACTATGTCTAATAAATCACAGTTTATTTCATGAAAATAACTGCAAATGAATGTGTTATTTTTCTGAGCCTAATTTTTACAATTAAATACATTTACATACACAGACCTGATTGGTGGATAGGATTGTCTGAGCTGTTCCCAACCAGAGGTACTAGGACCCCTGGGGGTACTTGGCCTATCCACAGGAGGTACTTGAGAAGACTCATGAGACTATAGGTTTACTGGTAAAATGCACATGATTGGGTACTTCAGGAGTACTCCGGGCTGCGCAAAATTCCGTTGGTGGTACAGTAACCAAAAAAGGTTGGGAACCACTGGTAGACTGCCTACCCCTCCAAAGTAGACGGATACATATGCAAATAAAAGACTACTGGTCATTGGTCAGAATAATCAGATCACATTGTGATGTCATGATCCATCCCACCTGAGCAGGCTGAAATTCCATGTATCTTCTTCAAACAGCTTTTACACAAAAAGGGCATAATCATTTTCACAATTTCTAAGTATTACTTCGACCTCAGTGTGAAAAGAAAAAGTATAAAAACAAGAAATATCACCTTTTTAACTGCACTTCCCCTTTCCCCAAAATGGGTCAGTAAGGTGATTTGGAGTCAGTGATCATTCTGATTGGTATATATTCTTACCTCCAGGGATATCCCAGGCTCCACTCTCCCCAGGGGACAAAGGCCGGACCTGGGGTCTATAGTTTCTGACATTAGGCAGCACCACTTTGTCCATGTCAATAGATAGCAGCTTCTGGTGCTTCCATAGGTTACTGATAACAAATAGAACCAGGGAGAGTACAAATACATGGTTAAACATTATTGAGGAGATTACCAGTTAAGAAAGAGTGGCATTATTCAACATAATCTCTCCATCTGTTTGATAGAGAATGAGAGGAAAGTCAGGAGAAGGAAATTAACACTACAGGAGTTAGGGACTTTGACAGGTGATTTGGCACACACCTGGGTGCAGTCTCATTGAGTGGCTGTGGCTTGGACCATGACAGGTGAGGGCAGGCAGGGAGTGGGCGGGGCTTTGGGTCTCCCAAGTGAGCTTCTAATACCTTCGAGTAGCGATATAGGTGATTACCTGTGGAAGAGAGGAATAAAGGTACTGTATTAGCCATCATAGCAATTTAGTTTTAATTTTTACTTAACTAGGCAAGTCAGTTAGGAACAAATTCTTATTTACAATGACTGAAGGTCTAGTGTTAGCCTTACCCTCCAGTCTCTCTGGCAAGGGACGGTCGGTGCCAGTGGGAGGAGTCACCCTGCTGTTGGAGTGGATGAGGCTGGGAGGAGTCATGCTGTAGGAGGTATACTGCAGAAGAGCATCCAGCAGCCAGAAGCAGTCTATGGGGGGAACACACATCAATGGTCAAAATCAGACACGAACTGATCACAGAAGAGGAGTTCGAACCGTTATTTCAGAAACAGTTTAATAGATAACAAGGGAAACAGCAGGTGGATTCTCTACCTTTCTGCCTGTGACTGTCATCTATACAGTTTGAGTCTCCATAAAGGGCTATCCGACCTCCCCCTTCAGATGGTGTTTGGTACATTCCCAGTATGGGAACACCCTCCACAACCGCAGTCTCCTGCTTCAAGACCTCCAAACCTGAGAGGGGAGGGGTGGGGGAATAATCAGCAACATCCTCATGGTAACAGCTGCCAGGTGTGTTGTGGCAGTGAGTGTGTGTTATATACCTTGATCCTTTAGGGTCTTGGCAATCACAATCCCATCCTCTGGAAACTTTGCAATACTGCACCCTGATGCATAATACACTGAGAGAGAAGAGTTTAAACATTACACTAAATAACATATCATGAAGTAATCCATCTAATCTGATTAATTTCTAGATTTACACAATGTATTTCAAAATGAGTGACACAGCAAGTGAATGAGGGTGTGTAAGAGTGTCAGAGGGTGTTCTTACTGTCGTGGTCTGCCATGGTGAAGTCTCCCTCATAGAGCCCATCACTGAAGGCCATCCCCCATACAGAGATCAGGTCATTCAGAGCTGGCACATTGGCGCCCCCTGTGTCTGGCATCCACCATTGCCTGAGGGGAATATTTTATGTGGTTGAAATACAATATAACTACAGGGACTGCGGGTTATGAGTCAACCCACGCATCACTAACGCACATTACGTTGCAGAGGGAGGAGCAGAGGGCAGCACCCACTGAGAAGTTTAGGGGGTAAGTTCCTTGCACAAGGGAACATCGACAGTGGGTGGCCGAACCCCAGTGAGATTTGAACCGGCAACCCTCAGATTGCTGGTCCACTTCTCTAATCTCAAGCCTGCCGCCTCCCCCTATAATCACAAGGCATGATGCCCCATCGGTCCATTGATGTTTGAATGAAGAATTTAGATCAGGAGGGGAATATAATGGGAGCTACACAGTGGGGTTGAAATACCTACCTGGTGTTTTCATCATAGAACTTGACTTTCCTCATGACAGAGGTGTTGTACCAGTCACTGAAGACAATGAGAGACAGTCCCTTATCAATGTCTCGCCGCAGCTTGGTTATCTCCTCTGGAAAGTACTCCTCTTCACTGTCCACCATCATGAATGTCCCTAAACACACAGGAGATGTCAGCCGAGACCAGACAGAGAAAAACAATAAGCTATGCATGCAGAGGCACTAGAATTATTGCTGTAAGCCATATCCCACTTTAACTTGTTTTTAGATTAGAATCAACTGACAAAGAGCAAAAATACTCTCACCATATTGACTAGCATCAAAGCAGGTGATGGGTGCACCCAGGACCTCCACAAAATAACCCATACTCCTCAGGTGCTGGTACATATCCCTAAAGTTGGTGTGAATGTGATCTCCATTCCTACAAATGATTCAGACAAAACCAACATCAAGACACCAATTGCTCTTATGGCACGTTTTAAGAGTTGCACTACAGACGGCAACTTACCCCAAACAGCCAGTACACCTGAAATAGCCAAATCTTCTTTAAATATAATAATATAATATAATATAATATAATTTTTCTTAAAACTAAAATGATACTGAGGTAAATAGTTGTCCGAAGAACTCACCAGTCCAACGGGTCATTCTTCATGCGCAAGTTATCACGAGGGAAGTAGCCAGGCGGATAGCGCAGGTTGTGGTACTGGTCCCACAGAACCCTCTTACTACGAGGAGGAGTGGGGACTATTTTCACCTTGACTGGCAGTTTAACCGTAGAGGTCATCTCCCCACCCACCTCAGACTGAGGAATTAGAAAATAATGAGGGTCAGAACATTGACCTTTGACCCAGGACACATGCTAACTCTAACAGTAGTATCCAAATATAGCTTCTTTTTTAAAAAACTGTATGATGCTCTCTGGTTACAAATCTACATAAGAGGATGTCAGTGTGATATTACAGAAATCCCATAAAAACAGTGAAAGGTGAGAAGGTAACTATGTGAAACAGATCCTTGTTGTTACTCACATTATTCCCAGCAGGCGAGGCCACGGTTACCATCACATGACCCTGGGCAATCCCTTCCCATGATGCAGCTTTCTTGGCGACAGAGATGGAGACGGCCAGGTATCCAGCCCAGGGCCAGAGGACTGGCGAATAGGAGACTGCCACATCAATGTGGTCACCATTCTGCGGTAGGTAAGGCTGCCAGATGGGCTGGAGGGCACAAGAAAGAAACAGCATGTCAGATAAATGTATATTCATGTTTTGACATGAGACACAAAGCCTTCTATATAAAAGTACCTTGTCCAAAATCCTGCCAGTCACGCCCATGCCATTGAGGATGGTGACGTTGACAATGGTGGGCATGCCACCGTAGTAGATGGGCTGGGAGCAGTAGGGCCACATGTAGGGGCACTCAGTCAGGTCGATGTAGCTGGGACTGAGACTAAAGACAGAACAGGATCAAATCAACATGAGATCAGGTTAGAGTTCTGATTATTGGACATTGCTAGAACCTTTCAAAGTAAAAAAGAGTGAACATTTAACATTAGATGTGACTTGACTGTAAAGTGAATACTATGTAAAGTGAGTGCGTGTTATGATGACGAGCGTGCAGAGTGTGCGTGTTATGATGACGAGCGTGCAGAGTGTGCGTGTTAAGATGACGAGCGTGCAGAGTGTGCGTGTTATGATGACGAGCGTGCAGAGTGTGCGTGTTATGATGACGAGCGTGCAGAGTGTGCGTGTTATGATGACGAGCGTGCAGAGTGTGCGTGTTATGATGACGAGCGTGCAGAGTGTGCGTGTTATGATGACGAGCGTGCAGAGTGTGCGTGTTATGATGACGAGCGTGCAGAGTGTGCGTGTTATGATGACGAGCGTGCAGAGTGTGCGTGTTATGATGACGAGCGTGCAGAGTGTGCGTGTTATGATGACGAGCGTGCAGAGTGTGCGTGTTATGATGACGAGCGTGCAGAGTGTGCGTGTTATGATGACGAGCGTGCAGAGTGTGCGTGTTATGATGACGAGCGTGCAGAGTGTGCGTGTTATGATGACGAGCGTGCAGAGTGTGCGTGTTATGATACGAGCGTGCAGAGTGTGCGTGTTATGAGACGAGCGTGCAGAGTATGCGTGTTATGATACGAGCGTGCAGAGTGTGCGTGTTATGATGACGAGCGTGCAGAGTGTGTGTGTTATGATGACGAGCGTGCAGAGTGTGCGTGTTATGATGACGAGCGTGCAGAGTGTGCGTGTTATGATGACGAGCGTGCAGAGTGTGCGTGTTATGATGACGAGCGTGCAGAGTGTGCGTGTTATGATGACGAGCGTGCAGAGTGTGCGTGTTATGATGACGAGCGTGCAGTGCGTGTGCGTGTTATGATGACGAGCGTGCAGAGTGTGCGTGTTATGATGACGAGCGTGCAGAGTGTGCGTGTTATGATGACGAGCGTGCAGAGTGTGCGTGTTATGATGACGAGCGTGCAGAGTGTGCGTGTTATGATGACGAGCGTGCAGAGTGTGCGTGTTATGATGACGAGCGTGCAGAGTGTGCGTGTTATGATGACGAGCGTGCAGAGTGTGCGTGTTATGATGACGAGCGTGCAGAGTGTGCGTGTTATGATGACGAGCGTGCAGAGTGTGCGTGTTATGATACGAGCGTGCAGAGTGTGCGTGTTATGATACGAGCGTGCAGAGTATGCGTGTTATGATACGAGCGTGCAGAGTGTGCGTGTTATGATACGAGCGTGCAGAGTGTGCGTGTTATGATGACGAGCGTGCAGAGTGTGCGTGTTATGATACGAGCGTGCAGAGTGTGCGTGTTATGATGACGAGCGTGCAGAGTGTGCGTGTTATGATGACGAGCGTGCAGAGTGTGCGTGTTATGATACGAGCGTGCAGAGTGTACGTGTTATGATACGAGCGTGCAGAGTGTGCGTGTTATGATGACGAGCGTGCAGAGTGTGCGTGTTATGATGACGAGCGTGCAGAGTGTGCGTGTTATGATGACGAGCGTGCAGAGTGTGCGTGTTATGATACGAGCGTGCAGAGTGTGCGTGTTATGATACGAGCGTGCAGAGTATGCGTGTTATGATACGAGCGTGCAGAGTGTGCGTGTTATGATGACGAGCGTGCAAAGTGTGTGTGTTATGATGACAAGCGTGCAGAGTGTGTGTGTTATGATGACGAGCGTGCAAAGTGTGCGTGTTATGATGACGAGCGTGCAAAGTGTGCGTGTTATGATGACAAGCGTGCAGAGTGTGTGTGTTATGATGATGAGCGTGTTATGATGATGAGCGTAAAGAGTGTGTGTAATACCTGGCCTGGGGTTTGTAGCCGTTGAGGATCTGGTAGGCTCTGATGAGGTCTAGTTTTCCGTGGCCCTGTTCAAACATGTTGACTCCAGGGAGCCTCCGTGCTGAGGCGATCAGAGCCTGCTTCATACTGGCTGGGTTCACCAGCTCTCTGTTCAACACCGTGCTGTAGGAGGGACACGGCTGGGTTAACAACTATTACATTAGCTTTACATTATGTTTCAATGAAGACAGGGCATATGAAGCAAGAGCGGCCATCTGACTCAACAGCTTGCTATGAGAAAGAGAGAGGGATGATGTTGTTTTAGAGAGAGATGGAGATAGGTGTAATAAACCAATTTGTAAGAGACGTGAGAAGTCTGGATTAAACTATGTCTGGATCTTAAGAGAGACCTACATAAAAAGTGTAGAGAGAAAGTGAAAGTGTGTCAGCTCCTTTCCTGGAGGGAAAGTAGATTGATTCTGTTAAATGTCTGTGTCCTTGTTGTTTTGAAGTGAAGGATATCTATTGACGTTTCATTTATCACAGAGTCCACGGGAAACACAACAGCATCAGACCACTTATACACAGACAGTACAGTCTGGCCGTTAAACTGTAACTGCATATCGAACCTGAAGACTGTTGCAATTTATCAGCCCTTCCGGACTCTTAGTCTGTCACTAACACTGCAAATTAGGTTTTCATGGTCTCTTAGAGAAATGCTGCTGAGTAAGGTCTATTTCAGAAACTGAAGAACTAGACCACCTTATCAATTGGATGCTTTAATGCTACTGGGCTGAAGCTAGCTGATGTTTGAACACAGAAAATGTATGAAAACCCATTGAGATATGTACATCTTAATGGTAATTATTGTTCAACATAACATGACAGTAAACTGCTGGCAGACTACAGAAGAATGTTCACCCTTTGGCCAGGTCTCAGCATTTCACTTAAAGTAATAATGGCTTCAGTATGGCCTGCAACAGCCAATCCTTAAGACAGCAAATTACTTTGAGAGTTCCATACCTGAGGCAGACCGTATCAGGTGTGCAATTTATGGGGTGACGTTATTCTGCTCCCAGATAAAAAGCAGAAACTCTCTCACAAAGATGGCTGAGATTAAGACCATGAAAAACATCTGGAACAACAGTGTTATCTCCAGTGAGTGCGTGTGCGTGCTTGTGTAGGAGGTGAGATAAGACCATATGATAGGGCGAGGCCAGGGGAAAGGGAGGTGTAGACAGCCAGGAAGGGTGGTGGAGTTAGAGCAAGCAACAACACCGTTTTCTCAAAGTTACACATTCGCTGGTTATGTAAACATTGCACCTCCACAGCCATCCTGGGAACTGTGTCCTTTGCTCCTTCCATTTCAAAAGCCATATGCTTAGGTGACTGATGGAATATATATTTTTTAACAACGCTGATGCAGCTGTAAGGGTAGTCGTTGAAATGACTTACCTCACCAGTAGGGTCACAGCTCCTGCCACCACAGGTGACGCTACGCTAGTCCCTGAGAGAGAGCGACAGCCCTCCTTCATCCCTGAGCCCCTCACCCCAGAGCCATAGGTCACGATGTCAGGCTTCACTCTGCCATACCCCCCAGGCAGCTCCTAAAACACAAGACAGAATCATGTTGAATAAAGAGTGGGAGAGAGGCAGTATGGGAGAAAGAGTGACAGAGGAGAACATGGGACAAATCCTACAATGTTTGCATTCCTCATTTACAGTATATGTCCCACAAAATGCAGGCTATGAAGTGCCACATGCTTCAAGGTCTGAGCACAGAGCACATTGAACTCCTCCAGCTCAGTGTTTTTCTATGGCAAAGACGGGGGCTGCAGATCACAGGGTTAGATGTCTAGTCTGGGACTGATAACAGGAAGGCTGGGGAACAGAGTTCAGTTTACACTGACTGGGAAAGGTAAGAATACACTGAGATAAGACATGTGAGAAGGTACTCAGGGTTATGCTGTGGGTTGAGGGAGACGTACCCAAGTGGTCATCCCCCGGGAGGAGAACCTGGCAATGTTGTCCTCAAAATCAATCCCACCGACCCCAATCACATCCATCTGATCCGCTGGGTTGTTGAGGGTGCTAGGATACACAGGGATAAAGTATCATCAGTAAAAACTCTTTGATTACATATATTTGGTTCATAATAGCTCTTCAAACTAATCAGTATCTTGCACCAATCAATACTACGTCCTCTAGGCCGTCACCTCTCCTCCCAAGGTCAGAACATACCCATAAAGTGGCCCATCGTTCCCAATGGCAGAGACCATGATAACCCTGTTAGCAGTCAGCTCCCAAACCTGGCACACACAAACACACATTTTGATCAATTCAGAGTGGGAAACACGTTAACGGCGTCAGACAGCTTCGGGCATCTTCTTTTAATCACCTTATCAACAAAGGGGTGGTCCATGAAGTCTGGACCGCCGATGCTGAGGTTTAAGACATCAATCTTCTTCAGAATGGCATAGTTAAAGGCATCCAAGAACCAAGAGGTGTATGACACCTGATTGTTGGTGAATACTCTGAAGATGTGAAGCTCAGAGTCTGGGGCAAAGCCCTGACACTCTCTCATGCTGGCAATGACCCCTGCTACAAAGGTACCATGACCCAGCCCTGCAGAGAGAAAAAGATACCAAATGTAGTGTAATGTAGCACAAATAGACATCCACTCCTCCTCAAAAGCAAATCCCATCACTAAGCACTACCAGAAATCTTGACCAGAGCATTATCTTACCATCATCAAGTGTCTTTTCATTGGTCCAGTTGGTTCTCTCCTTCACATTCTTAAAATGTGGATGTTTCTCACTGAGTCCTGTGTCAAAAACAGCCACCTTCACCCCAGAACCTACACACAAAGAATATAGATATTTAGAAACATGCAGGCTACAGTAGACATGTTAGTGTAAACCCAGAAACACACAACTGAAACGTGTCTTTTGCACTTAACCCAACCCTTCTGAATCAGAGAAGTGCGGGGGGCTGCCATAAATCGACATCCACGTCTTTGGCGCCCAGGGAACAGTGGGCACCCAGGGAACTGCCTTGCTCAGAGGCAGAACAACAGATTTTTACCTTGTCAGCTCGGGGATTCGATCCAGCAACCTTTCGCTCTAACCACCAGGCTACCTGCAGCCTACAAGTGTTTATACACTAATAGACAACCAGATAAACACACAGTGTCTGTCCTCACCGGTGTATCCCATCTGCCAGAGGACATCTGCCTGCAATATCTGGGCCACGTGTCGGGGGATGGCCCTCAGAAGCCTCCGGCTGGAGTGGCGGCCCGTGGCGTGCCAGAAGCCGAAGGCCAGAGACAGGCTGGTCCGGCGCAGCGGACGGGACGACTGCCACGACTGCCACTTCTGGGTCCAGCGGGTGTCGTTGTTGCAGGTTGCCCCAGGATCCGGCACTGAAAAGAAGGGATGACGAGAGGAAAACATCAAGAACAAGATCTTTAAAAAACACAATCAATGTAAAGCCCAGGAGCGCAAAACAAACATTCAGTTATACATTGGTGTGTGCACAATATTGAGCGAGATGGATAGCTCCCAATGTGATGTGGAATATCTTGATCCTGTATGCAGTGAAGCAATCTGCTGTTTTCATTTCAAATCAAAGATCTACAGAATACGCCAAACAGTGATTTCTGACTGAATCTGGATGATGATTAGCTACTGTACTGAGTTTATCATGCAGAATACATGAGGTTGTTGAACATGATTGGGTTCAAAAGCAGATAGCTCACTCAACAGCGACCAGACCACTACAATAATCAGAGTCAAGAGAGGGGTGATGTTGGTGGGGTGATGGTGGTGGGGTGATGGTGGTGGGGTGATGGTGGTGGGGTGATGGTGGTGGGGTGATGGTGGTGGGGTGGTGGGGTGATGGTGGTGGGCAATTAACAAGCACCGCTGATCTAATCATGTGAAATGGCCCTACGGCAGTAACAGTTAGTCCTCTTCTCACTGGCAACTGCTCAGTGACACTGACAGAGCTGCTGATGGCTCCTCTATGAAGTCTAATTACACTGAAAAAAAATATGCAACAATTCATAAGGATTTCAGTCAATTGAAATAAATAAATTAGGGCCTAATCTATGTATTTCACATGTCTGGGAATACAGATAAGCATCAGTTGGTCACAGACACCTTAAAAAAAAAAGCTAGGGGTTTGAACCAGAAAACTAGTCAGTATCTGGTGTGACCACCATTTGCCTCAGAGTTGATCAGGCTGTTGATTGTGGCCTGTGGAATGTTGCCCCACTTCAATGACTGTGCGAAGTTGGTGGATATTGGCGGAGCATCGATCCAGAGCATCCCCTAACATGCACAATTGGTGACATGTCTGGTGAGTATGCAGGCCATGGAAGAACTGGGAATTTTTCAGCTTCCAGGAATTGTGTATAGATCCTTGCAACATTGGGCTGTGCGTTATTATGCCGAAACATGAAGTGATGGCGGCGGATGAATGGCACGACAATGGGCCTCAGGATCTCGTCATGGTATATCTGTGCATTCAAATTGCAATTGATAAAATGCAATGGTGTTCCTTGTCTGTAGCTTATGCCTGCCCCATACCATAACCCCACCATGGGGCACTCTGTTCACAACGTTCTTCGGTTGTGCAAACCCATATTTTAATCAGCTGTCTGGGTGGATGGTCTCAGACCTGATGTGGAGGTCCTGTCCTGGCGTGGTTACACGTGGTCTGCAGCTGTGAGCCCAGTTGGACGTACAGCCAAATTCCCTATAACAACATTGGAGGTGGCTTATGGTAGATAATTTAACATTCAATTCTCTGGCAACAGCTCTGGTGGACATTCCTGCAGTCAGCATGCCAATTGTACACTCCCTCAAAACTTGAGACATCTGTGGCAGTGTTATGTGACAACACTGCACATTCTAGAGTGGCCTTTTATTGTCCCCAGGACAAGATGTACCTGTGTAACAATCACACTGTTGAATAAGCTTCTTTATATGACACCTGTCAGGTGGATGGATTGTCTTATAGCAGAGGAAAAATGCTCACTAGCAGGGATGTAAACAAATTTGTGCACAAAATAAGAGAAAGTTTTTTGTGCGTATGTAAAATGTCTGGGATCTTTTAATTCAGCTCATGAAACCAACACCTTACATGTTGCATTTATATTTTTGATCAGTGTACATTAAACTCCGCAATTCTCCTACAGTCACTCCAATAGTGATGGCCAATCATATTTATTACCACCTCCAAATGAAGCCGGGCAGTCAAGCTGTAAAATTCAGATAATTTTAAGTTAGTTCATTTCCAATACCCCAAATCAATTAGATAATGTTTAAATTGGTGGCAGTGAGTGGTACTTGGTTTGTAGTGTAGCATGGTCATTATGGTGGTGAGTGGGAACTGAACTAGGCTGTATCACAACCAGACGTGATTCGGAGTCCCATAGGGCGGCGCACAATTGGCCCAGCGTCGTCCTGGTTTGGCCGGTGTAGGCCGTATGTTTTAAATAAAAATGTGTTCTTAAACGTCTTGCCTAGTTAAATAAAAAATACTCTGGGGTGGAGGGGGGGCTCCAAAGTGCCCAGACATAGCACTCTTTCATCCTAGGAGAGAGTGCTTCTACCAACCCGCAGGCACAAACAGAGCTCTCCTTTCTGCCAGACCCCCACTAGTCTGGAGCTGCCCTACTGCTGGTTAGTACTCAGGGGGTGTGTTGCAAGATATATGATCCCTACTAAACGTCTAACGCGTCCAAACAACACAGAAGAACAGAGCACTGAAACGGCCTGGAG
Source organism: Oncorhynchus keta (assembly GCF_023373465.1). Taxonomy (NCBI): domain Eukaryota; kingdom Metazoa; phylum Chordata; class Actinopteri; order Salmoniformes; family Salmonidae; genus Oncorhynchus; species Oncorhynchus keta. The sequence continues at coordinate 27,393,684 of NC_068442.1, forward strand.
CACTACAAAGACACACTGACCAAACTACAGCTATTGTGTAGCGGGGATAAAATATTCACCTCATTTACCTCTGACAAAGCAGTCAGTGTGTGGGGTTCAGTTTGGTGAGCAGACGTGTGTGAGATCAAACAGTTTCATGAAACAGTTTCAATCTAGGGACAATAAGATGGTGAGTCTACAAGGGGGAGAGACTGGGGGGAGTGGTCAAACGTGACTGAAAGGCAACACACGTATGGGGGATATGGGGATGGTCCAGAGACGGGTTAGCTGACAAAGTCACAAAAATGATATGCACACTTCCAAAGGGCAGAAGGCCGTGTGTTATGGTTCTGAATGGCCTGATAGCTAGCAACAATAACAAGAAACTGCCATGTGGTGAATAATAAGTGGCTCGTTTCAGCTCATTTGATCCATGTCTTGTTTTGAGGTGTTTTGACTGATGTCACATATGCTAATAAGGCAAAAATTTGCTAGCTGGCTAACCAACGTCTAACGATGTATTTGAGAGACAAGTGCTTATTGCGTAACTTTATTTATGTTTTCAATAAACATCGGAGGCAAAATATAGTTTACAATCTAAGCCAGTCCTGTCTGTTTTGCCCCATAGTTGCGCATGCGTCGGGTTAACCAACGTCTAACGATGTATTTGAGAGACAAGTGCTTATTGCGTAACTTTATTTATGTTTTCAATAAACATCGGAGGCAAAATATAGTTTACAATCTAAGCCAGTCCTGTCTGTTTTGCCCCATAGTTGCGCATGCGTCGGGTTTGTTTCTAAACACCCAACCCATCTAGAAGACAAAAGCATAAAATATGTGGATCAGTTAAAACAAGAAAAGCAGGGCTGAGCAAAACATGTGTAAATATTTGACTATAAAGAGGCAAAGACAGAGACTCACAGTCGGGTGTATAATTGAGTGTGCGGAACACCTTGCGCTGGGGCGTGACCCTCTTGATGTAAGGGTGGTCCTCCAGGGTGAGCAGGCTGCTGTGAGAGGCTTGGCGAATCTGCACCACCTCAAAGTCACTAGGGAAGTCACTGGCTGGGTTCTTCCGGGGCACAATCCGCCAGTCCAAGGCCTCGGAGCTCTTCAGAGCACTGCTGATGAAGTGGCTGCGTGCCTTGGCTGTAAAGTAGCCATTAAACGCCACAATGTATTCTGTAGAAAGAGGAGAGAACATGGTAATCGTTAAGTATCTCCATGGCAGTTGCGCTGCCAGCTGTGGGAGATTCCATGTCAACAGATTTATGTGGCATTGCCATTTGGGGAGAGAGATAAAGGTAAAACTGGAATAACTCCATTGGTAATCCCTGAGATTTTTGTACATTGCAGTCATTGTAATATTCTTGTCTCTAGAATGAGCAACTTTGATGGCGGCGGGGGCCACAAAAGAAATCTCTACTCACCAGTGGCTCACAGGGCTGTGTACCTACACATGCAGTCAGGGCCTGCCCAAGCCTTTTGGGCCCCCCGTAGAGAAAATGTTGCCTTTTTAAAACAAGTTTAACACAATTGTACAACTTTTGCCATAGGGCAGCGAGAAGATTGACATTTTTTTTTACAACTAATTTCTTACAATTCTACACATTTTGCCATTACTTATGCCATATTAATATGATATCGGAGTGAGATAGACTTAAGGCGTCAGCATGCTTCAGATTGGCTGGCACCTAGCCGAAGTCAGCTAGCTGAACCGAACGAGTGTGCTCGCATACTCCCTTTACACTAGAAACAGCATTGGCCACTGACATTTGATTTTGTAAATAAAATAACATTTAAATCAGCCCACCCCAAAAAAGCTGTCCTGTTCTTTTCCTGACTATTCCTAAATGTTTGTATTTTACACTGCTCATGTTAGATTTTTTTAAATCAAAAGTATTTAGAGCCTTTAGCTGTTGTTTCACACCTACTCCAAACTTAACCCGCCAAGACAATGTGCTGTAGGATGTTGGTACCCAGCCAGGCGCTAATGTGTCTCTCTCTCTGACAAATGGTTGAAAATTGTGCACCGTACTTCAAAATTGTATTTAAATTGGGCCTAACTGAATGATAAGGAGGGTGAAGAGGTTAATTCAATTTAGAAAGACAGTGTAATGATGAGTTTGTGTTATGCCTATCTATCAGCGTTGCGCTTGTTCATTTGACCGTGCGCTTTAGAGGTTGATAGCATTCTCTTTTATGTCGTGCGCTTTAGAGGTTGATAGCATTCTCTTTTATGTTTTACTATGTAAAAAGAAGCTGTTACAGGACTGTTCTATTTACTGTAACTCTTACTAATGGAATGTATTGTAATGGAAAAATAAACATGCTGTGTTGCAAAAGGCCTTCAGAATAATGCAAAACATATCCTTGACTCTATCCAAGTTGATGAGCTGGAAACAAATGATGCCAGTCAGCCTGCACAGCCGGCCCATCGAGACTACACCGAAACTCATCTCACACATACACAGCCGGCCCATCGAGACTACACCGAAACTAATCTCACACATACAAATTAGCCTATAGACAAGAATAAATTGACAATCTGTTGAGTGACAACATTAGGCCTCAGTTCTTAAATTGTACATGAAGAGATGGGCACGCGCACCTTGTAATTTACAGATGCAGGGAAAGGATCATCACTTTATCAAATCCTCCTTCAGTCACATGCAGGTAAAATTGAGATTTCTATACAGGTCTCAGAAAGAGTATATTGTGCAGTTTGTTACGCCTACCTTTGTCAAATAACTGAATTCAAGAGGTGCAGCTCTATTTCCAAATTTGACTTTTACCAAGAATATCCGTGCTGTCCATCAATTCAGCACATGACCACTCGTGCAGCAGCATTGCTCTAGCTACTTGGCAAAAACTAGTAACATAATTAAAATATGCTATTTATTTATACAATTCATCCTTTACAATTGTTCATGCACTGGTGCCTTTGTTTAGGAATACAGAATAATTTCACCTATGCACCTGGCTGATCATATCTTTTTCTACTTTGTCAAAAGAAGCTGTAACTGGACTTTAATGACTAAATCAAACCCACGAATAAAGTTGATCAAATGAATTACACTGTAATGTTTTTATTGTAAGGGGAATTAAAATAGGCTATAGGCTTGTTTTTCTAGGACTTCGTAGAATTATACAAAACCAAACCTTGACTATTAAAACAAATAACTATTGTTATTTATACATTTCCACAAATATGTAATTAATATTTTATAATATTTTATAATAGTTTATGCACTATTTATCAAGCATTGATTTGCTAGATTAGATTTGCTTAGATATGCTACACCTTGCAGGTTGATATGCATCTAATGGATATGCAGGTACGTTCTCTAGTGGGTACTTATAGGCTGAAAGGCCAGGCGGTTCTAGCATCAAAAGACCTTCGCTTGAAACACGAGAAAAAAAGTGGCAATACTACCATTTGTCAATTGAGACGCCATAGCCAGCATACACTTCCTCAAAATGGTCAGAATTAATCTAAGATAACTCAAGAAATCTGTCATTAATTTTGACGTTTTTTGCAGAGGAGATCTTAGTGGCACAATTTTACAAAAACAAGTAATCTCTCGTTGAATGACAGACTTTATTGAAGAATCCCTACTGTTAACCAATCACTGACAAAGGGGCATAGACTTTGGCTCCAAACTTCAGGGTGCCTCCAGAAAAACTAACAAAAACGTCAAAATGTTGTCATAATATATGCACAAACTCTTCCGGCTGGGAAGCATGCAAGACACCTTTACAAAATCAATGGGGGCGCCCCAATCAGTAATTCAACCATGATTATTAAAAGGTTAGATAGCTGGCTACACTAACTGACCATTCTAAAAATATTTAGCTGACACGGGCTAATTAAGTGACCATTAGTGAATGACATGAGAGAAACTGCTGATTCACATCCAAATTTCAAAATTTCATCTTGTGTATTCTACAGTAACCGACTTGAGTCCCCTCCCAAAAAAAACTGTATTTTGGGGAGGGTTTGGAAATTGATCCGCGGGCCGCCTGTTGCCCATCACTGCTCTAGTTTTGTTTTTAAACTCCCAGTGACCCTTCAACTCTGCACCTCTCTCCGATAACAAGAAAACAGTGCTGCATTGTACTACCAGTTCCTCTGCCATCTTCAATGCAATAGAGATACAACTTTTCTACAAAGCCCTGTAAATTCTGACTGACAAACAATTTTAATAACAATTAACTAGACCATGAAGTTCTTTGGAATTATCACAAAACACTGAGCAGAAGCAAATAACAAAAATCTGAGAAATAAAAGCAAATAAGAACAGTCTTGGTTGACAAAAAGTACCACATGAGGGAGGAGGATGTGTTCCCTGTAACGCAGTGTTGAGATTTCCTGAAATGATGACAAGCTCAGTCCGAGGCTGCTGTGACGCCGCCCCCAGACCATAACGGACCCCTCCACCTCCATAATCGATCCCGCTCCAAAGTACAGGCCTCAGTGTAACGCGCATTCCTTCGACAATAAACGTGAATCGGACCATCACCCCTGGTGAGACAAAACTGCAACTCGTCAGTAAAGAGCTAATTTTGCCAGTCCTGTCTGGTCCAGCGACCGGTGGGTTTGTGCCCATAGGCAACGTTGTTGCCGGTGATGTCTGGTGAGGATCTGCCTTACAACAGGCCCACAAGCCCTCAGTCCAGCCTCTCTCAGCCTATTGTGGACAGTCTGAGCACTGATGGAGGAGTTGTGCGTTCCTGGTGTAACTCGGGCAGTTGCTGCCATCCTGTACCTGTCCCACAGCCACTGCGAGGACAAACAGCTGTCCGTCCTGTCTCCCTTTAGCGCTGCCTTAGGCGTCTCACAATACGGACATTGCAATTTTTTGCCCTAGCCACATCTGCAGTCCTCATGCCTCCTTGCAGCATGCCTAAGGCACTTTCACGCAGATGAGCAGGGAGCCTGGGCATCATTCTTTTGGGGATTTTCAGAGTCCGTAGAAAGGCCTCTTTAGTGTCCTAATTTTTCATAACTGTAACCTTAATTGCCTACAGTCTAAGCGGTAAGTGTCTTAACGACCGTTCCACATGTGCATGTTCATTAATGGTTTATGGTTCATTGAACAAGCATGGGAAACAGTGTTTAAACCCTTTACAACAAAGATCTGTGAAGTTATTTGGATGAAACGTCCTGAAAAAGGGAAGTTTATTTTTTGCTGAGTTTAGTTACCAAAAAAGTGTTAATTCAAAATATATTTTATATTTGAGATTCTTCAAAGTAGCCACCCTTTACCTTGATGAGAGCTTTGCACACTCTTGGCATTCACACAACCTGCTTCACCTGGTATGCTTTTCCAACAGGAGTTCCCACATATGCTGAGCACTTGTTGGCTACTTTTCCTTCATTCTGCAGTCCAACTCATCCCAAACCATCTCAATTGGGTTGAGGTAGGGTGATTGGGGAGGCCAGGTCATCTGATGCAGCACTCCATCTCTCTCCTTCTTGATCAAATAGCCCTTATACACCCTGATGGTGTGTTGGGTCATTGTCCTGTTGAGAAATAAATGATAGTCCCACTAAGCCCAAACCAGATGGGATGGTGTATCACTACAGAATGCTGTGGTAGCCATGCTGGTTAAGTGTTCCTTGAAATCTAAATAAAAATCACAGACAGTGTCACCTCTGCAGCAGCAGTAACTCTGGGTCTTCCTTTCCTGTGGCAGTCCTCATAAGAGCCGGTTTCATCATAGCAATCGATGGTTTTTGTGACTGCACTTCAAGAAACTTTCAAAGTTCTTTAATTTTTTCAGATTGACTGACCTTCATGTCTTAATGTAATGATGGACTGTCATTTCTCTTTGCTTATTTGAGCTGTTCTTGCCATAATATGGACTTGGTCTTTTGGCAAATAGGGCCATCTTCTGTTTACCACCACAACTGACTAGCTCTAACGCATTAATAAGGAGGAAATACATTCCACATATTAACATTTAACTTCATTGGGATAGGGGGCAGCATTTCCACTTTTGGATGAAAAGCATGCCCAGAGTAAATGGCCTGCTACTCAGTCCCAGATGCTAATATATGCATATTATTAGTAGTATTGGATAGAAATCACTCTGAAGTTTCTAAAACTGCTTGAATGATGTCTGAGTATAACAGAACTCATTTGGCAGGCAAAAACCTGAGAAAAAATCCAACCAGGAAGTGGGAAATCAGAGGTTTGTAGTTTTTCAACTCAGCCCCTATTGAAGATACAGTGGGATATTGGTCATCTTGCACTTCCTATCGCTTCCACTATATGTCAACAGTCTTTAGAACATTGTTTCAGGCTTCTACTGTGAAGGGCGGCTGAATGAGGGGAATGAGTGAGAGGTCTGCCAGCAGCCACGAGCTCGTGATGTGCGGTCATCTGAAAGTTACCTCGCGTTCCATTGCTTTTCTACAGACAAAGGAATTCTCCGGTTGGGGCATTATTGAAGATTTATGTTAAAAACATCCTAAAGATTGATTCCATACTTCGTTTGATATATTACTGGTCGTAGAAACATAACTTTTTTGACTTTTCGTCCGACCTGTCCGCTGGAGTTGCACGTGCGTTTGGATTTGTTTACCAAACGCCCTAACAAAAGGAGGTATATGGACATAAACGATGAACTTTATCGAACAAATCAAACATTTATTGTGGAACTAGGATTCCTGGGAGTGAATTCTGATGAAGATCAATGGTAAGTGAATATTTATAAATGCTATTTCTGACTCATTTTAACTCCACAACATGGCGGATATTTATTTTGGCTGGATTGGGCTCTGAGTGCCGTACTCAGATTATTGCATGGTATGCTTTTTCCGTAAAGTTTTTGAAATCTGACACAGCGATTGCATTAAGAAGTTTATCTAAAGTTCTATGTATAATAGTTGTATCTGTTATCAATGTTTATTATGAGCATTTCTGTAAATTGATGTGTCTGCATGTTTTGGAACAACTGAACATAACACGCCAATGTAAAGTAAGATTTTTGGATATAAAAAAATCGGTCGACCGATTATGATTTTTCAACGCCGATACCAACTTCCGATTATTGGGAGGACCAACAAAAAAAATACCAATTAATCTGCCGATTTTAAAAATTAAAAATGTATTTGTAATAATGACAATTACAACAATACTGAAAGAACACTTAATTTAACTCAATATAATACATTAATAAAAATCTATTTAGCCTCAAATAAATAATGAAACATGTTCAATTTGGTTTAAATAATGCAAAAACAAAGTGTTGGAGAAGTAAAAGTGCAATATGTGCCATGTAAAAAAGCTAACGTTTTAGTTCCTTGCTCAGAACATGAGAACATATGAAAGTTGGTGGTTCCTTTTAACATGAGACTTCAATATTCCAAGGTAAGAGGTTTTAGGTTGTAGTTATTATAGTATTTATAAGACTATTTCTCTCTATACCATTTGCATTTCATATACCTTTGACTACTGGATGTTCTTATAGGTACTTTAGTATTGCCAGTGTAATAGTATAGCTTCCGTCCCTCTCCTCGCACCTACCTGGGCTCGAACCAGGAACACATCGACAACAGCCACACTCAAAGCAGTGTTACCCATCGCTCCACAAAAGCCGCGGACCGTGCAGAGCAAGGGGAATAGCGCGCACCCCGCTAGCCATTTCACATCGGTTACACCAGCCATTGGGCTGATAGGCTTGAAGTCATAAACAGCGCTGTGCTTGCGAAGAGCTGCTGGCAAAACGCACAAAACTGCTGTTTGAATGAATGCTTACGAGCCTGCAGCTGCCTACCATCGCTCAGTCAGACTGCTCTTTCAAATCATAGACTTAATTATAACATAACACACAGAAATACGAGCCTTATACCCTGACTCTGCGTGCAATGAACGCAAGAGAAGTGACAATTTCACCTGGTTAATATTGCCTGCTAACCTAGATTTCTTTTAGCTAAATATGCAGGTTTAAAAATATATACTTCTGTGTATTGATTTTAAGAAAGGCATTGGTGTTTATGGTTAGGTACAGCCGTGCAATGATTGTGCTTTTTTCGCAAATGCGCTTTTGTTAATTCATCCCCCAGCGTTGCATCAATTATATGCAACGCAGGACACGCTAGATAAACTAGTAATATCAACCATGTGTAGTAGTGATTATGATTGATTGTTTTTTATAAGAGAAGTTTAATGCTAGCTAGCAACTTACCTTGGCTTCTACTGCATTCGTGCAACAGGCAGGCTCCTCGTGGAGTGCAATGAGAGGCAGGTGGTTAGAGCGTTGGATGAGTTAACCGTAGAGTTGCAAGATTGAATCCCAGAGCTGACAAGGTAAAAATCTGTCGTTCTGCCCCTGAACGAGGCAGTTAACCCACCGTTCCTAGGCAGTCATTGAAAATAAGAATGTGTTCTTAACTGACTTACCTAGTTAAATAAAAAGTGTAAAGAAAATAATAATAATAGGCGTCCAAAAATACCGATTTCCGATTGTTATGAAAACTTGAAATCCGATTAAATCGGTCAACCTCTAATAAATATGCACTTTATCGAACAAAACATACATGTATTGTGTAACATGAAGTCCTATGAGTGTCATCTGATGAAGATCAAAGGATAGTGATTAATTTTTATCTATATTCCTGCTTTTTGTGACTCCTCTCTTTGGCTGGAAAAATGGCTGTGTTTTTCTGTGACTTGGTGGTGACCTAACAATCGTTTGTGGAGCTTTCGCTGTAAAGCCTTTTTGAAATCAGACACTGTGGCTGGATTAATGAGAATTGTATCTTTAAAATGATGCCTAATACTTCTATGTTTGAGAAATTTGATTTATGAAATTTCTGTTGTTAGAATTTGCCACCCTGCAATTTCACTGGCTGTTGGCGAGGGGTTCCGCTAGCGGAAGGGGGTTTCACAGGTTACGGCACACCTGTTAATTGAAATGCTTTCCAGGTGACTACCTCATGAAGCTGGTTCAGAGAATGCCAAGAGTGTGCAAAGCTGTCATCAAGGCAAAGTGTGGCTACTTTGAAGAATCTTAAATATAAAATAAACTTTCTTGGTTACTACATGATTCATAGTTTTGATGTCTACGTTATTATTCTACAATGTAGAAAATCGTTAAAAAAAATAAAGAAAAACCATGCAATGCGTAGATGTGTCCAAACTTTTGACTGGTACTGTATGTGTTGGAACAGCAGAGACATAAAAAACACAAAACAATTCCTTATTGACTCTGCACAAGGTCCTTCAAATAATCTTGACCCCTTAGCCCCACCACTCTGTCATGATGACCTCTCGCACTGTTTCACAATGCACGGCTCTCACTGGGTCACTAGGAATTCGTAAAAAGTGCTGTAGCACAAAGGACACATTCAGCCGCAGGCCAATATTAAGGGGACAATAACTATCACGTTATATTCTGGCATGGCGTTTTGTCAGCCTTGTCCACAGCAGGGCTGCAAAGACAAGCATCCAGACAGACTACTCTGACTGGACCTTTAAGAGGAAGGAGGGGAAAAGGGGTGGTTGTGTACTCTCTGGGACAACAGCCATTAAATACCCCAACACTGTTTGCCTGCCAAGCCTGGCATCTCCAGCCAGGTAGAGTAGTGTAGAAAAGCTTGACTGTGATCATCCTGCAAAGGCTCACATTGTGTTGTTGGTCTGTGGTCGATGGGTGGTAATTCATTAAACACCATAAAAGAGAAAAATACACTTGACTTGCATGTCATAAATGGCAATCATCTTAAACAAATCATGTGTGACCTAAAAATCTCTCAAACATACTGTGGCTGACAGAGGAAATATGCATCCATCAGTCTGTTTCAATTATTGTTTACACTTTCACAATGCTTTAAATGTGTTCTAGTAAAAGCTTGAAAAATACAAATAGACAACAGCACTTACCATGTTCAACTACTTTGGTGGAGAATTCCAGCTTCACAGTGAGACTTGAGCAGTTGGAACTGTGATTCCCATCAGGGTTGGGAGATGAAGTGGAGGTGGATGCGGTCCCATCTCCTCCCTCTGTCCCCACTAGAGGCAACCTGCCACATAGCAGGGCCACTAGTAGCGAGAAACATATACGCACCAAGGTCATGGTCCAAGCAGTTATTTTCTGTTCACCACCCATCAGAAATAGTCTTTATCCCTCCAAGCCCAGAGCAGGCTTCCTAGCAGCTAGGGGCAATTGTTTAACATATGACAAGACAAAAATAATGCTGATATGGCAATCATCCATCAACAGAGCAGTTCGTGCCCAAAGCTCACAGATGTCTTCATTGCACACGGCCTGATCTTTTCATTTCTTTCTGCGTTTCCTCTCCATCTTTGAAGTCCAGCGTGTAGATCAGTCCTTCAGCCAGGCGACTATCAAAGGATACATTTTTACACACTGAGGAGATCCAAAGGCTGATGAGGAAGGTGGGTGTTTGGCCTAGAGTTCCACTGCAGATATTTTCCTCAAATACCTGGAATGAAATGGAAGACACTGTCATATTAACAGGACATAATCAAATCTAGCCTAATGCACACATACTTCAGCAACTTGATGCTTTCCCTTCCCTAATCAAATCCATCTACTTCAATTCTATGTAGTTTTGGAAGGTAACTAGTGTCTACAATGTAATTTCAGTATTGAGTTACAAGGCAACATAAATTCAGAATGGGTTGGTCAAATGGATTTTAACCATTTTCACTGCCGTTTTCAGGGAGAGGACCTCCACTCTCGCACAGAGTCTACTATAAATCTGGAGGAATGCCGAAACACGCAAACTCAGCCACAAAGGCTTGGCCCCAAGGGGGAAAATCAGCAATCATTAGGATAGGTCAGGGGCAGCCTTAAAACCCCACCCCATCAATAACAGACCCTGGACAGGTGGGGTATAATATCCTTCCGACGGCCTGAGGCATGGACCAGTGGTGTATTCATTCAGCAGATTCTGTTGCAAAACATTTCTTAAAAGGAAACAAGGAACTAAACAAAGAGAGATCTTGCCTGAAAAACTTACCTTGAATTGCATTGAATTCTACATCGGGCAGAAATTAGCATTTGAATCAGGAAAGTTTCCTCTCATGACCTCTACAAGCCTGAATGTTGAATAAGAGTATATTTCACCTCTTGTCCGTGCAGTTGTTCCTTTGGCGGTAGGAATGTGAGACAACATATCCACAGGAAAGTATAATTACATCAACTTTTCAAAGCGCATTATAAGTTTGCACAGAAACCATGTAAACGCAAGTATGCATGCATTTATTTTTATATTGTGTACATTATTCAACATTCTGGCTTATAGAGGTCGACCTCTAAAAACCTCATTTCTGACCGATGTAGAATTCTATGCAATTCAATGTCAGGTTTCCACCTGAATTTGTCCCATAGAAACTCTTGTTTTGCTCTGTTTGCTAACATTTGGTTCTTAAATTGAACCTTTATTTAACTAGACAAGTTAGTTTAAGAACAAATTCTTATTTACAATGGCGGCCTACAGGGGAATAGTGGGTTAACTGCCTTGTTCAGGGGTAGAACGACAGATTTTTACCTTGTCAGCTCGGGGTTTCGATCCAGCAACCTTTCGGTTACTGGCCCAACGTTTTCCGTAATGAATACACGCCAGTTAGATAGTGGCACTAAGGTAGCCTCTCTTCCAGAAAAATATGGACAGCTCCCTCCCATTGTGCACACCAGATGTGCCTTTCTGAGATCCAAACCAAACCACTAGTTCTGACTCCGGCTGGGAACATGGTCTGCGGATGTAAATTAGGGCTGTAAAGTCTGACAGGACCACTTGTGTCAACATAACGTTGACATGAGAAAACGCCACCAAACCTCTCTGGACAGCAGATCAACCCCCTTTAACATGGTTACCAAAAATAAATGTATGCGTGTGTGTAATATATATATATATAAACCATATGACTCCGAACTTTACTTAGCAAATGAACCGGGACACCAGTCTTATTTTCAACAACATAACTATGGTGAAGTTGTTCGATAAAAAAAAAATAGATTGATGGGCAACTAGTAACGTACAGCTTAGTTGAGCATTTTCCAATGTGATGACATTTTATATACTACCTGTATCAACGTCAATCTTTGATATGCTAGCTAGCTATAACAAGAAGCAGATGTAAATAAAGTGGCAAGTGTGAGTATAACTAACATTAGGCTAGCAAACAATGTGTTGTTTGTCTAGTTCAAACGTTTTGGGAGATTTCCTTAATATATTGTCAAGCAACACAGGCTATCTAGCTATATTTTGTTGTTGTTTATTAGCTAACTCTATTAGCATCATCATGATAATGGATAGCTGGCTAATAATGGTAGTGTTCAAGTCAGCCCCCTCCCCCAAAAAGCTAGCTAGTTAGCTAACAAAGCAACTAGCCGGTTAACGTTAGCTAGCTAAACGCACTCGTTAAAAAAACACGCTGTTGGTAGTGTTATGCTGTATAGATAGTCAGATATTGTAGCATGTTGATAAAATACATTCAATTGCCTAGCTTGTTCGCAATTAGATTACTAACTAGCAAGTTGTCTAGCCACAGTAGCCGACAATGTCAACACACCACTGTTTATCTCGTATTGTGAAACGCAGCTAACCTAGCGTTAAAAGACTAGCTATTAACGTTACATTTCAACACATGCGTACGCCAGCCAGTATCCTGCTAGCTTAGATATAATTTTACCTGGCAGACAGATTTAGCTACTCACCTTTAACGTGGTTGACGCCAGCATGAATAATGCAATTTCATATAATCTTGTATGACGTTTTGTGGTGAGGTAACTGGCTTGGTCTCAAACAAAACCAATAACTTCACGGCCGCAGAACACTAACGTTCAGCTAGCTTGCTAACCATGTTTTTTTCCGCTAGCTAACCATCGTCATTCTGCAACAACACATCATGGCGTTCGCACATTTGTTTGTGCATGTTGCCACCTACTGTGCGGGAGTGTGTGGTCGATCACGTTACATTTTGTGATACAAAAACAAAATGTGTAGAGGGGGGCTATTGCACCACCAACTAACCCTACACCTATATACCACTATTTGATAAAAATACAAAATGTAAATAAAAAACACCACCCCATTCCACTTCTTTGACCCTAACTGATCCTACTCCAGGCTGAATGCCTGGGGGAAGGGACTCTTTCGCTCAACAAACTTTGTAACTCTTCTGCAATAAAAACCTTCTCTGCAGCTACCACCACCACACCTATTCTCTGTGATCTAAGTTATATTTCTGCAGTACAGTTGTTAACCATGGGAATGAATGCTAAGAAGCCAACTTTAACTGAAGTACAAATTTGTATCACTCTTTATTGGCCTAGCAAACTGGCTCTAACCAGAATAGAAATAGGAGTGGGAGGCCCCGGTGCACAACTAAGCAAGAGGACAAATACATTAGAGTGTCTAGTTTGAGAAACAGACGCCTCACAAGTCTTCAACTGCCAGTTTCATTAAATAGTACCCGTAAAACACAAGTCTCAACGTCAACAGTGAAGATGCAACTCAGGGATGCTGGCCTTTTAAATAACAGTGTTATTTTGGAGATTATTTCATTTTCAAATAACCGAAAGTGCGAGGTTCCCATCTGAATAGAGGAAAAAAGGTCATTATTGAACAAGGGGTGAGACATTCTTACTAATATGCTACAAAAGTTATAACGTATCATTTTTGTATGACTGAAGCCTTTAGTGAGAGGTCTAATGCTTTAATATTTTATCATTTCTGCTCTCCGAACTCATATTCATTACATAAATAGGCCCGTTTAGTTTTGTCTGGCTTGCAGTTCCAAATATAATTTAGAAAACAAGTTGCTAGGTGTAGGCAAGGCCATAAGCAAATAGGTTAACTGGGATATGACTAAAGAGTTAATCAGGGTGATTTTTCCACAAATAAACAGGTATTTTCCTTTCCACGGTAGCAAGATGGTATCAAACTTTCTATTCAAATGTATTGTAGTGAGATCATTTCTTTCTTTCGGGATATGAATTCCAAGTATTTCCACATCACTGTCAGACCATTTTATTGGTACACTACATAAAAGTGTTATTTTTTTGTGATCCAATATGTAATATAGTACACTTATCATAATTTTGTTGTAATCCAGAGACATTAGAAAAAGTATCTAGATACTCTATGAGACTGTGGGAGGATACAAATTGTGGATTTAAAAGAAAACATGAATCATCAGCGTACAATGGCACCTTTGTTTTTAAGCCCTGAATTTCTAGCCCCTTGATATTATTGTTAGATCTGAGTTTAATAGCTAACATATCGATGGCCATAATAAATATATATGCCGATAGTGGACAACCTTGTTTTACTCCTCTTAACAGTTGAATACTAATATTTTACATCTAGGGTTACTATACATAACTTCAAATTTGAAATATTCCAGACATCTATAAATAAATTCCAGTTGTACTTTATCAAAAGCCTTTTCAAAGTCAGCTATGAATACCAGGCCTGGTTTCCTGGATTTTTCATAGTGTTCTATTGTTTCCAGTACTTGTCTTATACTATCTTCAATGTATCGTCCATGTAAAAAAAAACTGCCTGATTAGGATGAATAATATCCAACAATACTGTACCTTTTTAATTACATGCGCTATGCATTTTGCCAGATTTTTTTGCATCACAACACTGAAGTGTAAGGAGCCTCCAATTTTTTTAAATGGGTCTTTATATTTACCACTTGGGGCCGGTTTCAGTCGTAAAGAAATCAGACCTTCTTGTTGAGTATCTGATCATCTAAAATGTTTATAGGAGTGGTTAAAATGCTAATAACGGTCCTCTAAGTACATCAAAAAAGGTTTGGAACACCTCAACTTGTATGCCATCCAGCCCTGGAGTTTTGCCGGACTTAAAGGCTTTAATTGCATCAAGAAGTTCCCCCTCTGTAATTTGGCCTTCACATGAATCTTTCTGTACAGATATTAATTTTACATTATAAATAGAAAAAAAATCCATATAATTCATGAAAAATATATGCTTAAAGTACTCTTTCAAAATATTGTTTGGTGAATCATGAGTGACTCCATCATTTGTAACAAGTTTCTATAAATCATTTTTGGGTGCCATATCTTTGTTGAAGATTAAAAAACTATTTGGTGCATTTTCCCCCATATTGCATCCAGTTTGTTTGATTTGAATAAGATATTACACTTGATCTTTCTTGAATATGTTCCTCCATTTGTTTTTGTCTTCCCTCTAACTTATTCTGTGCCTCTATGGCACAGTTTTTATTGCTATCTACTGTATCTGTACTGTTAGTCCTTCTATTTCTTTTGTTAATATGAACTCTTTTGACCTAAATTGCTTTTGTTTTAAAGATGAGTATTGAATTGCATGGCCTCTAAAGGCACAATTGTCCCATACAACAAGAGGATCTGCTGTACCTATGTTATGTTGGAAAAAGTCAGTTAGAGATTCTTATGTTGTCACGCCCTGGCCATAGAGAGGCTTTTATTCTCTATTTTGGTTCGGCCAGGGGTGACTAGGGTGGGCATTCTAGTTTCTTTATTTCTATGTTTTCTATTTCTTTGTTTTTTTTTGCCGAGTGTGGTTCCCAATCAGAGGCAGCTGTTTATCGTTGTCTCTGATTGGGGATCACATATAAGTTGTCATTCTCCTTTTGGTGTTTGTTGGGCTCTTGTTTTTTGTTAGCTCTGTGAAGCCTGCATAACGTGACGTTCGTGAGTCTTTTGTTTTGAGTAAATAAAGAATCATGAACACTTCCCACGCTGCGCTTTGGTCCACTCATTCCGACGAGATCCGTACATATATGTTTATTAAAAACAAGTTCTCATCCAATAGGCTTTGATTACATTTTCAATAGCCTCTCCCATGTAAAAATTCTGTAAGCGTTATGTATATGCCAATTATTTGATGGTCCAACCGCATTTTGTCTCCTATTAACACTTTTAAACGTTTGATACCAGCGAGAATGCCATAAGTAGTCGATATGACTAGCTTGATTGAGCCTCCGCCATGTATATCTCACTAGGTCAGTTTATTTAAGCCTCCATATATCCACTAGTTCCAATATATCCATGATATTCGGGACAGGCTAGTTTTAGTCACAGGCTGCTGCGGGGCTACAGCTGTATACTATTTATGCATATTCGATGGGATCAGGGATGCAGAATGCAGAGTCCACCACCATCACATACAGATACACTGTATCGAAATTATTTATTGGCTACATTTAAACTACTTATCAACACTAGTCTATCAAGTTAACATGCAGCATGATTCACAGCAACTGGTAAATGAGATAAAAGCAGTTTCACAATTTCACAGCATCTTGGATTTTTAGATGCAATGATCCTCAACAATCCAGTTATACGAAGTCATATAAAAGAAATACACACAATAATTAAAAAGTACACATGAGAATACAATAAATACATGTTAGAATATGCACTATATGCAAGGTCAGTATCAGTACCAATCAATGAAAGGGATTCTGGTGGCATTTGTGTAATGTAGTCCTGTGTGTGTGTAGAGGGGTGCGGGAGTATTAGTATATGTGTTTGTGGATGTGTGGGTAGTGTGTATATAGTCAGTGCAGGTAGAGTCAGTACAGATGGGTGAGGTAGTCAGCTCTTGATGAGCTGTTCATAGTCCTATTGCTTGGAAGTAGAAGCTGTCTCAGAGCCTGTTAGTTTGAGACCTGATGCTCCGGTACCGCTTGCCAGACAGTAGTGGGCAGAACAGTCCATGGCTGGGCTGGCTGAAGTCTTTGCAGATTTTCCTGGCCTTCCTCAGACACTGCCTGATGTAGACGTCCTCGATGGCTGTGCTGAGCCAGCACCACCATCTGTAGAGCCTTACGGTCGAGGGCATGTCGTTGTTTTACCAGACGGTGATGCAGCTAGACAGAATTCTCTCAATAGTGCTTTGATTGGAATTGAGTAAGAGACAGTAGGTGTTAAATCTGATTAGAAGGCTATCTAAGGACAGGGTTGTTGAATAACAAGTTACCATAGTCTATAGTCTGTCCTCTTTAAACATACCAGTGGCTCAATTTCCTGCACTGTAAGCAGCCTATTGACTGTGGTGGAGCCCATTTGTAAAATATCTTCACTAAATACGATACCCATCAACACAACTTGATAAATGAAAACAGAACCTGGTGTCTGTGAAAAGTATTTAAACTTCTCAGTTAATTGAATTAAACATGTAACAAGATCCACACATAAGGAAAACACTTAATCATACATTGCAGCAAAACCCTTTTGTCATATTGGTGGCATTTACACTATACTGTGTATACAAAAGTATGTGGACACCCCTTCAAATGAGTGGATTCGGCAACTTCAGCCACACCCGCTGCTGACAGGTGTATAGAATCGAGCACACAGCCCTGCAACCTTCATAGACAAACACTTGCAGTAGAATGGCCCATACCGAAGAGCTCAGTGACTTTCAATGTGGCACAGTCATAGGATGCTACCTTTCAAACAAGTCAGTTCGTCAAATTTCTGACCTGATAGAGCTGCCCCGGGTCAACTGTAAGTTCTGTTATTGAAGATCGTCTGTCCTCAGTTGCAACACTCACTACTACCAAGTTCCAAACTGCCTCTGGAAGCAACATCAGCACAAGAGCTGTTCGTCGGGAGCTTAATGAAATGGGTTTCCATGGCAGAGTAGCCGCACACAAGCCTAAGTTCACCATGCGCAATGCCAAGCGGCGGCTGGGGTGGTGTAAAGCTTGCCGCCATTGAACTCTGGAGCAGTGGAAATGTGTTTTCTGGAGTGATGAATCACGCTTCACCATCTGGCAGTCCGACGGACGAATCTGGGTTTGGCGGATGCCAGGAGAAAGCTACCAGCCCGAATGCATTGTGGCAACTTTAAAGTTTGGTGGAGGAGGAATAATGGTCTGGGGCTGTTTTTTATGGTTTGGGCTAGGCCACTTAGTTCCAGTGAAGGGGAATCTTAACGCTATAGCATACAATGACATTCTAGACGATTCTGTGCTTCCAACTTTGTGGCAACAGTAGTTTGGGGAAGGCCCTTTCCTGTTACAGCATAACAATGCCCCCGGGCACAAGGCAAAGTCTATACAGAAATGGTTTGTCGAGATCAGTGTGGAAGAATTTAACTGGCCTGCACAGAGCCCTGACCTCAACCCCATCAAACACTTTTGGGATGAATTGGAACGCCGACCGCGAACCAGGTCTAATCGCCCAACATCAGTGCCCAACCTCACTAACGCTCGTGGCTGAATGGAAGCAAGTCTCCACAGCAATGTTCCAACATCTAGTGGAAAACCTTCCCAGAAGAGTGGAGGCTGTTAAAGCAGAAAAGGGGGGACCAATTCCATATTAATTCCCATGATTTTGGAATGAGATGTTCAACAAGCAGGTGTCCACATACTTCTGGTCATGTAGTGTATTTTACTAGGACTTCCAAACAAAAAATGCATAGGGCTCACATAGGGGAAAGACCATAATGATGCCAAATCCATCAAAACACTGGGAAACATGACAAAGCATATGATACACAGTGGGAAAAAAGGGATCTTTCCTTTCAAATTGGTATGAACATATGGCTGGTACTTTTTTCAAAGGATGTATCACTAAGAATTATCATTTTTTTAATTAGTACAAAAAAAGTTGTCAGGTTCGAGTTTGTTTATTTGTCATATTCAAATAAAACATGACTCACTGAACCAGTTCACCATTTAAAAAAAACTGAATGTACAAGAATCATTGTGTTATCACTCATTTAAACACAAATGAACAACATAAAAAAAATACATTAAAAACAATTGCATTCGGGAAACAGTGTTGAATTGGCTACTTCCGAAAAAGACAACAGCATGTGTCATACAGATAGAACAGGTGAAAGGAAACACTTTCGGAAAATATGTTTACATTCCGCAAGATCTCTTGCAAATACTATTTGGTTAATCATTGACTTGGCACACATTACACACTTTACAATTTTCTCCACTTCAGGCCTAGACAGTTTTTTCAGGATGTAAAAATAATTTTGAATTCCATGTTTGCATTAAAACCAAACCTTTGTTAAAAATAAAAGGCATTGATGTTACAAAAACAATCAATCAACAAGTGACTGAAACCATGGCATTATTCGTTCTGTGGCGTTGAAAATGCATGGTACCAATGTGTGCTGCATTTCACATACACTGAGTGTACAAAACATGAATAACACCTGCTCTTTCCATTACAGACTGACCAGGCGAATGCTTTGATCCGTTATTGATGACGCTTGCTAAATCCACTTCAATTGGTGTAGATGAAGAGGAGGAGACAGGTTAATAAAGGATTTTGAAGCCTTGAGACATGGATTGTGTATGTGTGCCATTCAGAGGGTGAATAGGCATAACAAGAGATTTAAGTGCCTTTGAACAGGGTATGGTAGTAGGTGCCAGGCGCACCGGTTTGTGTCAAGAACTGCAACACTGCCGGGTTTTTCATGCTCAACAGTTTCCCTTGTGTATCAAGAATGGTCCACCACCCAAAGTACATCCACCCAACTTGACACAACTGTGGGAAGCATTGGAGTCACCATGGGCCAGCATCCCTGTGGAATGCTTTCAACACCTTTTAGAGTCCATGCCATGACAACTTGAGGCTGTTCAGAGAACAAAAGGGGGGAGGGGGAGGGTGCAGTTGGCCAAGTATGTGGGGGGAAGACACCACTGCACATTACTGTGCAACAAGTAAAAAAAAAAACAATAACAGCAGTAGGACCGATTGAGTGAAGATGGAGAATAATGTAACATTATAGAATTACCAAATGAGAGATTGAGGTAAGCTGATACGGCTCTGTTGGATTTCCAGTATCTTTGAAAAATTAACTTTAAAATACCAGCGCTTCTCACCGGAAATTGCTCAAAAGTACATAGTCTATATGACAAAATCAAACCGATCGCTTAATATGGGTGTCTTGGTTGGGGAGAACAAAAAGATAACTACAAAAGGAGCTAACTAACAAGAGCATGTGTAATTAATATACAAAACCTACAATTAAGCCTGTCAACAAAAAACAGAGGTATAAGTATTTTGATTAATCCCCTCAAAACACTATTGGATGACCCCTCAAAATGGTACTGTGGGTTAAATGAGATCAGTCCCTTGAACCACTACTTAAATAAGTGCATTCACAGGCTATAACAAGGTACACCCAAAATAATAAAATCTCTGAAACATTGAAGAGTTCCATTTAAAAGACCAAAGCAATAGTTATAAGATTTATTTTCAATCCTATAATTTTATGGTCATTTTTCTTGATTAAGACTTGACAATAGTGCAGAAAGGCCAGATTTGAATTGGTCTCTCCTCCCAACAGCCGTCCGTGGGCTTTACGACTGGCAAAGCATCTACCACAGCACAAATTTAGTTGTTGTCAAACTACATAGTTTGTTCAATAAAAATATTTATAAAAAATAAAAAATACAGTAAAACATGAGATGTCTGCATTACTCAGAACAAATTGGAAAGAAATATTTGATACAAAAAAAATTATGAATACTGAGCTTTCAACCATTGGACTATTCTCCATCAGTTAGACATTTATTTGATCTATTCTCCATCAGTTTGTTAAATTACACATCACTTGACGTGTATACTTCATTACAACAATGCTGTCCATCTCAGAAAGCAGGAGCAGGAGAGTGCAGAGACAGGACAATGTTTCAGCCTAATCAATCCTCACAACAACAGATGCAAAAGCGCTGGATCATCCGTCCTTATTTAGTTTCCAGTCAACCTCCCTCAGACTTTCAAGCTCACAGTTAAAAAAGAATCCCAGAACGAATTGGGGAAAAAAATCATGAATGGACAGGTTGCAAAAACTGAATCCTGGCAAGGAAGAGACTTAATTTGCAATCCATGAAAGCAACTGGTCGGGATACAATAAGATTGGATATACGACTTCTAAACCAAAATTAAATAAATCAATGTTTATTTTGGCCTTCATTGACATACTTGTGTTTTAGCACAAAGTATCATCGTATTTTTTGTCCAAATCAAGATATAATCAGATATAGATCTCCACCAAAACAAGTAACTCACTGTTCTTGTAACATAATAAATTCACAGCAAATAATTAGGAATCAGTGTTGGAAAAGCATTTCAACATCCCTTCCTAAACCTTCATTACCTTGAATTCTGTTCAACAGATCCGTTTAGATGGACAGCTTCAAGTGACCATTTCTACGGAAACAATATAATCATGACAACAATAAATAAATATGAGGAGACACACAAGGACAGGAAAGAAACTTGAGGAAATAGGAATCTAGGAAAAATAGTGAAATCTGAGGATGTTTTGTTTACTGCCTCAGTGGCACAATGGCCTAGGATGGATGTTGAAGTTATTGCTGAGCTGAAGTGCTGTTCTAGGCCACTGCTGATAAGTCCCTGCTTGTGGTCTCAATGAGACCTGCAACATTACAAGTTTGTCAAAATTACAGCCCATGTAACTACTACTCAGCCATTGTATTGTTGTTGGTAGCGGCGGTTGAGCTCACGCAGCTCTTTCTCCCGAGCACGGCGAGCCTTGTTGGACTTGGTGGAGCGGCTGGAGCGTGTGGACTGGGCAGACTTGGTGCTGTGGCAGCGTGACGAGGCCCTCTTCAGGAGGTTCTGGGAGATAGAGCGCTGCAGGTTCTTCATGGAGGATGAAGCAGCCATGCTGACGACCCAGGGGTGCTTCAGAGCCTGGCCTGCAGTCAACCTCTCGCTGGGGTCCACTGTCAGCACACGGTCAATGAAGTCCTTCGCCAGGTTGGACACACTGGGCCATGGCTGAGCAGGGAGGAAGAGATGGAAAAAGAGCTTTAAATGTTGAGGAACTGCAAAATTTGTTATGGTTTGAATTAAGGCTTTATATGATGTACTAGTGGGGGGGGTCAAATCCATTTTCAGTGAAAGTAATCAAGTGGCAGAGTCCATTTCTCTAGCACACTTGTGGATACCTGCTGAATTTTGGGACATAACTATAGCGAACAATACATACAGGTGGGCAACAGAATGTAAAGCAGCTGCGGTTGAACACTGCTATACTGTACGCAGTGTTTTCCACTAGCGCCGGCTGTCGGCTTTACAGCCGACTCGCCAGTTTTTGTACTTAAATGAACTATGCTACTTTTCAATTCGGTAGTCAGAAAAAAGAATGTGGAGCCTTCCCCCGCTAGAATGAACAATATGCATCTTCTAGTGTTCTATTGATAGGAGGACAGGCGCCTATCAGTAACAAAGTGAGCAATGACAGGGAAGTCTGCTGTCTGTCCCGCCTCTCGGTACCTCTGTATCTGAGTGTATGAGCAGTCAAATTTCTTTACACGGTGGGATAGAGCATACATTTCCATGTCCCATAACAGGGCTCGACAATAACGCTGGTCAGATACAAGTAAAATACATTGTTGGACAAGAAGAATATAGATATAAGATGTCTAAATGGACAAGTACATTTTTTTTAAAGTCAAAAAATGCTCCTGAGTGACGCAGCGGTCTAAGGCACATAATCTCAGTGCAAGAGGCGTCACTACAGTCTCTGGTTCGAATCCAGGCTGTATCATATCCGGCTGTGATTGGGAGTCCCATAGGGCAGTGCACAATTGGCTCAGTGCCGTCCTGGTTTGGCCCGGGGTAGGCCATCATTGTAAATAAGAATTTGTTCTTATAACTATTAAAATTAAATAAATAAAAAGCCTATGTGCGTATTTTACCTACTTATGTCCAAACTTATACTGACATGAGGGAGGCGCCAGACAATGTAGCCAAACTTTAATGAGACTTAATTGTATAAATATAGGCTAAACGCCAGTCATTTTTGATAAATATAACAAAAGATAATAAATATTAACATCTAAAGGCTTGATTCTGTCGACATACTCGATGCACAGTTCGTTCAGCTCAAATGGTCACAAGAGTGGAGAGCGAAGGACCATGCCTGTTCCGCACACCACTCATCCTTGAATCTGAGCGGAGGTGGTCAGCATTTTGAAACTAGTTAACCATGAAGCACGTCTTAACTCGTTTCAAAGTAGCCTAGCCAAAATACAACCATATTAATGTTGAGGGAATGATTTCATAAACACTTTTAATATATAATTGAAAACAGCATTTTTCTCATGTTATATTGGTTTTCAACGTTATTTTATTGTCCAGCAGCCAAAGGTATAATCCTAGCTATATTAGTAACCCGTGCCAGTTGATTCCTCTTTAGATCTTAGATTGACGCTAGGCTAGCTAATTGAGGCTATTTTGCTGCACTCCCCATCCTTGTCTACAACAACTCCATTCACATAAACAGCCTAACCGTTGGTTGATCATTGAAGACTACACATTCTCATTTAGCCAATTTAATTCCGGAATGTTTATTCCATTTTGCATTGATTATGGATCTCCCACTTAACTGCTACACATGTAGCATCTGACTGTAGTGCTGCAATGACTGACCGACAATAACAAGCCATACCCTGCAAAACGTGTGTAGGCTACTCATAATAAACTGTCATAAAACTGTTGTTTTATAAAAATGTGGAATGTAATGGTCTATTGTTGTAGGCTATGTAGCAATGTCACATAATTGTTTTATGTTTTAGACAAAGCCTTTTCATTGTTAAAATAGTCCTATATTTTGTATTTCTTCTAAAAAATGAATACTAATGTCCATTCAGATTTTTGAATAACCGCGCCCATCCATACTTTTTAATACATATCCTAATAACCAAATATATAGAGAAAGCGTGCCAACCTATCGGCACTGCATGACCCCATTGCATTTAAGAACTACACCATGTCTGAGCCAGTAGTGGGCCAGCGAGAAAAAAAGGCTACCATTGGACCTTGCCATGTTTCATATGCAGCCACGGAGTGGTGGCGCATAGATTATTTACTGTGCTTTGACTGACGAACAGCAAGCTTGACTTGTTTACAAAAGGTGTCGAACTGAATGAAAAGTTGATCTCATATATCCTTGCCATTCATAAATCATACAACATAGTTATACAGTGAGCTTCAAAGGTATTGGGAATGTGACACATGTTTTGTTGGTTTTGGTTCTGTACTCCAGCACTTTAGATTTGAAATTATAGAATTAGGTTGAAGTGAGGTTAAATTGCAGACTCAGCTTTAATTTGAGAGTATTTTCATCCATATCGGGTGAACCGTTTAGAAATTACAGCACTCTTTGTACCATTTTAGGGGACCAATAGTACTGGGACAAATTCACTTATGTGTATTAAAGTTTGGCCTTTATAAAATGAAGCATAGCTACACCCATGTATGTTACCCCCACTGAGAGAAGCTGAACTTGTCTGATTCAAAGAAGGCCCTTACGCGCACACACATACTGCAGTTGCTGCCAGGAACTCCAGCCTAACATCACAAAGAAACGTTGGGGGTTTGTTTTGAAATAATTGTGCACAGTCCAGAAAAACATAGACATGTTTTCGATTAAAATTAAACCCAGGCTAACACATTAGCAACTGTATGTAATGCATTCAGTATGAAGTGAACAACAGTGGTTGGCGAGTATTGTTAAGATCCCAGACGCTCGTTCAGAACGTTTTAACGTATCACAATCGATTCGGTTTTGGAAACAAAAGGAACGTATCTTATATCAAATGGAATTGTTTTAAGATGGTCATACCAAATTATTTGATTTGGAATTGTAAGACCCCTTAAGGTATAGACAAATAAATAATTGAATTTGGCATTACTGCTATTAGCCCATAGAAACACATTGAAAACAGGTCCACTACATAAAACAACAGATAGTAAAAAAGAAAACGTTTTACAAAGGAAGTTTGTTCTGAAGTTTCTGTCCAATATTTGAGAGATGCAAAAGATTAGGATTATTATTTTAAATGTATTTAACCGCGTATTTTAGGCACAAAATTATCTACATATATACATACATGTATGTATGTGGACACCCCTTCAAACACTACCTGGCCGAATGCATAGTGCCAACTGTAAAGTTTGGTGGAGGAGGAATAATAATCTGGGGCTGTTTTTCATGGTTCGGGCTAGGCCTGTTAGTGCCAGTGAAGGAACATCTGCACACTACAGCATACAATGACAGTCTAAAGGATTTATTCCCTGTTTCAGCAGGACAATGCCCCCCGGGCACAAAGCGAGGTCCATACAGAAATGGTTTGTCGAGATCAGTGTGGAAAAACTGGACTGTCCTGCACAGAGGTCTGACATCAACCCCATCGATCACCTTTGGGATGAATTGGAACGCTGACTGTGCGCCAGGCCTAATCGGCCAAAACATGAGTGCCCGACCTCACTAATGCTCGTGGCATCTAGTGGAAAGCCTTCCCAGAAGAGTGGAGGCTGTTATAGCAGCAAAGGACTCAGTCAGAGGCTCCATGTGGAGGAAAATATTTGCTAAATTTGAAAAATAAATTAAGGTAAGAAAAAAGTAACAATAAAATAACAAGGCTATATACAGGGGGTACCGGTACAGAGTCAATGTGCTCCATATATATAAATATCAATGCCAATTGTCCGGGTAGCCATTTGAATAACTGTTTACAGTCAAATGGCTTGGGGGTAGAAGCTGATAGGGAGGCTTTTGGACCTAGACTTGGCACTACGGTACCGCTTGTCATGCAGTAGCAGAGCCCAGTCAAAACTGTTCGCTGCTCTGGCCCCCCAATGGTGGAACAAACTCCCTCACGACGCCAGGACAGCGGAGTCAATCACCACCTTCCGGAGACACCTGAAACCCCACCTCTTTAAGGAATACCTAGGATAGGATAAGTAATCCTTCTCACCCCCCTTTTAAGATTTAGATGCACTATTGTAAAGTGACTGTTCCACTGGATGTCATAAGGTGAATGCACCAATTTGTAAGTCGCTCTGGATAAGAGCGTCTGCTAAATGACTTAAAATGTAAATGTAAATGAGAACAGTCTATGACTAGGGTGGTTGGAGTCTGACAATTTTATGGGCCTTCCTCTAACACCACCTGGTATAGAGGTCATGGATGAAAGTATGCTTGGCCCCAGTGGTGTAGTGTGCCATACGTACTACCCTCTGTAGCGCCTTGCGATCAGATGCCGAGCAGTTGCCATACCAAGAGGTGATGCAACCAGTCAGGAAGCTTTCGATGATGCAGCTTTAGAACTTTGAGGCTCTGAGGATCCATGCTAAATGTTTTCAGTCTCCTGAGGGGGAAAAGGCCTTGTTGAGGCCTCTTTACGATTGTCTTGGTGTGTTAGGACTATGATAGTGTGTTAGTGATTTGGACGCTAAAGAACTTGAAGCCCTCGACCCGCTCCAGTATAGCCCGTTGATGTGAATGGGGGCGTGCTCGGCCCCCTTTTTCCTGTAGTCCATGATCAGCTCTTTTGTCTGGCTCATGTTGAGGGAGAGGTTGTTGTCCTGGCACCACACTGCTAGGTTTAAGACAACCTCCCTGTAGGCTGTCTCATCATTGTCAGTGATCAGGACTACCACCGCTGTGATATCGGAAAACTTCATGGTGTTGGGAGTCGTGTGTGGCCACGCAGTTGTGAGTGAATGGGGATTACAGGAGAGGACGCACCCCAAAGGGGCCCCCGTGTTGAGGTGTGGCAGATGTTGTTGGCTACCCTTACCACCTGGGGGCGGCTTGTCAGGAAGTCCAGGAT
Organism: Oncorhynchus keta; assembly: GCF_023373465.1. Classification (NCBI taxonomy): domain Eukaryota; kingdom Metazoa; phylum Chordata; class Actinopteri; order Salmoniformes; family Salmonidae; genus Oncorhynchus; species Oncorhynchus keta. Next base: position 27,420,281 of record NC_068442.1, read on the forward strand.
CCAGTTGCAGAGGGACGTATTTAGTCCCAGGGTCCTTAGCTTAGTGAGGAGCTTTGAGGGCACTATGGTGTTGAACGCTGAGCTGTAGTCAACAAACAGCATTCTCACATAGGTGTTCCTTTTGTCCAGGTGGGAAAGGGCAGTGTGGAGTGCAATAAAGATTCCGTCATCTGTGGATCTGTTGGGGTGGTATGTGTGCATGCTTGGAGTATGCGTCCTTGTAATCCATCAGGCCCTGCAGTCTTGTGAATGTTGACCTGTTTAAAATGTCTAACTCACATCGGCTACATAGAGCAGGATCACACACTCATCTGGAACAGCTGGTGCTCTCATGCATGGTTCAGTGATGCTTGCCTCGAAGCGAGCATAGAAGGCATTTAGCTCGTCTGGTAAGCTCATGTCACTGGGCAGCTCGCAGCTGGGTTTCCCTTTGTAATCCGTAATAGTTTGCAAGCCCTGCCACAATCGACGAGCATCAGAACCGGTGTAGTACGATTAAATCTTAGTCCTGTGTTAATGTCCCGCTCCTTGAAAGCGGCAGCTCTAGCCTTTAACTCAGTGAGGATGTTGTCTGTAATCCATGGCTTCTGGTTAGGATATGTACGTACAGTCACTGTGGGGACGATGTCTTTAATGCACTTATAGATGAAATCGGAGACTGATGTGGTGTTACTCATCATTACCATCGGATAAATCCCAGAACATATTCCAGTCTGTGCTAGCAAAACAGTCCTGTAGCTTAGCTTCCACGTCATCAGACCACTTCTGTATAGAGCGAGTCACTGGTACTTTCTGCTTCAGTTTTTGCTTGTAAGCCGGAATCAGGAGCATAGAATTATGCAGATCTACCAAATGGTGGGTAAGGGAGAGCTTTGTAAAAATCTCTATGTGTGGAGTAAAGATGGTATGGAGTTTTTTTTTCTTCCTGTGGTAGAAATGATGTAAAAAGGATTTAAGTTTCCCTGCATTAAAGTCCCCGGCCACTAGGAGCACTGTTTCTGGGGGAGCATTCTCTTGTTTGTTTGTGTCCTTATACAGCATTGTTGAGTGCGGTCTTTGTGCCTGTATCAGTTTGTGGTGGTAAATAGACAGCTACGAAAAATATAGATGAAAACTCTTGGTAAATAGTGTGGAGACTTCCTTAATATTAGAGATTGCGCAGCAGTGGTTGTTGACAAATAGACACAGACCACCACCCCTCGTCTTACCGGAGGTAGCTGTTCTGTCTTGCTGATGCATGGAAAACCCAGCCAACTGTATATTATCCATGTCCTCGCTCAGCCATATTCCGCACAGTTCCGTCTTGATCTGATTTATCTCTAAATAAACTGTGCATTGATCCCACAGAAAAAAAATGGAATTCAAATAATTACAAACCAACAAATAACCGAATATCAACATATGTTTCGAAAACCAGTTTGAAAGGAATGACTATTGATGTTTCTAAATGTTAAAACACAGCATCAGGATTATAGTTCACATGGAGCCAACCGTAAGCAAATGTAACCGCTGAAAAGGAGGGTTTTTTGAGAGATAGTGTGCACTCAATACATCAAGGGAGGAGTGCTCGATAGGGGTTGTAGAATTATTGAGAAGCAAAGCAAATTAGTAAGAATCAGAAACTAAATGGATGAAGAGAGTGTGTGAGGTCATAGATGCTTACCTCCCCAGAGAAGCTGTACTTCCCTTTGAGGATCTGGCGGTAGAGTCGCATGCGGTTGTCATCCTCAAAGGGCATGGTTCCACTCAGCAGAATGTAGGAAATGACACCCAGAGCCCACATGTCTACAGCATTAGTGTATGGCTTCCGTACCAGGATCTCTGGGGCAATGTACTCTGGTGTCCCACAAGTGGTCTTCATCAAGCACTCATCCCCCTTTTTACGAGTGCTGGCCAGCCCAAAGTCAGTGATCATAATTTTTGAGTCCGCCCCAGGGTGATAGTAGAGCAGGTTCTCAGGCTTGAGGTCACGGTGGGTGATGCCAAGTGTATGTAGATACTTGACCCCGTCCAGTACCATCTGTAGGACACGTGTAGCATCACGCTCTGTGAAAGAGCCACGGGCGATGATACGGTCAAAAAGCTCTCCTCCTGTAGCCAGCTCCATCACCATGTACACTCTCTCAGCTGTCTCAAACACCTCCATCAGCTGGATGATGTTAGTGTGGCGTACACGACGCAGGACACACAGCTCTGACTCGCATACCTCACGTCCCTCTCTATAGCGCGTCTCGATCATCTTGATAGCATAGGGCTGACGCGTGCTCTTGTGCTCCACTCGCACCACCCGGCTGAAGCTACCGCGACCTATCAGGGCCTTAATGTCATATTTGGCTGTGACCCGTGGGTCAAACTTGGCTCTGTACTTGGCTACCTTGTTTCTGCATGGGTCTGAGGCATCTGGTTGGCCTGTACCCGGGGATGCCCGGGTAGCTGGGAAAGCTGCCTGGGCTTGTGGAGAGAGAGAGCCTGTTTTCTCCCCTCCCATTTTACTCCCACTGCCGTCGTCTCGGATGAAATGTTTGTAGATGTCGGTCTTAGGAGGCTCCACCTTTTTGACCAAGTCTAGCTGGACATCTCCAGGTGGCTCAGGGAGGACCTTGCTCGTCCTGCACCCCATCACATCACAATCCTGACCAGCAGGACATCTTCATCGCCCATGTAACAACCAGGCACTGAAGAGCATCAAGACACAGCAGACAGCCAATGCTCTTGACAAAATTCTGCAGTGGCCCACTGAACCAACTTTATCAATGGCAATCAGTGTGGCAGGCCACTCAGAAAATAGCTTCTCCACACAGAAGTGGACTGATGAAAATTGGGAAATTCTGAAAGAAAGAATACAGAGTAAAATATATTTGTTATGATACATTTGAAATAAATCATTGTTCAATACCAAGTTCAACACCCTAAAAGATGACTGATTTGACCAAATATAGCCTAGTAGCATATAGGCCTAGCACATAGGCCTATTTTGTGTGCTGTGGAAATGCATCACATTTCCTACCTAAACTGAGAAGTGGTGTGGCATGAAAAATTAAATCGAGAATTATGTTAGGGCCTCCCGGGTGGCGCAGTGGTTAAGGGCGCTGTACCACCAGAGACTCTGGGTTCGTGGCCAGGCTCTGTCATAACCGGCCGCGACCGGGAGGTCCGTGGGGCAGCGCACAATTGGCCTAGCGTCGTCCAGGTTAGGGAGGGGTTGGCCGGTAGGGATATCCTTGTCTCATCGTGCACCAGCGATTCCTGTGGCGGGCCGGGCGCAGTGCTCGCTAACCAAGGTTGCCAGGTGCACAGTGTTTCCTCCGACACATTGGTGCGGCTGGCTTCCGGGTTGGATGCGCGCTGTGATAAGAAGCAGTGCGGCTTGGTTGGGTTGTGTATCGGAGGACGCATGACTTTAAACCTTCGTCTCTCCCGAGCCTGTACGGGAGTTGTAGCAATGAGACAAGATAGTAGCTACTAAACAATTGGATACCATGAAATTGGGGAGAAAACGGGGTAAAATAAAAAAAATAAGAATTATGTTAGTAGAATCAACTCTTTTCTGGTAAAGATTCTAAATAAAAATCGGGCATACCAAGAATGTCGATAAGAAAGTCTGCATACATGTATTGACATACGGCTAAATAACGATTCAGGCATCCCATCAACTGGCCCCCCCAGCTTAATTTACATTTATGCTTTAGGTTTGTCTCAGACGTCACATTATTGGATCTGTCCCACTATAGCATCTGTAGGAGCATGGCAGCGCCATTGAGGACATCTCAATTTTGAAATAGTACATTTTCTTCTTCTACTACTTCAATGAGTTGACAAACAAACTGAAAGGGTGCATACACCTGTAGTGTGTTCTTTGAACAGGTATAAAGCCAAGGTTGGCGATTTACTGCCATCTGCAGTTATGGATGGTTTGCTCACGAGCAGGGCTCTAAATGGACATTTTTCATATGTAGCACTGGTGCTCCCAACGTTAAAAAGCACAACATACAATTTAGGAGTACCAGAAAATCTGATTTTTAAAAACGATTGAGAAACAGCCTATATGAATTTTAGCTACTTCTGAAACACGTTGTTCCCTAGAAACTAATACATAACCCTGTAAATACATGTGATTAATATAAAAAGCAGATTCATACATATAACTGTCATTGAAATTAAAAAGTAATTTGTGGCATATTAGGTTCCTACAGCTTCTGGGCACCAGAGTCTTCTAGCTTTCTCTATGGCCTGGCTACATCTTATACTGGCCTTGCAAACTAGGAAAATCGTGCCATTGGCAACAGCCGCCATGTATCAAATCTATAATCCAACCCAATTTGAGGAAAATTTTACATTGTTGCAGTTTGTGGCTGCATTGTATAATTTGGGGCGGTGTAGCCAACAAGGTTACTTTGTCCGCCATGATGAATGTAGCAAACCTAAATGCCGACGATAGTTGCCTATTCCTCTGTAGCATACACTAAAACTGTAGGCCTAAAAGTTTTGTTTTAGTACATTTGTTTGTGGTAGGAATCTAAACAATTTGCGAGATAAAAGGTCGTGAGTAAGTTGACAGCCATGCCACTTTATCTTGATTGATTGTTTTAAAAAGGGACATTTATCCTTTATCATAAACTGTTGGTTAACAAAACCCATGTATTAGTACATTTCATATTGTTCTGGACTCTGAAGCATCAAAACAACAAAATCTCACCGTAGCTATATCCAAGTTAGCTAGCTAGCTACACACGACAGCAAGACTCCACAACAGGACTCAGCTGTTCTCTCCATTTTTTTGGTTCGGATTTTTCAAAGTTGAATCCAGTTGATAATAAACATAGCATACTACTCAATCGTCTGTCTCTGATAACATTCGGAGTAAATTGAAACAAGTTTATGGCTTTATTTCGCGGGTAAAGGCGGTGGCAAAACAGCAGATTGAAGTGCTCGGTAGTTTGCTTCATAAAACAGTTTTTTTTTGTGGGACCACCTTTTTCCCCTGTAAACTTCTTTGTAAGTACGACCTCCTCGGTTTGTTTCAGATATACTTTGGATGCAGCCTGGTCTCATAGACTAGACGTAGTATACTAAAGTTAATCCGGGAAATTTCAAAGTATGATACAGTATGTTATGTTTGGTATGGTTACATAAAACAAAAACAAAAGTAGGGTGGCTGGTCAGGTGTATAACGTCAACGTCTAGCAACCCAAAAACTGCGAGTTTGAATCTCATCATGGACAACTTCAGCATTTTAGATAATTATCTACTTTGCAACTACTTTGCATGTTAGCTAACCCTAACCTTAACCCTTTTAGCCAACTACTAAACATAATCCTAACCCCTAGCCTAGCTAATGTTAGCAAGCTAGCTAATGTTAGCCACCTAGCTAGAATTCGTAACATATCATACGTTTAGCAAATTCGTTACATCTAATACAAATTGTAATTCGTAACATACAGCATATATGTCTCCTGACCCCTCCTGTCTCAGCCTCCAGTATTTATGCTGCAGTAGTTTATGTGTCGGGGGGCTAGGGTCAGTTTGTTATATCTGGAGTACTTCTCCTGTCCTATGTGAATTTAAGTGTGCTCTCTCTAATTCTTTCTTTCTCTCTCTTGGAGGACCATGCCTCCGGACTACCTGACATGATGACTCCTTGCTGTCCCCAGTCCACCTGGCCGTGCTGCTGCTCCAGTTTCAACTGTTCTGCCTTATTATTATTGGACCATGCTGGTCATTGATGAACATTTGAACATCTTGGCCATGTTCTGTTATAATCTCCACCCGGCACAGCCAGAAGAGGACTGGCCACCCCACATAGCCTGGTTCCTCTCTAGGTTTCTTCCTAGGTTTTGGCCTTTCTAGGGAGTTTTTCCTAGCCACCGTGCTTCTACACCTGCATTGCTTGCTGTTTGGGGTTTTAGGCTGGGTTTCTGTACAGCACTTTGAGATATCAGCTGACGTACGAAGGACTATATAATACATTTGATTAGATTTGATTTGAAAAGGTGGACACATCTTAAAATTAGAGGCTTTGGCTATTTCAGCCACACCTGTTGCTGACAGGTGTATAAAATCGACCACACAGCCATGCAATCGCCATAGAGAAACATTGACAGTAGAATGGCCTTACTGAAGAGCTCAGTGACTTTCAATGTGGCACAACGCACTGCATCGCAGTGCTATAGGCATAAACTACATTTCTGGGTTAGATCCCAGATACACTACTGTTCAAAAGTTTGGAGTCACTTAGAAATGTTCTTGTTTTTGAAAGAAAAGCAAATTTTTTGTCCATTAAAATAACAAAATTGATCAGAAATATAGTGTAGACATTGTTAATGTTGTAAATTACTATTGTAGCTGGAAACGGCAGATTTTTTATGGAATAAGGAGCCTAGCTGGAGTGGGCTTTACACCACTCCAGCTGACACTTGGCATTGCGCATGTTGATCCATTGTGAGCCCTGTATGTGCTGTTATTGTGAAGTGGAAACGTCTAGGAGCAACAGCGGGGTGAAGTGGTAGGCCACACAAGCTCACAGAATAGATCACCATGCGTAATGTCAAGAGTCGGCTGGAGTGGTGTAAAGCCCACTGCCATTAGACTCTGGAGCAGTGGAAATGCATTCTCTGGAGTGATGAATCACACTTCACCATCTGGCAGTCCGACAGACAAATCTGGGTTTGGCAGATGCCAGGAGAACGTTACCTGCCAGAATGCATAGGGCCAACTGTAAAGTTTGATGGAAGACAAATAATGGTCTGGGGCTATTTTTCATGGTTCGGGTTAGGCACCTTAGTTCCAATGAAGGGAAATCTTAAGACAACAGCATAAAATGACATTGTAGATGATTCTGTGCTTCCAACCTTGTGGTAACAGTTTGGGGAAGGCCTTTTCCTGTTTCAGCCTGACAGCATGACAATGCCCCCGTGCACAAAGTCCCCACGGCAACGTTCAAACATCTAGTGGAAAGCCTTCCCAGAAGAGTGGAGGCTGTTATAGCAGCAAAGGAGGGACCAACTCCATATTAATGCCCATGATTTTGGAATGAGATGTTTGACAAGCAGGTGTCCACATACTTTTGGTCATGTAGTGTATCATATGAAATGGGTGATGTATACCCACAAATAATATATACACCATACATATCGTACGAATCTCCGATTTACAGAACAATACGAAATACTGTTGAGACCAGGTTGCAACAGGAGATTGGGAATCGTAATAACGCACACTGTGTTGTGTATGTTGCCCGTACACTGTCAATGGACTACGCGATGCATTCTGGGTACACACCGACAAGGAAAGCTCTCCCTCAAGGAGTCAAATTGAGAGTTAGCACAAAAACCCAACACGAACAAAAAAACTCAACAATACAAATATTTTCCAGGATTTTAGATAATTAACTTGTCCTCTGTAATATAGTGTTCAGCGTTCAAATCGTGACATTACGTACTTTCGAGAAAAATAGGCCGGTTTCTCGACTCCATTGCGTGACGACTAGTTTAGCAACCGCGTTACCTCGGGTAGAAACAAGCAGAGATGTTAGAAAAGGAGGAGATAAGATTCCCAGCGGGAATTGAATGGAGAAACATATCATGTATTAGCGTGCCGCCCAGCAGACTGTCGACCAATCGCGTTTACTCTTGTCATTTTGCGTCACGTGGTTGCCTGCTCATCGTCATTGGGATAATTTAGGTCATTTACAGCCATGCGGGTCAGTTAATAACACTACTGGTCACATTGTTTCAATTGTTTTGCATTTAGCTTTGTGCCTAATCACCTGGTATTATGGCACCTCTATAATAGGGCAAGCCAAGAGTGCAAGCCTGGTATGGAATGGCGTTTTATTTAATACTGGAAGAAAACAAAGAGCAATCTAAAATATTTAATTTATTCCTTTGTAATTAATTATGATACAGTCCTGAATTAGTCATTCAGCAGAGACTTAAAGTGACAGACAGTACAAAAGTGCAGACTGGACCCTGGTTTTATGGACACAATCAATAGTTTTTCCTGTAGAATGCTGTATTTGTACCATGGTGTCCAGGGATATAGCATCCAGGGGCCCCAAGCAAACTCATCTGTTTTGTATGCTAGGGACTCTAGTGAATAGGCTGGACCCTGGTTCTATAGACATACAATTGATTATGTACGGTGCAATATTTATGACTGTTAATATTATTATCATTAGATTATTGTTATTATCATTATTTTTTAATGACAACGGCCTATAGAGTACCACATTATGAGTCATAATATCCGTAAAACCTAGCAGTCAAACAGGGAAATGGTTCCAATAGTTTTTCCACCATTCATTTTTCCCATAGGGAATTTTAAACACTTTTGTGTAGGCTTACCTTGGCGTGACGTTTTGATAACTGTTTAAATCTCTCTAGGACAAACTAACTTTTATCAATACATTTATAGGTTGTTGATTTGTATGTTTTGGGCTTTAGCTGAGATTATACTTTAGAGTCAAGTGTATTTGTCCTCAGTTTTTCCTTGACTAGCACCATTCATTCTCATTGTCTAATCTAACGTTATAACGTGTAATAGTACTTGTATCCCCTAGTGAATTGGGAGAGAGTGAAGTAATTGCCATATAAGAGCCAACATCTTTTTTTGCGGCAGTGCTGCCTGCCAGCATTTATCGTCTCTGATTAATTGAGAGATTCAAGGAGCTATCATCTTAAATTAACATTACTTTTAACGCTGTTAAAAATATAATCCATGCTATAATATTATTTTTGCTCTTAAGCCTATTAACTTTTTTTTCCTTTTTTGATATTGTTAAATAAAATTCTAAGACTGCTAACAAAATGTTATGAATTTCGACGATTTGTACAATTTACCATCTTCATTGCAGGACTTTTATTTTTGAAGGGAAATCGCAGAGGTCAGGCCTTATTTATAGAAGGGTCATGGAACCGAGGGTGGATGGAAGGTCTGGGATGGATTCGAAGACGGAGCAGGTGAGCCACTGGGCGGACATGGGGTAGGAAGTCTTGGTTACCGGGTCTAAGGCTATAAAGGCCACCCCATCAGGGAGCCGTAGGGAGAGTTGGTCGATAGTCCCTGGCTGTCCCACAAAACATCAAGGGTGGAGGTTCCGGAGTAGGGCGGCATGCTCCAATGGTCACAGGAGAAGGAAGGTGAAGTGTTTGTCTTGCCAGCTGGAGGAGGAAGGCCTGGGTTGTCATGCTGGCCACCAGAGGGCATCTTGGAGGTTGCACACTTGCCACAGGAGAGGAGCCTGAAGGGCACACTGGTCACTGTAGATGAAAGGCCAGGGCGTGGCATGCTGACCACTGGAGAGTGGAGGACCGGAGGTGGCACGCTGGAGATGGTAGACCTGGAATTGGTAGCACTCTTGCCACAGGAGAAAGGCCTGGAGGTCATGGCTCTCTGGCCACTAAAGGAGGTTGCTTGGTTGCTGGAGCTGGGATGACATCTTAGACCGGACATTGATAGGTGACCCAGATTGGTGGCTCCCTGGATCGGCGCAAGAGAATCATGCTTGGTAGAGTTTGGTTCGCTGGCTACATGAGGGGGGCTGGGAGGAACCAAAGGCTGAACAGGATGGGAACTTGATGGGGGTGATGACCACTGTACCTGCTACTCCAGGAGGTCGCCATTTTTCTGCAGGCTTGTGTTGTTTGCCTGTATTGTCTGGATGCTTGCATGCTGGGTCTTGTCATATGTTACTTTTGATGTCTGTTAACATCTCTAGCAGTAACTGGTATTGAAAGAGGGTGAAGAGTTCTTCATACCTCTGATCTGTGTGTGTTTTGATGGCATTTGGGGAAGATTCCTACATTTACATCTGGTAGGTTGTCTGCTTCCATGGCAGCAGTCTTATCCACGATGAAGAACCATGAAGAAAAGGATTAACCTAAGTTGGACTGTAAGTTAGGCTCAGGACTGTTGCTACCGCTATGGTACATCAGTCAGGATATGAGAGGAATGAGGAGGCGGAGCAGGAATCCAATACTTGATTTTATTACACACGCACAGATACAGAGCCCATTGGGTTGTTTGGAGGTTATGGAATTGTGGTTTTGATACAAGGGAGACAGACATTAGTATACAAGCAGTGTTGTATTAGGTCTGGAGAGCTCATAGAGTGTCTCTGTCTTGTTTCGGTGCCTGATACATATGTACTCTCCATTCAGTCAGCGCATAAATATCTACACTCCTTTCTTGAAACATTAATTTAAAATATAATGAAACAGTAGCTTAACAGCCTTCACATCTATTATAGACATGTTTGCGCAGTGGCGAACCTATAGGCCTCCAGTGTGTGACAGGTTGTGAATTCTGAAAGGACAGGAACCATAATACCAGCGTACTCATGTAGGAAAGTGCGCTCTTTGTAAAACACAAAGGGTCAGTGGTGTAGTGGAGGCTATACACAAGTATAACCTTTTTTTTCAGTGGGCATTGCGTATACTCACTTCTTAATCTCGACTGATGCGTATCAAAGTCGTTTAGTGGAGGTATACCATTACTCAATTTATCAAAAGAGAAATCATGCACAAAGTAGCCTACACAATCACAAAGCATTAGTTGTTGATCTTGATGTTCATAGCTGAGGGAGAGAGAGATTACCTTTTCAGGGTTGTTTGATCAATGGGGCTGTAAAGTTCCCAAATGTAAGAGGACTCCGGGGGGGTTTACATATTTGCAGAAATCTATTCAGGTGTATTTTGTGGCTTTTGGAGTATGCGTTCTAATTATCTTAAGTCACACTGTTGCAACTGCCTGTAAACACACAGTCCAGTTTATAGTGAAGGATGGCAGGCCCATGTGGGAAATGGCTTGTTTGTATAAAGGCCTACTGTAGCTCTGATTGGCTATAGCGCACCGGTCTATGTAGACCGATCCTGGATGGTTTTATTTGGTTTTATTTACTGCAGTGTCTATTAATTGTCCAAACGCACAGCCGCTTTCCTACTCTATATTGCTACAGAATTTTCAGAAATGCCTTAGTGTACATATATATTCTAAGAATTTATTGAAATATGAAATTGACCATATCTAAGTAGTCGCTCGTCAGAATTTCATTTTAAAAGTTTAATATTCTTCCTGGGGGTGTATATTAACAGATATTAATAACATTTCATGTTGCTAAAATGCTGTCAGTTCCACTTTAAATGCAATAATGTTTCACACACAAGTTATTTTCAAAGAGATGGCTAACAACAGCAAGCATGTTGCAATAAAAAACACAGTTCCACTCCCCAGATGATGATAATTGTTCACTTTCTTAGCACTGTTGAGCTTGAGGAAGTTTTGTTAATAAAAAAAAAATATATATATTATGGAATAAGGCTGTAATGTAACAAAATGTGGAAAAAGTCAAGGGGTCTGAATACTTTCCGAAGGGATATGGGATATGGATATGTTTCTTTATGTGTAGCATTGTGTGGCGATTTCCCTCTATCCACATGGCGGAGATCAGCACAGCGTAGCAAACGGAAAACGTGTGGCTAGCTTGCATTTGTCCAAGCAGAGGCATACCTGAAGTTATTGTCTTGCTAACTAACTCTCATAATATTTTATATTATTAAGTGTTGAGGTGGGTAATTCCATTTATTTCTGAATTTTGTTTTCTCTTGATGCTGCAAGGTCTATGTCACAGCTACTTGAAATGTGATCTGGTGTAAAGACCTATAGCCTATAACTCAGAATGTTGCTCAACAAAACCAGAATAGGTTAGCTAAGCCTACATGCTGATTAGGCTTATTGGGAATTATAACCTAATAACATTGCTATGGTTTTTCATTTTACCAGATAGATCCACAGAATGGCGCTATATACATGTGCTACATTAGGTTGAGACCACTATCGCTAAAGGTTTTCCCAAAGAGTATGGTAACTAAACCTTCATCTGTGGTTTCCCTATTAAACTTTTAGGATGAAATTAAAGATTTTTTTATACTTCACGCTTTTTGCTGAGCTGTTGTTCAACTGGCTACATGAGTGACTTTTGGATAAACAATTTCCCATCCAACTGGGCAAGGCAATGCAAAGCCTATATTTTTATAGGGTCAATGAATGTTATGAATTGTGTTGGACTAGTGGTAAACCATCGGCACTGACAAACAGCCTGTTAAAGGGCACAAACAATCTGATGTGACATTAGAAATGAGACTGCAGTCCCTAACGATAAATGTTCTATCTTAACCTATACAGCATCCTGCAGAGAGAGAGAGAGAGAGTGAATAGTTTACCCTGTTTTTTTCCCTGGTGTTTCTCAGGTTCTGATGTGGTCAGAGACCTGAATAATAGATGGATGGTTTACAGTTTTAAAATTCTGATTGATTGCCCCTATCCGCCTGACAAAGATTCTTTGCTCAATCCCAAAAGTATTGACCACTCCTGTTCTCTCTCCTGCATAGCAATGTCCACCAGACCACCACATCCTCCCCCGTCTTCCTCTGTCTTCCTCCCTCTCCCTCTGTCTATACCACTCCCCTCCGCTCCAAAAAGGTCAATATCATCCGTTAAATCCGAATTTGCTGACTGCTTTGCATTATTTATCAACATGGAGAGAGAAGCAGCTATATTAAAAGCTCAACTGACTCTTTGTCTCTCGCTCAATTATTTTCATGATGATCATTCTTACTCTGTGTATCTGTCTTTTGGCAATTGGACAGCACTAGGAATATAATGAATACGAGACAGAGTTGGTAGATTTGGTACTCTTCTGTCTTCCCCTCATCTCATTGTGATGTGTGTGCGCTTCTATTTCTGCTCTCCAATCCTATTTCCTGTCCTGTCCAATGGCACTGGCGACTTCCCTAGCGAAGCAGACAGAAGAACAGAGGAGCATTTTTTGGGCTGATCGCTCTTCTGCCCTGATTTAAACTTCCAAGCAAAGCAAGGGCACTGAACTAAAATTTTATGGGAACCATCCTCTGTTAATATGTGAGTTTCATCCTGTCATTCCCCTCTTTCGTCTATAGGGAGAGGTCCAAGGCATAATCACTCAAACAAACAGTAGTAAATTAAAATATACTATATACACTGCTCAAAAAAATAAAGGGAACACTAAAATAACACATCCTAGATCTGAATGAATGAAATATTCTTAATAAATACTTCTTTCTTTACATAGTTGAATGTGCTGACAACAAAATCACACAAAAATTATCAATGGAAATCAAATTTATCAACCCATGGAGGTCTGGATTTGGAGTCACACTCAAAATTAAAGTGGAAAACCACACTACAGGCGGATCCAACTTTGATGTAATGTCCTTAAAACAAGTCAAAATGAGGCTCAGTAGTGTGTGTGGCCTCCACGTGCCTGTATGACCTCCCTACAACGCCTGGGCATGCTCCTGATGAGGTGGCGGATGGTCTCCTGAGGGATCTCCTCCCAGACCTGGACTAAAGCATCCGCCAACTCCCGGACAGTCTGTGGTGCAACATGGCGTTGGTGGATGGAGCGAGACATGATGTCCCAGATGTGCTCAATTGGATTCAGGTCTGGGGAACGGGCGGGCCAGTCCATAGCATCAATGCCTTCCTCTTGCAGGAACTGCTGACACACTCCAGCCACATGAGGTCTAGCATTGTCTTGCATTAGGAGGAACCCAGGGCCAACCACACCAGCATATGGTTTCACAAGGGGTCTGAGGATCTCATCTCGGTACCTAATGGCAGTCAGGCTACCTCTGGCGAGCACATGGAGGGCTGTGCGGCCCCCCAAAGAAATGCCACCCCACACCATGACTGACCCACCGCCAAATCGGTCATGCTGGAGGATGTTGCAGGCAGCAGAACGTTCTCCACGGTGTCTCCAGACTGTCACGTCTGTCACATGTGCTCAGTGTGAACCTGCTTTCATCTGTGAAGAGCACAGGACGCCAGTGGCGAATTTGCCAATCTTGGTGTTCTCTGGCAAATGCCAAACGTCCTGCACGGTGTTGGGCTGTAAGCACAACCCCCACCTGTGGACGTCAGGCCCTCATACCACCCTCATATAGTCTGTTTCTGACCGTTTGAGCAGACACATGCACATTTGTGGCCTGCTGGAGGTCATTTTGCAGGGCTCTGGCAGTGCTCCTCCTGCTCCTCCTTGCACAAAGGCGGAGGTAGCTGTCCTGCTGCTGGGTTGTTGCCCTCCTACGGCCTCCTCCACGTCTCCTGATGTACTGGCCTGTCTCCTGGTAGCGCCTCCATGCTCTGGACACTACGCTGAGAGACACAGCAAACTTTCTTGCCACAGCTCGCATTGATGTGCCATCCTGGATGAGCTGCACTACCTGAGCCACTTGTGTGGGTTGTAGACTCCGTCTCATGCTACCACTAGAGTGAAAGCACCGCCAGCATTCAAAAGTGACCAAAACATCAGCCCAGCATAGGAACTGAGAAGCGGTCTGTGGTTATCACCTGCAGAACCACTCCTTTATTGGGAGTGTCTTGCTAATTGCCTATAATTTCCACCTGTTGTCTATTCCATTTGCACAACATCATGTGAAATTTATTGTCAATCAATGTTGCTTCCTAAGTGGACAGTTTGATTTCACAGAAGTGTGATTGACTGGAGTTACATTGTGTTGTTTAAGTGTCCCCTTTATTTTTTTGAGCAGTGTATATCACTTAACCCTAAAAGCACAACTATTTACTGACAATCCCCCCTACAATTTACCATGATTTCAGTGTTAATATGGAGGAATTAATTGTTTTTCTTTTGTATACTAGTGGTAAAAATGTTGGCTCAAAAGTGGACTTTGTGATATAAGCACCAAATTTTGCAGAGGTAGATGTACAGTATGTACCCTCAAAAGATATAGATATGGAACCACCCCAGATTTGACCACTGGGGGGGGGGGAGTGCGTGTCAGCCACTATAACTAAAAAAATAACAAAAAATAGTACATTAATTTTAAGCTTTATGTCAATGTCTCTATATCAAGTTTCAGATGCAATTGGAACTGAGTTGGTAGCCCATAACGCAGCGCAGTACAGTGGCGATTTTAGCATGTAAATCTTGGTGGGGCTACAAAATAAAAGTGGGATGCATGCCAGCAAAGCCACTAGACAACACTAAACAATACATTCATTGCACTATAATGGTGACAAACGCTGCCCACAAACTGTTAGGGCCTACATAAAGCTGTCCCAATAGCAGAGTCCCAACACCTTACCACTGCTACACCTGGCTATCAGCGGAGCCTTGTCTGGCAGCGAAACAGTTTTAAAAAAACATAGCTGATATGGTTGACTTGCTTTAAACAAATCTGGTTTCTACTGACAATTGAGATGTACAAACTATGGCATAAGGGGACGAGAAGCGGATAAGAAGCAATCCGTAATTTTGATTAATCAAATCAAATTTATTTATAAAGCCCTTCTTACATCAGCTGAGAACACATTAATGAGCGAGCTAGAACAGACTTAGTCAATATACCTACTTGTTCATCACTTTTGAAATGTACAGCAACAGAATTCAGAACATGGGCCGTTCTTGCAGTGTTCTCACTGTACACAAAGTCAGAAACGTAAATGAAGGGGGCATATAAGCAGACAATGAAAGTTCTTACAATATTCGATGATTACATTTCTCAAAAACAGGTTATAGGCTACTTGTGCACCACCAAGTCAGAACAGTAGGCAAAATTAATAGGTGAAAATATACCAAATTATTAGGGTGAGGCACATGGACTACTAACAGCTTACTACACAACATACACTTAGTATTACTTTCTTAGCTACAGTATATATATCTCCCTGGCATATTACATCATTTATGCAGCAGCATACAATACATTTTGGACTCACCTTGTTGTGCTGTGCTCACTTGAACAGGAAGGTGGCGCAGCGGTACTTCGTGGGCAAATTTGTCATCAAACTTTGTCATCAAAGTCTGCCATTCTCTGGATTTATGGCACTTTCAAGACAACTGGGAACTCACAAAAAAAAGGTTGAATCATGATGACGTCAGTGATCTTCAGGTCGTAGTTCTAGAAAGAGGCTTGAGTTCTGGATTTACAATTCCAAGTTGTATTTTCCCAGTTCTCCAGAGTTTCCAGTTGTCTTGAACTCACTAAAGTTTGATTTTGCAGTTCCGAGTTAACAGTTGTTTTGAGTGCAGCACAAATCATGCTTCATTGACAGCATGGTCAATGTTGAATGTTTAGAATTTTAAACTAGGAAAAGAGACCCTTAATCTTAGACTCCACTGAATAGCAAACTAATGATTGCTTTGCAGTGCTTGCAGTTAGCCACTGATTCCTTCCAAACCACTCATTGTTGAATTTTCAATTTGTTGTGTAATGTTTATGTCCAATGGCCAATGAGCACTGATTCATTTATCTATAATTTCTCTTCATTATTTCTCTTCATATGACAAGGATTAAAAAGGATTTGCCAGTAGATTGTCGACTTGATTCACGATGATGACTGCGAGCTAAGATTTTTTTAAATAAGATGTTTCTTGGTAGGTCGATGTCCTCATTGTGGTTTTACATGTGTGTTTAATACGTTTTATATGCACACTTTATTAAAATATTTATGAAATGCATATTGTTATATTTGGTAGCACTTATTTGTTTTCCCTCGACTCCTACCCCATTCGATGCATGGAACAGATATGGGTGGGGCTAGGTCTACATAAGGGTGCTAATTAATAAAAATGACAAAAGCTCTGTCGAAGGCCGTGAGGCCGATAGTATCACTGCTCTTTAATAGGCTTTACCTATTAACCTATTTACTTTACCTGCAACAAAAGGTAGCTCAGATGTGCGAGTGCCTTTTGAATTTTGAAAGTATGATGTTGACTAAGATGGCCCCGAAGAGGATGGCTGCCGTTTGACAGGCTCCTGACCAATTGTGCTATTTTGTTTGTTTTTTAGCCTTTTTAAAACTTATTTTGTACATAATGTTGCTGCTACTGTCTCTTATGACCGAAAATAACTTCTGGACATCAGAACAGCGATTACTCACCACGAACATGAAGACGCTTTTTCCTTTAACGAGTCTGATGAGAAGTATATATTGCTCTCACGGGAACATGCCCAAATCGCCGTCATTTGCCGTCATTCCTGTGCCAGTTCGTTTTTTATGTTTTCAAGTTGACCAGCGTGTTTTTCCTGTGCTCCTGTTTTCTATTCTCTTTTTCTAGTCTTCCTGGTTTTGACCCTTGCCTGTTTTTCTGGACTCCGTACCCGCCTGCCTGACCCTTCTGCCTGCCTTGACATCGAGCCTGCCTGCCACTCTTTACCTCTTGGACTCAGAACTCGTTTTGAACTTTTGCCTGTCCACGACCATTCTCTTGCCTACTCCTTTTGGATTATAAATAAACAACACAGACTCTACCCATCTGCCTCGTGTGTCTGCATCTGGGTCTCGCCTTGAGCCCGTATAGCGAATCCGTAGGCGAGTGAGTAAACTCCCTCTGCCATCCATTCTACCCTGCTAACATGCAGTCATTGGAAAATAAAATTGATGACCTACGATTACGATTATCCTACCAACGGGACATTAAGAACTGTAATATCTTATGTTTCACCGAGTCGTGGCTGAACGACGACACGGATAATATAGAGCTGGCGGGATTTTCCATGTACCCACAGAACAGAGATGCTATGTCTGGTAAGACGATGGGTGGGGGTGTGTCTTTTTGTCAATAACAGCTGGTGCGCAATGTCTAATACTAAAGAAGTCTCTAGGTATTGCTCGTGATAAGTTGTAGAACACACTATCTACCAAGACAGTTCTCATCTATATTATTCGTAGAAGTCTATTTACTACCACAGACCGATGCTGGCACTAAGACCGCACTCAACCAACTCTATAAGGCCATAAACAAACAAGAAAATGCTCATCCAGAAGCGGCACTCCTAATGGCCAGGGACTTTAATGCAGGCAAACAAATCAGTTTTACCAAATTTTTACCAGCATGTCACAAGTGCAACAAGAGGGAAAAAACTCTAGACCACCTTTACTCCACACACAGAGATGTATACAAATCTCTCCCCCGCCCTCCATTTGGCAAATCAGGAAGTACCATTGACTCGCTCAATACGGAAGTGGTCACATAACGCGGATGCAACGCACCAGGACTGATTTGCTTGCACAGACTGGAATATGTTCCGGGATTTATCCAATGGCATTGAGGAGTATACCACCTCAGTCATCGGCTTCATCAATAAGTGCATCGACGACGTCGTCCTCACAGTGACTGTACGTACATATCCCAACCAGAAGCCATGGATTACAGGCAACATCTGTTTCAAGCTAAAGGCTGGAGCTGCCACTTTCAAGGAGCGGAACACTAATCCGGATGCTTATAAGAAATCCCGCTCTCAAAAAGCAAAGCATCAATACAGGATTAAGATTGAATCCTACTACACCGGCTCTGACGCTCATAGGATGTGGCAGGGCTTGAAAACTATTACGGACCACAAAGGGAAACCCAGAGGCGAGCTGCTCAGTGACGGGAGCCTACCAGACGAGCTAAATGCCTTTTATGCTTGCTTCGAGGCAAGCAACACTTAAGCATGCACAAAAGCACCAGCTGTTCTGGATGACTGTGTGATAATGCTCTCCACAGCCGATGTGAGTAAGATCTTTAAACAGGTCAACATTCACAAAGCTGCAGGGCCAGATGGATTACCAGGACGTGTACTCAAAGCATGTGCTGACCAACTGGCAAGTGTCTTCACTGACATTTTCAACCTCTCCCTGACTGAGTCTGTAATACCTACATGTTTCAAGCAGACCACCATAGTCCCTGTGCCCAAGGAAGCGAAGATAACCTGCCTAAATGATTACCGCCCCGTAGCACTCGCATCGATAGCCATGTGCTTTTAAAGGCTGGTCATGGCTCACATCAACCGCATCTTCCCGGATACCCTAGACCCACTCCAATTCGCATACCTCCCCAACAGATCCACAATCGCACTCCACACTGCCCTTTCCCACCTGGACAAAAGGAACACCAAACACGACTCCAACACTATCATTAAGTTTGCTGATGAAACAACAGTGGTAGGCCTGATCACCGACAACGATGAGACAGCCTATAGGGAGGAGGTCAGAGAACTGGCAGTGTGGTGCCAAGACAACAACCTCTCCCTCAGTGTGAGTAAGACAAAGGAGCTGATTGTGGACTGCAGGAAAGGGCAGGATGAACAGGCCCCAATTAACATCAATGGGGCTGTAGTGGAGCGGGTCGAGAGTTTCAAGTTCCTTGGTGTCCATCACCAACGAACTATCATGGTCCAAACACACCAAGACAGTCGTGAAGAGGGCACAACAAAACCTTTTCCCCTCAGGAGACTGAAAATATTTTGCTTGGGTCCCCAGATCCTCAAAAAGTTATACAGCTGCACCATTGTGAGCATCCTGACCTGTTGCATCACCGCCTGGTATGGCAACTGCTCGGCATCTGACTGTAAGGCGCTACAGAGGGTAGTGCATACGGCCCAGTACATCACTGGGGCCAAGCTTCCTGCCATTCAGGACCTATATAATAGGCAGTGTGAGAGGAAAGCCCATAAAATTGTCAGAGACTCCAGTCACCCAAGTCATAGACTGTGTTCTCTGCTACCGAATGGCAAGCGCTACCGGAGCCCCAAGCTCTACCCCGAAGCCATAAGACTGCTGAACAATTAATCAAATAGTTACCGGACTATTACATTGACCACTCTCCCTCCCTCCCATTTCTTTTGTACACTGCTGCTTCTCGCTGTTTATTATCTACGCATCGTCACTTCACCCTACCAACATGTACAAGTTACCTCAACTAACTCCCGCACACTGACTCGGTACTGGTACCCCGTGTATATAGCCTCGTTATTGTGTGACTTTTTATAATTGTATAATATTTTTTACTTTAGTTTATTTGGTAAATATTTTCTTAACTCTTCTTGAACTACACTGTTGGTTAATTAAGGGCTCGTAAGTAAGCATTACATGGTAAGGTCTACACTTGTATTTGGCGCATGTGACAAATAAAGTTTGATTTGACATGATCAGTCCTATCCTAGCTACTGTAGATATCACGTGATTTGACATAATTTTATCTGTGGCCAATGACCTTGAGCCTTCTTGGATGGGCACTTCTAATCTATCTCTATGGTAGCACCCAAGGGGCTTGAATTTTCGAGCTCTACCCTTAGACTCTATGTATTTTCTGCTGGCTTGCAGAAAGCACTGAAACACCTGCATTTTGGAGCTGCCTTACTCAAGAAAACAAAGAAGACACCATATTTGTATGCGGCTTTATTAACTCAATTATATATATATATTTTTTTACATTGTTTGCAAACTGATATGTGACACGTATTAATGCCAAAATAACATACAAAACAGGAAATCTCCCCCCAAAAATGTTTATTTTTACATTTTATTTTTTGCTAAAAATATGAGGCTCAAAATACACTACTGGCGCAGTGTTCCCCAATTACAATCAGGCGGTGGCAGTTTTTTTGCTTGAGCAAATTGATTGCAAGAAGCATAAACAGATATAGTTTTTGACAAAAATTCTTGATTATAATTGGGACACTATATAATCACCTCTATTTATGTGTGAGAATACTTGAACAGATTTCCTCAATTAAATTTGAGCTGATTTCCTGGTGATTTTAGTCTTTAATGTCCAACAATGATAATTATTCATTTAAAAAAAATACAATTAATTTGTGAAAACATGGGGGTCCGAATAAAATCACCTGCGGACCGAATTTGGCCCGTGGCCCACCTATTGGAGAACCCTGCCATAGCATTTAAAAGTTAGAACTAAAAGTCTGATGGTACCAGCTCTTATATCGCCCATATCAACGACCATCTGTTCCCTAAATGTTCCCACACATAAATAGATGTATGTAGTCATATACCAATGTAATCAAGAATTGAAATTATTGTGTTTTTGTGAAATACTATATCTATCTGGGCTTCTTGCAGTCAATTACAAGGACGTAAGCAAGTCATTCAAGTGTGTTAACCCTCACAAGGCTGCCAGCCCAGATGATATCCATCATGAAGTGCGTTCTCAGTCTCCTCCTGTACTCCCTATATACCCACACAACAGGAGTAGGTCCTCATTACCAACAACGATGAGCCGGCCAACAGAGAGGAGGTACTGTAGGCACTCTGATGGTGGGGTACCAGGTAAACAAATTCTCCCTCAACGTCAGCAAAAAACATTTGTGGATTGTGGACTTCAGGAGGAACCAGGTTGGGTACGCCCTCATCTTCCTCAACAGGGAGATGGTCAAAAACTTCAAGTTTCTCTGTGTACACCTCTCCAATGAGCTGAAATGGTCAAACCACACAAACACCATGATGATGAAGACACGGTAACAACTCTTCAACCTCTGGAGACTGAAGAAATTCGCCCTGTCCCCATCAAGAGCTTACAGTCGGGCTGAATCACGGCCTGGTCGGACAACTCTACCACCGCTGACTGCAAGGCACTGCAGAAGGTTGTACGCTCAGCCCAACGCATCATTGGGTGCTCACTGCCTGCACTCCAGGACACCTACAACCAGTGTTCCTGAGAGTATTATCTTTCAGTGACAGGGTCATAATATTTGAAACCTTAAAAGTTCAACAGAGCCACATCTGAAATAACAGCGGTTCTATGAACCAATCGCTACGTCTTTCAAATCAGGCGACTCCACCCCTAGTTTGGGAAACGCTGTTATTTGCAAAGTGCTAACTAACCGTTATGTAATATTGTGAACAATCCTTTTCTAAGCAATTCTCTGTAAGTACCTTATCTTTTGAGAAGTTCTCATTTATACAAATATTCAACCTATTAAAGCAGAATGGATGTCCCCGAAGACAGGCTATTATTAAACATGAACAATCTATTACTCAAATATTTCCAAGTACATGCATTCAAAGTTGTAAATCATGAGATGCTGAGGATACTTTTTTTATGAGAGTTGTGTGTCATGAAAGACTGCAGTCAGTGCAGATGAATATATAAAGGAACATATAATAAATAGTACACTAGATGTAAGTACGGTATAACGCTTTATTGCACTGTTATGTTGTCCCACTGAGTGAATATGTTTTACAGAGTATAAAATGAATTATCATTATTCAAATTTTCAGATGAACAACTTTGTAATTGATGCTAAAGAGCTGACCAATGTTGTTTTTGAAGCAATCCTTATACAGTTACCCAAATAAACAAACACTATAACAGTAACACAATATTTGTCAGGTACAGATACAGAAGAAAAAACATTAACTGAGGGAGAGTGTGTACAGTGATGGATTTCCCTTGTCAAAGACATTGTGTATGTGACTTTGTGCATTCCTGTCATCCCTCCTCAGCACCCTCCTCCACACACCTCTCTCCCTATGTCCGATGGATTATTCATCACTGTTTCTGAGTGCAGACCAATTGCAAGCCCACTGCTGCCTCGCATTATTTCCACTGGGACTATTTCAGGGACCATTCCCATCTCAGTGGGGAGTTAGAATAAGGCTACAGAGAGAAATGTTTCTCTCACACACACACACACACACACACACACACACACACACACACACACACACACACACACACACACACACACACACACACACACACACACACACACACACACACACACACACACACACACACATACACACAGAGAGAGATCGTGACCATCCTACATGGCAGGCAGTGTAACCCCTCATGGGCTCTTGGGATTTGTGTTTTATCGTATTCATAAAAGCATTGCTATAAATCCCTCCTCAGGACCTTATGGGATATGTTACATAGACACATACCAGTAAGCA
Organism: Oncorhynchus keta; assembly: GCF_023373465.1. Taxonomy (NCBI): domain Eukaryota; kingdom Metazoa; phylum Chordata; class Actinopteri; order Salmoniformes; family Salmonidae; genus Oncorhynchus; species Oncorhynchus keta. The sequence continues at coordinate 27,443,021 of NC_068442.1, forward strand.
AAATTACATTTAAAAGACATCTACAAGATGTCTTTTCCAGACGTTGAAGTTAGGTTCACTGTAGGTTCTGATGAAAGCTGAAAAACTTTTTCTGGATGTAAAATAAGTATTTTCACACAAACACACATACAAATACATCCACACTTTTACGCTCATCATATGCTGCTGCTACTCTGTTCTTTATTTGACTCCCATCCCAAGTCACTTTACCCTGCCTTCGTGTATAAACACAACATGTAAAGTGTTGGTCCCATGTTTCATGATCTGAAATAAAAGATCCTAGAAATGTTTCATACGCACAAAAAGCGCATTGCTCTCATTTGGTGAACAAATTTGTTTACATCCCTGTTAGTGAGCAATTCTCCTTTGCCTAGATAATCGATCCACCTGAAAGATGTGGCATATCAAGAAGCTGATTTAACAGCATGATAATTACACAGGTGCACCTTATGCTGGGCACATAGACCACTCTAAAATGTACAGTTTTGTCATCAACACAATGCCACAGATGTTTTGAGGGAGTGTGCAATTGGCATTCTGACTGCAGGAATGTCCACCAGAGCTGTTGCAAGATAATTTAATGTCCTTTTCTCTACCATAAGCCACCTCCAATGTTGTTTTAGAGAATTTGACAGTACGTTCAACAGGCCTCACAACCGCAGACTACGTGTAACAGGACCTCTATATCCGGCTTCTTTACCTGCGGGATCGTCTGAGATCAGCAACCCGGACAGCTGATCAAACTGTGGGTTTGCACAACGGAAGAATTTCTGCACAAACTGTCAGAAGGGAAGATCATCTGCGTGCTCGTCATCCTCACCAGGGTCTTGACCTGACTGCAGTTTGGCATCGTAACTGACTTCAGTGGGAAATGCTCACCTTCCATGGCCTCTGGCACCCTGGAGAAGTGTGCTCTTCACGGATGAATCCCGGCTTCAACTGTACTAGACAGATGGCAGACAATGTGCATGGCATTGTGTGGGCGACAAGTATGCTGATGTCAACATTGTGATTAGATTGCCCCATGGTGGCGGTGGGGTCATGGTATGGGCAGATATAAACTACAGACAACGAATATAATTGCATTTTATCGATGGCAATTTGAATGCACAGAGAATCCTTAATGAGATCCTGAAGACAATTGTCGTGCCATTAATCCACCACCGTCACCTCATGTTTCAGCATGATAATGCATGGCCCCATGCCGCAAGGATCTGTACACAATTCCTGGTAGCTGAAAATGTCCCAGTTCTTCCATGGCCTGCATATTCACAAGATGTCACCCATTGAGCATGTTTGGAATGCTCTGGATCAACTTGTATGACAGCGTGTTCCAGTTCCTGCCAATATCCAGCAACTTTGGCACAGCCATTGAAGAGGACGGGGACAACATTCCACATGCTACAATCAACAGCCTGATCAACACAAAGGAGATGTGTCGCACTGCATAAGGCAAATGGTGGTCACACCAGATATTGACTGTCTTTCTGATCCACGCCCCTACCTTTTTTTAAAGGTATCTGTGACCAACAGGTGCATATCTGTATTCCCAGTCATGTGAAATCCATAGATTAGGGCCATATAATTCATTTCAATTGACTGATTTCCTTATATGAACTGTAACTGTAAAACCTTTGAAATTGTTGCGTGTTGCGTTTATATTTTTGTTCAGTATACATACAGTGCTTCAGAAAGTATTCACAACCCTTAACTTTTTCCACTTTTACCATGAATTAAAAATATTAAATTGAGATTTTGTATCATTGGCCGACACACGATACCCCATAATTTCAAAGTGGAATTATGTTTTTAGAATTATTTACAAATTCATAAAAAATTTAAAGCGGGAATGTCTTGAATCAATAAGTATTAAAGCCCTTTGTTACAGCAAGCTAAATAAGTTCAGGAGTAAAAACTTGCTTAACAAGTCACATACTAAGTTGCATGGACTCCATGTGCAATAATAGTGTTTAACATGATTTTTGAATGACTACCTCATCTCTGTACCTCACACATACAATTACCTGTAAGGTCCCTCAGTGAATTTCAAAAACAGATTCAATCTAAAAGACCAGGGAGGTTTTCCAATGTCTCGCAAAGAAGGGCTCCTATCCGTTTGATCATGGTGAAGTTATTAATTACACTTTGGATGGTGTATCAATACACCCAGTACCTACAAAGATACAGGCGTCCTTCCTAACTCAGTTGTCGGGATAAGGAAACCTCTCAGGGATTTCACCATGAGACCAATAATGACTTTAAAACAGTTTCAGAGTTTAATGGCTGTGAAAGAAAAACACAGAGGAAAATTGTAGCTACTCCAGAGTGAAAAGAAGGAAGCCTGTACAGAATAATACTAAAATATTCCAAATCATGCATCCTGTTTGCATTAAAATAAAACTGCAAAAAAATGTGACAAAGAAATGAACTTTATGTCCTTAATACAAAGTGTTATGTTTGGGGCAAATCCAACACATCACTGAGTACCACTCTTCACATTTTCAAGCATGGTGGTGGCTGCATCATGTTATGGGTATGCTTGTCATAGGCAAGGACTCGGGAGTTTTTTAGGATAAAAAGAAAAAGAATAGAACTAAGCACAGGCAAAATCCTAGAGGAAAACCTGGTTTAGTCTGCTTTTCAACTGACACAGGAGACAAATTCACCTTTCAGCAGGACAATAACCTAAAACACAATGCCAAAAATACACTCTAGTTGCTTACCAAGACGACTTGAATGTTCCTGAGCAGCGTAGTTACAGTTTTGACTTAAATCGGCTTGAAAATCTATGGCAAGACTTAAAAATGTCTGTCTAGCAATGATCAACAGCCATTTAAAAACATTTTTTTCACTTTGTCATTATGAGGTATTATGTGTTCATGGGTCTGCTTCATCCAAAAAAGTCAAGTTAATCCATTTTGAATTCAGGCTGTAACAAGGAATGTGGAATAAGTCAAGAGGTATGGGTACTTTCTGAAGGCACTGGTTCTACTTAAAAAGCCTTGTACTCCTGCTGCACATTGTTCTGTTGCTGGTACTCCCTGTGTCTACAGTATAGCTTCATTCATGCGTATGTTATTCCTCGTGTTACTATTTTAATTTTTATTATTATTTCTTAAGTCTGCATCGCCAGAAAGGGCAAAGCAAGCATTTCACGCCCGTTTTATTTGGGGCATGTGACAAACTTGCACAATTGGTGGCTGACTAAATACCCCCCCACTGTACATTATGTTTCAATGGCTGACACAACAAGGATTTATGTTACTCATTGCCCTTTGCCGCTACAAATGACAAAGAGAATCAAGTAGATTGCCTCTTGTAGACTGGACATCTCTGGTGTTGTTATTGGAGATTGTGAGAGTTTGATTGATTTGAAACAATTAGTTAAAGGTCAAACAATCACTCAACCAATACCCTTTCTATCACATTTACATTCAACACAAGTACTGGCGAAACAAACTCTATCATTCTTTATTTGACTTGTTTCTTTGGATCAATTCACCACGGGTGACTGGAACGTGTGACAACACAGCATAACCAGTACATCTAACCCTGTGTTTTAGTGTATGCTAATTTGTGAGAGAGAACAAAGAGTGATCAGCGTTTTTTAATGTTATGTAGCATCGTGCAGTACTGTACATTGGCACAGTGTCATTGTGAATCATTTCATCTCACTCATCCAAGGCTATGCCGCTTCAAGCGTTACTTTTTTACCCAGTTTTTTCAAGGTCAGTCCACACACTGAGCAGACTCTCTCCTACTCTTCTATTACTTTACACTTACCATGTGTTCTCTCCCTTTCTGATCACTAGCCTATGAGGAGTCGCCAGAAAACGCAAAGTTTTAGTTCAGGGATACAATATTTTAAACTTAACTTCCATTTCCCCTGAAAAACAGAAGTGGGAACTCTGCTCAGGCATCTTTCTACACCTGCTATGTTAGGTTTGCTGCTCCCTAACGCCTCTCTTCTTTGTATACTCCATTCCTCTTCTCAATATCCATCTGCATCATCTCTCCTTTCCTATCCCCTCTCTGTTCAGACAATAACGAGACCCTGAATCCAAAGGGAAGAGGAAAGGAAAAACAAATCTACATTTTCTCTGTGTTGCTCTCAGCCCTGTATACTGCTAAATGCTGAAAGTAAACTCCTGTCTGCCCCTTGGGCACAGTTTTAATAAGCACATGTGTGCTTGTTTTGTTTGGAGCTGGTAGGGGCAATATCAGGATTACCTGATTGATAAATAACCTATTGCCTTCCTGAATTGAATAAGTGAACAATGACAGGGATGTTCAAGCAGTAGTAATCCATCATGAAGGATTCCCTCTCTGAGAAAACAATAGAACATACATCTCTCCTGTTTGGGTGGGTCCATGTTACTCTGTCTGAAGACATCTTTAACAACTGTTATTTCAATTTCAATGAAGGTGTATATTTTAGGCAGACACAACACCCACATGAGAGCTATACAACACATTAAATGAATATTGGTGGCACCACAGGTAGCTAATTTAGGCAGGGCTCCTACTTCTCCAGTTATGCTTCACACATTCATATTGACATGGTGGGTCTAATCAGTTGCCATGGATTCAAATGTAATAAGTGGCATAACTGTACCCTACAATAATACTTGTTTTGCAGAAGGGTAGATAAATGCAATAATTTGTTTTAGGGTTTGGTTTAATTTGCCATTTTGTGGAGAGAGTTGGTCCTGCTACTGGATGCTAGCTGTTGTAGGATTGAAGAGCATTTGATAATAAAACTCTCAGTATTCAGTAGGTCAGCTTTCTCCCAAAGCCCAAATTGCACACTTGATGTTATTCACTGTAGTGTACTTCACTGGTGTTGGAGCCAAGGTTTTCCAACACCCCTAGCTGAAAACTGAATCACTATCATCTTCAGGCAGGGCAGGGCAGGGGCTTCATAAAACCTAACCTTCATTGAATCTCTTGTCGACGGGTGGGGTTATCTGATAGATCAGAACAACAAAGCCACAGAGAGGAGGATAGCCAGAGCCCGAGTTATAGTCAACCGCCATTGGTTGTCCACGAACAATAAGACTGTGTTAGATAACTGCATGCAGTGCTTTTGCCAGGGGAGCACTGGCCATGGAATCTACAGCGGTGATCTCCTAAAGTCCTTAACACTACCATAACTGCACTAAACAGATCAGAGTGATAGAAGTTCAACATTTTAAGCCAGATATACAGTACTTTTCAACCTTGAGGGGGGTGTCGATGTACCATTTTTTGTTGTTGTTGCGTCGAACATAACATCTCCTTTTCTAATATGAAATGTACATACATTAGAATGCTGTGTTGTTACATTCTGTACATGTCAGCATTTGGTGCATATCATGAATGAATCTATTTATCTGTGTGTTATTATACAGTCTACTATGGTATGGGAACACAGTGCGTGCTGGGACATAGTCTCCATTGAGTTAACTGGAGTTGTTTTTTGTGTTTACTAAGGCAGCTGGGAGCCATGAAATATGAATATATAAAGTCTTGCAAATAACTGGGAGTCAATTATGCTTATCATCACCTCCCAAATGCCAATCTGAAGTTCTGCAGTAGTACAGGAAGGTACCGTATCTGTCCAAATCTCAGTTACTGGACACAGAGCACCCGAACTCATTTCCATTTGGTATTTCATCAAAACTAGAATACATCTTGGAGTCCTTCATTTAAATTTTATTTTAATTTTAACAGAGAGTCATACTGAGACTTATTTTACAGAAGAGCCCTGTATTACAGAAATGACATACACACATCAAAATATACATACAAAATGCAAGCAGAAAGAAAACACGGTCATAAAAAAAAACATTAATCAGTAATAAGGTCCTCAATCAGCTTTCTGAATTGCCCTAGAGGCACCAAAACAACACATTAAGAACATTTTGTTCCATAAATAAGGTGTAAGAAACTAAAAGCTGATTTACCTAACTCAGTGGAGACCAAAGGAATGTCCAGTTAGCCATCCCAGAGACGGGGTGTGGTAACTCATATGTTTAAAGTTTAGTAATGATGTTCGGTACAGTGGGAGTTTTTGAAAAATGGCTTTATAAATTAAAACATAGCAATGTATCAACCTACGTGACATCAAAGAGAGACAACCAACTTTCTGGTAGAGAATGCAGTGATGAGTACTAAAACTGATGCCTGTAATGAAGTGCAGTGCGCTATGATAATGGCTTTAATGAAGTGGCAGATGTGTTCATATAGATGATGTCGCCATAGTCTAGGACCGATAGGAACGTCGACTGAATAATTAGCTTTCTACTATTTAGCAAGAGGCATTTAGCAAAATGTTCTTCTTGAAGAAGAACATTTTGATTCTCAGCTTCTTAACTAACTCATCAATATGATTTTTATAAGACAGCTTTTCATCTACACAGATATATATTTGTAAGCTGGGACAAAATCAATATGGGCACCATCCAAAGTACATTTGCTTAAATCATCAGAGTTCTTTTTACGCGCTCTAGAGAAAGTTTTACCTGCATTCAATACTAATTTCAGTCCAATTAAGCATTCTCAACACTGGGGCCCCACAAGGGTGCGTTCTCAGCCCTCTCCTGTACTCCCTGTTCACCCACGACGGCGTGGCCATGCACACCTCAAACTCAATCATCAAGTTTTCAGACAACACAACAGTGGTAGGATTGATTACCAACAACGATGAGACAGCCTAGGGAGGAGGTGAGGGCCCTCGGAGTGTGGTGTCAGGAAAATAACCTCTCACTCAATGTCGGCAAAACAAGAGATGATCGTGGACTTAAGGAAGCAGCAAAGGTGACACCCCCTATCCACATCAACGGGACAGCAGTGGAGAAGATGGAAAGTTTTAAGTTCCTTGGTGTACATATCACCGACAAACTGAAATGGTCCACGCACACAGACAGTGTGGTGAAGAAGGTGCAACAATGCCTCTTCAACCTCAGGAGGCTGAAAAAAATGTGGCTTGTCACCCAAATCCCTCACAAACCTTTACAGGTGCACAATTGAAAGCATCCTGTCGGGCTGTATCACCGCCTGGTACGGCAACTGCACCACCCACAACCGCAGGGCTCTCCAGAGGAGGGTGCGGTCTGCACAACACATCACCGGGGGAAAACTACCTGCCCTCCAGGACACCTACAACACCCAATGTCACAGAGGAAGGCAAAAAAGATCATCAAGGACAATAACCAACCGAGCCAATACCTGTTCACCCCGCTTCTATCTAGAAGGCGAGGTCAGTAGAGGTGCATCAGAGCTGGGACAGAGAGATTGAAAAACAGCTTCTATCTCAAGGCCATCAGATTGTTAAACAGCCATCACTTGCACAGAGAGGCTGCTGCCTACCTACAGACTTGATATCATTGGCCACTTTAATAAATGGAACACTAGTCACTTTAATAATGCAACTTTAAGAATGTTTACATATGTCGCATTACTCATCTCATATGTACTGTATATACTGTATACTGTATCCTTCACTATATATTCTTTACTATCTATTGCATCTTAGCCCCTCACCCCTCACTGCTCATCCATATATTTTATACTTATATTTTCTCATCCCATTCCTTTACTAGATTGTGTGTATTAGGTTTTGTTGTGGAATTTGTTAGATATTAGGTTTTGATGTGGAATTTGTTAGATATTACCTGTTAGATACTGCTGCACTGTCAGATCTAGAAACATAAGAATTTCGCTACACTCGCAATAACATCTGCTAACCATGTGTATGTGACCAATAAAATGTTATTTGATTTGATTTCAAGGCTGACCTTAGTTCAGATAGAGCCTGGTCAACCATGGGGACAATAGCACACACAAAAGTATCATCAGAATACAAGTGCAGGTAACAATTTCTTACAGTCAATATTGTGAAAGTAAATGTTGAGAGGCTTCACTGCAGGTAGATTGTATGTTTAAAATATCAACATAATGTTTGAAAAAAAAATCATAATAAGTACAGAACCCAGAATGGACCCCTACGGGACACCTTTCGTGTATGTGCCCAAAAACCCTGATTTAACGCCATCAGTAGATACACATTGAATTCCACCCGTCAAGTCATTTTGAAAACAGTTACATGCAACCTGGTCTAGGCCCATTGAGGAAAGCCTCCAAATTAGCGAGTGGTGATCAACAGTATCAAAGGCCTTTGACAGGTCGATTAAGAGGGCAGCACAATGTTGCCTTTATCCATACAGTTAACCACATCATTTATAAATAGGGATGCAGTAGAGATGGCCTGGTCGAAAACCCAACTGATGTACACTACCGTTCAAAAGTTTGGGGCCACTTAGAAATGCCCTTGTTTTTGAAAGAAAAGCTATTTTTTGTCCATAAAATTAACATCAAATTGATCAGAAATACAGTGTAGACAATGTTAATGTTGTAAATGACTAATGTAGCTGGAAACTGATTATTTTTAAGGGAATATCTACATAGTCGTCCGGGATACTGGCCTTCTCGACAGAGTTCCTCTGTCCAATGTCTGTGCTCTTTTGCCCATCTTAATCTTTTATTTTTATTGGCCAGTCTGAGATATGGCTTTTTCTTTGCAACTCTGCCTAGAAGACCAGCATCCTGGAGTCGCCTCTTCACTGTTGACGTTGGTGTTTTGCAGGTACTATTTAATGAAGCTGCCAGTTGAGGACTTGTGAGGCATCTGTTTCTCAAACTAGACACTCTAATGTACTTGTCCTCTTGCTCAGTTGTGCACTGGGGCCTCACACTCCTCTTTCTATTCTGGTTAGAGACAGTTTTCACTGTTCTGTGACAGGAGTAGTACACAGCGTTGTACCAGATCTTCAGTTTCTTGGCAATTTCTCGCATGGAATAGCCTTAATTTCTCAGAACAAGAATAGACTGACGAGATTCGGAAGAAAGGTATTTGTTTCTGGCCATTTTGAGCCTGTAATCGAACCCACAAATGCTGATGCTCCAGAAACTCAACTAGTCTAAAGAAGGACCGTTTTATTTTAATTTTATTTCACCTTTATTTAACCAGGTAGGCTAGTTGAGAAAAAGTTCTCATTTGCAACTGCGACCTGGCCAAGATAAAGCAAAGCAGTGTGACACAGACAACAACACAGAGTTACACATGGAGTAAACAATAAACAAGCCAATAACACAAACAAGTCAATGATACAGTAGAGAAAAGAAAGTCTATATACAGTGTGTGCAAAATACATGAGGAGGTAGGCAATAAATAGGCCATAGGAGCAAATAATTACAATTTAGCAGATTAACACTGGAGTGATAAATGAGCAGCTGATGATGTGCAAACAGAGATACTGCTGTGCAAAAGAGCAGAAAAGTAAATCAAATAAAAACAGTATGGGGATGAGGTAGGTAGATTGGGTGGGCTATTTACAGATGGACTATGTACAGCTGCAGCGATCGGTTAGCTGCTCAGATAGTTGATGTTTAAAGTTGGTGAGGGAAATAAAAGTCTCCAACTTCAGCGTATTTTGCAATTCGTTCCAGTCACTAGCAGCAGAGCACTGGAAGGAAAGGCGGCCAAATTAGGTGTTGGCTTTGGGGATGATCAGTGATATATACCTGCTGGAACGTGTGCTAAGGGTGGGTGTTGTTAGTGAACTGAGATAAGGCGGAGATTTACCTAGCATAGACTTATAGATGACCTGGAGCCAGTGGGTCTGGCGACGACTATGTAGCGAGGGCCAGCCGACTAGAGCATATAGGTCGCAGTGGTGGGTGTATAAGGTGATTTGGTAACAAAACGGATGGCACTGTGATAGACTGCATCCAGTTTGCTGAGTAGAGGGTTGGAAGCTATTTTGTAGATGACATCTCCAAAGTCGAGGATCGGTAGGATGGTCAGTTTTACTAGGCTAAGTTTGGCGGCGTGAGTGAAGGAGGCTTTGTTGCAAAATAGAAAGCCGATTCTAGACTTGATTTTGGATTGGAGATGTTTAATATGAGTCTGAAAGGAGAGTTTACAGTCTAGCCAGACATCTAGGTATTTATAGTTGTCCACATATTCCAGGTTGGAACCGTCCAGGGTGGTGATGCTAGTCGGGCGAGCGGGTGCGGGCAGCGAATGGTTGAAAAGCATGCAATTGGTTTTACTAGCATTTAAGAGCAGTTGGAGGCCACGGAAGGAATGTTGTTTGGCATTGAAGCTCGTTTTATTGTTTCTTTAATCAAGACAGCAGTTTTCAGCTGTGCCAACATAATTGAAAAAGGGTTTCTAATGATCAATTAGCCTTTTAAAATTATAAACTTAGATGAGCTAACACAACGTGCCATTGGAACACAGGAGTGATGGTTGCTGATAATGGGCCTCTGTACGCCTATATTCCATGAAAAAATCTGCCGTTTCCAGCTACAATAGTCATTTACAACATTAACAATGTCTACACTGTATTTCTGATCAATTTGATGTTATTTTAATGTACGAAAAATATGCTTTTGTTTAACAGACAAGGACATTTCTAAGTGACCACAAACTTTTGAACGGTTGTGTACATTTAGAGTACATTTCTAAGACAAGAAAGATCTTAGCTGAGAATTAGTCATTGATTCTAATATTTTAGATAGCCAAGAAAGTTTAGAAATAGAGTGATAATTATTTAGGTCACAAGGGTCACCACCTTTTGTGAAGGGGAAGTACATGGGCCGCCTTCCAAACTTTGGGGATAGTACCAGATATAATGGTCAGGTTACAAATATAGAGCTGCACCAAAAATGGGTTAAGCTTATCAGGCTTAGTGGATATTTTTTACATAAATATTAAGCAAGGCATCGAGCACATCACAGGTAATGAAAGAAAGATTCACTAGAAGGTGACGGGTTAAGCGTCAAGTCGGCTAGAGGCTGGCAGAGGGAAGAGCAGTCGATTGGCTGACCAGGAATATAGGAGGCAGGAGGCTAAATCAGAGTAGGACATGTCATGTAAATACCCCTGAGGAATACACTTCAAAAAATATATTTAATTAAACAATGATTAGTATTATGCTGTTGATGTAGGCTAAACTGAGTAGAAGATGCAACTCACTGAAAGCAAAGGCAGATTTAGCATCAGTCAGCACCAGTTTATTGATTTTCTATAACTGTAGCAAAACATTCTGCATACAGACAGGTACATTTTGTTTGTATTATCATTATTTATTTATTTAAACATTTTACCCCTTTTTCTCCCCAATTCGACATTCAATTGGTAGTTACCGTCTTGTCCCATTGCTGCAACTCCCATACGGACTCGGGAGAGGCGAAGGTCGAGAGCCATGCGTCCTCTGAAACACGACCCTGCCAAACCCCACTGCTTCTTGACACACTGCTCGCTTAACCCGGAAATCAGCCGCACTAATGTTTTGGCGGAAACACCGTACAACTGGTGACCAAGTCAGCGTGCATGCTACAGACAGACAAATATTGAAAGTGAAAAGAACAAATTGAGCCACTGTTGAAACTCATGGTTCTATTCAATCAGATCCGCTTTAGCCGACATCCGTATAGCAGTTGTTTTGGCAGTGTTGGATGTGGAACTAGGCTACATTAGAGCTGTCAAATCCATAAGAGGCTGCTGACATTAGGCAGTGTTTTACTTGCTATATTGTATTTACTTTGCCACCATGGCCTTTTTTGCCTTTACCTCCCTTCTCACCTAATTTGCTCACATTGTATATAGACTTGTTTATACTGTATTATTGACTGTATGTTTGTTTCACTCCATGTGTAACTCTGTGTCGTTGTATCTGTCGAACTGCTTTGCTTTATCTTGGCCAGGTCGCAATTATAAATGAGAACTTGTTCTCAACTTGCCTACCTGGTTAAATAAAGGTGAAATAAATAAATAAATAAAAGGCTATACCAAAGACTGTCTATTATATTGACAATATACTCGAGTGACCGCTCTAACAATGGAAATACATGTCCTCAAAGATAGAAGGCAAGCAGGAAGAGGCGAGATTAAGTGGGACCATTCTAGCCAATGAGAGGGCAGATACACGTGTGAACAACAGGCCATAGATCTAGATAGAGGACTCATCTTTGAATCTGTGCCATTATAGCATCTGTGAAAGTATGGACAGTGCCATTGAGGCTATCTCCATTTTAAAGTAGCAATTTTCTTCTTCTTCAATGGCTGATTGCTCCCAACTCATAGGAATCCCACCTAGTTGACTATTTTAAAATGATTAGAAGCCCTTAATGGCAATGTCCATGCTAAAATGGGTTATATCCATGATGAGTCCTCTATCTTTCTCTATGACAACTGATGTAAAGTTGTTTTTTCCCACGTGTATCCACATATCAGTGCATTCGTAACAACCTAACCATTACGAAACTTCTGTTTTAGCAAATTAACAATTACATTTTTTGTTGACCAAATTCGACACTCTCACTGACCTCCATACAAAAAAAATCCTCACTTCATGTGCTTATTTTCATGGACAGAGTAAATCCTCTCCCGCTTCAACTCTTCCTCTCTGGCTATACCTATAATGTAATTGGCTGCAGGGAGTTGATTTAAGAGAAATCCCACACAGCATTGTTTACAAATGCAAACACTGGAATATGAGATGTAATCTCGACCTCTATTCGGCTGATTTAAATTCTCATGATTTTGTTGAATGATTTTCAGTTTAAGAGTCATTATTTCTATATAGCCTACACTTTCTTGATCTGAACTTGGGATGGGTGTGGCTTCGTGACAATGATCAATAGCAGCTGGTCACTGATTTGACAGCTCCAACCAGTTACACCTCTGACACCACCAACACATCAGTTATGAGGGTGTCGGCTGCCGCTGGTTAACGCTTGATCTGATTGAATGTAGGCCTCAGTCAAATAAGACCGGAGAACCCTGTACACGTACAGTGCATTCTGAAAGTATTCAGACCCTTTTACTTTTTTCCATATTTTGCTAAATCACAGCCTTATTCTAAAACAGATGAAATTGTTTTTCCCCTAATCAATCTATACACAATACCCAATAATGACAAAGCAAAAATAGGTTTTTCAAAAAACAAAAATATCACATTGGCATTACTATTCAGACGTTTTAGTCAGTACTTTGTTGAAGCACTTTTTGCAGCAGTTGCAGCCTCGAGTCTTCTTGGGTATGACACTACAAGCTTGGCACACCTGTATTTGGGAAGTTTCTCCCATTCTTCTCTGCAGATCCTCTCAAGCTCTGTCAGGTTGGATGGGGAGCGTCGCTGCACAGCTATTTTCAGGTCTCTCCAGAGATATTAGATCGAGTTCAAGTCTGGGCTCTGGCTGGGCCATTCAAGGACATTCAGAGACTTGTCACGAAGCCACTCCTGCGTTGTCTTGGCTGTGTGCTTAGGGTCGGTGTCCTGTTGGAAAATGAACCTTTGCCCCAGTCTGAGGTCCTGAGCACTCTGGAGCAGGTTTTCATCAAGGATCTCTCTCTACTTTGCTCCGTTAATTTTTCCCTCTATCCTGACTTGTCTCCCAGTCCCTGCCACTGAAAAACATCCCCACAGCATAATGCTGCCACCACCTTTCTTCACTGTGGGGATGGTGCCAAGTTTCCTCCAGACAGCACCCTTGGCATTCAGGCCAAAGAGTTCAATCATGGTTTCATCAGAAAGTTTTCCTCATGGTCTGAGAGTCCTTTAGGTGCCTTTTGGCAAACTCCAAGTGGGCTGTCATGGGCCTTTTACTGAGGAGTGGAGTCCGTCTGGCCACTCTATCATAAAGGCCTGACTGGTGGAGTGCTGCAGAAATGGTTGTCTTTGTGGAAGGTTCTCCCATCTCCACAGAGGCGCTCTGTCAGTGTGACCATCGGCTTCTTGGTCACCTCCCTGACCAAGGCCCTTCTCCCCCAATTGCTCAGTTTGGCCAGGCAGCCAGCTCTAGGAAGGGTCTTGGTGGTTCCAAACTTCTTCCATCTAATAATGATGGAGACCACTGTGTTCTTGGGGACCTTCAATGCTACAGACAATTTTTGGTACCCTTCCCCAGATCTGTGCCCTGACATAATCCTGTCTCGGAGCTCTACGGACAATTCCTTCGACCTCATGGCTTGGTTTTTGCTCTGACATGCACTGTCAACCGTGGGACCTTAAAATTGATTTCATTGTCATATTTTGTCAACAATCTACACAGAATATTCTGTCAAAGTGTGTGCCTATCCAAATCATGTCCAATCAATTGAATTTACCACAGGTAGACTCCAATCAAGTTGTAGAAACATCTCAAAGATGATAAATGGAAACCAGATGCACCTGAGCTAAATGTAGAGTCTCATAGCAAAGGGTCTGAATACTTAAATAAGGTATTCCGTTTTATATATTTTTTATAAATATGCAAAAAATTCTAAAAATGCTTTATGGGGTATATAGTGGTCGTTGGTGGTCATTTAAAAAAAATCTATTTTAGAATTAGGGAAGTGGTCTGAATACTTTCCATCATAGCTTTGTGAAGTTTATGGAAATTCTGTACATATGATTGGGGTCCCCAGGATCGAGTTTGAGAAACGCTGCTTTAGTATGACAGTATCACAACTTCAAAGGGAGGAATGTGTTGAATTTGCACCCTTTGTCTCATCTTCTTCCATCTTTGAGAGACGTATGGTGAATATACAATGATGTGACAGACAATGGTTTCTTCCTTTTCAACATATCATAAACAGAAAGACTGCACATCATACAACAGCTCAAGCAACACAACACAACTGTTCCATTATTATAATTTTATGATTGAACCTTTATTTAACTAGGTAAGTCAGTTAAGAACAAATTCTTATTTACAATGGCGGCCTAGGAACAGTGGGTTAACTGCATGTTCAGGGGCAGAATGACAGATTTATATCTTGTCAGCTCGGGGATTCAATCTAGCAGCCTTTCGGTTACTGGCCCAACGCTCTAACCACTAGGCTACCTGCCACCCCTACACTCTAACCACTAGGCTACCTGCCACCCCTACACTCTAACCACTAGGCTACCTGCCGCCCCAGCATAACTGCTAGTACAGAAGTATACAATATAGGTACAGTAACATTATATATATGTGAAGAATAATGATGCTAATGAGCTGATGTATACAAGAATGAAAAAGCTTATTGTAAAGCAAGATAAGGGAGAGTCTCCATACTGTATTTTGACATAAAAGGCATTGCTACTGCTTTCATTCACCAAGTGTTATTACACTGGCACAATGCACACAAGCACGCACACACGCACGCACACACACGTACACGTACACATACACACACACACAGACCCACACACAGACACACACACACACAATTTATTGAAATTCAGATAAGTAATAAAGTCCTCACAGTTTGCAAACAGTCTAAAATTTGTTATCCAGTAACCTAAAATGTTGTAGCGCTAACTGTTGTTATAGCAACACAATATTCTTTAAATATTTACATTTATTTAATGATCAACTAAATCTACTTCATATATTGTATGTCCTTTACTTTACAATGAAGATAAAAATTGATTTCCTTCAAGTTTTCACTGTAGTTTACTGCTGCCTCCCTAACCATTCCACACAAACTTGCTGCAATAGCAAACAAGATTAATTTCCAATTAAAAATGCAAATCCACTGCAAATACAAATTGACCGATAAAGCTGTTGAGAGCAAAGCCAATAGAAAACATACATTTAAACGGTATTTTCCATTTCCAACATGGTAGTTTATCTCAGACCTACATTCAATTAAAACTAGGTTTTAAACGCATCTAAGATTTAATGTCAGGGAGTCAAGCAGGGGTTATCCTCATGGTGTTGACTTTAATAAAATGAAAGTCCTTTTGAGTAAAACCTTTTTTCTATACCGTTATTATTTCACCAGGGTCTCCGTTTACACACAGGCTCCTGCAGCATCAAAAGGCTTGATACTATATATTGATGTGCCACTTGATATGTACATAAATATTCATATGAATAAATTCCATTATGTACACCTTCATCCATATTTCTTCAACACAAATTACTAAATACAATTCTAGGTCAGCCTAGACTTGACCAAGACAAGAAGTGATTTCATGTAAGTTAAGTGGTTTATCTGTTAATGAACGCTGTGTTAAATAGACCCGCACTGGGTGAATACACAGCGATCCAAGCCTTCAGTCCTTAACATTCAAACTGCCATGAGCTGGGTATATTTCATTATGCTTGTCTGCAGGTAAGCTCTATTGTTCTAGAGGTTTTACTCTGAGTAATTCTCTCTGTAATCCTCAGTGAGTCCCAAACGAA
Organism: Oncorhynchus keta; assembly: GCF_023373465.1. Lineage (NCBI taxonomy): Eukaryota > Metazoa > Chordata > Actinopteri > Salmoniformes > Salmonidae > Oncorhynchus > Oncorhynchus keta. The sequence continues at coordinate 27,459,227 of NC_068442.1, forward strand.
ATAACAAAAATTGTCTGAGCCTTTAATGCTACAAAACATCCCACAGTGCTCTCTGATTGAATAACAACCTGAAGGAAACTTCAGGATGCAGGTTTCTGTGTGAGATGTTGCTGTTAAGCCTTGCCTGGTGAGGCTTGAATAATCTGTCTTGGGTTCTAGATGTTTGAGGTTTATTTGCTCATTTACATTCTACCCTCAGCTCTCCCAGACAGCATCCCCCTGGAACCATACTATCCAACTCTTAAATTGATGAAAAGGAGGAGAGTATTTCAGAGAGAGTTAGAGAGATAATGTGTGTATGAAATGAATACACTACAGATGAGGAGCCACCAATCTGAACATGCAGCTAGAAATATATGCAACTCAGTTTTAGTACACAAAAAATATTTGTGAGTTTATTATCCTTTTTTAATATATTTTTTTCATGTCCTCAATGAGTTCCTCCCTCCCCTTCACCCTGATCGTGCCTATATCTTGGCCAACAGCAGCAGAAGGGACAGACATAAGGAGAGCAACCAGAAAGAGGCGGGACCTAGATGGTGGGTGTGTGCTTTTAGAGACTCCTGGTTAATCTCTTCCTGGTTGGGTGGGCTCAGGGCATCAGCAGTGCCAGCTGGTTGGTTACGACTGGAGCACATGTCATACAGGTTACCAGAAAACTGCATCTTCTTGGACTCCTGTCGCAGAGACTCCCAGACTGCAGCAGCCTCATCAGGACAGCCCGCCATCGCCACATTCGCACAGTCATGAAACTCATCCCAGGACCTGTAGGGGATGGAAGAGAGATGGTCACATAGCTCTTGAGTTCTAGAATAACTTTTATACGTCCATATCTTTCTAACAACCAGGTATAACAATGTAGTTCAAGACACTATTATTCATCTGTGTGATACAGTAAAGGATCCCCCATGAAACCATGGTTGTAGTTATGTGGTTGCTATGGGAAGGGCTGTGTGTAAATCTATAAGAAGGAGATCAGGTAGAAGAAGATTGGTCCAACACGACATATGCCCGTAACACTACACATCATAGATTCACATTCCCTGGGTACAAGTGCAGAAAGGCTAAACGTGTACTGTATTTGGATATGGGCCCTTAGTATAAACTCAACCCCAAAACAGCACATCTGCTGGGGGCTTAGGTGCATCTGTTTACCATACACACAGGAGACCTTGAGGGGAATGGGTGAAACAAAGTGGAAGCAAAATGCAGCCTTGCAAAGTCCCAGAGTCACATGTGCAGTAGAAAACAGCAGAGTAACAGCAGGTGAAGGGTAGCTTGTTAGCTAAATCTGACCGCAGTCTCTTTTCTGATTAAAATAATAAAGGATTGCTGAGGTGTTAGATTGAACACTTGATCTAAAACATACACCGCATGCTAATGCATAAACAAACACACATAAAGATACACACAAACCAAGTTTGAGGGAAACAATGACATTACCCGTTCTAATAATGGCAGATTTCCCCTTCATTTCTATTCTATACTCACAGTAAGCTCTCCTATCATTCCATAGAGAATACTGACAGTGGTGCAGCCTTGGCCTAGATGCAAATCTGAGAATTTTATCCAGGAGAGAAAATACTGCCTTTCTACTGGTCCCTGATAGATTCCTGGGAAGTGTGTGAATATGTGTTAGCATTTGCATATGCGAGTTTGTGTATGTGGGTGTGTTTGTGTTTGTGTCAATGTGCACTGGACACACATGTACAGGTAACTGCCAAAAATAAAGGAAACACCAACATAAAATGTCTTAATAGGGCGTTGGGGCACCATGATCCAGAACAGCTTCAAAGCACCTTGGCATAGCCTTAAGAGTATCTGTAACTCTATTGGAGCGATGGAACACCATTCTTCCATGAGAATTTCCAAAATGTGGTGTTTTGTTGCTGGTGGTGGAAAAGACTCTCTAAGGCGCCACTCAAGAATCTTCTTAAGTGTTCAATTGGGTCTGGTGACTGAGACGGCCATTGCATATGGTTTACATCGTTTTCATGCTCATCAAACCATTCAGTGACCACTTATGCCCTGTGGATAGGGCCATTGCCACCTGTGTGGAAGCACCCACTTTCAATATACTTTGTATCTCTCAAGTGTTTCTATTATTTGGGCAGTTACCTGTATGCAACGGTGTGCTGACTGAGTGGCAGGATTACCTTAATTGGTACCTACAAAAGAGTACAGAAGAGATTGAGTCATTTTGACTCAATATGAATTTAAAATGCAAATATCAATTTTTATGTCATGCCCCCCTCCTTGACTTTTCTTTAATAAGTCTATATAACAGACGTACTGTATGTGGTCCGAAAATTATGCAAAAAAGCAAATCCATGCTTTTGTCACTTCTAGATTAGACTACTGCAATGCTCTACTTTTGGGCTACCCGGATAAAGCACAAATAAACTTCAGTTAGTGCTAATTACGACTGCTGGAATCTTGACTAGAACCCAAATATTTGATCATATTACTCCAGTGCTAACCTCTCTACATTGGCTTCCTGTTAAGGCTAGGGCTGATTTCAAGGTTTCACTGCTAAACTACAAAGCATTACATGGGCTTGCTCCTACCTATCTCTCTGATTTGGTCCTGCCGTACACACCTAACAGGTGGGCCAAAAGTTTTGAGAATGACACAAATATTAATTTTCACAAAGTCTGCTGCCTCAGTTTGTATGATGGCAATTTACATATTCTCCAGAAAGAAGTGATCAGATGAATTGCAACTTATTGCAAAGTCCCTCTTTTCCATGCAAATAAACTGAATCCCCAAAAACATTTCCACTGCATATCAGCCCTGCCACAAAAGGACCAGCTGACATCATGTCAGTGATTCTCTCGTTAACACAGGTGTGAGTGTTGTCGAGGACAAGGCTGGAGATCACCCTGTCATGCTGATTGAGTTCGAATAACAGACTGGAAGCTTCAAAAGGAGGGTGGTGCTTGGAATCATTGTTCTTCCTCTGTCAACCATTGTTACCTGCAAGGAAACACGTGCCGTCATCATTGCTCTGCACAAAAAGGGCTTCAGAGACAAGGATATTGCTGACAGTAAGATTGCACCTAAATCAACCATTTATCGGATCATCAAGAACTTCAAGGAGAGCGGTTCAATTGTTGTGAAGAAGGCTTCAGGGCACCCAAGAAAGTCCAGCAAGCGCCAGGACAGTATCCTAAAGTTGATTCAGCTGCGGGATCTGGGCATCACCAGTACAGAGCTTGCTCAGGAATGGCAGCAGGCAGGTGTGAGTGCATCTGCATGCACAGTGAGGCAAAGACTTTTGGAGGATGGCCTGGTGTCAAGAAGGGCAGCAAAGAAGCCACTTCTCTCCAGGAAAAACATCAGGGACAGACTGATATTCTGAAAAAGGTACAGGGATTGGACTGCTGAGGACTGGGGTAAAGTAATTTTCTCAGTTGAATCCCCTATCCGATTGTTTGGGGCATCCAGAAAAAAGCTTGTCCGGAGAAGACAAGGTGAGCGCTACCATCAGTCCTGTGTCATGCCAACAGTAAAGCATCCTGAGACCATTCATGTGTGGGGTTGCTTCTCAGCCAAGGGAATGGGCTCGCTCATAATTTTGCCTAAGAACACAGCCATGAATAAAGAATGGTACCAACACATCCTCCGAGAGCAACTTCTCCCAACCATCCAGGAACAGTTTGGTGACAAACAATGCCTTTTCCAGCATGATGGATGGAGCACATTGTCATAAGGCAAAAGTTATAACTGAATGGCTCGGAGAACAAAACTGATATTTTGGGTCCATGGCCAGGAAACTCCCCAGACCTTAATCCCATTGAGAACTTGTGGTCAATCCTCAAGAGGCAAACAAAAACCCACAAATTCTGACAAACTCCAAGCATTGATTATGCAAGAATGGGCTGCCATTAGTCAGGATGTGGCCCAGAAGTTAATTGACAGCATGTCAGGGAGGATTGCAGAGGTCTTGAAAAACAAGGGTCAACACTGCAAATATTGACTCTGCATCAACTTCATGTAATTGTCAATAAAAGCCTTTGACACTTATGAAATGCTTGTAATTATACTTCAGTATTCCATAGTAACATTTGACAAAAATATCTAAAGACACTGAAGCAGCAAACTTTGTGGAAATTAATATTTGTGTCATTCAAAACTTTTGGCCACGACTGTACATGTATGCTATGGTCACAAGACGCAAGCCTCCTTATTGTCCTTAAAATGTTGAAGCAAACAGCTGGAGGCAGGGCTTTCTCCTATAGAGCTCAATTTTTATGGAATGGTCTGCCTATCCATGCGAGAGACGCAGACTCTGTCTCGATCTTTAAGTCTTTATTGAAGACTCATCTCTTCAGTAAGTTCTATGATTGAGTGTAGTCTGGCCCAGGGGTACGAAGATGAACGGAAAGGCACTGGAGCGACAAGCGGCCCTTGCTGTATCTGCCTGGCCGGTTCGCCTCTCTCCACTGGGATTCTCTGCCTCTGACCCTATTATGAGGGCTGAGCCACTGGCTTACTAGTGCTCTTACATGCCATCCCTAGGAGGGGTGCGTCACTTGAGTGGGTTGAGTCACCGACGTGATCTTCCTGTCTGGGTTGACGCCCCCTCGGGTTCGTGCCGTGGGGGAGATCTTCATGGGCTATAATCAGCCTTGTCTCAGGGTAGTAAGTTGGTGTTTTGCGGATCTCCCTCTAGTGGTGTGGGGGTTGTGCTTTGGTCAAGTGGGTGGGGTTATATCCTACCTAATTGGTCCTGTTCGGGGGTATCGTCAGACAGGGCCACCGTGTCTCTTGACCCCTCCTGTCTCAGCCTCCAGTTTCTATGCGAGCACTAGTTTATGTGTCGGGGGACTAGGGTCAGTCTATTGTATCTGGTGTAATTCTCCTGTGTCCTGTGTGCATTTAAGTATGTGCCCTTTAATTCTCTCTCTCTTCCTCTCCCTCCCCTCCTGGAGGACCTGAGCCCTAGGACCATGCCTCAGGAATTCCTGGCCTGATGACTCCTTGCTGTCCCAAGTCCACCTGGTCGTGCTGCTGCTCCAGTTTCAACTGTTCTGCCTGCGGCTATGGAACCCGGACGTGCTACCTTGTACCGGACCTGTTGATTTTGACTCTCCCTCTCTACCGCACCTGCTGTCTCGAATTCTGAAACCTCAGCTATGAAAAGCCAACTGACATTTACACCTGTTGTACCCTCTACAACCACTGTGATTATTATTATTTGACCCTGCTGGTCATCTATGAACGTTTGAACATCTTGGCCATGTACTGTTATAATCTCCTGGCCACCCCTCATAGCCTGGGTCCTCTCTAGGTTTCTTCCTAGGTTCCTGCCTTTCTAGGGAGTTTTTCCTAGCCACCATGCTTCTACATCTGCATTGCTTGCCGTTTGTGTATCTGTATAGCACTTTGTGACATCGGCTGATGTAAAAAGGGCTTTATAAATAATATTGATTGACTGATTGATATGTTGTAAAAATTTGAATATCACCGACGTCACCGATTGAAATACTACTAGCACGCACCACAAACTAGCTAGCCAATTCACACCAGTCACAGATGCAACAATATGTCTGGGAATGGGTTGAGCTTGATGCAGTGATGCATAGACTAGCATCTACCATGACATTACTGCTCAACAAATTCATAGACATTTCCAGAAGGGAAGGTATAATATTAAGATGGATTACAGAATCATGTATAAATAGAATGGAAAGCGGAGATGGGTAAAGAAAGACCCTTAATCTTTCATTAGGTACTCCACTATGCCTACAGCAAATGGGAAGAGCTGTCAGCATGTTAGAGAGAGATAGAGATGGACAAAGATCTGGAGGGAATTAAATAGAGGTAAAGATATGGTGGAGTCCATCTTTCAATGGTAATGAAGGGTCACCGTGTTCCATCAATTTACACATTTCAAAGTGGGAGTCTGTTTGTGTGTGTGTGTGTGTGTGTGTTTATAAACAACATAAAGATGAGAGGATTGTGTGTGTCTGTGTGTGTACAGATGTGTATGTGTACAGATGTGTGTGCTTACTTGCAGATGGTGTGTATCTCCTGTGTATCCTCGATCTTCTGGGCACTCTCAGTCAGGCTGTCCCCCAGAGCCATCAGACACTGAGCGAAGCCCTTATAGATGGAGTGACACCTCCTGGTGGAGGCAGCAGAGCTGGGACAGGGGCCGACGACTGGAAGGAGACACAGAGACAGAGACATACAGTATACCATCAGCACTCTCTGTATCCCTGGCTCACAGTGGGGAGAAATGAGCATCAGGAGAGTTCAACACTGCCCAAGCATGGGACTTCGGAGTGTTTTTTAAGAACTTGTTTGGTTACTTAAACAAGCTGCATCCAAGTTCTCGGTATTATACAAGGCTTTTGACTGACCTTGGATCCTCTATTGCTGGATCTTCTATCATTTTCTTTAACTCTCCTGACATTAAGAGACCTGGTTATGTTGCTTTGTCAGGCTATTTCAGAAAGAGTACCTCAGTCCTTGAAAACAGCATGGTTTTATACACTCCAAAGTAATGGGATTTGAGTGCCTCGCTCTGAACAACCAACCTTCAAGGCGCACACTCCAGAATGTCCATGTATGAAAAATATGTTTGGAAAGATAATTGTGGCCTTGAAGGATGTTTTAGCTGAATCATGTCAGAGGGGTACAGGCTGTAGTGTGAGTGACCCAGATAGAACTTAATTTCATGATCATTTAGGCTACATATGAATCCTTTTAATGTGAAGCAATTAGTGCCTGTAAGCCAAAGTACTAAAGAAAAAGTGAGTCATGAACCCACAAGATGAAACTGCTCCCTTAGAGACCTCTATCTCTTTATCCCCTCTCTCTTCCCATACTTCTTCCTTCCCTGGTAATACAGCCATTTGAAGGCGAACTCTCAAAGAGCGTAACGGTGGGACTAAGTGAGGTAAAACTGAGGATGGTAATTGGGTCAGACAGCAGATCACCAGAATTCTCTTCTGGTCCCCCGGGAAGGACATGTTTAATATTTAATAGGTAAGATTTCTTTCTGTTGCGGCAAACCTACTGATTTCAGGCAATGTTTGGCAGTGGGGGTCTAACATTTAATAAAAACCTGCAGAGGTCTCGTCAAAAGTGTGAATACAGTCAAGAGAGATAGGTAGAGTATAAGGAACTAGAGGGAAGAGAAGTGAAGAGGAACATATGAGCCCTCTATTGAGGAAGTAAAAAAAAAAGAGACACCTATGTTGGTCAAAAAACAAGTGTTGTCCAGCCCAGTGGTTCTTCATGTAAGCACATGTTGCTGGTGTATGCTGCTGCCTTAGGCTGCTTTTGAGCTTCAATATAAATATTTGATAGTATGACAGACCCTGGGGGAATCCATGGATCACTCTGTTTAAAAAGCACGCAGTCTCAGGTCAGACAGACACGACTGAGGAAAAAAACGGACATTGTTGTTTCAGTGTAGAAAAACATTCAATTGCTTTTCTATCCATAAGGGGTGTATTTACACCACACTCTGGTTTTAATTTACCAAACCCCCCCCTCCTTGTCAATAATGATCGATAAAGATATGTGCACATCTAGCTATGCATTCCTTGAAGGTTAGAAATCTAATGATTTTCTGTGCAGATATTTTCTTTCAAGAGTATTGGTGTCATGAGACAAAATACAATTAAAGTGCAGGTATCAATATCAAAAGTATACAGGGAAAATGTTCTATAAGTGTCAGGCATCATAGCCATACTGTCTCTACCACGACATACAGTAGATAGACAACTGGATGCCAAAGGCACTGTATAATCTTGCGTTTTCCTGTCATTAATAGCAATGTTCCATGAGGCTTGTTACTGGAGTTTCTTTGGCTCATGGTGCAACAGCACATCAGAACTACCACAGTGGAGCCTTTGCTTCCATGTACAGTATTAACATCACTCTACCAGTTGCAGCCTCAGTAATGAACTGGCCTGTAAGCCAGGGAAAATATCTGCAGGCCATGAGAGTGGAGCACAGAGATCAAGGTGAGTAATTGGAAGGATTCAGGAAAAGACCATGCTCACCAGTCAGAGATGTTTAAAACACTGCTACTTATTCTTATTACTGCTCCTGATAATCCTCACACAATTGCTGGTCAGGGTGGAAAATGGAATGAGTCACTACCCAAATGAGAAAGTTTATGGTCCCGGGGGAGTTTGCAAGGCTTTTCTGGAAATCCAGTACTGTCACACCCTGAGCTGTTTCACCTGTCTTTGTGATTGTCTCCACCCCCCTCCAGGTGTTGCCCATCTTCCCCTTATCCCCTCGAAATCTCTCCGGGTCCTCATCAACTCTGGGGGCGATTAGAGCTTTTTGGACTCTACTCTGGCTTCCTAGCTGGGCATCCCCCACTCAGCCCCTCTCCATTCCCATGGGCATTAGAGCGCTGGACTGGCACTCTATGTGGTGGTCACCGACAACACCACTCCCATCAACCTACGTGTGTCAGGGAACCACAGTGAGGCTATCCAGTTCCTGCTCATTAAGTCTCCTCAGATTCCCATGGTATTGGGATTCTCCTGGCTCCAGCGACACAATCCCCTCATTAACTGGTCTACTGGTGTCATCATGGGCTGGAGCCTGTTCTGCCACGTCCATTGCCTGAAGTCAGCACAAGCTCGGAAGTTGCCCCGGACCTCTCCACCATTCCTGCGGAGTCTTTGTCTACCTCGATGACATCCTAGTCTTCTCACACTCCACCCAAGAACATGTGCTCCACGTCTGACAGGTTCTCCAATGCCTCCTGGAGAACCAGCTGTTTGTAAAAGCAGAGAAGTGTGAGTTCCATCACTCCACCATCCCTTTTATGGGTTACATCATCGCTGCAGGGAGTGTACAAATGGATCCCGGGAAGGTGAGAGCGGTGGTGGATTAGCCCCACCTACTTCCAGGGTGCAGCTGCAATGTTTTCTGGAGATCACCAACTTCTATCGCTGCTTTATCCGGGGTTACAGCACCCTGGCTTCCCCACTGTCTGCACTCACCTCGCCCAAGTTTTGTTCACATGGTCTCCAGCTGCTGACCGGGCGTTCCGGGATCTCAAACATCGCTTCACCACAGCTCCCATCTTGGTTCATCCTGACCTATTGTTAAGGGAATTTTTAACAATGATGACTAATTATGTATACATTTCAATCAGGACTGACTAATCTGAATAATATTATGTTACTGTACATGTATGAATTTTCTCTCTTGCTTCCAGTATTGAATATAATGTAGTCAAGAGTTTAGAACAATGACGGTCTGTTCCTTGGTACAAATGAATGAACTATCTCCAGACTGTCTAGAATGCTTATCTACACTGACTGACCTTGGCTCTAGGCGAGGAGGGAAGGTTTGAGAGCTATAGAGCCTTTCTACCAGTGTCAAGAAGAGACGGAACATTTAGAAAACGCTGACGTCATTTTCAGTTTATAACCTGTGGTAAAATGTGTATGAACTCAGTACTCTCTTGAATAAAGGCTGATACTTGACTTTAAGACCGGGACTCTGTCCATTCCTATAAAATAAGGGTCTTACAAATCCTTATGAATTGACAGAGTGTTTAATTTTAATTGGGAATTAAAACAGAGGAATTAAATTCCTTCAACACCTATCCCGTCAGTTCGTGGTGGAGGTTGATGTTTCGGATGTCGGGGTGGGGGCTGTCCTGTCCCAGCGTTCTTCCCTGGACCTCAAGCTACATCCCTGCACAATTGCCTCAATGCCAGAGAGAAGAACTACGATGTAGGGAATTGTGAGCTTCTCGCAGTGAAGACGGCGTTGGAGGAATGGAGGCACTGGCTGGAGGGGGTGGAACATCCATTCATCGTGTGGACTGACCACAAGAACCTGAAGTATCTCTGTACCGCCAAGTGCCTTAATTCCAGGCAAGCTAGATGGGCCCTGGTGTTCACACAGTTCAACTACCCCTCTCCCCCGTCTCATCGACGGCCAACCAGCGTACACTGAGGCATCTCCTGAAGGTTCGACCTCGGGGCAGGGGGTTCCAGTCCCTGGTTTAACTAGGAGGGTTATGGCCCGGAGGAGAGGTGCTGGGTCCTCGCCAGGGACATCCTGGACCCAGGCCCCAATGTGGATATCCAACGCCGGCACCCCGGTCAACCAGGTAGGATGCCAGGTGTGGCCCTAGAGGGGGGGATACTGTCAAACCCTGATCTGTTTCACCTGTATTTGTGATTGTCTCCACCCCCCTCCAGGTGTCACCCATCTTCCCCATTATCCCCTGTGTATTTATACCTTGGTTCTCTGTTTGTCGTTAGTCTGTTACCAGTTAATTTTATTTTGTCAAGCCTACCAGCGTTTTCCCCTCTGCTCCGTCTTTCGATTGTTCCTGTTTCCTAGTTTTCTCGGTGTTGACCCTTCTGCCTGCCCTGAGCCTGAGCCTGCCTGCCGTCCTGTACCTTTGCCCCATCTATCTGGATTACTGACCTCTGCCTGCCCTTGACCTGCTTTTTGCCTGCACCTGTTCGATTAATAAACTGTTACTTCAACATTGTCTGCATTTGGGTCTTACCTGAAACGTGATAAGTACAGTCTGTATAATACAGAGTAAAACAGAACAGCATAATGAGTTGAAATATACTATTCCAACATAACATGTTATATGTTATCAAAGACCACCATTAATAACAATGTGCTCCCTTGAAACATAACATGTAGCTGATGACTATGTGTTTGAAGGGAATACATCAATGGAAAACATAATTATATATTTTTTTATAAAGGTCCATTTGACATCACTCCATATATGATTCATCTCCATAAGCATAAAACAGTATTAAGTGTAAGAATAGACAAGATAAAAATATAGTATTTTTTGGTAAGATCCAGCTGACCTTAGTCCACTGTAATAACTGGGTCTGGACAGCACGCCCAGCAGACTGAGTCTTTCTCGGGACAAGCGTGTGATCTCTATTCATGAGACTGAATATGCAGATGTTGGCAGGTGCAGTGCTGAACTAGCAGACTTGGTGCTGATGCCTGATGCACAGACTCCCCACAGGGCGCACATCAAAATTAATTGAACCCATTCTTTCTCATGTGTCAATTTCTGAAAGATTTCGATAAACCCATACACAAATGCTTGTGACACCTCTAAAATATAAAACAGGACTTAGAGTTCAGCTGACCATTTTGCTGCATATAATGTTCTAAGTGTACTTTTCTTCCTTCCGCTGGGTGTTTTTTACTGTGTTCAAGTAGGAAGTGGGGAAATAATAAAGCACTACAAATCCCAGGGTCCTCTTGTTCGTTGCAGGTAACCTGTTGTTGGTTTTATTTCACCACTGAAATTCTTATCTCCAGGTGTTTAATTAAATGACCAAATGTATTCCCTCAATCCCTTTATTATATAAAAGTAATAGGATAAAAACTCTCCACAGACTGTTTTGTTCATTTGGTAGGACTCTTGACTTGCTCTGACTCAAATGGCTGGAGAATCAGTGGAGAAACCAATTACAATAAGTTGTTCCTTTACCTGTGTAGTAACACTGAACTTACTACAGTAACTTATATAACGCTTACGTAATTGTCATTATGAAACTAAACTAATAAGATACTAATCAAAATCTAGTATTATCTGGGATCAGTGTAAAATCTGTGATAAGTATAGAGGTGTCATCTAGTAATAAGCTGATAATCTGATTGATCTGTCAGACACATAGGGAGTGATATCTCATGCTAGGCTCCATCATACAGCCCTGCAGTAATACCTTTCAATGAGAAAGAATGGATGGTTACTCTTGCCTGCACGGTTTAACTGAACCACATTTGAAAACTGATTTCAATAAGAAAGAATAGATAGTTACTTTGCCTGTGCAGATGGACTGAGCCACATTGAAAGTGCTGATATGATCGTGAATGAGAGAGGAGAGGCGTACACTGAGAAGACTGGTGTACACTGGCCTGGGTTATTTCTAACATCAACTCCACACACATCCACTGGGAGGACGACTCCATCCAATACACTACGAGGTGCTCTAGAGACAGGAGCCATTAGCCAAGTTATTAGACTGATATATCTGCCACATCATTAGCACTGTTACCCTCACAGGGACTGGAATTTTAATAGAAAGTCCTCTTTGTTCATCTGCGGGTGGCGCTCAGAGGTCTGTCTGGCACTGTCTGAACAGGCTCCAGTGTGGCATTGTTTAAAAAGCATCCAGTGTGTCTGATTAGTAGCAGCTCAGTGTCTCTCTTTGTCTGAGCAAATATTCAGCGTGTCACTGTCTGAGCACCAAAGCCAAAGGTTTTTGTCTGAGCAGGTAGCTGCTGTGTTCTACTCTCTGAGACTGAGTGGGTGGGAGGCTGGGGAGGTTTACTATGGTACTATGGTAACTCAGGCCTCTGGTGTTACATCGTTAAGGGCGAAAGCCAGGCTAATTAACCTGCCGGTGACAGCATCGCGTGCGAGAGGAATAGAGGAACTGAATTCCCACTGCAGGCTCCATGCTGGGTACAATAAGAAAGAGAGAGAGAAATAAAGAGAGAAAAAGGGAGAAAGAGTGAGGGAGAGTACGCATGGGATGGGCATAAAAAAACAACACCTGATAATTAGCTCTACCATACTAACTTCTATTTCCAAATAAATGCTTAACCGCTCAGATTTTTCCATTTGCACCTCAGCTCACACTGGAGAGGAGAGATAAGAATAAAAAGCCTAGATATTAATTTTCCTAGACAGGATAATAGTGATACTGAGTGGAGCGAGAAGGATAGGTGAAGAGGAGGTGAATACATAATACACACTGTGCTCAAGAAAGACAAAGATTTTGCAACATCATTAGTAAATTCTGAAGCATTATGAGGAAGGAGAGGCTGGAACAACTGGGTGGAGTCTTGGTTTAACTGTAATCTGTTCTAATGAGGTAAACGCCAAGCAGGTCACACTAAAATGACTGGGTTAATGTTACTACCAACATCATGTTCATTAGGACCACCAATGTTGCTGTGTAAGTTGTCCTATAGGTGTGTGGAAATAATTGGAACAAAATGCAGAGCTAGGAATATTACATGAGGCAAATCCTCTGCCTGTTTGTTAGTACAGAGAGAGAGAGAGGAGGGAGAGAGGGAGATAAATATGCTTTACTCAGAGAGCAACCTTTCACATCAATGTAAAGAAAGAGCTGCATCAGACATGAAATACAATCCAGCTCTTTAAAGCTAGAAACTTTAATTGAATAACAAATTCAATAACACCCAGTCTCTGATTTGATAGAAAAAGCAGAGGGATGCGCCTGGAGAAATGTAACCTCCCTCAAATTCATTGACAGAGCTATGGATGCAAGGACTTCCATGATGTCAAAATTATAGTTTGAAGCATGTTTTGAGGCTATATAGTTTTGTTGACATTTGCATTATTTACAAACATTGGAGTAAAACAAGCGTATATTTTGGGTTTTGATAGGGTACGACAGTTGAACTAAACGCACAAGACATTTATAAGTTATATTTTTCAAGAATCAATTGCTATATATTAGGGATGTAATGATTCACCGCTACGCAGCAGTCCCCGATTCAAATGTTTAAGATACAACTGCATCAGTCGGTGGACCCCAAACCCATATATACACACATATATATATATACAGTGCCTTGCGAAAGTATTCGGCCCCCTTGAACTTAATAATATAATAATATAATAATAATATAATATATGCCATTTAGCAGACGCTTTTATCCAAAGCGACTTACAGTCATGTGTGCATACATTCTACGTATGGGTGGTCCCGGGGATCGAACCCACTACCCTGGCGTTACAAACGCCATGCTCTACCAACTGAGCTACAGAAGGACCACAACTTTGCGACCTTTTGCCACATTTCAGGCTTCAAACATAAAGATATAAAATTGTATGTTTTTGTGAAGAATCAACAACAAGTGGGACACAATCATGAAGTGGAACAACATTTATTGGACATTTCAAACTTTTTTAACGAATCAAAAACTGAAAAATTGGGCGTGCAAAATTATTCAGCCCCTTTACTTTCAGTGCAGCAAACTCTCTCCAGAAGTTCAGTGAGGATCTCTGAATGATCCAATGTTGACCTAAATGACTAATGATGATAAATACAATCCACCTGCGTGTAATCAAGTCTCCGTATAAATGCACCTGCACTGTGATAGTCTCAGAGGTCCGTTAAAAGCGCAGAGAGCATCATGAAGAACAAGGAACACACCAGGCAGATCCGAGATACTGTTGTGAAGAAGTTTAAAGCCGGATTTGGATACAAAAAGATTTCCCAAGCTTTAAACATCCCAAGGAGCACTGTGCAAGCGATAATATTGAAATGGGAGGAGTATCAGACCACTGCAAATCTACCAAGACCTGGCCGTCCCTCTAAACTTTCAACTCATACAAGAAGAAGACTGATCAGAGATGCAGCCAAGAGGCCCATGATCACTCTGGATGAACTGCAGAGATCTACAGCTGAGGTGGGACACTCTGTCCATCGGACAACAATCAGTCGTATATTGCACAAATCTGGCCTTTATGGAAGAGTGGCAAGAAGAAAGGCATTTCTTAAAGATATCCATAAAAAGTGTCATTTAAAGTTTGCCACAAGCCACCTGGGAGACACACCAAACATGTGGAAGAAGGTGCTCTGGTCAGATGAAACCAAAATTGAACTTTTTGGCAACAATGCAAAACGTTATGTTTGGCGTAAAAGCAACACAGCTCATCACCCTGAACACACCATCCCACTGTCAAACATGGTGGTGGCAGCATCATGGTTTGGGCCTACTTTTCTTCAGCAGGGACAGGGAAGATGGTTAAAATTGATGGGAAGATGGATGGAGCCAAATACAGGACCATTCTGGAAGAAAACCTGATGGAGTCTGCAAAAGACCTGAGACTGGGATGGAGATTTGTCTTCCAACAAGACAATGATCCAAAACATAAAGCAAAATCTACAATGGAATGGTTCAAAAATAAACATATCCAGGTGTTAGAATGGCCAAGTCAAAGTCCAGACGTGAATCCAATCGAGAATCTGTGGAAAGAACTGAAAACTGCTGTTCACAAATGCTCTCCATCCAACCTCACTGAGCTCGAGCTGTTTTGCAAGGAGGAATGGGAAAAGATTTCAGTCTCTCGATGTGCAAAACTGATAGAGACATACTCCAAGCGACTTACAGCTGTAATCGCAGCAAAAGGTGGCGCTACAAAGTATTAACTTAAGGGGGCTGAATAATTTTGCACGCCCAATTTTCAGTTTTTGATTTGTTAAAAAAGTTTGAAATATCCAATAAATGTCGTTCCACTTCATGATTGTGTCCCACTTGTTGTTGATTCTTCACAAAGAAATACAGTTTTATATCTTTATGTTTGAAGCCTGAAATGTGGCAAAAGTTCGCAAAGTTCAAGAGGGCCGAATACTTTCGCAAGGCACTGTATATATGTATATATGCGTTTCGGTGGGTATATATATATATGTGTCAATTTGCTGTCCCCTCCAAATAAATCAACACACAGCCATTAATGTCTAAACCGCTGGCAACAAAAGTGAGTACACCCCTAAGTGAAAATGTCCAAATTGAGCCCAAAGTGTCAACATTTTGTGTGGCCACCATCATTTTCCAGCACTGCCTTAACCCTCTTGGGCATGGAGTTCACCAGAGCTTCACAGGTTGCCACTGGAGTCCTCTTCCACTCCTCCATGACGACATCACGGAGCTGGTGGATGTTAGAGACCTTGCACTCCTCCACCTTCCGTTTGAGGATGCCCCACAGATGCTCTGGAGATATGCTTGGCCAGTCCATCACCTTTACCAGCAAATTTACACTGTTATACAAGCTGTACACTCACTACTTTACATTGTAGCAAAGTGTCATTTCTTCAGTGTTGTCACATGAAAAGATATACTCAAATATTTACAAAAATGTGAGGGGTGTACTCACTTTTGTGATATACTGTATATATATATATATATATATATATATATAATATTTTCCTGCTCATTTTACTTTCTTTCTACCTTCTGAAAATAGTTAATAGTTTATGACAACTGATGCCTCCTCTCTACGGAAGCCCTGAAGCCCAAGGTACAAAAACAAGTAGACTTTTGGATTATCTTGTTTTAACAATTTAGTATCTCGTTCGAACGACTTAGTATTTTGTTTGAACAACTTAGATGTTCTTTTGTCGAATTAGGCTTAATTTGTTATGCAGCTTGTCAAACAGCGTAAAGGTTGCTGCAGCCATTCATTCATTGGAGCGAGGAGCAAAGTAAATCAAGCAGATTTCAAAAAGTGTGTCGGCCTTCTCTCCCACTGCAATTTCACTCTGGTACTGCTCAGCCAAAAGCTTTGGGAATGCTCTGCCTAGCATTTTTTATTTCCTTTATCGCTATTGTTTTAATTAGGACTATTTTGTCTTAATGATTTTGCCTACCCCACCCACAGTAGTCTATATCTAGTTTCTATTCTACTTTCTAACATTAGGATATGTGACCCTTTTCAAGAAAGTAGGCTTATGCTGCACGTCACTACTTCACAATGTTTCCATTTTTTTTATTTGATCAAAATGTGTTTTGTTAAATTACGAGCCTAGTTGGTTTAGCCACGGACAAATACAGGAACCTTCCCGCTAGCCATGATTGGCTGAGATAATGGTTGGGCTGGACATGCTGAGAGATGTGTTCGGATTGGTCTGTCATGTAGCGTGCTTCTGTCTATAACATGAGCTGCTCAGTATGTGTGGACATTCCTGTCTACTGCAGCTTTAAAAAAAAAGATATCTCAAAATTGCTGCCCGAAGTTAATAGAGCATATCGACAAAGCTCAGTGGGAAAAGTTGTAATGGATTACTTTCTGGAGGATGAACGTGCCATGTTGACACTCTCTGACTCTGAAAATGAATCAGACAATGAGGAAATCCCTGATTTAGGTCAAATCACTTTAATTGAACCAGACATTGTAGAGTCTTCTGATGACAATGGTGGGGAAGAAACAGTGTCGTTGTCACGGAGGAAGTTGCCCGAGATTTGAAATCAGTGGAATGCCTGGTGGAAGCAGAGAAATTAATGCCATATGCGGAGAGAGTACATAAAGAGAACACAGAAAGAAGGCTGTTGTACAAAACACCTGTCTCTAGATTACATCTTCAAACTAAGAGCAACAATGGCATCCATGACAGAGAGGGAGAAGCGTTCTTCCATGTAAGAGTCCAGATACATTTTCAGATATTATACATTTCAAATAGTTTTTTAAAGTTGTTTTCATTGCAAGTGAAAACGTACTGTTAGCTTGCTAGCTAACGTTAGCTGGCTGGCTCGCTAGCTAACAACAAGTGTATGATCTGTGTAGAAACATAATTCATATATCAGAAATCCATTTGCATTGCTAGTTATAGCCTAATGTTAGCTAGCTGGCTGACATTGATCCTAGTTGGTTAGCTATAGCTACCTGCAGATTCATGCATGGTAGTTTTGACGCATTCAAAAAAACTGGGAACTCAAGGTCAAATCATGACATCAGTGATCTTCAGGTCGGAAAGTCGGAGCTCTACAAAGAGGCCCTAGTTCCCGAGTTGGAATTCCAAGTTGTTTTGACTGCTAGGAAGTGAGAGATCTCTGAGTTCCCAGTTGTTTTAAATACGGCATTAGAGTTGGGATTATGGTTCATTGTCTAAACAGAAGACTCTGTTATTTGATATAGAGTGTGTTTCCCAGAGACGGTAATGTGAAGAACAACATAACCTGCACCAAAGTCAGATTAGGACATAGGCCAAGGACTAGATAAAGTGTATTTTTAGTATTACCTTTTGCTACTACTTTCATCACATTTAATTTTGAAATCTTTGGTTGTTTACTACACTGTGCATCCTTAAAAAGATGGGTGGAGCTAAGGCTTAAGAGGGTGTGAATGATGTTGAATGGGTGTAGACAAAGAAGGGCTCTCCAGTAGGTGTACCAGAACATTTACGGGTCATTTTCTCAAAAGTGGGGTTACAAGTTTATCAACTTTCATAGCAGAATTACATTCCCATTCTTATTCAACTTCAGTGTATGATATACCATTTTCTAACTCAGAGTCTCTACTTTTATCCAATGTAAAAAACACAATTTCAAATTTTGCTACATAGGCCCGAATCCATGTGGCGAGTCACATATGTAGTTTATATTTTGAAGAACTTCAAATGTATTAACGGATGTTTTAGTTTGGCAATATATAGGCTATTGTAAACTGTATTTGAGTTTTTCTTGGAATAGAAACACAATAATATAAATCAGTTTAATTAGTAATAAATAATAAAAGATGTGGCAGGTAGCCTGGCGGTTAGGAGCTCTGGGCCAGCAACCGAAAGGTTCAACTCCCTGAGCCGACTAGGTGAAAAATCTGTCGATGTGCCCTCGAGCAAGGCCCTTAACCCTGATTGCTCCTATAAATCGCTCTGGATGACTAAAAGCTTTACACGTGCATTGAGCATGGGAAATGCACTCTACAAATTAATGTTATTATTAAGATAGAACATACACATGTTAAAGCTTAATTATATAATGGAATACTAGTGGGAATATAGCCATAATATAAACAATAGAAAGGAGAATGGAATATATTTTAAAAGCCTAAAATTGAAAAATAAATTGAGATGAAGCCACCCCCATGTGGGAATGCTATTTTTTTTTAAGAATAATAATTCTTACAGTGTCTTTTGCGCAATTTTATTTTATTTGATTGTAGAAAGAAAATAAATAGGTGGCCAGAATGGTGCAATAAACTTTAGTGAATTATTTTAACATAAAATATATACAAAAGAATACATATTGGAGCAGATCAGCCTGAATATCAGGGTGCACAACTGCAACGCGTTTCGACCACAAAGTATATTTAAGGATCCATGTTCAATTCACTTGGGTTTATTGACCCAGCTAGGGATAGGTACTACAGACAGGTGCTGAAAGACATATTGTAAGGGAGTGTGTTACTGGTGGCAGGGAAGTCAGGCGCAGGAGAGCAAAACTGGTTAATCAATGGAGCAGTTTTATTCATAAAACCACCAGAAATCAGAACAACAAACAAATGGATACAAAACCCATCGGGCACCAGAGAAAACGTGCACATGCACTTACAATAAACAATTCTGCACAAAGACATAGGGGGAACAGAGGGTTAAATACACAACATGTAATGAGGGAATTGAGACCAGGTGTGGGAAGACGAGACAAAACAAAAGGAAAATGAAAAGTGGATCGATGATGGCTAGAAGACCGGCGACGCCGACCGCCGCCCGAACAAGGAGAGGAACCGACTTCGGCAAAAGTCGTGACACAGGCCTCTATCCCCTATGTCAGGGATAACTTTAACCACTCTGAGAAACAATCCCTTAAACACACCCTAGAGTCAATGTCCTCGTCCCCACGGGAATATAATTAGCATAATAAAACAATCACCATAAACGTCTGTCAGTTTAAGCTACTGACTACCTCATGAAGATGGTTGAGAGAATGCCAAGAGTGTGCAAAGCTGGCAAAGGGTGGCTACTTGGAAAAATCTGAAATATCAAATATATTTTGATTTGTTTAACACTTTTGTGGTTACTACATGATTCCACATGTGTTATTTCATAGTTTTGATGTCTTTACTATTATTCTACAATATAGAAAATAGTAGAAATATAGAAAAACCTTTGAAGGAGTAGGTGTGCCCAAACTTGTGACTGGTACTGTACATGTCGACCGTTTTGCTCTACGACCCCCACAAGCGTTTTGGGACTCGTCTGTAATTGGTAGAGCCGATCTGCCAAATTCTGTCTGTAGCGTACTAATATGCGTTGTATGGGTTAATAGCAGTAAGGCCAAATAAAAAATGTCATAAAATAATTTTTGTTTAATTTTTTATATACTCAGAGGGGTCTTAAACTTCTAAATCAAATAGCTAAATGATCTTTGGTACCACCTTCTTAATATCCCCCTATGTATTGTGACACTTATGTTTACCAAAGACTCCACAATTAGACATTAGTTCAACTTCTTCCTGCTAATAAAAACGACTCCACACAACGTTTTTGTCCCAAATAATCCATGTACACCTCAGAATGTTTTTGCCCAGCATGTTTGAAATTGCCTAATCGGTTTGTGTCAGCATGCGCAGAGTAGTACGGTAGTAATCGTTTATTATTATTATTATTACTGCTACTACTGCATGAGGCTATAAAACTGCCAAAGCAAGTTGATCCCTGCAATGCAAGGATTTATTTTGCAACCCTTCCGCCAAATCCATCTATTACCCATAGTTCTCCCTCTCAAGCGTTCCTTATTGAGGATGCTTTCAAATCAATATTTTTGGCTTTGCCTTTTTGCGGTTCTATTGAAAGTCGGAAAGCTTCTTTATGTTTCAGTAAACCATTAGCCAACGCTTTAAAGATTAAACAAAGTGTCATCATGAATGTTTACTATCTCTTCATTTTATTTTGGAGCAACATGTTTTCCTGTTCAAATCAAATCAAATTGTATTGGTCACATATGCATTTTTAGCAGATGTTATTGCGGTGCGGGTCTAGTGAAATGCTTGTTATTGTGAACTGTAGGCTATAGCAAGTTAAACCATTAAAATGATGGCTTATCACAAACCTCTTTTTTGTGGGCGATTCTGCTAGGCTAATAAGAGCATGTTGTTCTCAGAAAAAAATGGCCTATTATCTCTGATGTTCATTCATTTATTGTTCATGTATACTTTAACTGTACATTTAGGCTACTGTTAAAGCGATCACATAGGCTCCTTCTCTGCCAGAGCAAATGAGATAACAAGTCCGACCGGTAAGTGCGGTCTAAGTAATTCCCAAATGATATCATGTTACCTCCCTACATTGATTCTATTGATGGAAACCGTTGTTCACCTCTTGTGTCGCACATATTTCATTCAACATTTTATTCTAGCTCACAATCAAGGATGGTTGTGCATTCCCTCCAGCGGTGAGTGTAGGCTTATGACTAGCTAGCCTTCCCACTGGGCAAAACTGGTTGAATCAACGTTGTTCCCATGTCATTTCAACAAAAAAATGTCATCTGATGAAGTTGAATCAACACAGAGTCATCAATGTAATTCAATTTATTATTTTTTTTACCCAAATGCTCACCTAAATCCAATGACTTGGTAACATTTTTCGTTGATTTCACGTTGAATTCACGTTAGTTGACAACTAAACCAAATGTAAATCAAAACTAGACGTTAAACTGACGTTTGTGACAATTGGGTCCATTTTACAGGAGTCTATGTATTGCCTACCTAAAACATATGTTAATACGTTTGGTATTTGATTAGGATCCCTATTAGCTGTTGCAAAAGCAGCAGCTACTCTTCCTGGGGTCCACACAAAATATGATACATCATACAGAATGTCAATAGACAAGAACAGCTCAAGGGCATACATAAACATTTTTGAAAGGCACACATAGCCTACATATCAATGCATACATAAAATCTATCTAAGTTAAATAGAGGAGAGGCGTTGTGCCGTGAGGTGTTGCTTTATCTGTTTTTTGAAACCAGGTTTGCTGTTTATTTGAGCAATATAAGATAGAAGGAAGTTCCATGCAATAAGGACATAATACTGTACTCTTTCTTGAATTTGTTCTGGATTTGGGGACAGTGAAAAGACCCCTGGTGGCATGTCTGGTGGGATAAGTGTGTGTGTCAGAGCTGTGTGTAAGTTGACTATGCAAACAATTTTGGATTTTCAACACATTAATGTTTCTTATAAAAAGAAGAAGTGATGCAGTCAGTCTCTGATATCCAAGATGGCGAAGCAGTAAGACGTGTGTTGTTTTGTCCCATGTAAATATTCATTTTTTATATATATATATATATATATATATATATATATATATATATATATATATATATGTCAATATATTTCAATCTCTTTTTCCATTTTACATTACATTTACATTTAAGTCATTTAGCAGACGCTCTTATCCAGAGCGACTTACAAATTGGTGCATACACCAATGTGGTACGGGTCTGCTATTTGTTAGACCTAATAACTGGAACCTCCATCAGAAGCTAGCCATCAGAAGCTATCCAGCTAATTAGCTACTAGCTATTTACTCATTGTTAGCCACTGCTAGCAGTCTTTACCTTTAGCTCAGACACCAGCCGCTTTAGCCTGGATAATACCTGCCAGTCTGCACAGCACAATATCAGCCCTGAGCATATCGGACTGCTTTTTTCCACTATATCACAGGATTCCTGCCGCAAGCTCTGGACCATTATACCGGATCATCGCAGCTGGCTAGCTGCTATCGAGTGGCTATTGTGGCTAACGCCCTTGTCCAGAAGCAAGCACAGGTTAGCCTCGAGCTAGCCTCGAGCTAGGCCCATCTCCCGGCTAGCCAATGAAGTACACAAACTACAATACCGCTCTTGCCAATTGGCCTGGACCCTTTGTCGACACTGAGCCCTGCCGATCCATCACGACTGGTCTGCTGACGTAATTTGGCCGATGTGCTTTCAACCGGCCTCTGCGTTGTGGATGTCGGTGAAGACCCATCTGCTAGCTCCGGCCCGCTAGCTTTCTGAACGCCGTGTCTCCCGCTCGCCTAGTGTAGTATTGCTGCTCATTGGACCCTATGATCACTCGGCTATACAGCTGATGCCTGCTGGACTGTTCATTAACATGGTACTTCATTTTGTTTATCTGTTGGCCCCAGCCTCGAACTCAGGCCCTGTGTGTAGCTAACTGACCCTCTCTGCCCATTTATCGCCATTAACCCGTTGTTGTTGTCTTAGTTGTTTACCCGTTGTTGTATTACCCGTTGTTGTCTTAGCTCTTCCAATCAACACCTGTGATTGCTTTATGCCTCTCTCTAATGGCTATATGTCTTGTATACTGTTGTTTCGGGTAGCTCTCATTGTTTAATTTTACTGCGAAGCCCCTAGTCCCGCTCAACATGCCTTAGATAGCTCCTTTGTCCCACCCACCACACATGCAGAGACCTCACCTAGCTTAACTGGCGCCTCCAGAGATGCAACCTTTCTCAGCGTCACTCAATGCCTAGGTTTCCCTCCACTGTACTCGCACCCTACCATAACCTTGTATTTACATTATGCCCTGAATCTATCCTACCACGCACAGAAATCTGCTCCTTTTATTCTCTGTTCCCAAAGCACTAGATGACCAGTTCTTATAGCCTTTAGCCGTAACCTCATCCTACTCCTCCTCTGTTCCTCTGGTGATGTAGAGGTTAACCCAGGTCCTGTTTGTCCCCAGGCGCTCTCATTTGTTGACTTCTGTAACCGTAAAAACCTTGGGTTCATGAATGTTAACATCAGAAGCCTCCTCCCTAAGTTTGCTTTATTCACTGCAACACTCTACTCAGCAAATTGAATGCAGTCTATGACAGTGCCATCCGTTTGGTCACCAAAGCCCCATATACCACCCACCACTGCGACCTGTATGCTCTCGCTGGCTTGTCGTCGCTACATATTCATCGCCAAACCTACTGGCTCCAGGTCATCTATAAGTCTTTGCTAGGTAAAGTTCCACCTTATCTCAGCTCACTGGTCACCATAGCAACAACCACCCATAGCACACACTCCAGCAGGTATATTTCACTGGTCATCCCCAAAGCCAACACCTCCTTTGACCGCCTCTCCTTCCAGTTTTCTGCTGCCAATGACTGGAACGAATTGCAAAAATCACTGAAGTTCGAGACTTATATCTCCCTCACTAACCTTAAGCATCAGCTGTCAGAGCAGCTTACTGATCGCTGCAGCTGTACACAGCCCATCTGTAAATAGCCCATCCAACTACCTACCTCATCCCCATATTTGTTTTTTGTTTTTCTGCACACCAGTATTTATACTTGCACATCCTAATCTGCACATCAATCACTCCAGTGTTAATTGCTAAATTGTAATTACTTTGCCACTATGGCCTATTTATTGCCTTACATCCTTACTTCATTTGCACACACTGTATATAGATTTTCTATTGTGTTATTGACTGTACGTTTGTTTATCCAATGTATACCACGGTGTTGTTGTTTTTTGTCGCACTGCTTTGCTTTATCTTGGCCAGGTCGCAGTTCTAAGTGAATGAAGGACTCCAGCAACCATTACACGGTCTGAAAAGCTGCATAACAAATGAGGCCTAATTAGACAAAATAACAATTAAGTCATTCAAATAAGATAAGTCGTACAAACGCCTTACTATCTCGTTTGAAAATTGTAGTATCTAGTTTTTTTACTAAGTCGTTGAAACAATATACTAAGTCCTTCAAATGAAATACTAAGTCGTTCAAATGAGATAATTCCAATACCTCCAGGGAATATCATTAGCCTAGTCAAACTGCTTCGCTCGCTGACAAACATGAGGTATCAAATCAAATCAAATCAAATGTATTTATATAGCCCTTCGTACATCAGCTGATATCTCAAAGTGCTGTACAGAAACCCAGCCTAAAACCCCAAACAGCAAACAATGCAGGTGTAAAAGCACGGTGGCTAGGAAAAACTCCCTAGAAAGGCCAAAACCTAGGAAGAAACCTAGAGAGGAACCGGGCTATGTGGGGTGGCCAGTCCTCTTCTGGCTGTGCCGGGTAGAGATTATAACAGAACATGACCAAGATGTTCAAATGTTCATAAATGACCAGCATGGTCGAATAATAATAAGGCAGAACAGTTGAAACTGGAGCAGCAGCACAGTCAGGTGGACTGGGGCACGGTCCTAGGGCTCAGGTCCTCCGAGAGAAAGAAAGAAAGAAAGAGAGAATTAGAGAGAGCATATGTGGGGTGGCCAGTCCTCTTCTGGCTGTGCCGGGTGGAGATTATAACAGAACGTGGCCAAGATGTTCAAATGGTAGACGGTCTGTTCCTGATCTACACGGCACCTTCAACATTCAAATGCTAAATTGGCTTGTGCGATATTAGGCTTTATTTGTTGAATGACAAACTATGTAATTTGCTAAGTTATTGTTATCTATGTGCTGTTAAAAATGTTGTTTTACTAGAATAAAAGAAAGCTACCAGATAATCAACTCTGGCTATTGGCTACCTGCTGAACGGGGCTTACAATAGATTTGTTTTGAATTTTCAGGTTCACCATCAGCAATAGTTTTGGTCATTTTGCTTTAAACAATCAGTGTACATCATCATTTTTAGATGATGACGGGGTAAAGTTGATCATTTCATAACAAGGACAGAAATCACTTTGCGAGTTGCACTGGATGGCAAAAGTGGGATGAGAAAAGCTAAAAACAAAACACCCAAATGCTCAAAACCATTCGATTTTGAGATGGAGGTGAAATTCATAGTTGTGATATATATTCATTGTCTGTGTCATAGTTAATAAGTAAACCATGCTGAAACACTAGCTCAAACACAATCTGCAAAAATGACAAGTTAATTAGTGGGTGATGGTGATAAAAAATAAATAAACATAGGCTACATTGTTCCACCTAATCTGATAGTAGTGTGGTGGTCTCCCTTTTCTAATCAAACGAAATATTTTCAAACTAAAACAAATTGTTCCTATATATCGTATCGGAGCCCATGTATCTAAATACGAATTGAATCGTCTTGAAAGGGAAAGATGCAAATCCCTGTCATTTATCATTCATTTACAAGTCCCAAAATGTATGTAACAAGTAAGGATTCCATCTTTAAGCCTACTATATCTCTTGAACTCTCTCGGTTTTTCTATTGACTGCCTTGCCTGGTTCACCAACTACTTTGCAGACCGAGTTCAGTGTGTCAAATCGGAGGGCATGTTGTCCGGTCCTCTGGCAGTCTCGATGGGGGTGCCACGGGGTTAAAATCTCGGGCTGACTCTTTTCTCTGTATATTTCAATGATGTTGCTCTTGCTGCGGGCGATTCCCTGATCCACCTCTACACAGATGACACCATTCTGTATACTTCTGGCCCTTCCTTGGACACTGTGCTATCTAACCACCAAACGAGCTTCAATGCCATACAACACTCCTTCCGTGGCCTCCAACTGCTCTTAAACGCTAGTAAAAACCAAATACATGCTTTTCAACTGTTCACTGCCTGCACCCGCACGCCCGACTAGCATCACCACCCTGGATGGTTCCGACCTAGAATATGTGGACAAATATAAGTACCTAGGTGTCTGGCTAGACTGTAACCTCTCCTTCCAGACTCATATCAAACATCTCCAATCTAAAATCAAATCTAGAGTCGGCTTTCTATTTCGCAACAAAGCCTCCTTCACTCCACTTCACTTCACGCCTCCAAACTTACCCTAGTAAAACTGACTATCCTACCGATCCTCGACTTCGGCGATGTCATCTACAAAATAGCTTCCAATACTCTACTCTGCAAACTGGATGCAGTTTATCACAGTGCCATCCGTTTTGTTACTAAAGCACCTTATACCACCTACCACTGCGACCTGTATGCTCTCGTAGGCTGGTCCTCCCTACATATTCGTCGCCAGACCCACTGGCTCCAGGTCATCTACAAGTCCATGCTAGGTAAAGGTCCGCCTTATCTCAGTTCACTGGTCACGATGGCAACACCCACCCGTAGCACGCGCTCCAGCAGGTGTATCTCACTGATCATCCCTAAAGCCAACACCTCATTTGGCCGCCTTTCCTTCCAGTTCTCTGCTGCCTGTGACTGGAACGAATTGCAAAAATCGCTGAAGTTGGAGACTTTTATCTCCCTCACCAACTTTAAACATCTGCTATCTGAGCAGCTAACCAATCGCTGCAGCTGTAGATACATAGTCCATCGGCAAATAGCCCACCCAATTTACTTACCTCATCCCCATACTGTTTTAATCTATTTTATTTTATGCTCTTTTGCACACCGGCATCTCTTCCTGCACATGACCATCTGATCATTTATCACTCCAGTGTTAATCTGCTAAATTGTAATTATTTGCCTTCCTCCTCATGCCTTTTGCACACAATGTATATATAGACTCTTTTTTTCTTTTTTCTACTGTGTTATTGACTTGTTTATTGTTTACTCCATGTGTAACTCTGTGTTGTTGTCGGTTCACACTGCTATGCTTTATCTTGGCCAGGTCGCAGTTGTAAATCAGAACTTGTTCTCAACTTGCCTACCTGGTTAAATAAAGGTGGAAAAAAAATAATTGAAAAGAAAATTTGAACAAAAAAAAAATGTCTTCCCCTCTCTCTCTAAAGGGAAAAAATACTTGCCAAGTAACTATTTCTCTGGCTCAGAAGTGCTTCAAGGGCACAGATGAAGAGAGAAAAGATATTTAATGTGCAAGCTTCTTTCATATTAATTCTTTAGCACACTGTTTAATAAACACAAACACACACTCAAGCACCAAAACACATAAACATACACATAATTTAACAAAATGAACACATCACATGGACACAGAAACACCACACACACTCACTCCTCTATATCTCCTCCAACTCCATGCCCCATGGGAGTGTTGTTGCTATGGCGGTGGAGGGTGTAGGGATCTCTGGGCGGCTGCATCCCCCTCTTCTCCCCTCCCCTCCCCTCAGTAGAGTCTGAGCGCTACCTTTGATCACAGGCAGATGAGACATGGCTGCTCCAATAACCCTCACTAACAAAAATCACTGTTTTCTGCTACAAAAAAACAGATAAGAAAAAGACATAGAGCCAATTAGATGGGACTGCCTTTTGATTACAATCAGTGATGGTGTCCTACTTGAGACAGTTAAGATATAAGGGCTCCATAATTCTGTCTGACAAAAAAGACTACTCAGATACTCACAGAAAGGCCAGAAAAAAGGCTGTGAAAGATGCACAAGAATCCCATCTGTCATCCAGTGTGTTAGGAGTTCTTCTAAATAAAACAGATATCTTTTAAGAGCGGCTGCCCCTAAAAATCTACTTCCCGCTTTGATTGTGGCCTACATGTGACATCGATATGAGTCAGAAACACTTATTCTAGTGTCATAAATGACTCCAAAGTGTAAATAGGATAAATTTGGCCATAAAGTCAGTCTTGTCCAAAACTGAGATTTGCAAGGTGATAGAAAAATATTCTGTGTCACGGAATGAATGGTACCATAACAGTTTTCCTTGGGTTGGGTTTATTTCAATTGTACCCAGATGCCCACAGATGGTAGCGCCGTTGGGGCTAGTTAGGGACCATCCATAAATTACCAATGTACTTAGGACAATATTTAATAAATGTCAACAGATCCAAATTTAAATGACTTAAAAACCTCAAACCATCTATAAATTGTAGAATGCATAGACAAATATTGAAAGCATTTATTGAGACTAACTAAAAGATGTGCAACATGAAAATATTGTCCCATTTAGATTTTGTAATTTATTGACGGTCCCTAACTAGCCCCAGAGATGTCAAACCAACTTTGCCACAGTCGCACACTAGCCAGCTGAAGCTAATTTGTGAAAGAAGTACACAGTTAATCACCCTAAGTGGCTTCAAGCACAAGACCTGGTTGGACTGTTTCAAGTTATCTAGAAGGGTGACAACTGTGTACTGTTTTGGCAGAGTGAATGCACAAACATTCAGACATCAGTAGAACATGAGAAAGTAGTTAAGCTATATACAGGGTCAGTTCCAGGGTCAGTGCCAATACCATATTTACAATGTGCAGGGATACTAGAGTGGTATGGGTAGATATGTATAGAGGTAAGGTGACTAGGCTTCAGGACATATGATAAACAGACTAGCAGCAGCGTATATGATGATTGCATGTGAGAGCACTGTCCAGAATAACAATATTTGATTGTCAGAACAGTTCAAATCATATTGGCCACATACATATATTTAGCAGATGTTATTGCTGGTGTAGCAAAATGATTGTGTTTCTAGCTCCAACAGTGCAGTAATATCTAACCATTCTCAACAATGCACACGGAGTGGAGTGGCATTGACTAGAATAAGAGTAGAATATAGTATATACGTATGAAATGAATATGTAAACATTAAACCTCTTGAGTGTAGGGGGAAGTATTTTGATGTTTGGATGAAAAACATACCCAAATGAAACGGCCTATTTCTCAGGCCCAGAATCTAGAATATGCATATAATTGTCAGATTAGGATAGAAAACACTCTAAAGTTTCCAAAACTGTCAAAATATTGTCTGTGGATATAACAGAACTGATATTGCAGGCGAAAACCTGAGTAAAATCCAACCCGGAAGTGCTGTTTTTCCTGAAAGCTCCCTGTTCCATTGCCTGCCTTCGCTCCATTTAAAGGGATATCAATCAGATTCCTTTTCCTATGGCTTCCCCATGGTGTGAACAGTCTTTAAGACATAGTTTCAGGCTTTTATTTTGAAAAATGAGCGAGAAAGATCACATCGCGTCATTGTATGGCTGGGTGCCAGCAGCGTTTTGCATGCGCAACAGCTTGGAGCAGACATTTTCTCTCTCTCTCTCCTATTGAAGAAGCTACATTCCCTGTTGAAATATTATCGATTATATTTTGTCAAAACAACCTGAGGATTGATAATAAAATATGTTTGACATGTTTCTACAAACTTTACGGATACTATTTGGAATTTTCGTCTGCTCCGTCGTGACTGCTCGAGCCTGTGGATTTCTGAACATAACACGCCAACCAAATGGAGGTATTTTGGATATGAAAATAATCTTTATGGAACATAAGGAACATTTATTGTGTAACTGGGAGTCTCGTGAGTGCAAACATCCGAAGATCATCAAAGGTAAGTGATTCATTTTATTGCTTTTCTGACTTTCAATCCCAATCTACTTGGCTGCTAGCTGTTTGTAATGTTTTATCTACTGAGAGAGATGTCCTTACATAAACGCTTGGTATGCTTTCGCCGAAAATCGTTTTTGAAATCTGACATGCCAGGTGGATTAACAACAAGCGAAGCTGTGATTTGCTATATTGCACTTGTGATTTCACGAAAATAAAATATTTTTAGTAATTTAATTTGATTTTGGCGCTCTGCATTTCAGCGGATGTTGACGAAAATGATCCCGGTAACGGGATGGGTGCATCAAGTGACCAGTGATTCCTATGTACAGAGGACAGCAGCCTCTAAGGTGTAGGGATGAGTACCGGGTGGTAGTCGGCTAGTGATGGCTATTTAACAGTCTGATGGCCTTGTGATAGGGGCTCCCGAGTAGCGCAGCAGTCTAAGGCATTGCATCTCAGTGTCACGACAGACTGTGGTTCAATTCCAAGCTGTATCACAACCAGCCGTGATTTGGAGTCCCATAGGGCAGTGCACAATCGGCCCAGTTTTGTCCAATGTATTGGAAATAAGAATTTGTTATTAACTGACTTGCCTAGTTAAATAAAGGTTAAATAAAAAATGTAATAAAAGTCCCCATGAGTGACAGAACACTTAGCCAATCACGGCCCCACCTGCCCTGAATGATGGGTCGCCACTGATCATTTGCAAACAAAGAATGTGTTTCGTTAGTCCGCCAGGTCAGAGGTAGTACGGATGACCAGGGATGTTCTCTTGATAAGTGCGTGAATTAGACTATTTTCCTGTCCTGCTAAGCATTCAATACTTTCGGAAATCAGAATAAAAATTACATAATTTTCTTTAGGAATGTAGTGAAATGCCTCCCGAGTGGCGCAGTGTTCTAAGGCACTGAATCACAGTTGCTAGCTGTGCCACTAGAGATCCTGGTTCGCGTCCAGGCTCTGTCGCAGGTGACTGGGAGACCCATGAGGCAGCGCACAGTTGGCCCAGCGTCGTCCAGGTTAGGAGAGGATTTGGTCGGCAGGGATGTCCTTGTCCCATCGCGCTCTAGCGACTCTTATGGCTGGCCGGGTGCATGCACGCTGACATGGTCGCCAGGTGTACAGTGTTTCCTCTGACACATTGGTGTGGCTGGCTTCCGGGTTAAGCTGGCATTGTGTCGAGAAGCAGTGCAGCTTGGTTGGGTTGTGTTTCGGAAGACGCATGGCTCTCGACCTTCGCCTCTCCCGAGTCCGTACAGGAGTTGCAGCGATGAGACAAGACTGTAACTACCAATTGAATGCCACGAAATTGGGGAGACAAAGAAGTTCAAATAAAAATAATTAATAATAAGTACAGATATATAATAAGTACAGATACCCCCGAAAACTATTTAAGTAGTACTTTCAAGTATGTTGTACTTTGCAACTATTTTCACATTGTAAAAAACACTGAACATATGTGATACTATAGCACTTCTGTCATCATAATGTGCTTTGAGAGACTAGTCAAGGATCATATCATCTCCACCCTACCTGACACCCTCGACCCACTCGAATTTGCTTACCACCCCAAGAGGTCCACAGACGACGCAATCGCCTTCACACTGCACACTGTCCTATCACATCTGGACAAGAGGAATACCTATGTAAGAATGCTAATCATTGACTACAGCTCAGCATTTAACACCATAGTACTGTCCAAACTCGTCATTAAGCTCGAGACCCTGGGTCTCGACCCCGCCCTGTGCACCTGGGTCATGTACTTTCTGACGAGCCGCCCCCAGGTGATGAGGGTAGGAAACAACATCTCCATCCCACTGATCCATAACACTGGGGCCCCACAACGGTGTGTTCTCATCCCTGTCCTGTACTCCCTGTTCACCCATGACTGTGTGGCTATGCACGCCTCCAACTCAATCATCAAGTTTGCAGGCGACACCACAGTGGTAGGCTTGATTACCAACAATGATGACAGGGAGGAGGGAGGAGGTGAGGGTCCTCGGAGTGTGGTGCAGGTGTCAGGAAAATGAACTCACTCAACGTCAATAAAACAAAGGAGATGATCTTGGACTTCAGGAAACAGGAGAGGGAGCACCCCCCATCCACATCGACGGGACAGCAGTGGAGGTGGAAAGTTTTAAGTTCCTCGGCATACACATCACAGACAAACTGAAAGGGTCCACCCACACAGACAGTGTGGTGAAGAAGGCACAACAGCGCCTCGTCAACCTCAGGAGGCTGAAGAAATTTGTCTTGTCACCTAAAACCCTCACAAACTTTTACATATGCACAATTGAGAGCATCCTGCGGGCTGTATCACCGCCTGGTACGGCAACTGCTCCACCCACAACCTCAAGGCTCTCCAGAGGGTAGTGCGTTCTGTACAACGCATCACCACACAGTCTGTGTGGGTGGACCATTTCAGTTTGTGATGTGTACACCGAGGAACTTACAAATTTCCACCTTCTCCATTGCTGTCCCGTCGATGTGGATGGGGGGATGCTCCCTCTGCTGTTTCCTGAAATCCACGATCATCTCCTTTCTTATGTGAAAAAATGGCGCCGGAAGAAATGGCAGCATCTTTACGGGCGCCCAACCAATTGTGCAATTATGTGTTTTTTCTCGCGTTATTTGTAACTTATTTTGTACATAATGTTTCTGCAACTGTATCTTACGGCAAAAAAAGAGCTTCTGGATATCAGGACAGCGATCACTCACCTCGGATTAGACAAAGAGTTTATCTTCAACAAACAAGACGCACAAGACATTCTCCAAACACCCAGCAGGGCCGACATCCCATTATTTGCAAGAGGAAGCGAAGCAGGTACAGAGGACAAAGTGCCGGATGTCTGGTCAGGACCCGGAAAAGGCAAGTGGGAAAGCTGCCGTTACCGTCAATGCTACGCGTCAACATGCAATCATTGGACAATAAACTAGACGAGGTACGATCACAAATATCCTGCCAACGAGACATCAAAAACTGTAATATCCTATGTTTCAAGGAATCGTGGCTGAATGACAATATGGATATTCAGCTAGCAGGATACACGCTGCACCGGCAAGATAGAACAGCACACTCCGGTAAGACGAGGGGGGGCGGTCTGTGCATATTTGTAAACAACAGCTTGTGCACGAAATCTAAGGAAGTCTCTAGATTTTGCTCGCCTGAAATAGAGTATATTGTGATAAATTGCAGGCCACACTACTTGCCTAGAGAGTTTTCAGCTATACTTTTTGTGGCTGTTTATTTACCACCACAGACAGATGCTGGCACTAAGACCGCACTCAGTCAGCTGTATAAGGAAATAAGCAAACAGGAAACCACTCACCCAGAGGCGGCGTTCCTAGTGGCCGGAGACTTTAATGCAGGGAAACATATCAGTTCTACCAAATTTCCATCAACATGTTAAATGTGCAACCAGAGGGAAAAAAGTATACATCACCTGTACTCCACACACAGAGACACGTACAAAGCTCTCCCTCGCCCTCCATTTGGTAAATACGACCACAACTCTATCCTCCTGATTCCTGCTTACAAGCAAAAATTAAAGCAGGAAGCACCAGTGACTTGGTCTATAAAAAAGTGGTCAGATGAAGCAGATGCTAAACTACAGGACTGTTTTGCTCTCACAGACTGGAATATCTTCCGGGATTCTTCCTATGGCATTGAGGAGTACACGACATTAGTCACTGGCTTTATCCATAAGTGCATTGAGGACATCGTCCCCACAGTGACTGTACCTATATACCCCAACCAGAAGCCATATAGCTGCCACTTTCGAGGTGTGGGGCTCTAACCCAGAAGCTTACAAGACATCCTGCTATGCCCTGCGACGAACCATCAACCAGGCAAAGCGTCAATACAGGGCTAAGATTGAATCATACTACACCGGCTCTGACGAACGTCTTATGTGGCAGGGCTTGCAAACTATTACAGACTACAAAGGGAAGCACAGCCGCGAGCTGCCCAGTGACACGAGCCTACCAGACGAGCTAAATCACTTCTATGCTCACTTTGAGGCAAGCAACACTGAGGCATGCATGAGAGCATCAGCTGTTCCAGACGACTGTGTGATCACGCTCTCCGTAACCAACGTGAGTAAGACCTTTAAACAGGTCAACATACACAAGGCTGCAGGGCCAGACGGATTACCAGGACATGTGCTCTAGACATGTGCTGACCAACTGGCAGGTGTCTTCACTGACATTTTCAACATCTCCCTGGTTGAGTCTGTAATACCAACATGTTTCAAGCAGACCACCCTAGTCCCTGTGCCCAAGAACACAAAGGCAACCTGCCTAAATAACTACAGACCCGTAGCACTCACGTCCGTAGCAATGAAGTGCTTTGAAAGGTTGGTAATGGCTCACATCAACACCATTATCCCAGAACCCCTAGACCCACTCCAATGTGCATATCGCCCAAACAGATCCACAGATGATGCAATCACTATTGCACTCCACACTGCCCTTTCCCACCTGGACAAAAGGAACACCTATGTGAGAATGCTATTCATTGACTACAGCCCAGCGTTCAACACCATAGTGCCCTCAAAGCTCATCACTAAATTAAGGATCCTGGGACTAAACACTTCCCTCTGCAACTGGATTCTGGACTTCCTGACGGGGCCGCCCCTAGGTGGTGAAGGTAGGTAGCAACACATCTGCCACGCTGATCCTCAACACTGGAGCTCCCCAGGGGTGTGTGCTCAGTCCCCTCCTGTACTCCCTGTTCACCCACGACTGCATGGCCAGGCACGACTCCAACACCATCATTAAGTTTGAAGATGACACAACAGTGGTAGGCCTGATCACCGACAATGACGAGACAGCCTATAGGGAGGAAGTCAGAGACCTGGCCGGGTGGTGCCAGAATAACAACCTATCCCTCAACGTAACCAAGACGAAGGAGATTATTGTGGACTACAGGAAAAGGAGGACCGAGCACTCCCCCATTCTCATCGATGGGGCTGTAGTGGAGCAGGTTGAGAGCTTCAAGTTCCTTGGTGTCCACATCAACAACAAACTAGAATGGTACAAACACACCAAGACAGTTGTGAAGAGGGCACGACAAAGCCGTTGTCTAGAGTCTTGCCCTCTCAGGAAACTAAAAGGATTTGGCATGGGTCCTGAGATCCTCAAAAGGTTCTACAGCTGCAACATCGAGAGCATTGCATCACTGCCTGGTACGGCAATTGCTCTGCCTCTGACCGCAAGGCACACAGAGGTTAGTGCGTACAGCCCAGTACATCACTGGGGCTAAGCTGCCTGCCATCCAGGACCTCTATACCAGGCGGTGTCAGAGGAAGGCCCTAAATTGTCAAAGACCCCAGCCACACCAGTCATAGACTGTTCTCTCTACTACCGCATAGCAAGTGGTGCCGGAGTGACAAGTCTAGGACAAAAAGGCTTTCCAACAGTTTTTACCCCCAAGCCATAAGACTCCTGAACAGGTCATCAAAGGGCTACTCGGACTATTTGCATTGTGTGCCTCCCCCAACCCCTCTTTTATGCTGTTGCTACTCTCTGTTTATCATATATGCATAGTCACTTTAACCTGTTAAGTCGACCCTCTACTTTTTCGAACATTCTGTTAAAAATCGCGCAACATTTCAGCGTCCTGCTACTCAGGCCAGGAATATATTATATGCATATGATTAGTATGTGTGGATAGAAAACAGTGCAGGAAAATCTGATCACTGAAAATGGAAATAAATATCCATGCGCGACTTCAAGGAATTGTTCAAAGTGAACAGAATTAAATGAGGCCGAGGTTGCAGTGCCTACAGCTTCCACACGTTGTCTAGAGTCTTGTCATTTGATTCAGCTTTGATTCTTGGTCATACCGAATCAAGGGAACCGATTCCCTCCGGTCTCCGACCGGATGTTTTGGTTGAGCTCTCCCCAGACATTTTTTCGAGACAGACACCTATAGAATTGACTTCGCCTCCTGATGAATTTTATCGCTTATTAACGTGTACTAATACCTAAAGTTGCATTACAAAAGTATTTTGAAGTGTTTTGTGAAAGTTTATCGTCGACTTTTTGAATTTAAAAAAATGACGTTACGTTATGAAACGCTATTTTTTTCCGTTTATCACACAGTCTTCATAGATCGATATCTAGGCTATATATGGACCGATTTAATCAGAAAAAAAGACCCAATAGTGATTATGGGACATCTAGGAGTGCCAACAAAGAAGATGGTCAAAGGTAATGAATGTTTTATATTTTATTTGTGCGGTTTGTGTAGCGACGACTATGCTAATTATTTTGTTTACGTCCCCTGCGGGTCTTTTGGGGTGTTACATGCTATCAGATAATAGCTTCTCATGCTTTCGCCGAAAAGAATTTTAAAAATCTGACTTGTTGCCTGGACTCACAACGAGTGTAGCTTTAATTCAATACCCTGCATGTGTATTTTAATGAACGTTTGAGTTTTAACTAATGCTATTAGCATTTAGCGTAGTGCATTTGCATTTCCAGAGCTCTAGATGGGACGCCTGCGTGCCAGGCAGGAGCAAGAGGTTAACTATACATTCATGTACATACTACCTCAATTGGGCCAGCCAACCAGTGCTCCCGCACATTGGCTAACCGGGCTTTCTGCATTGTGTCCCACCCACCACCTGCCAACCCCTCTTTTACGCTACTGCTACTCTCTGTTCATCATATGTGCATAGTCACTTTAACCATATCTACATTAACATACTACCTCAATCAGCCCAACTAACCGGTGTCTGTATGTAGCCTCGCTACTTCTTTAGCCTCGCTACTGTATATAGCCTGTCTTTTTACTGTTGTTATATTTCTTTACCTACCTATTGTTCACCTAATACCTTTTTTGCACTATTGGTTAGACCCTGTAAGCAAGTATTTCACTGTAACCTGTTGTATTCAGCACACGTGACAAATAAACTTTGATTTGATTTGAAACTACCTGCCCTCCAGGACAGCTACAGCACCCGATGTCACAGGAAGGCCAAAAAGATCATCAAGGACAACAACCACCCGAGCCACTGCCTGTTCACCCTGCTATCATCCAGAGGTCAGTCCAAGTGTATCAAAGCTGGGACCGAGAGACTGAAAAACAGCTTCTATCTCAAGGCCATTACACTGTTAAACAGCCATCACTAACATAGAGTGGCTGCTGCCAACATACAGACTCAAATCTCTGGCCACTTTAATAAAATTAATAAATGGATTTAATAAATGTATCACTAGTCAATTTGAATAACGCCACTTTAAAAATGTCTACATATCTTACATTACTCATCTCATATGTATATATTGTATTCTATACCATCCACTGCATCTTGCATATGCCGCAATGCCATCGCTCATCCATACATTTATATGTACATATTCTTATTCATCCCTTTACATTTGTGTGTGTGTAACAAGCATTTCGCTACACTCACATTAACATCTGCCAAATTTGATTTGAACATTTGAAACATCTTTATCCTTTTGTAACCTTTATGAGTGCAATGTTTACTGTACATGTTTTTTTAATGCTTTTTCTTTCTTCTCACTTTTGTTTATTGTTTATTTCACTTGCATTGGCAATGTAAAATAGATTTCCCAAGCCAATAATGCCCCTTTGAATGGAATTGAATTAAGAGAGAGAGAGTGAGTGATTGATAGAGAGAAATGCCCCACTCAGGTAGGATAATCTTTCAGAACTGGCACTGTAGTATGGGGATGATTATTCCCAGTGATTTCCCTGTCTGTTTCTTCTTCTCACACCACTCCCTGACAAAAGTAAAATGGAAGACCAGGCTGTGAATTCATAGTTTCATCCCTATGGTGAAAACATGGCTTCAAATAAAGACTTTCAAGCTATCTCTGTTTATCTGGCGATCTTGTGTGTTGTTGAAGGGGTGGTATACAACCAAGACAGAATTAGTGGTATAATTAGATTGAATCTATTATATTATCAATTTCAACCCCATGTAACTGCTTTATACTTTAACCTAAGATATACTGACAGCCCATTATTTATATTAAATACATTTCATCAATCAAATGCATTTCATTGTTTAATAACATCATGCTGAGATATAACCAGGAATCCCACCATTGACTAACATAAAAAAAGATGGAAAAATCTTAAAACTGCTTAAAACATTCAGGACTCTGTCGCACGCGCAGCCCTTGGGAAGCAACCTTGCGAAACAAGAAAACCCCAATATTTTTTTAGTCTCTCTGAAAGATCATGCTAATTTTGTGTATTTGGTCCGTTCTTTAAAATCAAAAAATGATTGGCTACATTTTATATTTTTACTTGATTGTAGTCCAACTGCAGAGGATACAAATGTCCTTCTCCAAATACACTAAGTATACCAAACATTTGGAACACTTTCCTAATATTGAGTTTCCCCCCCACTTTTGCCCTCAGAACAGTCTCAATTAGTTGGGACATGGATTCGACAAGGTGTTGAAAGCGTTCTACAGGGATGCTGACCTATGTTAACTCCAATGCTTCACACAGTTGTGTCAAGTTGGCTGGATGTGCTTTGGGTGGTGGACCATTCTTGGTACACACAGGAAACTGTTGAGCGTGAAAAACCCATCAGCGTTGCAATTCTTGACCCAATCTAGTACGCCTGGCACCAACTTCCATACCGTGTTCAAAGGCACTTAAATCTTGTGTCTTGCCCATTCACCAAACATTGCATTCCACAGTAAGAACCTCATACTAATGGTCAAGCATGGTGGTGGTAGTGTGATGGTTTGGGGATCCTTTGCTGCCTCAGCACTTGGCGACTTGCCTTAACAGAAGGAACCATGAATTCTGCACTGTATCAAATAATTCAAAAGGAGAGTGTCAGGCCATCAGTCTGTGAGCTGAAGCTGAAGCACAGCTGGGTCATGCAGCAAGACAATGATCCAAAACACACAATGAGATCTACATGAAAATGGCTAAAAAGCAACAAATGTGAATTTTGGAATGGCATAGTCTAAGTCCAGACCTAATCCCAATTGAGATGTTGTGGCAGGACTTGAAATGATCAAATCATGCTTGAAAACCCACAAATGTCGCTGAGTTAAAGCATTTCTGCATGGAAGAGTTGGCCAGAATTCCTCCACAGCGACATGAGAGACTGATCAACAACTACAGGAATCGATTACCGTAGTTGGGATCATTGCAACTAAATGTTGCACAAACAGTTATTGAGTGTAAGAGGGCAATTACTTTTTCACATGGGGCATTGGGTGTTGCATAACTTTTTTTATGAAATACATTTTTTAAAGTATGTAATAGTTGTGTTATTTGTTCACTCAGGTTCCCTTTATCTAATATTAGGTTTTGGTTGAAGATCTGATAAATCAAATCAAATTTTATTTGTCACATACACATGGTTAGCAGATGTTAATGCGAGTGTAGCGAAATGCTTGTGCTTCTAGTTCCGACAATGCAGTAATAACCAACAAGTAATCTAACTAACAATTCCTGAACTACTGTCTTATACACAGTGTAAGGGGATAAAGAATATGTACATAAGGATATATGAATGAGTGATGGTACAGAGCAGCATAGGCAAGATACAGTAGATGGTATTTAGTGCAGTATATACTTATGTAAACAAAGTGACATAGTTAAAGTGGCTAGTGATACATGTATTACATAAGGATGCAGTCGATGATATAGAGTACAGTATATACGTATGCATATGAGATGAATAATGTAGGGTAAGTAACATTATATAAGGTAGCATTGTTTAAAGTGGCTAGTGATATATTTAC
The DNA here is from genome assembly GCF_023373465.1 of Oncorhynchus keta. Classification (NCBI taxonomy): domain Eukaryota; kingdom Metazoa; phylum Chordata; class Actinopteri; order Salmoniformes; family Salmonidae; genus Oncorhynchus; species Oncorhynchus keta. The sequence goes on from NC_068442.1 coordinate 27,498,601, forward strand.
ATCATTCCCATCAATTCCCATTATTAAAGTGGCTGGAGTTGAGTCAGTGTGTTGGCAGCAGCCACTCAATGTTAGTGGTGGCTGTTTAACAGTCTGATGGCCTTGAGATAGAAGCTGTTTTTCAGTCTCTCGGTCCCAGCTTTGATTCACCTGTACTGACCTCGCCTTCTGGGTGATAGCGGGGTGAACAGGCAGTGGCTCGGGTGGTTGATGTCCTTGATGATCTTTATGGCCTTCCTGTAACATCGGGTGGTGTAGGTGTCCTGGAGGGCAGGTAGTTTGCCCCCGGTGATGCGTTGTGCAGACCTCACTACCCTCTGGAGAGCCTTACGGTTGAGGGCGGAGCAGTTGCCGTACCAGGCGGTGATACAGCCCGCCAGGATGCTCTCGATTGTGCATCTGTAGAAGTTTGTGAGTGCTTTTGGTGACAAGCCGAATTTCTTCAGCCTCCTGAGGTTGAAGAGGCGCTGCTGCGCCTTCTTCACGATGCTGTCTGTGTGAGTGGACCAATTCAGTTTGTCTGTGATGTGTATGCCGAGGAACTTAAAACTTGCTACCCTCTCCACTACTGTTCCATCGATGTGGATAGGGGGGTGTTCCTTCTGCTGTTTCCTGAAGTCCACAATCATCTCCTTAGTTTTGTTGACATTGAGTGTGAGGTTATTTTCCTGACACCACACTAACATTCACTATCAAAAATAAAGGGGCAAATACTTTTTCACAGCATTGTAAGTTGCTCTTATACCTATGCATAATAACAGTTCCTATTCTACTTTTGTAAATACAAATCCACTCTCAACTTCATTGTTTTGCAATTCAAATGCAATCACTAAAGTACTGTAACAGCATGTTAATACAGTGTTATTACTAGTGTAATTACATCGTTACTTACTACACAGTAAAGGGTTACCTATAATAATTTTGGAAACACTGCGGGAAACAAGAACATGAATGGATGGATACACAGAAAGAAAACACCCATGAAGCAAAGGCTGCAGGCATATAGCTTTGATCAGCATGGCTACAGAGATGGTTACAGACAGTTACACATCCTCAGTGAGTACACTGTCAGCATTCCCTGTTTCCTGTATCCCATATTATTGAAACTGACACAATGGGATCAAAATACATGAAAATGAAGGGGCCAGAGAGATTCTCTCTGAATAAGAGTAATGAGTTGAGCCAACAATGAGTTAGCCAGCCATCCGTTAGCTTTACATTATTTAACTTAAAGCTTATTAAGAGAATTCCCAATCGAGCTTGAATTAAAGATGAATGTTGAAAAACAGTTTACTTAGCGACTGTTATGTAAAGCAATAAAAAAAGTGAGTGAGAGAACAATCTATTATGCATTTATTGAACTTCACCCCAATGCACTAGCATGTCTAGTGCTCTATGACAGACAGGTCGGGCTGGATCGAGTCCTTCATGCACATAGAGTGGAAATTAATTGACTTCCTGGAAGTAGTTAAGCACATGTTGACAGAATGGAAGTTCTGACACACAGAAAAGCCTGGGTGAGATAGTGACAGAAAACTCTGACACTATGGTAAGTCTCTCTCTTTCTCATAAATTAGCTTCCTGTGCACATTGATCCCTCTCCCCATCATCCCCTCTGATGGTGAGTAAGTGAGAGGCTCATTGTAGTGGACACACGCGCAGTGACCCACTCTGGGAGTTAATTTGTTTTTATTGACTAGATAGAACACCTGCGTTTCCAGCTGTAACTTATCATGGTTAGCACAGGCTTCCAGGGAGCTGAGGCTCCATGCTTACAGCCACTCAGCAACAGATGGGAACAGGGAGACTTTACATCACTGTCCAACCCTAGTGTCCCCAAAAAACACTCTCGCTGACCTTTGCTGAGCCTTATGGTACACAAGGTTAGATCAGGTGAGTGAGTAGTGAGTACTCAGTAGTTGGTGCATTTCCATACAGGATTTACCTGTGTTTTACCCAAAAGGCTCAGACTTTACTGTTTACATATACGCGGGCCGGTATTCGTGTCTCACTGGGCCATGGCTCCGGCAGACCCGCTCTCACTTGGGGCCAATGCCAGGCCACTGGTACTTTTAGATTCTATTTACATAACAATGACTAACTGGGAACTTTAAGACCTTCTCACAAAGCAACTGTTTATGCAGAGGTTATGAATTCTGCGCTCCACAGTCCTCACAGTCAGTCCTAGCTATGGAAACACAATATCCCTAGTTTTACATAAAGGTGTATACACTAATGTCACACTGGTGTTACAGTCGCAAAGGAGCTAGGTGTGATCTACTGAAGTTGACAGCTATATTCATTTTTTCTCTCCTTCACATCTTTGAAGCAAGAGACCAAATCAGGGTTTTGATTTAATTTTTTCTTTGATTCTCTTTTCATTTCACTCAAAGAGAACTGAGAATTTCCAATCAATATGCCTCACTCTGAGTTTCTACTATAAGTCCCACAGCAGGCAAACACGTCACACCAAAAGGACACAACGATCCTCTCACTGCAGGGCAGTGTTACCTCCGCTCTTACTCATTTCACCCCTACAACAGACAAGATGAATGAGAACACTCATAGTAGGAGTGCGTGGGTAAAATCACTGTTGAAGCCAGAAAAAAAGCCACATCACAACTTACATGTTGTGATAATTGCGTTGTTTGCTCTATAACCTGTTAGCTCATATGCCTTGCGACCGTGAAATATAGGCCTAAAGGTCGAGACAATAAGACACAGTGGCAGAATAAATTCAACCACACCTTTGTTTCATCACAAAACCAGAGAGCAACTTCTGTCCGGTAAAGTCGACAAAGCATATTGCAAACAGTTACATGACCTACAGCAAGGTCAAGCAAGTTAATGTTTCCGAATTTTCGGACCACTAAACTACTATTGATTTACAACCACGGAGAGTTACCGCAAGTCGCGAAGAAAACTTCCTCCACTACTCCAGCACCATTTCAACATCATCAAATCACCTATGCTTAGTCTAATACAGTGACAACTAAAAGACACCAAAAACAATTTAGTCCAATGTAAGCTAAATATTACGTGGCAGTCCATGGTTCTGATTTCTGTGTGTGTGTGTGCACGTTCGTGCAAGTAGGAAAAACATGTTGACTCACCCTACAGTACTTCTAGAGGAACGCCAATGCCACCCTTCTCTCCTTCATGTTGATTAAACGGTCTGTCACTCTGTCACTCAGTACATGCTTTTATTTTTTTGTTGTCCTAGGCTACCTGGTTAAAATGCTTGCTCGCTCGCCTAACTTCCTTTCATGGGCAACGTTAGTTAACATTAGTCTTCTACGGCTAGCTACATATTGAACTTCCACCCTCCCCGGCCATGGGCACAATGTATGAATTAATGTTTGGATCAGAATCACTGTTATAATCATTGGCCAGTACGGAGAATGAAGTAAAACCACAAGGCCAAATCCCTATCTCCATCCATTGATAATTTAATAAAGCGCCACTGGAGGACAACAACACAATTCAAGTTGTTTCTGTCAATGACGTATATTCTCAATGCGATTTTATGAGTGACGCCAAATCCAAACGGACTTCCCTTCATACTTTTTGGGGTGTACCAGGACTATTCGCAGTTGACGTCACTCAGTTTAGCGCAACGCTAATTGGCTATAATTTTTTAAAAAATGTATCGAGGGAGGCCAAATGCTCAGCCGCGGCAACAATGTCATAATCTTTTGGACCAGACAGCATCTGATAGATGGCCTACATATACAGAGGGGCACTGTTTCGCCTGCTCGGACGCTTTCTCCGGTGAGATACATTCAGCCTCTTGCGAATTGAAGGACAATTATGAAACACAGAGAGGAGAAAGATAAAATAATGAATGTGTTTTTTTTTTCTTAGTCAATATTTTTGGGGAAGCCTGGCTTCATGAATACACGTCACTGAACATTCATGTTCTGATCGAACGACCAATGTTTACCACTGCAGTTCTTTCTTACAGTACTTCTTATGACTTAGTTACAGTTCATGAAGTGCAAGTTAGTGTACATGCATAGTAAAGATGATATTAATAGGCTTGCTTTGCTGGGAATGATTATCACTATGACTCACGATCTGTTGCAAATATTTAACATATTCCATACATTACTGAGAGCAATATGTCATATTCCTGGAATTCCCGTGGGAGCTGTCTCAAGGTGCCATTGCAGGGTACAGTCACCGGGAACAAAGTGATCCTAGACCAGCGGTAGAAAAAGTACCCAATTTTCATACTTGAGTAAAATGTATATAAAATGACTCAAGTAAAAGTCATCCAGTAAAATACTACTTGAGTAAAAGTCTACAAGTATTTGGTTTTAAATATACTTTAAGTATCAAAAGTAAATGTAATTGCTACAATATACTTAAGTATCAACATGTAAAAGTATGAATCATTTCAAATTCCTTATATAAAGCAAACCAGGCGGCAGCATTTAATTATTTTTTTATTTATTTAATTTACGGATAGCCAGGGGCATGCTCCAACACTCAGACATAATTTACAAACGAAGCATGTGTGTTTAGTGAGTTCACCAGATCAGAGGCAGTAGGGATTACCAGGGATTTCTCTTGATAAGTGCATGAATTGGACCATATTCCTGTCCTGCTAAGCATTCAAAATGTAACAAGTACTTCTGGGTGTCAGGGAAAACGTATGGAGTAAAACGTTTTTTAAAAAAAGTAAAAGTAGTCAGAAATATAAATATTAAAGTACAGATACCCAAAAAACTTTCAAGTATTTTTACACCACTGCCCCCCCAAGTGGGCAACCATAGAATCTGCTGTCTACACAGAACAAAGCACCATGGACATAAGCTGCACTGACCTTGGGGTGATGGGGGCCAATGAAGTTATGTTCTTCCTCAATAGCCCTTTAGGAACACAACCACACACAAACTGACACCACTGAATCACACACAACTCAGCAGTGCTAGAGGATACAAGTTCCTGTAACTCAGAACAGAAGTATGTCGGTCTATCCAGAAATATTCATTCTCAGCCTGGACTAGGGGTGAAGAGTCGAGGTGTGTCACGCTCAGCTACCGTTTCATTTCACAGTGTTTGTTTAGGGACTCCACACCATGCTAAGTTCCTGCTGGAGAGAGGATGTGGGGAGTGGGTGAGTGTAATTATTTAATTATTGGGGCAGGGCTGATGTGAAGATGTGTGTGGAGAGCTCAGAGGGACGTTGTCTGATTAATCATATGGTGGAGAAATTCAGGTGGAGAAATTAAATTCCTCCCCATGCCTCCCTGTATGCTCCTTAAAGACTGTAAACTCTACAGCAACCAAACCAGAAGCTTAATTTGCAAACAAAGGATTCAGGAGAGGTGCTTTATACTGCCTCACTTAATTGTGAAATTGTGGGATAAAGTGGATGCAATTCTCCTGGAGAGCCTGAACCTGATTTAATGAGGAATTAATGTCTGCTCCATATGCCTGTGTACTGCAGTGAACTACCTTTAGAACACTTTCAAACCACGGAGGCATAACTTCTGGAGGGAGGGAGGGGGGGTAGAGAGAGAGAAGTGAGAAAAAGAGAGTGAGAAATAAGCATATTGGTATGGGATGCTGCTTCCAAAGGTTGTGGTGTATGTGCATAAATTAAATTGCATTTTTCTTTTTACACATAATTTTGATGCGAAAATAACAGTTAGAGTTGAGGGATTGCTCTGATCCGCACTGACAGAAAGGAGTATCTAATGATTGTGCGCATCCGGAGGCTCACATGTTTAGATGAGATACTGGACTACTCTCTGGAGAGTCTACCAGGTTAAAGCAGATGAGATTCATTCATGATTTATTTCCATCGTCATGTTTCCCCTATTATATTCCCCAATGAATAGTAGGCTATTACATCAGCACCCCCCTTAGAAGAGGGAATCAAGGTGGCTGTTTCAATTGTCCTGATAAAGCATACAACTATTACAGAATACAGATAAGCCAATATAATGCATAGGCTATTATGAGAACTAGACAAAGCACTTTGTTCATCTAGAATGTTGCATTCATTCTAACACCACACATTGACGCTTCGACTGCGCGTGACGATCTAGTGTAGTAGGCTAGGCTACCCGGTACCCAATAACAAAGTGCATGTGAATTCAAATGTATTAGAATAGATGACCATAGAGTAAGTACACTATAGGGTAACTAGCCTCCCGGGGTAACTGCCCCATCCCCCATGGTTTGTTTGCCTTAGCGTGACTATCATCCTCATACCACATTCTGACTAAACGTTGCATTTTTAGTGTCAGCAACTGGACATTGTTCTGAGGGGGCTAGTTACCCTAATATGGACAAATGAGAGTAAAAAACAAAACAATTATTTACTTGAAATTAAAGTCAGTTGCCACATATCTTTACAATCATTTAATTTATTTTAATCCGTAATCTATTTTCCCCACGTCAGAAAATTCATTTTCCATTCAAACATTTAATATATTCTAACTCAATTATTTCGTCCCTCGGCAGAGCAAATTTGGAATTGTAACCTTTTCCGGTGTCCACTTTCGCGCGACTCGTTCCCCCATAATTACGAGACGCGTTGGATAAACGCCACTTGTGAACCCCCAACATAGTACTAACAAATTAAACACTTATTTATATGGAAAATGTACATTTATAAAAGTAAAACACTTACTCAGGTGGAGAGCAACAGGCAAGAAAAGACACGCGTAATTCACGAGCGATACCATTCTGCTCAGGCAGCTCAACTCAGGAAAAAAAGACCACGTCCAAATGTTACAATCCGTTTGCTGAGCAAAGCGACTTTGCTACCTGCCTCAGCACGGTAACACTACATAGGTGATACAGTATCTCGCATCTTGCGCAAGAGAAGAGCGCCTACTCACTCCTATGTGCATCTAGTGCGCGTGAGGTAGGGCACATTTGTGTGACCAGGGCACTCAATCTCATCTCTATGTACCAGTAGATGGATACCGGTATATACCGCATAAGTGTCATTTCACTCTCAAAACTCCAATAAACCCATGCTTGTCCTCGTGAAAACAAACATTCGTATGTCAAAAACTTACAATCTTTGTTTTTCGTGCGAGTTTACGCGGGCTATTTATTATCTTGACAAAATGTACAAACTTCACTGTGGTGTCAAATAGGAGACATGTGAAATAAAAAAAAACACAAATCCATTGAAGTAATTGATTTTTTATTCCAAAATGTCGAGGGTAAAATATACAACACAATCCAAGCACAGGGAACAAAACAAGATGTAAATAACAAAACGATCCACATTGGTCCGGATAATATCCTTTGTAAACTAGGGGGAAAAATATACACTGTATAGCGTTTATGTGCAAGTTTCCTTTCAAAATACAGGTCTGTGATTCTTGCGGCTTAACCCTGATCAATATGAAACATGAAAGTAAAACTACCTAAGAGCATGGAAACCATCCGGCTTTTACACTTCAGGTGACATTTGCTATTCCAAATGAACATTTGTTTAAGTTAATCGAGCACTCAGTGAAAAAGGGTCAGTTTCCAGAAATCCAGATATGTAACATTCAGTACAATAAATGATGGATAGTCCACCTACCTGACCATGGACAGATCCGTCCTCTAACTCTCAACCTTCTTCAGAAAAATATAAACGAGATTCATGTCTGCTTTATGGCTTTGTAAAACAGATGGCTTATAACCTTGAAGACAGTGGTTTGCCTTTTTAATGCATGATACCTCCAGAGCAGGGATTGGCAACTGTCCGCCCGCAGTCCTCCCCTTCGAAGGGCCGCGAATCATAACAGACTGACCAGGTGAATGCTACGATTCCTTACTGCTGGCACCTGTTAAATCAGTGTATCTAAAGGGCAGGTTAAACTATTTTTAATCATTCGAGAGATTGTATTTTTTTATACCTTTATTTAACTAGGCAAGTCAGTTAAGAACAAATTCTTATTTTCAATGACGGCCTAGGAACAGTGGGTTAACTGCCTGTTCAGGAGCAAAACGACAGATTTGTACCTCGTCATCTCAGGGGTTTGAACTGCAACCGTCTTTACTATTCCAACGCTCTAACCACTAGGCTACCCTGCCGCCCCAATGGATTGTGTATGTGTGCCATTCAGAGGTTGAATGGGCAAGACAAAAGATGTAAGTGCCTTTGAAAGGGGTATGGTAGTAGTTGCCAGACATCGATTTGTGTCAAGAACTGGAACACTGCTGGGGTTTTTCATGCTCAACAATGGTCCACCACCCAAAGGACATCCAGCCAACTTGACAACTGTGAGAAGGATTGGAGTCGACATGGGCCAGCATCCCTGTGGAATGCGTTCGACACCTTGTAGACACCCGACATATTCAGGCTGAGGAGAGGGAGTGCAACGTATTAGGAAGGTGTTCTTAATGTTTTGTACGCTCATTGTATAGTGTTCACTGATGAAACTCAGTAATTGAAGCAAAGAAGAACAAGCCAGGAATCACCTTTTAACAAGTCATGCTAAATAAATTGAACCGCCAAAGGTAACCATCACTACACAGTCAAACTAAAACATTCTGGCCTAGTTAAATAAGCATGTTGTTTCAAGACTAATGTGCAGTGTACAGAATGGAAAGAAACACTGCCAAGCTTAGCTCACACTGCCCTATGACACCTTATTCTGTTTTAAGTTTGAGGAATTTTAAAACCGATGACATCAGAACCACCATAAATAATAACTGTACATGCAATTAGATGGCAAGACATCAATAGCAGAGATTGACATTTTGGTATACACTAGACAAGTTTATAATAGGTTTAAATGTATCCTATCGCTCATACAGTAAAGTGGAATCACATACCCAAGCAAATTTAGATAAGACTTACTCTAGCAAGCCCCTATTGTCAAATAATGTTTGTATACCTAATGCACAGATTCTCTCTCGCTGTGCCATTTGAGCCCTTGTTTGCAAAGGAAGACATTGATGAGAGGTACGAAAAAGCCCAGTCACCAACTTTTAGTCAGGCAAATAGTTGGTTTACAAATGGCACAACAGACTAAAGGTGGTGGATGGCAAATGCCCATGCGTGAAGTACAATAAGGCACTTTATAGAAAGGTTTTGTAGCACATAAAGGGTTTGAGATGGAAAACCTACAAAGTCTTATTCACTTGAGTCTGTAACTTGAATGTTTACAATAAACTGACCACAGTGGCAGAGCAGGCATTGTGCAATTGACGTTCATAATGCAACCCAACATTGGAGTGCCAAAGGTCTGTACCAGGCCCCACCCCCCCCCCCAGTTTTGCTGTACTTTCCCACTAGACTTTGTAAGCTTATATAGAAACCACGCATTTTCACAAACGGATGTCCTCTAGAGACCAGGATAAGTACATCAGGTTTACACACATTACTTGGGTATCCAAAAGCAAGCGAGA